>NW_028327181.1:38616453-39241453 GCF_987537825.1 Furipterus horrens | reverse complement strand
TCACACAGCCTGTGTTCTAACAGAATATGGACTCAGTCTATATTTAAAGAATACTCACTAACCTCAGTATTCCAACAGAACACTCATGTAGCCAGTGTTCTAACAGAATACTAACTCAGCCTGTGTTCTAACGGAATGTGGATTCAGATCAAATATTACTAACTCAGTCTGTGTTCTAACAGAATGTGGACTCAGATTTTGTTCAAAAATTATTCAGCCTGTGTTCTAACAGAATGTGGATTCAGATCAAAAATTACTAACTCAGTCTGTGTTCTAACAGAATGTGGGTTCAGATCAAAAATTACTAACTCAGTCTGTGTTCTAACAGAATATGAACTCAGATTTTGTTCAAAAATTACTCAGTCTGTGTTCTAACAGAATATGGACTCAGTCTATGTTTAAAGAATACTCACTCAGCCAGTATTTTACCAGAGTATGGACTCAGCCTGTGTTCTAACAGAATACTCACACAGCCTGTGTTCTAACAGAATATGGACTCAGTCTATATTTAAGGAATACTCACTCACCTCAGTATTCTAACAGAACACTCACGTAGCCTGTGTTCTAACAGAACAGTAACTCAGCCTTTTTTCTAACAGAATGTGGATTCAGATCAAAAATTATTAACGCAGTCTGTGTTCTAACAGAATATGGACTAAGATTTTGTTCAAAAATTACTCAGTCTATGTTCTAACAGAATATGGACTCAGTCTATGTTTAAAGAATACTCACTCAGCCAATATTTTACCAGAGTATGGACTCAGCCTGTGTTCTAACAGAATACTCACACAGCCTGTGTTCTAACAGAATATGGACTCAGTCTATATTTAAAGAATACTCACTCACCTCAGTATTCCAACAGAACACTCATGTAGCCAGTGTTCTAACAGAATACTAACTCAGCCTGTGTTCTAACGGAATGTGGATTCAGATCAAATATTACTAACTCAGTCTGTGTTCTAACAGAATGTGGACTCAGATTTTGTTCAAAAATTACTCAGTCTGTGTTCTAACAGAATATGGACTAAGTCTATGTTTAAAGAATACTCACTCAGCTCAGTGTTCTAACATAAGACTCACTTAGCCTGTGTTCTAACAGAATGTGGTTTCAGATCAAAAATTACTAACTCAGTCTGTGTTCTAACAGAATGTGGACTCAGATTTTGTTCAAAAATTACTCAGTCTGTGTTCTAACAGAATATGGACTCAGTCTATGTTTAAAGAATACTCACTCAGCCTGTGTTTTAGCAGAACGCTCACTTAGCCTGTGTTCTAACAGAATGTGGACTCAGATACTGTTCAAAAATTACTAACTCAGTCTGTGTTCTAACAGAATTTGGACGCAGTCTCTGTTTAAAAAATACTCACTCACCTCAGTGTTCTAACAGAACACTCACGTAGCCTGTGTTCTAACAGAACACTAACTCAGCCTGTGTTCTAACAAAATGTGGATTCAGATCAAAAATTACTAACGCAGTCTGTGTTCTAACAGAATATGGACTTAGATTTTGTTCAAAAATTACTCAGTCTGTGTTCTAACAGAATATGGACTCAGTCTATGTTTAAAGAATACTCACTCAGCCAGTATTTTACCAGAGTATGGACTCAGCCTGTGTTCTAACAGAATACTCACACAGCCTGTGTTCTAACAGAATATGTACTCAGTCTATATTTAAAGAATACTCACTCACCTCAGTATTCTAACAGAACACTCACGTAGCCAGTGTTCTAACAGAATACTAACTCAGCCTGTGTTCTAAAAGAATGTGGACTCAGATTTTGTTCAAAAATTACTCAGTCTGTTTCTAACAGAATATGGAGTCAGTCTATGTTTAAAGAATACTCACTCAACCAGTATTTTACCAGAGTATGGACTCAGCCTGTGTTCTACCAGAATACTCACACAGCCTGTGTTCTAACAGAATATGGACTAAGTCTATATTTAAAGAATACTCACTGACCTCAGTATTCTAACAGAACACTCACGTACCCTGTGTTCTAACAGAACACTAACTCAGCCTGTTTTCTAACAGAATGTCGATTCAGATCAAAAATTACTAACGCAGTCTGTGTTCTAACAGAATATGGACTTAGATGTTGTTCAAAAATTACTCAGTCTGTGTTCTAACAGAATATGGACTCAGTCTATGTTTAAAGAATACTCACTCAGCCAATATTTGACCAGAGTATGGACTCAGCCTGTGTTCTAACAGAATACTCACACAGCCTGTGTTCTAACAGAATATGGACTCAGTCTATATTTAAAGAATACTCACTCACCTCAGTATTCCTACAGAACACTCACGTAGCCAGTGTTCTAACAGAATAACAACTCAGCCTGGGTTCTAACAGAATGTGCATTCAGATCAAATATTACTAACTCAGTCTGTGTTCTAACAGAATGTGGACTCAGATTTTGTTCAAAAATTACTCAGTCTGTGTTCTAACAGAATATGGACTAAGTCTATGTTTAAAGAATACTCACTCAGCTCAGTGTTCTAACATAACACTCACTTAGCCTGTGTTCTAAGAGAATGTGGTTTCAGATCAAAAATTACTAACTCAGTCTGTGTTCTAACAGAATGTGGACTCAGATTTTGTTCAAAAATTACTCAGTCTGTGTTCTAACAGAATATGGACTCAGTCTATGTTTAAAGAATACTCACTCAGCCAGTGTTCTACCAGAATATGGATTCAGACTATTTTCAAAAATACTCACTCAGCCTGTGTTCTAGCAGAACGCTCACTTAGCCTGTGTTCTAACAGAATGTGGACTCAGATATTGTACAAAAATTACTAACTCAGTCTGTGTTCTAACAGAATTTGGACGCAGTCTCTGTTTAAAAAATACTCACTCACCTCAGTGTTCTAACAGAACACTCACGTAGCCTGTGTTCTAACAGAACACTAACTCAGCCTGTTTTCCAGCAGAATGTGGATTCAGATCAAAAATTACTAACGCAGTCTGTGTTCTAACAGAATATGGACTTAGATTTTGTTCAAAAATTACTCAGTCTGTGTTCTAACAGAATATGGACTCAGTCTATGTTTAAAGAATACTCACTCAGCCAGTATTTTACCAGAGTATGGACTCAGCCTGTGTTCTAACAGAATACTCACACAGCCTGTGTTCTAACAGAATATGTACTCAGTCTATATTTAAAGAATACTCACTCACCTCAGTATTCTAACAGAACACTCACGTAGCCAGTGTTCTAACAGAATACTAACTCAGCCTGTGTTCTAACAGAATGTGGATTCAGATCAAAAATTACTAACTCAGTCTGTGTTCTAACAGAATGTGGACTCAGATTTTGTTCAAAAATTACTCAGTCTGTTTCTAACAGAATATGGTCTCAGTCTATGTTTAAAGAATACTCACTCAGCCAGTATTTTAACAGAGTATGGACTCAGCCTGTGTTCTAACAGAATACTCACACAGCCTGTGTTCTAACAGAATATGGACTCAGTCTATATTTAAAGAATACTCACTCACCTCAGTATTCTAACAGAACACTCACGTAGCCTGTGTTCTAACAGAACACTAACTCAGCCTGCTTTCTAACAGAATGTGGATTCAGATCAAATATTACTAACGAAGTCTGTGTTCTAACAGAATGTGGACTCAGATTTTGTTCAAAAATTACTCAGTCTGTTTCTAACAGAATATGGTCTCAGTCTATGTTTAAAGAATACTCACTCAGCCAGTATTTTACCAGAGTATGGACTCAGCCTGTGTTCTAACAGAATACTCACACAGCCTGTGTTCTAACAGAATATGGACTCAGTCTATATTTAAAGAATACTCACTCACCTCAGTATTCTAACAGAACACTCACGTAGCCTGTGTTCTAACAGAACACTAACTCAGCCTGCTTTCTAACAGAATGTGGATTCAGATCAAATATTACTAACGAAGTCTGTGTTCTAACAGAATATGGACTTAGATTTTGTTCAAAAATTACTCAGTCTGTGTTCTAACAGAATATGGACTCAGTCTATGTTTAAAGAATACTCACTCAGCTAATATTTTACCAGAGTATGTACTCGGCCTGTGTTCTAACAGAATACTCACACAGCCTGTGTTCTAACAGAATATGGACTCAGTCTATACTTAAAGAATACTGACTCACCTCAGTATTCCAACAGAACACTCACGTAGCCAGTGTTGTAACAGAATACTAACTCAGCCTGTGTTCTAACAGAATGTGGATTCAGATCAAATATTACTAACTCAGTCTGTGTTCTAACAGAATGTGGACTCAGATTTTGTTCAAAATTACTCAGTCTGTGTTCTAACAGAATATGGGTTCAGATCAAAAATTACTAACTCAGTCTGTGTTCTAACAGAATGTGGGTTCAGATCAAAAATTACTAACTCAGTCTGTGTTCTAACAGAATGTGGGTTCAGATCAAAAATTACTAACTCAGTCTGTGTTCTAACAGAATATGAACTCAGATTTTGTTCAAAAATTACTCAGTCTGTGTTCTAACAGAATATGGACTCAGTCTATATTTAAAGAATACTCACTCACCTCAGTATTCTAACAGAACACTCACGTAGCCAGTGTTCTAACAGAATACTAACTCATCCTGTGTTCTAACAGAATGTGGATTCAGATCAAAAATTACTAACTCAATCTGTGTTCTAACAGAATGTGGACTCAGATTTTGTTCAAAAATTACTCAGTCTGTTTCTAACAAAATATGGTCTCAGTCTTTGTTTAAAGAATACTCACTCAGCTCAGTGTTCTAACATAACACTCACTTAGCCTGTGTTCTAACAGAATGTGGTTTCAGATCAAAAATTACTAACTCAGTCTGTGTTCTAACAGAATATGAACTCAGATTTTGTTCAAAAATTACTCAGTCTGTGTTCTAACAGAATATGGACTCAGTCTATGTTTAAAGAATACTCACTCAGCCAGTGTTCTACCAGAATATGGATTCAGACTATTTTCAAGAATACTCACTCAGCCTGTGTTCTAGCAGAACGCTCACTTAGCCTGTATTCTAACAGAATGTGTACTCAGATATTGTTCAAAAATTACTTACTCAGTCTGTGTTCTAACAGAATTTGGACGCAGTCTCTGTTTAAAAAATACTCACTCACCTCAGTATTCTAACAGAACACTCACGTAGCCTGTGTTCTAACAGAACACTAACTCAGCCTGTTTTCTAACAAAATGTGGATTCAGATCAAAAATTACTAACGCAGTCTGTGTTCTAACAGAATATGGACTTAGATTTTGTTCAAAAATTACTCAGTCTGTGTTCTAACAGAATATGGACTCAGTCTATGTTTAAAGAATACTCACTCAGCCAGTATTTTACCAGAGTATGGACTCAGCCTGTGTTCTAACAGAATACTCACACAGCCTGTGTTCTAACAGAATATGTACTCAGTCTATATTTAAAGAATACTCACTCACCTCAGTATTCTAACAGAACACTCATGTAGCCAGTGTTCTAACAGAATACTAACTCAGCCTGTGTTCTAACAGAATGTGGACTCAGATTTTGTTCAAAAATTACTCAGTCTGTTTCTAACAGAATATGGAGTCAGTCTATGTTTAAAGAATACTCACTCAACCAGTATTTTACCAGAGTATGGACTCAGCCTGTGTTCTAACAGAATACTCACACAGCCTGTGTTCTAACAGAATATGGACTCAGTCTATATTTAAAGAATACTCACTCACCTCAGTATTCTAACAGAACACTCACGTAGCCAGTGTTCTAACAGAATACTAACTCAGCCTGTGTTCTAACAGAATGTGGATTCAGATCAAAAATTACTAAGTCTGTGTTCTAACAGAATGTGGACTCAGATTTTGTTCAAAAATTACTCAGTCTGTTTCTAACAGAATATGGTCTCAGTCTATGTTTTAAGATTACTCACTCAGCCAGTATTTTACCAGAGTATGGACTCAGCCTGTGTTCTAACAGAATACTCACACAGCCTGTGTTCTAACAGAATATGTACTCAGTCTATATTTAAAGAATACTCACTCACCTCAGTATTCTAACAGAACACTCATGTAGCCAGTGTTCTAACAGAATACTAACTCAGCCTGTGTTCTAACAGAATGTGGACTCAGATTTTGTTCAAAAATTACTCAGTCTGTTTCTAACAGAATATGGAGTCAGTCTATGTTTAAAGAATACTCACTCAACCAGTATTTTACCAGAGTATGGACTCAGCCTGTGTTCTAACAGAATACTCACACAGCCTGTGTTCTAACAGAATATGGACTCAGTCTATATTTAAAGAATACTCACTAACCTCAGTATTCCAACAGAACACTCATGTAGCCAGTGTTCTAACAGAATACTAACTCAGCCTGTGTTCTAACGGAATGTGGATTCAGATCAAATATTACTAACTCAGTCTGTGTTCTAACAGAATGTGGACTCAGATTTTGTTCAAAAATTATTCAGCCTGTGTTCTAACAGAATGTGGATTCAGATCAAAAATTACTAACTCAGTCTGTGTTCTAACAGAATGTGGGTTCAGATCAAAAATTACTAACTCAGTCTGTGTTCTAACAGAATATGAACTCAGATTTTGTTCAAAAATTACTCAGTCTGTGTTCTAACAGAATATGGACTCAGTCTATATTTAAAGAATACTCACTCACCTCAGTATTCTAACAGAACACTCACGTAGCCAGTGTTCTAACAGAATACTAACTCATCCTGTGTTCTAACAGAATGTGGATTCAGATCAAAAATTACTAACTCAGTCTGTGTTCTAACAGAATGTGGACTCAGATTTTGTTCAAAAATTACTCAGTCTGTGTTCTAACAGAATATGGACTAAGTCTATGTTTAAAGAATACTCACTCAGCTCAGTGTTCTAACATAACACTCACTTAGCCTGTGTTCTAACAGAATGTGGGTTCAGATTAAAAATTACTAACTCAGTCTGTGTTCTAACAGAATATGAACTCAGATTTTGTTCAAAAATTACTCAGTCTGTGTTCTAACAGAATATGGACTCAGTCTATGTTTAAAGAATACTCACTCAGCCAGTGTTCTACCAGAATATGGATTCAGACTATTTTCAAGAATACTCACTCAGCCTGTGTTCTAGCAGAACGCTCACTTAGCCTGTATTCTAACAGAATGTGTACTCAGATATTGTTCAAAAATTACTTAGTCTGTGTTCTAACAGAATTTGGACGCAGTCTCTGTTTAAAAAATACTCACTCACCTCAGTATTCTAACAGAACACTCACGTAGCCTGTGTTCTAACAGAACACTAACTCAGCCTGTTTTCTAACAAAATGTGGATTCAGATCAAAAATTACTAACGCAGTCTGTGTTCTAATAGAATATGGACTTAGATTTTGTTCAAAAATTACTCAGTCTGTGTTCTAACAGAATATGGACTCAGTCTATGTTTAAAGAATACTCACTCAGCCAGTATTTTACCAGAGTATGGACTCAGCCTGTGTTCTAACAGAATGTGGACTCAGATTTTGTTCAAAAATTACTCAGTCTGTTTCTAACAGAATATGGAGTCAGTCTATGTTTAAAGAATACTCACTCAACCAGTATTTTACCAGAGTATGGACTCAGCCTGTGTTCTAACAGAATACTCACACAGCCTGTGTTCTAACAGAATATGGACTCAGTCTATATTTAAAGAATACTCACTCACCTCAGTATTCTAACAGAACACTCACGTAGCCAGTGTTCTAACAGAATACTAACTCAGCCTGTGTTCTAACAGAATGTGGATTCAGATCAAAAATTACTAAGTCTGTGTTCTAACAGAATGTGGACTCAGATTTTGTTCAAAAATTACTCAGTCTGTTTCTAACAGAATATGGTCTCAGTCTATGTTTTAAGATTACTCACTCAGCCAGTATTTTACCAGAGTATGGACTCAGCCTGTGTTCTAACAGAATACTCACACAGCCTGTGTTCTAACAGAATATGGACTCAGTCTATATTTAAAGAATACTCACTAACCTCAGTATTCCAACAGAACACTCATGTAGCCAGTGTTCTAACAGAATACTAACTCAGCCTGTGTTCTAACGGAATGTGGATTCAGATCAAATATTACTAACTCAGTCTGTGTTCTAACAGAATGTGGACTCAGATTTTGTTCAAAAATTATTCAGCCTGTGTTCTAACAGAATGTGGATTCAGATCAAAAATTACTAACTCAGTCTGTGTTCTAACAGAATGTGGGTTCAGATCAAAAATTACTAACTCAGTCTGTGTTCTAACAGAATATGAACTCAGATTTTGTTCAAAAATTACTCAGTCTGTGTTCTAACAGAATATGGACTCAGTCTATATTTAAAGAATACTCACTCACCTCAGTATTCTAACAGAACACTCACGTAGCCAGTGTTCTAACAGAATACTAACTCATCCTGTGTTCTAACAGAATGTGGATTCAGATCAAAAATTACTAACTCAGTCTGTGTTCTAACAGAATGTGGACTCAGATTTTGTTCAAAAATTACTCAGTCTGTTTCTAACAAAATATGGTCTCAGTCTTTGTTTAAAGAATACTCACTCAGCTCATTTTTCTAACATAACACTCACTTAGCCTGTGTTCTAACAGAATGTGGTTTCAGATCAAAAATTACTAACTCAGTCTGTGTTCTAACAGAATTTGGACGCAGTCTCTGTTTAAAAAATACTCACTCACCTCAGTATTCTAACAGAACACTCACGTAGCCTGTGTTCTAACAGAACACTAACTCAGCCTGTTTTCTAACAAAATGTGGATTCAGATCAAAAATTACTAACGCAGTCTGTGTTCTAACAGAATATGGACTTATATTTTGTTCAAAAATTACTCAGTCTGTGTTCTAACAGAATATGGACTCAGTCTATGTTTAAAGAATACTCACTCAGCCAGTATTTTACCAGAGTATGGACTCAGCCTGTGTTCTAACAGAATACTCACACAGCCTGTGTTCTAACAGAATATGTACTCAGTCTATATTTAAAGAATACTCACTCACCTCAGTATTCTAACAGAACACTCACGTAGCCAGTGTTCTAACAGAATACTAACTCAGCCTGTGTTCTAACAGAATGTGGACTCAGATTTTGTTCAAAAATTACTCAGTCTGTTTCTAACAGAATATGGAGTCAGTCTATGTTTAAAGAATACTCACTCAACCAGTATTTTACCAGAGTATGGACTCAGCCTGTGTTCTAACAGAATACTCACACAGCCTGTGTTCTAACAGAATATGGACTCAGTCTATATTTAAAGAATACTCACTCACCTCAGTATTCTAACAGAACACTCACGTAGCCAGTGTTCTAACAGAATACTAACTCAGCCTGTGTTCTAACAGAATGTGGATTCAGATCAAAAATTACTAACTCAGCCTGTGTTCTAACAGAATGTGGACTCAGATTTTGTTCAAAAATTACTCAGTCTGTTTCTAACAGAATATGGACTCAGTCTATGTTTAAAGAATACTCACTCAACCAGTATTTTACCAGAGTATGGACTCAGCCTGTGTTCTAACAGAATACTCACACAGCCTGTGTTCTAACAGAATATGGACTCAGTCTATATTTAAAGAATACTCACTCACCTCAGTATTCTAACAGAACACTCACGTAGCCAGTGTTCTAACAGAATACTAACTCAGCCTGTGTTCTAACAGAATGTGGATTCAGATCAAAAATTACTAAGTCTGTGTTCTAACAGAATGTGGACTCAGATTTTGTTCAAAAATTACTCAGTCTGTTTCTAACAGAATATGGTCTCAGTCTATGTTTTAAGATTACTCACTCAGCCAGTATTTTACCAGAGTATGGACTCAGCCTGTGTTCTAACAGAATACTCACACAGCCTGTGTTCTAACAGAATATGGACTCAGTCTATATTTAAAGAATACTCACTAACCTCAGTATTCCAACAGAATACTCATGTAGCCAGTGTTCTAACAGAATACTAACTCAGCCTGTGTTCTAACGGAATGTGGATTCAGATCAAATATTACTAACTCAGTCTGTGTTCTAACAGAATGTGGACTCAGATTTTGTTCAAAAATTATTCAGCCTGTGTTCTAACAGAATGTGGATTCAGATCAAAAATTACTAACTCAGTCTGTGTTCTAACAGAATGTGGGTTCAGATCAAAAATTACTAACTCAGTCTGTGTTCTAACAGAATATGAACTCAGATTTTGTTCAAAAATTACTCAGTCTGTGTTCTAACAGAATATGGACTCAGTCTATATTTAAAGAATACTCACTCACCTCAGTATTCTAACAGAACACTCACGTAGCCAGTGTTCTAACAGAATACTAACTCATCCTGTGTTCTAACAGAATGTGGATTCAGATCAAAAATTACTAACTCAGTCTGTGTTCTAACAGAATGTGGACTCAGATTTTGTTCAAAAATTACTCAGTCTGTGTTCTAACAGAATATGGACTCAGTCTATGTTTAAAGAATACTCACTCAGCCAGTGTTCTACCAGAATATGGATTCAGACTATTTTCAAGAATACTCACTCAGCCTGTGTTCTAGCAGAACGCTCACTTAGCCTGTATTCTAACAGAATGTGTACTCAGATATTGTTCAAAAATTACTTACTCAGTCTGTGTTCTAACAGAATTTGGACGCAGTCTCTGTTTAAAAAATACTCACTCACCTCAGTATTCTAACAGAACACTCACGTAGCCTGTGTTCTAACAGAACACTAACTCAGCCTGTTTTCTAACAAAATGTGGATTCAGATCAAAAATTACTAACGCAGTCTGTGTTCTAACAGAATATGGACTTAGATTTTGTTCAAAAATTACTCAGTCTGTGTTCTAACAGAATATGGACTCAGTCTATGTTTAAAGAATACTCACTCAGCCAGTATTTTACCAGAGTATGGACTCAGCCTGTGTTCTAACAGAATGTGGACTCAGATTTTGTTCAAAAATTACTCAGTCTGTTTCTAACAGAATATGGAGTCAGTCTATGTTTAAAGAATACTCACTCAACCAGTATTTTACCAGAGTATGGACTCAGCCTGTGTTCTAACAGAATACTCACACAGCCTGTGTTCTAACAGAATATGGACTCAGTCTATATTTAAAGAATACTCACTCACCTCAGTATTCCAACAGAACACTCACGTAGCCAGTGTTGTAACAGAATACTAACTCAGCCTGTGTTCTAACAGAATGTGGATTCAGATCAAATATTACTAACTCAGTCTGTGTTCTAACAGAATGTGGACTCAGATTTTGTTCAAAATTACTCAGTCTCTGTTCTAACAGAATATGGACTAAGTCTATGTTTAAAGAATACTCACTCAGCTCAGTGTTCTAACATAACACTCACTTAGCCTGTGTTCTAACAGAATGTGGGTTCAGATCAAATATTACTAACTCAGTCTGTGTTCTAACAGAATGTGGACTCAGATTTTGTTCAAAAATTACTCAGTCTGTTTCTAACAGAATATGGACTCAGTCTATGTTTAAAGAATACTCACTCAGCCAGTATTTTACCAGAGTATGGACTCAGCCTGTGTTCTAACAGAATACTCACACAGCCTGTGTTCTAACAGAATATGGACTCAGTCTATATTTAAAGAATACTCACTCACCTCAGTATTCTAACAGAACACTCACGTAGCCTGTGTTCTAACAGAACAGTAACTCAGCCTGTTTTCTAACAAAATGTGGATTCAGATCAAAAATTACTAACGCAGTCTGTGTTCTAACAGAATATGGACTTAGATTTTGTTCAAAAATTACTCAGTCTGTGTTCTAACAGATTATGGACTCAGTATATGTTTAAAGAATACTCACTCAGCCAGTATTTTACCAGAGTATGGACTCAGCCTGTGTTCTAACAGAATACTCACACAGCCTGTGTTCTAACAGAATATGGACTCAGTCTATATTTAAAGAATACTCACTAACCTCAGTATTCCAACAGAACACTCATGTAGCCAGTGTTATAACAGAATACTAACTCAGCCTGTGTTCTAACGGAATGTGGATTCAGATCAAATATTACTAACTCAGTCTGTGTTCTAACAGAATGTGGACTCAGATTTTGTTCAAAAATTATTCAGCCTGTGTTCTAACAGAATGTGGATTCAGATCAAAAATTACTAACTCAGTCTGTGTTCTAACAGAATGTGGGTTCAGATCAAAAATTACTAACTCAGTCTGTGTTCTAACAGAATATGAACTCAGATTTTGTTCAAAAATTACTCAGTCTGTGTTCTAACAGAATATGGACTCAGTCTATATTTAAAGAATACTCACTCACCTCAGTATTCTAACAGAACACTCACGTAGCCAGTGTTCTAACAGAATACTAACTCATCCTGTGTTCTAACAGAATGTGGATTCAGATCAAAAATTACTAACTCAGTCTGTGTTCTAACAGAATATGAACTCAGATTTTGTTCAAAAATTACTCAGTCTGTGTTCTAACAGAATATGGACTCAGTCTATGTTTAAAGAATACTCACTCAGCCAGTGTTCTACCAGAATATGGATTCAGACTATTTTCAAGAATACTCACTCAGCCTGTGTTCTAGCAGAACGCTCACTTAGCCTGTGTTCTAACAGAATGTGTACTCAGATATTGTTCAAAAATTACTTACTCAGTCTGTGTTCTAACAGAATTTGGACGCAGTCTCTGTTTAAAAAGTACTCACTCACCTCAGTATTCTAACAGAACACTCACGTAGCCTGTGTTCTAACAGAACACTAACTCAGCCTGTTTTCTAACAAAATGTGGATTCAGATCAAAAATTGCTAACGCAGTCTGTGTTCTAACAGAATATGGACTTAGATTTTGTTCAAAAATTACTCAGTCTGTGTTCTAACAGAATATGGACTCAGTCTATGTTTAAAGAATACTCACTCAGCCAGTATTTTACCAGAGTATGGACTCAGCCTGTGTTCTAACAGAATACTCACACAGCCTGTGTTCTAACAGAATATGGACTCAGTCTATATTTAAAGAATACTCACTCACCTCAGTATTCTAACAGAACACTCACGTAGCCAGTGTTCTAACAGAATACAAACTCAGCCTGTGTTCTAACAGAATGTGGATTCAGATCAAAAATTACTAACTCAGTCTGTGTTCTAACAGAATGTGGACTCAGATTTTGTTCAAAAATTACTCAGTCTGTTTCTAACAGAATATGGTCTCAGTCTATGTTTAAAGATTAGTCACTCAGCCAGTATTTTACCAGAGTATGGACTCAGCCTGTGTTCTAACAGAATACTCACACAGCCTGTGTTCTAACAGAATATGGACTCAGTCTATATTTAAAGAATACTCACTCACCTCAGTATTCTAACAGAACACTCACGTAGCCTGTGTTCTAACAGAACACTAACTCTGCCTGCTTTCTAACAGAATGTGGATTCAGATCAAATATTACTAACGCAGTCTGTGTTCTAACAGAATATGGACTTAGATTTTGTTCAAAAATTACTCAGTCTGTGTTCTAACAGAATATGGACTCAGTCTATGTTTAAAGAATACTCACTCAGCCAATATTTTACCAGAGTATGGACTCGGCCTGTGTTCTAACAGAATACTCACACAGCCTGTGTTCTAACAGAATATGGACTCAGTCTATATTTAAAGAATACTGAATCACCTCAGTATTCCAACAGAACACTCACGTAGCCAGTGTTGTAACAGAATACTAACTCAGCCTGTGTTCTAACAGAATGTGGATTCAGATCAAATATTACTAACTCAGTCTGTGTTCTAACAGAATGTGGACTCAGATTTTGTTCAAAATTACTCAGTGTGTGTTCTAACAGAATATGGACTTAGTCTATGTTTAAAGAATACTCACTCAGCTCAGTGTTCTAACATAACACTCACTTAGCCTGTGTTCTAACAGAATGTGGGTTCAGATCAAATATTACTCACTCAGTCTGTGTTCTAACAGAATGTGGACTCAGATTTTGTTCAAAAATTACTCAGTCTGTGTTCTAACAGAATATGGACTAAGTCTATGTTTAAAGAATACTCACTCAGCTCAGTGTTCTAACATAAGACTCACTTAGCCTGTGTTCTAACAGAATGTGGTTTCAGATCAAAAATTACTAACTCAGTCTGTGTTCTAACAGAATGTGGACTCAGATTTTGTTCAAAAATTACTCAGTCTGTGTTCTAACAGAATATGGACTCAGTCTATGTTTAAAGAATACTCACTCAGCCTGTGTTTTAGCAGAACGCTCACTTAGCCTGTGTTCTAACAGAATGTGGACTCAGATATTGTTCAAAAATTACTAACTCAGTCTGTGTTCTAACAGAATTTGGACGCAGTCTCTGTTTAAAAAATACTCACTCACCTCAGTGTTCTAACAGAACACTCACGTAGCCTGTGTTCTAACAGAACACTAACTCAGCCTGTTTTCTAACAAAATGTGGATTCAGATCAAAAATTACTAACGCAGTCTGTGTTCTAACAGAATATGGACTTAGATTTTGTTCAAAAATTACTCAGTCCGTGTTCTAACAGAATATGGACTCAGTCTATGTTTAAAGAATACTCACTCAGCCAGTATTTTACCGGAGTATGGACTCAGCCTGTGTTCTAACAGAATACTCACACAGCCTGTGTTCTAACAGAATATGTACTCAGTCTATATTTAAAGAATACTCACTCACCTCAGTATTCTAACAGAACACTCACGTAGCCAGTGTTCTAACAGAATACTAACTCAGCCTGTGTTCTAACAGAATGTGGACTCAGATTTTGTTCAAAAATTACTCAGTCTGTTTCTAACAGAATATGGAGTCAGTCTATGTTTAAAGAATACTCACTCAACCAGTATTTTACCAGAGTATGGACTCAGCCTGTGTTCTAACAGAATACTCACACAGCCTGTGTTCTAACAGAATATGGACTCAGTCTATATTTAAAGAATACTCACTCACCTCAGTATTCTAACAGAACACTCACGTAGCCAGTGTTCTAACAGAATACTAACTCAGCCTGTGTTCTAACAGAATGTGGATTCAGATCAAAAATTACTAACTCAGCCTGTGTTCTAACAGAATGTGGACTCAGATTTTGTTCAAAAATTACTCAGTCTGTTTCTAACAGAATATGGACTCAGTCTATGTTTAAAGAATACTCACTCAACCAGTATTTTACCAGAGTATGGACTCAGCCTGTGTTCTAACAGAATACTCACACAGCCTGTGTTCTAACAGAATATGGACTCAGTCTATATTTAAAGAATACTCACTCACCTCAGTATTCTAACAGAACACTCACGTAGCCAGTGTTCTAACAGAATACTAACTCAGCCTGTGTTCTAACAGAATGTGGATTCAGATCAAAAATTACTAAGTCTGTGTTCTAACAGAATGTGGACTCAGATTTTGTTCAAAAATTACTCAGTCTGTTTCTAACAGAATATGGTCTCAGTCTATGTTTTAAGATTACTCACTCAGCCAGTATTTTACCAGAGTATGGACTCAGCCTGTGTTCTAACAGAATACTCACACAGCCTGTGTTCTAACAGAATATGGACTCAGTCTATATTTAAAGAATACTCACTAACCTCAGTATTCCAACAGAATACTCATGTAGCCAGTGTTCTAACAGAATACTAACTCAGCCTGTGTTCTAACGGAATGTGGATTCAGATCAAATATTACTAACTCAGTCTGTGTTCTAACAGAATGTGGACTCAGATTTTGTTCAAAAATTATTCAGCCTGTGTTCTAACAGAATGTGGATTCAGATCAAAAATTACTAACTCAGTCTGTGTTCTAACAGAATGTGGGTTCAGATCAAAAATTACTAACTCAGTCTGTGTTCTAACAGAATATGAACTCAGATTTTGTTCAAAAATTACTCAGTCTGTGTTCTAACAGAATATGGACTCAGTCTATATTTAAAGAATACTCACTCACCTCAGTATTCTAACAGAACACTCACGTAGCCAGTGTTCTAACAGAATACTAACTCATCCTGTGTTCTAACAGAATGTGGATTCAGATCAAAAATTACTAACTCAGTCTGTGTTCTAACAGAATATGAACTCAGATTTTGTTCAAAAATTACTCAGTCTGTGTTCTAACAGAATATGGACTCAGTCTATATTTAAAGAATACTCACTCACCTCAGTATTCTAACAGAACACTCACGTAGCCAGTGTTGTAACAGAATACTAACTCAGCCTGTGTTCTAACAGAATGTGGATTCAGATCAAATATTACTAACTCAGTCTGTGTTCTAACAGAATGTGGACTCAGATTTTGTTCAAAATTACTCAGTCTGTGTTCTAACAGAATATGGGTTCAGATCAAAAATTACTAACTCAGTCTGTGTTCTAACAGAATGTGGGTTCAGATCAAAAATTACTAACTCAGTCTGTGTTCTAACAGAATGTGGGTTCAGATCAAAAATTACTAACTCAGTCTGTGTTCTAACAGAATATGAACTCAGATTTTGTTCAAAAATTACTCAGTCTGTGTTCTAACAGAATATGGACTCAGTCTATATTTAAAGAATACTCACTCACCTCAGTATTCTAACAGAACACTCACGTAGCCAGTGTTCTAACAGAATACTAACTCATCCTGTGTTCTAACAGAATGTGGATTCAGATCAAAAATTACTAACTCAATCTGTGTTCTAACAGAATGTGGACTCAGATTTTGTTCAAAACTTACTCAGTCTGTTTCTAACAAAATATGGTCTCAGTCTTTGTTTAAAGAATACTCACTCAGCTCAGTGTTCTAACATAACACTCACTTAGCCTGTGTTCTAACAGAATGTGGTTTCAGATCAAAAATTACTAACTCAGTCTGTGTTCTAACAGAATATGAACTCAGATTTTGTTCAAAAATTACTCAGTCTGTGTTCTAACAGAATATGGACTCAGTCTATGTTTAAAGAATACTCACTCAGCCAGTGTTCTACCAGAATATGGATTCAGACTATTTTCAAGAATACTCACTCAGCCTGTGTTCTAGCAGAACGCTCACTTAGCCTGTATTCTAACAGAATGTGTACTCAGATATTGTTCAAAAATTACTTACTCAGTCTGTGTTCTAACAGAATTTGGACGCAGTCTCTGTTTAAAAAATACTCACTCACCTCAGTATTCTAACAGAACACTCACGTAGCCTGTGTTCTAACAGAACACTAACTCAGCCTGTTTTCTAACAAAATGTGGATTCAGATCAAAAATTACTAACGCAGTCTGTGTTCTAACAGAATATGGACTTAGATTTTGTTCAAAAATTACTCAGTCTGTGTTCTAACAGAATATGGACTCAGTCTATGTTTAAAGAATACTCACTCAGCCAGTATTTTACCAGAGTATGGACTCAGCCTGTGTTCTAACAGAATACTCACACAGCCTGTGTTCTAACAGAATATGTACTCAGTCTATATTTAAAGAATACTCACTCACCTCAGTATTCTAACAGAACACTCATGTAGCCAGTGTTCTAACAGAATACTAACTCAGCCTGTGTTCTAACAGAATGTGGACTCAGATTTTGTTCAAAAATTACTCAGTCTGTTTCTAACAGAATATGGAGTCAGTCTATGTTTAAAGAATACTCACTCAACCAGTATTTTACCAGAGTATGGACTCAGCCTGTGTTCTAACAGAATACTCACACAGCCTGTGTTCTAACAGAATATGGACTCAGTCTATATTTAAAGAATACTCACTCACCTCAGTATTCTAACAGAACACTCACGTAGCCAGTGTTCTAACAGAATACTAACTCAGCCTGTGTTCTAACAGAATGTGGATTCAGATCAAAAATTACTAAGTCTGTGTTCTAACAGAATGTGGACTCAGATTTTGTTCAAAAATTACTCAGTCTGTTTCTAACAGAATATGGTCTCAGTCTATGTTTTAAGATTACTCACTCAGCCAGTATTTTACCAGAGTATGGACTCAGCCTGTGTTCTAACAGAATACTCACACAGCCTGTGTTCTAACAGAATATGTACTCAGTCTATATTTAAAGAATACTCACTCACCTCAGTATTCTAACAGAACACTCATGTAGCCAGTGTTCTAACAGAATACTAACTCAGCCTGTGTTCTAACAGAATGTGGACTCAGATTTTGTTCAAAAATTACTCAGTCTGTTTCTAACAGAATATGGAGTCAGTCTATGTTTAAAGAATACTCACTCAACCAGTATTTTACCAGAGTATGGACTCAGCCTGTGTTCTAACAGAATACTCACACAGCCTGTGTTCTAACAGAATATGGACTCAGTCTATATTTAAAGAATACTCACTAACCTCAGTATTCCAACAGAACACTCATGTAGCCAGTGTTCTAACAGAATACTAACTCAGCCTGTGTTCTAACGGAATGTGGATTCAGATCAAATATTACTAACTCAGTCTGTGTTCTAACAGAATGTGGACTCAGATTTTGTTCAAAAATTATTCAGCCTGTGTTCTAACAGAATGTGGATTCAGATCAAAAATTACTAACTCAGTCTGTGTTCTAACAGAATGTTGGTTCAGATCAAAAATTACTAACTCAGTCTGTGTTCTAACAGAATATGAACTCAGATTTTGTTCAAAAATTACTCAGTCTGTGTTCTAACAGAATATGGACTCAGTCTATATTTAAAGAATACTCACTCACCTCAGTATTCTAACAGAACACTCACGTAGCCAGTGTTCTAACAGAATACTAACTCATCCTGTGTTCTAACAGAATGTGGATTCAGATCAAAAATTACTAACTCAGTCTGTGTTCTAACAGAATGTGGACTCAGATTTTGTTCAAAAATTACTCAGTCTGTGTTCTAACAGAATATGGACTAAGTCTATGTTTAAAGAATACTCACTCAGCTCAGTGTTCTAACATAACACTCACTTAGCCTGTGTTCTAACAGAATGTGGGTTCAGATTAAAAATTACTAACTCAGTCTGTGTTCTAACAGAATATGAACTCAGATTTTGTTCAAAAATTACTCAGTCTGTGTTCTAACAGAATATGGACTCAGTCTATGTTTAAAGAATACTCACTCAGCCAGTGTTCTACCAGAATATGGATTCAGACTATTTTCAAGAATACTCACTCAGCCTGTGTTCTAGCAGAACGCTCACTTAGCCTGTATTCTAACAGAATGTGTACTCAGATATTGTTCAAAAATTACTTAGTCTGTGTTCTAACAGAATTTGGACGCAGTCTCTGTTTAAAAAATACTCACTCACCTCAGTATTCTAACAGAACACTCACGTAGCCTGTGTTCTAACAGAACACTAACTCAGCCTGTTTTCTAACAAAATGTGGATTCAGATCAAAAATTACTAACGCAGTCTGTGTTCTAATAGAATATGGACTTAGATTTTGTTCAAAAATTACTCAGTCTGTGTTCTAACAGAATATGGACTCAGTCTATGTTTAAAGAATACTCACTCAGCCAGTATTTTACCAGAGTATGGACTCAGCCTGTGTTCTAACAGAATGTGGACTCAGATTTTGTTCAAAAATTACTCAGTCTGTTTCTAACAGAATATGGAGTCAGTCTATGTTTAAAGAATACTCACTCAACCAGTATTTTACCAGAGTATGGACTCAGCCTGTGTTCTAACAGAATACTCACACAGCCTGTGTTCTAACAGAATATGGACTCAGTCTATATTTAAAGAATACTCACTCACCTCAGTATTCTAACAGAACACTCACGTAGCCAGTGTTCTAACAGAATACTAACTCAGCCTGTGTTCTAACAGAATGTGGATTCAGATCAAAAATTACTAAGTCTGTGTTCTAACAGAATGTGGACTCAGATTTTGTTCAAAAATTACTCAGTCTGTTTCTAACAGAATATGGTCTCAGTCTATGTTTTAAGATTACTCACTCAGCCAGTATTTTACCAGAGTATGGACTCAGCCTGTGTTCTAACAGAATACTCACACAGCCTGTGTTCTAACAGAATATGGACTCAGTCTATATTTAAAGAATACTCACTAACCTCAGTATTCCAACAGAACACTCATGTAGCCAGTGTTCTAACAGAATACTAACTCAGCCTGTGTTCTAACGGAATGTGGATTCAGATCAAATATTACTAACTCAGTCTGTGTTCTAACAGAATGTGGACTCAGATTTTGTTCAAAAATTATTCAGCCTGTGTTCTAACAGAATGTGGATTCAGATCAAAAATTACTAACTCAGTCTGTGTTCTAACAGAATGTGGGTTCAGATCAAAAATTACTAACTCAGTCTGTGTTCTAACAGAATATGAACTCAGATTTTGTTCAAAAATTACTCAGTCTGTGTTCTAACAGAATATGGACTCAGTCTATATTTAAAGAATACTCACTCACCTCAGTATTCTAACAGATCACTCACGTAGCCAGTGTTCTAACAGAATACTAACTCATCCTGTGTTCTAACAGAATGTGGATTCAGATCAAAAATTACTAACTCAGTCTGTGTTCTAACAGAATGTGGACTCAGATTTTGTTCAAAAATTACTCAGTCTGTTTCTAACAAAATATGGTCTCAGTCTTTGTTTAAAGAATACTCACTCAGCTCATTTTTCTAACATAACACTCACTTAGCCTGTGTTCTAACAGAATGTGGTTTCAGATCAAAAATTACTAACTCAGTCTGTGTTCTAACAGAATTTGGACGCAGTCTCTGTTTAAAAAATACTCACTCACCTCAGTATTCTAACAGAACACTCACGTAGCCTGTGTTCTAACAGAACACTAACTCAGCCTGTTTTCTAACAAAATGTGGATTCAGATCAAAAATTACTAACGCAGTCTGTGTTCTAACAGAATATGGACTTAGATTTTGTTCAAAAATTACTCAGTCTGTGTTCTAACAGAATATGGACTCAGTCTATGTTTAAAGAATACTCACTCAGCCAGTATTTTACCAGAGTATGGACTCAGCCTGTGTTCTAACAGAATACTCACACAGCCTGTGTTCTAACAGAATATGTACTCAGTCTATATTTAAAGAATACTCACTCACCTCAGTATTCTAACAGAACACTCACGTAGCCAGTGTTCTAACAGAATACTAACTCAGCCTGTGTTCTAACAGAATGTGGACTCAGATTTTGTTCAAAAATTACTCAGTCTGTTTCTAACAGAATATGGAGTCAGTCTATGTTTAAAGAATACTCACTCAACCAGTATTTTACCAGAGTATGGACTCAGCCTGTGTTCTAACAGAATACTCACACAGCCTGTGTTCTAACAGAATATGGACTCAGTCTATATTTAAAGAATACTCACTCACCTCAGTATTCTAACAGAACACTCACGTAGCCAGTGTTCTAACAGAATACTAACTCAGCCTGTGTTCTAACAGAATGTGGATTCAGATCAAAAATTACTAACTCAGCCTGTGTTCTAACAGAATGTGGACTCAGATTTTGTTCAAAAATTACTCAGTCTGTTTCTAACAGAATATGGACTCAGTCTATGTTTAAAGAATACTCACTCAACCAGTATTTTACCAGAGTATGGACTCAGCCTGTGTTCTAACAGAATACTCACACAGCCTGTGTTCTAACAGAATATGGACTCAGTCTATATTTAAAGAATACTCACTCACCTCAGTATTCTAACAGAACACTCACGTAGCCAGTGTTCTAACAGAATACTAACTCAGCCTGTGTTCTAACAGAATGTGGATTCAGATCAAAAATTACTAAGTCTGTGTTCTAACAGATTGTGGACTCAGATTTTGTTCAAAAATTACTCAGTCTGTTTCTAACAGAATATGGTCTCAGTCTATGTTTTAAGATTACTCACTCAGCCAGTATTTTACCAGAGTATGGACTCAGCCTGTGTTCTAACAGAATACTCACACAGCCTGTGTTCTAACAGAATATGGACTCAGTCTATATTTAAAGAATACTCACTAACCTCAGTATTCCAACAGAATACTCATGTAGCCAGTGTTCTAACAGAATACTAACTCAGCCTGTGTTCTAACGGAATGTGGATTCAGATCAAATATTACTAACTCAGTCTGTGTTCTAACAGAATGTGGACTCAGATTTTGTTCAAAAATTATTCAGCCTGTGTTCTAACAGAATGTGGATTCAGATCAAAAATTACTAACTCAGTCTGTGTTCTAACAGAATGTGGGTTCAGATCAAAAATTACTAACTCAGTCTGTGTTCTAACAGAATATGAACTCAGATTTTGTTCAAAAATTACTCAGTCTGTGTTCTAACAGAATATGGACTCAGTCTATATTTAAAGAATACTCACTCACCTCAGTATTCTAACAGAACACTCACGTAGCCAGTGTTCTAACAGAATACTAACTCATCCTGTGTTCTAACAGAATGTGGATTCAGATCAAAAATTACTAACTCAGTCTGTGTTCTAACAGAATGTGGACTCAGATTTTGTTCAAAAATTACTCAGTCTGTGTTCTAACAGAATATGGACTCAGTCTATGTTTAAAGAATACTCACTCAGCCAGTGTTCTACCAGAATATGGATTCAGACTATTTTCAAGAATACTCACTCAGCCTGTGTTCTAGCAGAACGCTCACTTAGCCTGTATTCTAACAGAATGTGTACTCAGATATTGTTCAAAAATTACTTACTCAGTCTGTGTTCTAACAGAATTTGGACGCAGTCTCTGTTTAAAAAATACTCACTCACCTCAGTATTCTAACAGAACACTCACGTAGCCTGTGTTCTAACAGAACACTAACTCAGCCTGTTTTCTAACAAAATGTGGATTCAGATCAAAAATTACTAACGCAGTCTGTGTTCTAACAGAATATGGACTTAGATTTTGTTCAAAAATTACTCAGTCTGTGTTCTAACAGAATATGGACTCAGTCTATGTTTAAAGAATACTCACTCAGCCAGTATTTTACCAGAGTATGGACTCAGCCTGTGTTCTAACAGAATGTGGACTCAGATTTTGTTCAAAAATTACTCAGTCTGTTTCTAACAGAATATGGAGTCAGTCTATGTTTAAAGAATACTCACTCAACCAGTATTTTACCAGAGTATGGACTCAGCCTGTGTTCTAACAGAATACTCACACAGCCTGTGTTCTAACAGAATATGGACTCAGTCTATATTTAAAGAATACTCACTCACCTCAGTATTCTAACAGAACACTCACGTAGCCAGTGTTCTAACAGAATACTAACTCAGCCTGTGTTCTAACAGAATGTGGATTCAGATCAAAAATTACTAAGTCTGTGTTCTAACAGAATGTGGACTCAGATTTTGTTCAAAAATTACTCAGTCTGTTTCTAACAGAATATGGTCTCAGTCTATGTTTTAAGATTACTCACTCAGCCAGTATTTTACCAGAGTATGGACTCAGCCTGTGTTCTAACAGAATACTCACACAGCCTGTGTTCTAACAGAATATGTACTCAGTCTATATTTAAAGAATACTCACTCACCTCAGTATTCTAACAGAACACTCATGTAGCCAGTGTTCTAACAGAATACTAACTCAGCCTGTGTTCTAACAGAATGTGGACTCAGATTTTGTTCAAAAATTACTCAGTCTGTTTCTAACAGAATATGGAGTCAGTCTATGTTTAAAGAATACTCACTCAACCAGTATTTTACCAGAGTATGGACTCAGCCTGTGTTCTAACAGAATACTCACACAGCCTGTGTTCTAACAGAATATGGACTCAGTCTATATTTAAAGAATACTCACTAACCTCAGTATTCCAACAGAACACTCATGTAGCCAGTGTTCTAACAGAATACTAACTCAGCCTGTGTTCTAACGGAATGTGGATTCAGATCAAATATTACTAACTCAGTCTGTGTTCTAACAGAATGTGGACTCAGATTTTGTTCAAAAATTATTCAGCCTGTGTTCTAACAGAATGTGGATTCAGATCAAAAATTACTAACTCAGTCTGTGTTCTAACAGAATGTGGGTTCAGATCAAAAATTACTAACTCAGTCTGTGTTCTAACAGAATATGAACTCAGATTTTGTTCAAAAATTACTCAGTCTGTGTTCTAACAGAATATGGACTCAGTCTATATTTAAAGAATACTCACTCACCTCAGTATTCTAACAGAACACTCACGTAGCCAGTGTTCTAACAGAATACTAACTCATCCTGTGTTCTAACAGAATGTGGATTCAGATCAAAAATTACTAACTCAGTCTGTGTTCTAACAGAATGTGGACTCAGATTTTGTTCAAAAATTACTCAGTCTGTGTTCTAACAGAATATGGACTAAGTCTATGTTTAAAGAATACTCACTCAGCTCAGTGTTCTAACATAACACTCACTTAGCCTGTGTTCTAACAGAATGTGGGTTCAGATTAAAAATTACTAACTCAGTCTGTGTTCTAACAGAATATGAACTCAGATTTTGTTCAAAAATTACTCAGTCTGTGTTCTAACAGAATATGGACTCAGTCTATGTTTAAAGAATACTCACTCAGCCAGTGTTCTACCAGAATATGGATTCAGACTATTTTCAAGAATACTCACTCAGCCTGTGTTCTAGCAGAACGCTCACTTAGCCTGTATTCTAACAGAATGTGTACTCAGATATTGTTCAAAAATTACTTAGTCTGTGTTCTAACAGAATTTGGACGCAGTCTCTGTTTAAAAAATACTCACTCACCTCAGTATTCTAACAGAACACTCACGTAGCCTGTGTTCTAACAGAACACTAACTCAGCCTGTTTTCTAACAAAATGTGGATTCAGATCAAAAATTACTAACGCAGTCTGTGTTCTAATAGAATATGGACTTAGATTTTGTTCAAAAATTACTCAGTCTGTGTTCTAACAGAATATGGACTCAGTCTATGTTTAAAGAATACTCACTCAGCCAGTATTTTACCAGAGTATGGACTCAGCCTGTGTTCTAACAGAATGTGGACTCAGATTTTGTTCAAAAATTACTCAGTCTGTTTCTAACAGAATATGGACTCAGTCTATGTTTAAAGAATACTCACTCAACCAGTATTTTACCAGAGTATGGACTCAGCCTGTGTTCTAACAGAATACTCACACAGCCTGTGTTCTAACAGAATATGGACTCAGTCTATATTTAAAGAATACTCACTCACCTCAGTATTCTAACAGAACACTCACGTAGCCAGTGTTCTAACAGAATACTAACTCAGCCTGTGTTCTAACAGAATGTGGATTCAGATCAAAAATTACTAAGTCTGTGTTCTAACAGAATGTGGACTCAGATTTTGTTCAAAAATTACTCAGTCTGTTTCTAACAGAATATGGTCTCAGTCTATGTTTTAAGATTACTCACTCAGCCAGTATTTTACCAGAGTATGGACTCAGCCTGTGTTCTAACAGAATACTCACACAGCCTGTGTTCTAACAGAATATGGACTCAGTCTATATTTAAAGAATACTCACTAACCTCAGTATTCCAACAGAACACTCATGTAGCCAGTGTTCTAACAGAATACTAACTCAGCCTGTGTTCTAACGGAATGTGGATTCAGATCAAATATTACTAACTCAGTCTGTGTTCTAACAGAATGTGGACTCAGATTTTGTTCAAAAATTATTCAGCCTGTGTTCTAACAGAATGTGGATTCAGATCAAAAATTACTAACTCAGTCTGTGTTCTAACAGAATGTGGGTTCAGATCAAAAATTACTAACTCAGTCTGTGTTCTAACAGAATATGAACTCAGATTTTGTTCAAAAATTACTCAGTCTGTGTTCTAACAGAATATGGACTCAGTCTATATTTAAAGAATACTCACTCACCTCAGTATTCTAACAGAACACTCACGTAGCCAGTGTTCTAACAGAATACTAACTCATCCTGTGTTCTAACAGAATGTGGATTCAGATCAAAAATTACTAACTCAGTCTGTGTTCTAACAGAATGTGGACTCAGATTTTGTTCAAAAATTACTCAGTCTGTTTCTAACAAAATATGGTCTCAGTCTTTGTTTAAAGAATACTCACTCAGCTCATTTTTCTAACATAACACTCACTTAGCCTGTGTTCTAACAGAATGTGGTTTCAGATCAAAAATTACTAACTCAGTCTGTGTTCTAACAGAATTTGGACGCAGTCTCTGTTTAAAAAATACTCACTCACCTCAGTATTCTAACAGAACACTCACGTAGCCTGTGTTCTAACAGAACACTAACTCAGCCTGTTTTCTAACAAAATGTGGATTCAGATCAAAAATTACTAACGCAGTCTGTGTTCTAACAGAATATGGACTTAGATTTTGTTCAAAAATTACTCAGTCTGTGTTCTAACAGAATATGGACTCAGTCTATGTTTAAAGAATACTCACTCAGCCAGTATTTTACCAGAGTATGGACTCAGCCTGTGTTCTAACAGAATGTGGACTCAGATTTTGTTCAAAAATTACTCAGTCTGTTTCTAACAGAATATGGAGTCAGTCTATGTTTAAAGAATACTCACTCAACCAGTATTTTACCAGAGTATGGACTCAGCCTGTGTTCTAACAGAATACTCACACAGCCTGTGTTCTAACAGAATATGGACTCAGTCTATATTTAAAGAATACTCACTCACCTCAGTATTCCAACAGAACACTCACGTAGCCAGTGTTGTAACAGAATACTAACTCAGCCTGTGTTCTAACAGAATGTGGATTCAGATCAAATATTACTAACTCAGTCTGTGTTCTAACAGAATGTGGACTCAGATTTTGTTCAAAATTACTCAGTCTCTGTTCTAACAGAATATGGACTAAGTCTATGTTTAAAGAATACTCACTCAGCTCAGTGTTCTAACATAACACTCACTTAGCCTGTGTTCTAACAGAATGTGGGTTCAGATCAAATATTACTAACTCAGTCTGTGTTCTAACAGAATGTGGACTCAGATTTTGTTCAAAAATTACTCAGTCTGTTTCTAACAGAATATGGACTCAGTCTATGTTTAAAGAATACTCACTCAGCCAGTATTTTACCAGAGTATGGACTCAGCCTGTGTTCTAACAGAATACTCACACAGCCTGTGTTCTAACAGAATATGGACTCAGTCTATATTTAAAGAATACTCACTCACCTCAGTATTCTAACAGAACACTCACGTAGCCTGTGTTCTAACAGAACAGTAACTCAGCCTGTTTTCTAACAAAATGTGGATTCAGATCAAAAATTACTAACGCAGTCTGTGTTCTAACAGAATATGGACTTAGATTTTGTTCAAAAATTACTCAGTCTGTGTTCTAACAGAATATGGACTCAGTATATGTTTAAAGAATACTCACTCAGCCAGTATTTTACCAGAGTATGGACTCAGCCTGTGTTCTAACAGAATACTCACACAGCCTGTGTTCTAACAGAATATGGACTCAGTCTATATTTAAAGAATACTCACTAACCTCAGTATTCCAACAGAACACTCATGTAGCCAGTGTTATAACAGAATACTAACTCAGCCTGTGTTCTAACGGAATGTGGATTCAGATCAAATATTACTAACTCAGTCTGTGTTCTAACAGAATGTGGACTCAGATTTTGTTCAAAAATTATTCAGCCTGTGTTCTAACAGAATGTGGATTCAGATCAAAAATTACTAACTCAGTCTGTGTTCTAACAGAATGTGGGTTCAGATCAAAAATTACTAACTCAGTCTGTGTTCTAACAGAATATGAACTCAGATTTTGTTCAAAAATTACTCAGTCTGTGTTCTAACAGAATATGGACTCAGTCTATATTTAAAGAATACTCACTCACCTCAGTATTCTAACAGAACACTCACGTAGCCAGTGTTCTAACAGAATACTAACTCATCCTGTGTTCTAACAGAATGTGGATTCAGATCAAAAATTACTAACTCAGTCTGTGTTCTAACAGAATATGAACTCAGATTTTGTTCAAAAATTACTCAGTCTGTGTTCTAACAGAATATGGACTCAGTCTATGTTTAAAGAATACTCACTCAGCCAGTGTTCTACCAGAATATGGATTCAGACTATTTTCAAGAATACTCACTCAGCCTGTGTTCTAGCAGAACGCTCACTTAGCCTGTGTTCTAACAGAATGTGTACTCAGATATTGTTCAAAAATTACTTACTCAGTCTGTGTTCTAACAGAATTTGGACGCAGTCTCTGTTTAAAAAGTACTCACTCACCTCAGTATTCTAACAGAACACTCACGTAGCCTGTGTTCTAACAGAACACTAACTCAGCCTGTTTTCTAACAAAATGTGGATTCAGATCAAAAATTGCTAACGCAGTCTGTGTTCTAACAGAATATGGACTTAGATTTTGTTCAAAAATTACTCAGTCTGTGTTCTAACAGAATATGGACTCAGTCTATGTTTAAAGAATACTCACTCAGCCAGTATTTTACCAGAGTATGGACTCAGCCTGTGTTCTAACAGAATACTCACACAGCCTGTGTTCTAACAGAATATGGACTCAGTCTATATTTAAAGAATACTCACTCACCTCAGTATTCTAACAGAACACTCACGTAGCCAGTGTTCTAACAGAATACTAACTCAGCCTGTGTTCTAACAGAATGTGGATTCAGATCAAAAATTACTAACTCAGTCTGTGTTCTAACAGAATGTGGACTCAGATTTTGTTCAAAAATTACTCAGTCTGTTTCTAACAGAATATGGTCTCAGTCTATGTTTAAAGATTAGTCACTCAGCCAGTATTTTACCAGAGTATGGACTCAGCCTGTGTTCTAACAGAATACTCACACAGCCTGTGTTCTAACAGAATATGGACTCAGTCTATATTTAAAGAATACTCACTCACCTCAGTATTCTAACAGAACACTCACGTAGCCTGTGTTCTAACAGAACACTAACTCAGCCTGCTTTCTAACAGAATGTGGATTCAGATCAAATATTACTAACGCAGTCTGTGTTCTAACAGAATATGGACTTAGATTTTGTTCAAAAATTACTCAGTCTGTGTTCTAACAGAATATGGACTCAGTCTATGTTTAAAGAATACTCACTCAGCCAATATTTTACCAGAGTATGGACTCGGCCTGTGTTCTAACAGAATACTCACACAGCCTGTGTTCTAACAGAATATGGACTCAGTCTATATTTAAAGAATACTGAATCACCTCAGTATTCCAACAGAACACTCACGTAGCCAGTGTTGTAACAGAATACTAACTCAGCCTGTGTTCTAACAGAATGTGGATTCAGATCAAATATTACTAACTCAGTCTGTGTTCTAACAGAATGTGGACTCAGATTTTGTTCAAAATTACTCAGTGTGTGTTCTAACAGAATATGGACTTAGTCTATGTTTAAAGAATACTCACTCAGCTCAGTGTTCTAACATAACACTCACTTAGCCTGTGTTCTAACAGAATGTGGGTTCAGATCAAATATTACTAACTCAGTCTGTGTTCTAACAGAATGTGGACTCAGATTTTGTTCAAAAATTACTCAGTCTGTGTTCTAACAGAATATGGACTAAGTCTATGTTTAAAGAATACTCACTCAGCTCAGTGTTCTAACATAAGACTCACTTAGCCTGTGTTCTAACAGAATGTGGTTTCAGATCAAAAATTACTAACTCAGTCTGTGTTCTAACAGAATGTGGACTCAGATTTTGTTCAAAAATTACTCAGTCTGTGTTCTAACAGAATATGGACTCAGTCTATGTTTAAAGAATACTCACTCAGCCTGTGTTTTAGCAGAACGCTCACTTAGCCTGTGTTCTAACAGAATGTGGGCTCAGATATTGTTCAAAAATTACTAACTCAGTCTGTGTTCTAACAGAATTTGGACGCAGTCTCTGTTTAAAAAATACTCACTCACCTCAGTGTTCTAACAGAACACTCACGTAGCCTGTGTTCTAACAGAACACTAACTCAGCCTGTTTTCTAACAAAATGTGGATTCAGATCAAAAATTACTAACGCAGTCTGTGTTCTAACAGAATATGGACTTAGATTTTGTTCAAAAATTACTCAGTCCGTGTTCTAACAGAATATGGACTCAGTCTATGTTTAAAGAATACTCACTCAGCCAGTATTTTACCGGAGTATGGACTCAGCCTGTGTTCTAACAGAATACTCACACAGCCTGTGTTCTAACAGAATATGTACTCAGTCTATATTTAAAGAATACTCACTCACCTCAGTATTCTAACAGAACACTCACGTAGCCAGTGTTCTAACAGAATACTAACTCAGCCTGTGTTCTAACAGAATGTGGACTCAGATTTTGTTCAAAAATTACTCAGTCTGTTTCTAACAGAATATGGAGTCAGTCTATGTTTAAAGAATACTCACTCAACCAGTATTTTACCAGAGTATGGACTCAGCCTGTGTTCTAACAGAATACTCACACAGCCTGTGTTCTAACAGAATATGGACTCAGTCTATATTTAAAGAATACTCACTCACCTCAGTATTCTAACAGAACACTCACGTAGCCAGTGTTCTAACAGAATACTAACTCAGCCTGTGTTCTAACAGAATGTGGATTCAGATCAAAAATTACTAAGTCTGTGTTCTAACAGAATGTGGACTCAGATTTTGTTCAAAAATTACTCAGTCTGTTTCTAACAGAATATGGTCTCAGTCTATGTTTTAAGATTACTCACTCAGCCAGTATTTTACCAGAGTATGGACTCAGCCTGTGTTCTAACAGAATACTCACACAGCCTGTGTTCTAACAGAATATGTACTCAGTCTATATTTAAAGAATACTCACTCACCTCAGTATTCTAACAGAACACTCATGTAGCCAGTGTTCTAACAGAATACTAACTCAGCCTGTGTTCTAACAGAATGTGGACTCAGATTTTGTTCAAAAATTACTCAGTCTGTTTCTAACAGAATATGGAGTCAGTCTATGTTTAAAGAATACTCACTCAACCAGTATTTTACCAGAGTATGGACTCAGCCTGTGTTCTAACAGAATACTCACACAGCCTGTGTTCTAACAGAATATGGACTCAGTCTATATTTAAAGAATACTCACTAACCTCAGTATTCCAACAGAACACTCATGTAGCCAGTGTTCTAACAGAATACTAACTCAGCCTGTGTTCTAACGGAATGTGGATTCAGATCAAATATTACTAACTCAGTCTGTGTTCTAACAGAATGTGGACTCAGATTTTGTTCAAAAATTATTCAGCCTGTGTTCTAACAGAATGTGGATTCAGATCAAAAATTACTAACTCAGTCTGTGTTCTAACAGAATGTGGGTTCAGATCAAAAATTACTAACTCAGTCTGTGTTCTAACAGAATATGAACTCAGATTTTGTTCAAAAATTACTCAGTCTGTGTTCTAACAGAATATGGACTCAGTCTATATTTAAAGAATACTCACTCACCTCAGTATTCTAACAGAACACTCACGTAGCCAGTGTTCTAACAGAATACTAACTCATCCTGTGTTCTAACAGAATGTGGATTCAGATCAAAAATTACTAACTCAGTCTGTGTTCTAACAGAATGTGGACTCAGATTTTGTTCAAAAATTACTCAGTCTGTGTTCTAACAGAATATGGACTAAGTCTATGTTTAAAGAATACTCACTCAGCTCAGTGTTCTAACATAACACTCACTTAGCCTGTGTTCTAACAGAATGTGGGTTCAGATTAAAAATTACTAACTCAGTCTGTGTTCTAACAGAATATGAACTCAGATTTTGTTCAAAAATTACTCAGTCTGTGTTCTAACAGAATATGGACTCAGTCTATGTTTAAAGAATACTCACTCAGCCAGTGTTCTACCAGAATATGGATTCAGACTATTTTCAAGAATACTCACTCAGCCTGTGTTCTAGCAGAACGCTCACTTAGCCTGTATTCTAACAGAATGTGTACTCAGATATTGTTCAAAAATTACTTAGTCTGTGTTCTAACAGAATTTGGACGCAGTCTCTGTTTAAAAAATACTCACTCACCTCAGTATTCTAACAGAACACTCACGTAGCCTGTGTTCTAACAGAACACTAACTCAGCCTGTTTTCTAACAAAATGTGGATTCAGATCAAAAATTACTAACGCAGTCTGTGTTCTAATAGAATATGGACTTAGATTTTGTTCAAAAATTACTCAGTCTGTGTTCTAACAGAATATGGACTCAGTCTATGTTTAAAGAATACTCACTCAGCCAGTATTTTACCAGAGTATGGACTCAGCCTGTGTTCTAACAGAATGTGGACTCAGATTTTGTTCAAAAATTACTCAGTCTGTTTCTAACAGAATATGGACTCAGTCTATGTTTAAAGAATACTCACTCAACCAGTATTTTACCAGAGTATGGACTCAGCCTGTGTTCTAACAGAATACTCACACAGCCTGTGTTCTAACAGAATATGGACTCAGTCTATATTTAAAGAATACTCACTCACCTCAGTATTCTAACAGAACACTCACGTAGCCAGTGTTCTAACAGAATACTAACTCAGCCTGTGTTCTAACAGAATGTGGATTCAGATCAAAAATTACTAAGTCTGTGTTCTAACAGAATGTGGACTCAGATTTTGTTCAAAAATTACTCAGTCTGTTTCTAACAGAATATGGTCTCAGTCTATGTTTTAAGATTACTCACTCAGCCAGTATTTTACCAGAGTATGGACTCAGCCTGTGTTCTAACAGAATACTCACACAGCCTGTGTTCTAACAGAATATGGACTCAGTCTATATTTAAAGAATACTCACTAACCTCAGTATTCCAACAGAACACTCATGTAGCCAGTGTTCTAACAGAATACTAACTCAGCCTGTGTTCTAACGGAATGTGGATTCAGATCAAATATTACTAACTCAGTCTGTGTTCTAACAGAATGTGGACTCAGATTTTGTTCAAAAATTATTCAGCCTGTGTTCTAACAGAATGTGGATTCAGATCAAAAATTACTAACTCAGTCTGTGTTCTAACAGAATGTGGGTTCAGATCAAAAATTACTAACTCAGTCTGTGTTCTAACAGAATTTGGACGCAGTCTCTGTTTAAAAAATACTCACTCACCTCAGTATTCTAACAGAACACTCACGTAGCCTGTGTTCTAACAGAACACTAACTCAGCCTGTTTTCTAACAAAATGTGGATTCAGATCAAAAATTACTAACGCAGTCTGTGTTCTAACAGAATATGGACTTAGATTTTGTTCAAAAATTACTCAGTCTGTGTTCTAACAGAATGTGGACTCAGATTTTGTTCAAAAATTACTCAGTCTGTTTCTAACAGAATATGGAGTCAGTCTATGTTTAAAGAATACTCACTCAACCAGTATTTTACCAGAGTATGGACTCAGCCTGTGTTCTAACAGAATACTCACACAGCCTGTGTTCTAACAGAATATGGACTCAGTCTATATTTAAAGAATACTCACTCACCTCAGTATTCCAACAGAACACTCACGTAGCCAGTGTTGTAACAGAATACTAACTCAGCCTGTGTTCTAACAGAATGTGGATTCAGATCAAATATTACTAACTCAGTCTGTGTTCTAACAGAATGTGGACTCAGATTTTGTTCAAAATTACTCAGTCTCTGTTCTAACAGAATATGGACTAAGTCTATGTTTAAAGAATACTCACTCAGCTCAGTGTTCTAACATAACACTCACTTAGCCTGTGTTCTAACAGAATGTGGGTTCAGATCAAATATTACTAACTCAGTCTGTGTTCTAACAGAATGTGGACTCAGATTTTGTTCAAAAATTACTCAGTCTGTTTATAACAGAATATGGACTCAGTCTATGTTTAAAGAATACTCACTCAGCCAGTATTTTACCAGAGTATGGACTCAGCCTGTGTTCTAACAGAATACTCACACAGCCTGTGTTCTAACAGAATATGGACTCAGTCTATATTTAAAGAATACTCACTCACCTCAGTATTCTAACAGAACACTCACGTAGCCTGTGTTCTAACAGAACAGTAACTCAGCCTGTTTTCTAACAAAATGTGGATTCAGATCAAAAATTACTAACGCAGTCTGTGTTCTAACAGAATATGGACTTAGATTTTGTTCAAAAATTACTCAGTCTGTGTTCTAACAGAATATGGACTCAGTCTATGTTTAAAGAATACTCACTCAGCCAGTATTTTACCAGAGTATGGACTCAGCCTGTGTTCTAACAGAATACTCACACAGCCTGTGTTCTAACAGAATATGGACTCAGTCTATATTTAAAGAATACTCACTAACCTCAGTATTCCAACAGAACACTCATGTAGCCAGTGTTATAACAGAATACTAACTCAGCCTGTGTTCTAACGGAATGTGGATTCAGATCAAATATTACTAACTCAGTCTGTGTTCTAACAGAATGTGGACTCAGATTTTGTTCAAAAATTATTCAGCCTGTGTTCTAACAGAATGTGGATTCAGATCAAAAATTACTAACTCAGTCTGTGTTCTAACAGAATGTGGGTTCAGATCAAAAATTACTAACTCAGTCTGTGTTCTAACAGAATATGAACTCAGATTTTGTTCAAAAATTACTCAGTCTGTGTTCTAACAGAATATGGACTCAGTCTATATTTAAAGAATACTCACTCACCTCAGTATTCTAACAGAACACTCACGTAGCCAGTGTTCTAACAGAATACTAACTCATCCTGTGTTCTAACAGAATGTGGATTCAGATCAAAAATTACTAACTCAGTCTGTGTTCTAACAGAATATGAACTCAGATTTTGTTCAAAAATTACTCAGTCTGTGTTCTAACAGAATATGGACTCAGTCTATGTTTAAAGAATACTCACTCAGCCAGTGTTCTACCAGAATATGGATTCAGACTATTTTCAAGAATACTCACTCAGCCTGTGTTCTAGCAGAACGCTCACTTAGCCTGTGTTCTAACAGAATGTGTACTCAGATATTGTTCAAAAATTACTTACTCAGTCTGTGTTCTAACAGAATTTGGACGCAGTCTCTGTTTAAAAAGTACTCACTCACCTCAGTATTCTAACAGAACACTCACGTAGCCTGTGTTCTAACAGAACACTAACTCAGCCTGTTTTCTAACAAAATGTGGATTCAGATCAAAAATTGCTAACGCAGTCTGTGTTCTAACAGAATATGGACTTAGATTTTGTTCAAAAATTACTCAGTCTGTGTTCTAACAGAATATGGACTCAGTCTATGTTTAAAGAATACTCACTCAGCCAGTATTTTACCAGAGTATGGACTCAGCCTGTGTTCTAACAGAATACTCACACAGCCTGTGTTCTAACAGAATATGGACTCAGTCTATATTTAAAGAATACTCACTCACCTCAGTATTCTAACAGAACACTCACGTAGCCAGTGTTCTAACAGAATACTAACTCAGCCTGTGTTCTAACAGAATGTGGATTCAGATCAAAAATTACTAACTCAGTCTGTGTTCTAACAGAATGTGGACTCAGATTTTGTTCAAAAATTACTCAGTCTGTTTCTAACAGAATATGGTCTCAGTCTATGTTTAAAGATTAGTCACTCAGCCAGTATTTTACCAGAGTATGGACTCAGCCTGTGTTCTAACAGAATACTCACACAGCCTGTGTTCTAACAGAATATGGACTCAGTCTATATTTAAAGAATACTCACTCACCTCAGTATTCTAACAGAACACTCACGTAGCCTGTGTTCTAACAGAACACTAACTCAGCCTGCTTTCTAACAGAATGTGGATTCAGATCAAATATTACTAACGCAGTCTGTGTTCTAACAGAATATGGACTTAGATTTTGTTCAAAAATTACTCAGTCTGTGTTCTAACAGAATATGGACTCAGTCTATGTTTAAAGAATACTCACTCAGCCAATATTTTACCAGAGTATGGACTCGGCCTGTGTTCTAACAGAATACTCACACAGCCTGTGTTCTAACAGAATATGGACTCAGTCTATATTTAAAGAATACTGAATCACCTCAGTATTCCAACAGAACACTCACGTAGCCAGTGTTGTAACAGAATACTAACTCAGCCTGTGTTCTAACAGAATGTGGATTCAGATCAAATATTACTAACTCAGTCTGTGTTCTAACAGAATGTGGACTCAGATTTTGTTCAAAATTACTCAGTGTGTGTTCTAACAGAATATGGACTTAGTCTATGTTTAAAGAATACTCACTCAGCTCAGTGTTCTAACATAACACTCACTTAGCCTGTGTTCTAACAGAATGTGGGTTCAGATCAAATATTACTAACTCAGTCTGTGTTCTAACAGAATGTGGACTCAGATTTTGTTCAAAAATTACTCAGTCTGTGTTCTAACAGAATATGGACTAAGTCTATGTTTAAAGAATACTCACTCAGCTCAGTGTTCTAACATAAGACTCACTTAGCCTGTGTTCTAACAGAATGTGGTTTCAGATCAAAAATTACTAACTCAGTCTGTGTTCTAACAGAATGTGGACTCAGATTTTGTTCAAAAATTACTCAGTCTGTGTTCTAACAGAATATGGACTCAGTCTATGTTTAAAGAATACTCACTCAGCCTGTGTTTTAGCAGAACGCTCACTTAGCCTGTGTTCTAACAGAATGTGGACTCAGATATTGTTCAAAAATTACTAACTCAGTCTGTGTTCTAACAGAATTTGGACGCAGTCTCTGTTTAAAAAATACTCACTCACCTCAGTGTTCTAACAGAACACTCACGTAGCCTGTGTTCTAACAGAACACTAACTCAGCCTGTTTTCTAACAAAATGTGGATTCAGATCAAAAATTACTAACGCAGTCTGTGTTCTAACAGAATATGGACTTAGATTTTGTTCAAAAATTACTCAGTCCGTGTTCTAACAGAATATGGACTCAGTCTATGTTTAAAGAATACTCACTCAGCCAGTATTTTACCAGAGTATGGACTCAGCCTGTGTTCTAACAGAATACTCACACAGCCTGTGTTCTAACAGAATATGTACTCAGTCTATATTTAAAGAATACTCACTCACCTCAGTATTCTAACAGAACACTCACGTAGCCAGTGTTCTAACAGAATACTAACTCAGCCTGTGTTCTAACAGAATGTGGACTCAGATTTTGTTCAAAAATTACTCAGTCTGTTTCTAACAGAATATGGAGTCAGTCTATGTTTAAAGAATACTCACTCAACCAGTATTTTACCAGAGTATGGACTCAGCCTGTGTTCTAACAGAATACTCACACAGCCTGTGTTCTAACAGAATATGGACTCAGTCTATATTTAAAGAATACTCATTCACCTCAGTTTTCTAACAGAACACTCACGTACCCTGTGTTCTAACAGAACACTAACTCAGCCTGTTTTCTAACAGAATGTGGATTCAGACCAAAATTACTAACGCAGTCTGTGTTCTAACAGAATATGGACTTAGATTTTGTTCAAAAATTACTCAGTCTGTGTTCTAACAGAATATGGACTCAGTCTATGTTTAAAGAATACTCACTCAGCCAGTATTTTACCAGAGTATGGACTCAGCCTGTGTTCTAACAGAATACTCACACAGCCTGTGTTCTAACAGAATATGGACTCAGTCTATATTTAAAGAATACTCACTCACCTCAGTATTCCTACAGAACACTCACGTAGCCAGTGTTCTAACAGAATACTAACTCAGCCTGTGTTCTAACAGAATGTGGATTCAGATCAAATATTACTAACTCAGTCTGTGTTCTAACAGAATGTGGACTCAGATTTTGTTCAAAAATTACTCAGTCTGTGTTCTAACAGAATGTGGATTCAGATCAAAAATTACTAACTCAGTCTGTGTTCTAACAGAATGTGGGTTCAGATCAAAAATTACTAACTCAGTCTGTGTTCTAACAGAATATGAACTCAGATTTTGTTCAAAAATTACTCAGTCTGTGTTCTAACAGAATATGGACTCAGTCTATATTTAAAGAATACTCACTCACCTCAGTATTCTAACAGAACACTCACGTAGCCAGTGTTCTAACAGAATACTAACTCATCCTGTGTTCTAACAGAATGTGGATTCAGATCAAAAATTACTAACTCAGTCTGTGTTCTAACAGAATGTGGACTCAGATTTTGTTCAAAAATTACTCAGTCTGTTTCTAACAGAATATGGTCTCAGTCTTTGTTTAAAGAATACTCACTCAGCTCAGTGTTCTAACATAACACTCACTTAGCCTGTGTTCTAACAGAATGTGGTTTCAGATCAAAAATTACTAACTCAGTCTGTGTTCTAACAGAATATGAACTCAGATTTTGTTCAAAAATTACTCAGTCTGTGTTCTAACAGAATATGGACTCAGTCTATGTTTAAAGAATACTCACTCAGCCAGTGTTCTACCAGAATATGGATTCAGACTATTTTCAAGAATACTCACTCAGCCTGTGTTCTAGCAGAACGCTCACTTTGCCTGTGTTCTAACAGAATGTGTACTCAGATACTGTTCAAAAATTACTAACTCAGTCTGTGTTCTAACAGAATTTGGACGCAGTCTCTGTTTAAAAAATACTCACTCACCTCAGTGTTCTAACAGAACACTCACGTAGCCTGTGTTCTAACAGAACACTAACTCAGCCTGTGTTCTAACAAAATGTGGATTCAGATCAAAAATTACTAACGCAGTCTGTGTTCTAACAGATTATGGACTTAGATTTTGTTCAAAAATTACTCAGTCTGTGTTCTAACAGAATATGGACTCAGTCTATGTTTAAAGAATACTCACTCAGCCAGTATTTTACCAGAGTATGGACTCAGCCTGTGTTCTAACAGAATACTCACACAGCCTGTGTTCTAACAGAATATGTACTCAGTCTATATTTAAAGAATACTCACTCACCTCAGTATTCTAACAGAACACTCACGTAGCCAGTGTTCTAACAGAATACTAACTCAGCCTGTGTTCTAAAAGAATGTGGACTCAGATTTTGTTCAAAAATTACTCAGTCTGTTTCTAACAGAATATGGACTCAGTCTATGTTTAAAGAATACTCACTCAGCCAGTATTTTACCAGAGTATGGACTCAGCCTGTGTTCTAACAGAATACTCACACAGCCTGTGTTCTAACAGAATATGGACTCAGTCTATATTTAAAGAATACTCACTCACCTCAGTATTCTAACAGAACACTCACGTAGCCTGTGTTCTAACAGAACAGTAACTCAGCCTGTTTTCTAACAAAATGTGGATTCAGATCAAAAATTACTAACGCAGTCTGTGTTCTAACAGAATATGGACTTAGATTTTGTTCAAAAATTACTCAGTCTGTGTTCTAACAGAATATGGACTCAGTCTATGTTTAAAGAATACTCACTCAGCCAGTATTTTACCAGAGTATGGACTCAGCCTGTGTTCTAACAGAATACTCACACAGCCTGTGTTCTAACAGAATATGGACTCAGTCTATATTTAAAGAATACTCACTAACCTCAGTATTCCAACAGAACACTCATGTAGCCAGTGTTATAACAGAATACTAACTCAGCCTGTGTTCTAACGGAATGTGGATTCAGATCAAATATTACTAACTCAGTCTGTGTTCTAACAGAATGTGGACTCAGATTTTGTTCAAAAATTATTCAGCCTGTGTTCTAACAGAATGTGGATTCAGATCAAAAATTACTAACTCAGTCTGTGTTCTAACAGAATGTGGGTTCAGATCAAAAATTACTAACTCAGTCTGTGTTCTAACAGAATATGAACTCAGATTTTGTTCAAAAATTACTCAGTCTGTGTTCTAACAGAATATGGACTCAGTCTATATTTAAAGAATACTCACTCACCTCAGTATTCTAAGAGAACACTCACGTAGCCAGTGTTCTAACAGAATATTAACTCATCCTGTGTTCTAACAGAATGTGGATTCAGATCAAAAATTACTAACTCAGTCTGTGTTCTAACAGAATGTGGACTCAGATTTTGTTCAAAAATTACTCAGTCTGTTTCTAACAAAATATGGTCTCAGTCTTTGTTTAAAGAATACTCACTCAGCTCAGTGTTCTAACATAACACTCACTTAGCCTGTGTTCTAACAGAATGTGGTTTCAGATCAAAAATTACTAACTCAGTCTGTGTTCTAACAGAATATGAACTCAGATTTTGTTCAAAAATTACTCAGTCTGTGTTCTAACAGAATATGGACTCAGTCTATGTTTAAAGAATACTCACTCAGCCAGTGTTCTACCAGAATATGGATTCAGACTATTTTCAAGAATACTCACTCAGCCTGTGTTCTAGCAGAACGCTCACTTAGCCTGTGTTCTAACAGAATGTGTACTCAGATATTGTTCAAAAATTACTTACTCAGTCTGTGTTCTAACAGAATTTGGACGCAGTCTCTGTTTAAAAAATACTCACTCACCTCAGTATTCTAACAGAACACTCACGTAGCCTGTGTTCTAACAGAACACTAACTCAGCCTGTTTTCTAACAAAATGTGGATTCAGATCAAAAATTGCTAACGCAGTCTGTGTTCTAACAGAATATGGACTTAGATTTTGTTCAAAAATTACTCAGTCTGTGTTCTAACAGAATATGGACTCAGTCTATGTTTAAAGAATACTCACTCAGCCAGTATTTTACCAGAGTATGGACTCAGCCTGTGTTCTAACAGAATACTCACACAGCCTGTGTTCTAACAGAATATGGACTCAGTCTATATTTAAAGAATACTCACTCACCTCAGTATTCTAACAGAACACTCACGTAGCCAGTGTTCTAACAGAATACTAACTCAGCCTGTGTTCTAACAGAATGTGGATTCAGATCAAAAATTACTAACTCAGTCTGTGTTCTAACAGAATGTGGACTCAGATTTTGTTCAAAAATTACTCAGTCTGTTTCTAACAGAATATGGTCTCAGTCTATGTTTAAAGATTACTCACTCAGCCAGTATTTTACCAGAGTATGGACTCAGCCTGTGTTCTAACAGAATACTCACACAGCCTGTGTTCTAACAGAATATGGACTCAGTCTATATTTAAAGAATACTCACTCACCTCAGTATTCTAACAGAACACTCACGTAGCCTGTGTTCTAACAGAACACTAACTCAGCCTGCTTTCTAACAGAATGTGGATTCAGATCAAATATTACTAACGCAGTCTGTGTTCTAACAGAATATGGACTTAGATTTTGTTCAAAAATTACTCAGTCTGTGTTCTAACAGAATATGGACTCAGTCTATGTTTAAAGAATACTCACTCAGCCAATATTTTACCAGAGTATGGACTCGGCCTGTGTTCTAACAGAATACTCACACAGCCTGTGTTCTAACAGAATATGGACTCAGTCTATATTTAAAGAATACTGAATCACCTCAGTATTCCAACAGAACACTCACGTAGCCAGTGTTGTAACAGAATACTAACTCAGCCTGTGTTCTAACAGAATGTGGATTCAGATCAAATATTACTAACTCAGTCTGTGTTCTAACAGAATGTGGACTCAGATTTTGTTCAAAATTACTCAGTGTGTGTTCTAACAGAATATGGACTTAGTCTATGTTTAAAGAATACTCACTCAGCTCAGTGTTCTAACATAACACTCACTTAGCCTGTGTTCTAACAGAATGTGGGTTCAGATCAAATATTACTAACTCAGTCTGTGTTCTAACAGAATGTGGACTCAGATTTTGTTCAAAAATTACTCAGTCTGTTTATAACAGAATATGGACTCAGTCTATGTTTAAAGAATACTCACTCAGCCAGTATTTTACCAGAGTATGGACTCAGCCTGTGTTCTAACAGAATACTCACACAGCCTGTGTTCTAACAGAATATGGACTCAGTCTATATTTAAAGAATACTCACTCACCTCAGTATTCTAACAGAACACTCACGTAGCCTGTGTTCTAACAGAACAGTAACTCAGCCTTTTTTCTAACAGAATGTGGATTCAGATCAAAAATTATTAACGCAGTCTGTGTTCTAACAGAATATGGACTTAGATTTTGTTCAAAAATTACTCAGTCTGTGTTCTAACAGAATATGGACTCAGTCTATGTTTAAAGAATACTCACTCAGCCAATATTTTACCAGAGTATGGACTCAGCCTGTGTTCTAACAGAATACTCACACAGCCTGTGTTCTAACAGAATATGGACTCAGTCTATATTTAAAGAATACTCACTCACCTCAGTATTCCAACAGAACACTCATGTAGCCAGTGTTCTAACAGAATACTAACTCAGCCTGTGTTCTAACGGAATGTGGATTCAGATCAAATATTACTAACTCAGTCTGTGTTCTAACAGAATGTGGACTCAGATTTTGTTCAAAAATTACTCAGTCTGTGTTCTAACAGAATATGGACTAAGTCTATGTTTAAAGAATACTCACTCAGCTCAGTGTTCTAACATAAGACTCACTTAGCCTGTGTTCTAACAGAATGTGGTTTCAGATCAAAAATTACTAACTCAGTCTGTGTTCTAACAGAATGTGGACTCAGATTTTGTTCAAAAACTACTCAGTCTGTGTTCTAACAGAATATGGACTCAGTCTATGTTTAAAGAATACTCACTCAGCCTGTGTTTTAGCAGAACGCTCACTTAGCCTGTGTTCTAACAGAATGTGGACTCAGATATTGTTCAAAAATTACTAACTCAGTCTGTGTTCTAACAGAATTTGGACGCAGTCTCTGTTTAAAAAATACTCACTCACCTCAGTGTTCTAACAGAACACTCACGTAGCCTGTGTTCTAACAGAACACTAACTCAGCCTGTTTTCTAACAAAATGTGGATTCAGATCAAAAATTACTAACGCAGTCTGTGTTCTAACAGAATATGGACTTAGATTTTGTTCAAAAATTACTCAGTCCGTGTTCTAACAGAATATGGACTCAGTCTATGTTTAAAGAATACTCACTCAGCCAGTATTTTACCAGAGTATGGACTCAGCCTGTGTTCTAACAGAATACTCACACAGCCTGTGTTCTAACAGAATATGTACTCAGTCTATATTTAAAGAATACTCACTCACCTCAGTATTCTAACAGAACACTCACGTAGCCAGTGTTCTAACAGAATACTAACTCAGCCTGTGTTCTAACAGAATGTGGACTCAGATTTTGTTCAAAAATTACTCAGTCTGTTTCTAACAGAATATGGAGTCAGTCTATGTTTAAAGAATACTCACTCAACCAGTATTTTACCAGAGTATGGACTCAGCCTGTGTTCTAACAGAATACTCACACAGCCTGTGTTCTAACAGAATATGGACTCAGTCTATATTTAAAGAATACTCACTCACCTCAGTTTTCTAACAGAACACTCACGTACCCTGTGTTCTAACAGAACACTAACTCAGCCTGTTTTCTAACAGAATGTGGATTCAGACCAAATTACTAACGCAGTCTGTGTTCTAACAGAATATGGACTTAGATTTTGTTCAAAAATTACTCAGTCTGTGTTCTAACAGAATATGGACTCAGTCTATGTTTAAAGAATACTCACTCAGCCAGTATTTTACCAGAGTATGGACTCAGCCTGTGTTCTAACAGAATACTCACACAGCCTGTGTTCTAACAGAATATGGACTCAGTCTATATTTAAAGAATACTCACTCACCTCAGTATTCCTACAGAACACTCACGTAGCCAGTGTTCTAACAGAATACTAACTCAGCCTGTGTTCTAACAGAATGTGGATTCAGATCAAATATTACTAACTCAGTCTGTGTTCTAACAGAATGTGGACTCAGATTTTGTTCAAAAATTACTCAGTCTGTGTTCTAACAGAATGTGGATTCAGATCAAAAATTACTAACTCAGTCTGTGTTCTAACAGAATGTGGGTTCAGATCAAAAATTACTAACTCAGTCTGTGTTCTAACAGAATATGAACTCAGATTTTGTTCAAAAATTACTCAGTCTGTGTTCTAACAGAATATGGACTCAGTCTATATTTAAAGAATACTCACTCACCTCAGTATTCTAACAGAACACTCACGTAGCCAGTGTTCTAACAGAATACTAACTCATCCTGTGTTCTAACAGAATGTGGATTCAGATCAAAAATTACTAACTCAGTCTGTGTTCTAACAGAATGTGGACTCAGATTTTGTTCAAAAATTACTCAGTCTGTTTCTAACAGAATATGGTCTCAGTCTTTGTTTAAAGAATACTCACTCAGCTCAGTGTTCTAACATAACACTCACTTAGCCTGTGTTCTAACAGAATGTGGTTTCAGATCAAAAATTACTAACTCAGTCTGTGTTCTAACAGAATATGAACTCAGATTTTGTTCAAAAATTACTCAGTCTGTGTTCTAACAGAATATGGACTCAGTCTATGTTTAAAGAATACTCACTCAGCCAGTGTTCTACCAGAATATGGATTCAGACTATTTTCAAGAATACTCACTCAGCCTGTGTTCTAGCAGAACGCTCACTTTGCCTGTGTTCTAACAGAATGTGTACTCAGATACTGTTCAAAAATTACTAACTCAGTCTGTGTTCTAACAGAATTTGGGCGCAGTCTCTGTTTAAAAAATACTCACTCACCTCAGTGTTCTAACAGAACACTCACGTAGCCTGTGTTCTAACAGAACACTAACTCAGCCTGTGTTCTAACAAAATGTGGATTCAGATCAAAAATTACTAACGCAGTCTGTGTTCTAACAGAATATGGACTTAGATTTTGTTCAAAAATTACTCAGTCTGTGTTCTAACAGAATATGGACTCAGTCTATGTTTAAAGAATACTCACTCAGCCAGTATTTTACCAGAGTATGGACTCAGCCTGTGTTCTAACAGAATACTCACACAGCCTGTGTTCTAACAGAATATGTACTCAGTCTATATTTAAAGAATACTCACTCACCTCAGTATTCTAACAGAACACTCACGTAGCCAGTGTTCTAACAGAATACTAACTCAGCCTGTGTTCTAAAAGAATGTGGACTCAGATTTTGTTCAAAAATTACTCAGTCTGTTTCTAACAGAATATGGAGTCAGTCTATGTTTAAAGAATACTCACTCAACCAGTATTTTACCAGAGTATGGACTCAGCCTGTATTCTACCAGAATACTCACACAGCCTGTGTTCTAACAGAATATGGACTCAGTCTATATTTAAAGAATACTCACTGACCTCAGTATTCTAACAGAACACTCACGTACCCTGTGTTCTAACAGAACACTAACTCAGCCTGTTTTCTAACAGAATGTCGATTCAGATCAAAAATTACTAACGCAGTCTGTGTTCTAACAGAATATGGACTTAGATGTTGTTCAAAAATTACTCAGTCTGTGTTCTAACAGAATATGGACTAAGTCTATGTTTAAAGAATACTCACTCAGCCAATATTTGACCAGAGTATGGACTCAGCCTGTGTTCTAACAGAATACTCACACAGCCTGTGTTCTAACAGAATATGGACTCAGTCTATATTTAAAGAATACTCACTCACCTCAGTATTCCTACAGAACACTCACGTAGCCAGTGTTCTAACAGAATACTAACTCAGCCTGTGTTCTAACAGAATGTGCATTCAGATCAAATATTACTAACTCAGTCTGTGTTCTAACAGAATGTGGACTCAGATTTTGTTCAAAAATTACTCAGTCTGTGTTCTAACAGAATATGGACTAAGTCTATGTTTAAAGAATACTCACTCAGCTCAGTGTTCTAACATAACACTCACTTAGCCTGTGTTCTAACAGAATGTGGTTTCAGATCAAAAATTACTAACTCAGTCTGTGTTCTAACAGAATGTGGACTCAGATTTTGTTCAAAAATTACTCAGTCTGTGTTCTAACAGAATGTGGATTCAGATCAAAAATTACTAACTCAGTCTGTGTTCTAACAGAATGTGGGTTCAGATCAAAAATTACTAACTCAGTCTGTGTTCTAACAGAATATGAACTCAGATTTTGTTCAAAAATTACTCAGTCTGTGTTCTAACAGAATATGGACTCAGTCTATATTTAAAGAATACTCACTCACCTCAGTATTCTAACAGAACACTCACGTAGCCAGTGTTCTAACAGAATACTAACTCATCCTGTGTTCTAACAGAATGTGGATTCAGATCAAAAATTACTAACTCAGTCTGTGTTCTAACAGAATGTGGACTCAGATTTTGTTCAAAAATTACTCAGTCTGTTTCTAACAGAATATGGTCTCAGTCTTTGTTTAAAGAATACTCACTCAGCTCAGTGTTCTAACATAACACTCACTTAGCCTGTGTTCTAACAGAATGTGGTTTCAGATCAAAAATTACTAACTCAGTCTGTGTTCTAACAGAATATGAACTCAGATTTTGTTCAAAAATTACTCAGTCTGTGTTCTAACAGAATATGGACTCAGTCTATGTTTAAAGAATACTCACTCAGCCAGTGTTCTACCAGAATATGGATTCAGACTATTTTCAAGAATACTCACTCAGCCTGTGTTCTAGCAGAACGCTCACTTTGCCTGTGTTCTAACAGAATGTGTACTCAGATACTGTTCAAAAATTACTAACTCAGTCTGTGTTCTAACAGAATTTGGACGCAGTCTCTGTTTAAAAAATACTCACTCACCTCAGTGTTCTAACAGAACACTCACGTAGCCTGTGTTCTAACAGAACACTAACTCAGCCTGTGTTCTAACAAAATGTGGATTCAGATCAAAAATTACTAACGCAGTCTGTGTTCTAACAGATTATGGACTTAGATTTTGTTCAAAAATTACTCAGTCTGTGTTCTAACAGAATATGGACTCAGTCTATGTTTAAAGAATACTCACTCAGCCAGTATTTTACCAGAGTATGGACTCAGCCTGTGTTCTAACAGAATACTCACACAGCCTGTGTTCTAACAGAATATGTACTCAGTCTATATTTAAAGAATACTCACTCACCTCAGTATTCTAACAGAACACTCACGTAGCCAGTGTTCTAACAGAATACTAACTCAGCCTGTGTTCTAAAAGAATGTGGACTCAGATTTTGTTCAAAAATTACTCAGTCTGTTTCTAACAGAATATGGACTCAGTCTATGTTTAAAGAATACTCACTCAGCCAGTATTTTACCAGAGTATGGACTCAGCCTGTGTTCTAACAGAATACTCACACAGCCTGTGTTCTAACAGAATATGGACTCAGTCTATATTTAAAGAATACTCACTCACCTCAGTATTCTAACAGAACACTCACGTAGCCTGTGTTCTAACAGAACAGTAACTCAGCCTGTTTTCTAACAAAATGTGGATTCAGATCAAAAATTACTAACGCAGTCTGTGTTCTAACAGAATATGGACTTAGATTTTGTTCAAAAATTACTCAGTCTGTGTTCTAACAGAATATGGACTCAGTCTATGTTTAAAGAATACTCACTCAGCCAGTATTTTACCAGAGTATGGACTCAGCCTGTGTTCTAACAGAATACTCACACAGCCTGTGTTCTAACAGAATATGGACTCAGTCTATATTTAAAGAATACTCACTAACCTCAGTATTCCAACAGAACACTCATGTAGCCAGTGTTATAACAGAATACTAACTCAGCCTGTGTTCTAACGGAATGTGGATTCAGATCAAATATTACTAACTCAGTCTGTGTTCTAACAGAATGTGGACTCAGATTTTGTTCAAAAATTATTCAGCCTGTGTTCTAACAGAATGTGGATTCAGATCAAAAATTACTAACTCAGTCTGTGTTCTAACAGAATGTGGGTTCAGATCAAAAATTACTAACTCAGTCTGTGTTCTAACAGAATATGAACTCAGATTTTGTTCAAAAATTACTCAGTCTGTGTTCTAACAGAATATGGACTCAGTCTATATTTAAAGAATACTCACTCACCTCAGTATTCTAACAGAACACTCACGTAGCCAGTGTTCTAACAGAATATTAACTCATCCTGTGTTCTAACAGAATGTGGATTCAGATCAAAAATTACTAACTCAGTCTGTGTTCTAACAGAATGTGGACTCAGATTTTGTTCAAAAATTACTCAGTCTGTTTCTAACAAAATATGGTCTCAGTCTTTGTTTAAAGAATACTCACTCAGCTCAGTGTTCTAACATAACACTCACTTAGCCTGTGTTCTAACAGAATGTGGTTTCAGATCAAAAATTACTAACTCAGTCTGTGTTCTAACAGAATATGAACTCAGATTTTGTTCAAAAATTACTCAGTCTGTGTTCTAACAGAATATGGACTCAGTCTATGTTTAAAGAATACTCACTCAGCCAGTGTTCTACCAGAATATGGATTCAGACTATTTTCAAGAATACTCACTCAGCCTGTGTTCTAGCAGAACGCTCACTTAGCCTGTGTTCTAACAGAATGTGTACTCAGATATTGTTCAAAAATTACTTACTCAGTCTGTGTTCTAACAGAATTTGGACGCAGTCTCTGTTTAAAAAATACTCACTCACCTCAGTATTCTAACAGAACACTCACGTAGCCTGTGTTCTAACAGAACACTAACTCAGCCTGTTTTCTAACAAAATGTGGATTCAGATCAAAAATTGCTAACGCAGTCTGTGTTCTAACAGAATATGGACTTAGATTTTGTTCAAAAATTACTCAGTCTGTGTTCTAACAGAATATGGACTCAGTCTATGTTTAAAGAATACTCACTCAGCCAGTATTTTACCAGAGTATGGACTCAGCCTGTGTTCTAACAGAATACTCACACAGCCTGTGTTCTAACAGAATATGGACTCAGTCTATATTTAAAGAATACTCACTCACCTCAGTATTCTAACAGAACACTCACGTAGCCAGTGTTCTAACAGAATACTAACTCAGCCTGTGTTCTAACAGAATGTGGATTCAGATCAAAAATTACTAACTCAGTCTGTGTTCTAACAGAATGTGGACTCAGATTTTGTTCAAAAATTACTCAGTCTGTTTCTAACAGAATATGGTCTCAGTCTATGTTTAAAGATTACTCACTCAGCCAGTATTTTACCAGAGTATGGACTCAGCCTGTGTTCTAACAGAATACTCACACAGCCTGTGTTCTAACAGAATATGGACTCAGTCTATATTTAAAGAATACTCACTCACCTCAGTATTCTAACAGAACACTCACGTAGCCTGTGTTCTAACAGAACACTAACTCAGCCTGCTTTCTAACAGAATGTGGATTCAGATCAAATATTACTAACGCAGTCTGTGTTCTAACAGAATATGGACTTAGATTTTGTTCAAAAATTACTCAGTCTGTGTTCTAACAGAATATGGACTCAGTCTATGTTTAAAGAATACTCACTCAGCCAATATTTTACCAGAGTATGGACTCGGCCTGTGTTCTAACAGAATACTCACACAGCCTGTGTTCTAACAGAATATGGACTCAGTCTATATTTAAAGAATACTGAATCACCTCAGTATTCCAACAGAACACTCACGTAGCCAGTGTTGTAACAGAATACTAACTCAGCCTGTGTTCTAACAGAATGTGGATTCAGATCAAATATTACTAACTCAGTCTGTGTTCTAACAGAATGTGGACTCAGATTTTGTTCAAAATTACTCAGTGTGTGTTCTAACAGAATATGGACTTAGTCTATGTTTAAAGAATACTCACTCAGCTCAGTGTTCTAACATAACACTCACTTAGCCTGTGTTCTAACAGAATGTGGGTTCAGATCAAATATTACTAACTCAGTCTGTGTTCTAACAGAATGTGGACTCAGATTTTGTTCAAAAATTACTCAGTCTGTTTATAACAGAATATGGACTCAGTCTATGTTTAAAGAATACTCACTCAGCCAGTATTTTACCAGAGTATGGACTCAGCCTGTGTTCTAACAGAATACTCACACAGCCTGTGTTCTAACAGAATATGGACTCAGTCTATATTTAAAGAATACTCACTCACCTCAGTATTCTAACAGAACACTCACGTAGCCTGTGTTCTAACAGAACAGTAACTCAGCCTGTTTTCTAACAGAATGTGGATTCAGATCAAAAATTATTAACGCAGTCTGTGTTCTAACAGAATATGGACTTAGATTTTGTTCAAAAATTACTCAGTCTGTGTTCTAACAGAATATGGACTCAGTCTATGTTTAAAGAATACTCACTCAGCCAATATTTTACCAGAGTATGGACTCAGCCTGTGTTCTAACAGAATACTCACACAGCCTGTGTTCTAACAGAATATGGACTCAGTCTATATTTAAAGAATACTCACTCACCTCAGTATTCCAACAGAACACTCATGTAGCCAGTGTTCTAACAGAATACTAACTCAGCCTGTGTTCTAACGGAATGTGGATTCAGATCAAATATTACTAACTCAGTCTGTGTTCTAACAGAATGTGGACTCAGATTTTGTTCAAAAATTACTCAGTCTGTGTTCTAACAGAATATGGACTAAGTCTATGTTTAAAGAATACTCACTCAGCTCAGTGTTCTAACATAAGACTCACTTAGCCTGTGTTCTAACAGAATGTGGTTTCAGATCAAAAATTACTAACTCAGTCTGTGTTCTAACAGAATGTGGACTCAGATTTTGTTCAAAAACTACTCAGTCTGTGTTCTAACAGAATATGGACTCAGTCTATGTTTAAAGAATACTCACTCAGCCTGTGTTTTAGCAGAACGCTCACTTAGCCTGTGTTCTAACAGAATGTGGACTCAGATATTGTTCAAAAATTACTAACTCAGTCTGTGTTCTAACAGAATTTGGACGCAGTCTCTGTTTAAAAAATACTCACTCACCTCAGTGTTCTAACAGAACACTCACGTAGCCTGTGTTCTAACAGAACACTAACTCAGCCTGTTTTCTAACAAAATGTGGATTCAGATCAAAAATTACTAACGCAGTCTGTGTTCTAACAGAATATGGACTTAGATTTTGTTCAAAAATTACTCAGTCCGTGTTCTAACAGAATATGGACTCAGTCTATGTTTAAAGAATACTCACTCAGCCAGTATTTTACCAGAGTATGGACTCAGCCTGTGTTCTAACAGAATACTCACACAGCCTGTGTTCTAACAGAATATGTACTCAGTCTATATTTAAAGAATACTCACTCACCTCAGTATTCTAACAGAACACTCACGTAGCCAGTGTTCTAACAGAATACTAACTCAGCCTGTGTTCTAACAGAATGTGGACTCAGATTTTGTTCAAAAATTACTCAGTCTGTTTCTAACAGAATATGGAGTCAGTCTATGTTTAAAGAATACTCACTCAACCAGTATTTTACCAGAGTATGGACTCAGCCTGTGTTCTAACAGAATACTCACACAGCCTGTGTTCTAACAGAATATGGACTCAGTCTATATTTAAAGAATACTCACTCACCTCAGTTTTCTAACAGAACACTCACGTACCCTGTGTTCTAACAGAACACTAACTCAGCCTGTTTTCTAACAGAATGTGGATTCAGACCAAATTACTAACGCAGTCTGTGTTCTAACAGAATATGGACTTAGATTTTGTTCAAAAATTACTCAGTCTGTGTTCTAACAGAATATGGACTCAGTCTATGTTTAAAGAATACTCACTCAGCCAGTATTTTACCAGAGTATGGACTCAGCCTGTGTTCTAACAGAATACTCACACAGCCTGTGTTCTAACAGAATATGGACTCAGTCTATATTTAAAGAATACTCACTCACCTCAGTATTCCTACAGAACACTCACGTAGCCAGTGTTCTAACAGAATACTAACTCAGCCTGTGTTCTAACAGAATGTGGATTCAGATCAAATATTACTAACTCAGTCTGTGTTCTAACAGAATGTGGACTCAGATTTTGTTCAAAAATTACTCAGTCTGTGTTCTAACAGAATGTGGATTCAGATCAAAAATTACTAACTCAGTCTGTGTTCTAACAGAATGTGGGTTCAGATCAAAAATTACTAACTCAGTCTGTGTTCTAACAGAATATGAACTCAGATTTTGTTCAAAAATTACTCAGTCTGTGTTCTAACAGAATATGGACTCAGTCTATATTTAAAGAATACTCACTCACCTCAGTATTCTAACAGAACACTCACGTAGCCAGTGTTCTAACAGAATACTAACTCATCCTGTGTTCTAACAGAATGTGGATTCAGATCAAAAATTACTAACTCAGTCTGTGTTCTAACAGAATGTGGACTCAGATTTTGTTCAAAAATTACTCAGTCTGTTTCTAACAGAATATGGTCTCAGTCTTTGTTTAAAGAATACTCACTCAGCTCAGTGTTCTAACATAACACTCACTTAGCCTGTGTTCTAACAGAATGTGGTTTCAGATCAAAAATTACTAACTCAGTCTGTGTTCTAACAGAATATGAACTCAGATTTTGTTCAAAAATTACTCAGTCTGTGTTCTAACAGAATATGGACTCAGTCTATGTTTAAAGAATACTCACTCAGCCAGTGTTCTACCAGAATATGGATTCAGACTATTTTCAAGAATACTCACTCAGCCTGTGTTCTAGCAGAACGCTCACTTTGCCTGTGTTCTAACAGAATGTGTACTCAGATACTGTTCAAAAATTACTAACTCAGTCTGTGTTCTAACAGAATTTGGGCGCAGTCTCTGTTTAAAAAATACTCACTCACCTCAGTGTTCTAACAGAACACTCACGTAGCCTGTGTTCTAACAGAACACTAACTCAGCCTGTGTTCTAACAAAATGTGGATTCAGATCAAAAATTACTAACGCAGTCTGTGTTCTAACAGAATATGGACTTAGATTTTGTTCAAAAATTACTCAGTCTGTGTTCTAACAGAATATGGACTCAGTCTATGTTTAAAGAATACTCACTCAGCCAGTATTTTACCAGAGTATGGACTCAGCCTGTGTTCTAACAGAATACTCACACAGCCTGTGTTCTAACAGAATATGTACTCAGTCTATATTTAAAGAATACTCACTCACCTCAGTATTCTAACAGAACACTCACGTAGCCAGTGTTCTAACAGAATACTAACTCAGCCTGTGTTCTAAAAGAATGTGGACTCAGATTTTGTTCAAAAATTACTCAGTCTGTTTCTAACAGAATATGGAGTCAGTCTATGTTTAAAGAATACTCACTCAACCAGTATTTTACCAGAGTATGGACTCAGCCTGTATTCTACCAGAATACTCACACAGCCTGTGTTCTAACAGAATATGGACTCAGTCTATATTTAAAGAATACTCACTGACCTCAGTATTCTAACAGAACACTCACGTACCCTGTGTTCTAACAGAACACTAACTCAGCCTGTTTTCTAACAGAATGTCGATTCAGATCAAAAATTACTAACGCAGTCTGTGTTCTAACAGAATATGGACTTAGATGTTGTTCAAAAATTACTCAGTCTGTGTTCTAACAGAATATGGACTCAGTCTATGTTTAAAGAATACTCACTCAGCCAATATTTGACCAGAGTATGGACTCAGCCTGTGTTCTAACAGAATACTCACACAGCCTGTGTTCTAACAGAATATGGACTCAGTCTATATTTAAAGAATACTCACTCACCTCAGTATTCCTACAGAACACTCACGTAGCCAGTGTTCTAACAGAATACTAACTCAGCCTGTGTTCTAACAGAATGTGCATTCAGATCAAATATTACTAACTCAGTCTGTGTTCTAACAGAATGTGGACTCAGATTTTGTTCAAAAATTACTCAGTCTGTGTTCTAACAGAATATGGACTAAGTCTATGTTTAAAGAATACTCACTCAGCTCAGTGTTCTAACATAACACTCACTTAGCCTGTGTTCTAACAGAATGTGGTTTCAGATCAAAAATTACTAACTCAGTCTGTGTTCTAACAGAATGTGGACTCAGATTTTGTTCAAAAATTACTCAGTCTGTGTTCTAACAGAATATGGACTCAGTCTATGTTTAAAGAATACTCACTCAGCCAGTGTTCTACCAGAATATGGATTCAGACTATTTTCAAAAATACTCACACAGCCTGTGTTCTAGCAGAACGCTCACTTAGCCTGTGTTCTAACAGAATGTGGACTCAGATATTGTACAAAAATTACTAACTCAGTCTGTGTTCTAACAGAATTTGGACGCAGTCTCTGTTTAAAAAATACTCACTCACCTCAGTGTTCTAACAGAACACTCACGTAGCCTGTGTTCTAAGAGAACACTAACTCAGCCTGTTTTCTAACAGAATGTGGATTCAGATCAAAAATTACTAACGCAGTCTGTGTTCTAACAGAATATGGACTTAGATTTTGTTCAAAAATTACTCAGTCTGTGTTCTAACAGAATATGGACTCAGTCTATGTTTAAAGAATACTCACTCAGCCAGTATTTTACCAGAGTATGGACTCAGCCTGTGTTCTAACAGAATACTCACACAGCCTGTGTTCTAACAGAATATGTACTCAGTCTATATTTAAAGAATACTCACTCACCTCAGTATTCTAACAGAACACTCACGTAGCCAGTGTTCTAACAGAATACTAACTCAGCATGTGTTCTAACAGAATGTGGATTCAGATCAAAAATTACTAACTCAGTCTGTGTTCTAACAGAATGTGGACTCAGATTTTGTTCAAAAATTACTCAGTCTGTTTCTAACAGAATATAGTCTCAGTCTATGTTTAAAGAATACTCACTCAGCCAGTATTTTACCAGAGTATGGACTCAGCCTGTGTTCTAACAGAATACTCACACAGCCTGTGTTCTAACAGAATATGGACTCAGTCTATATTTAAAGAATACTCACTCACCTCAGTATTCTAACAGAACACTCACGTAGCCTGTGTTCTAACAGAACAGTAACTCAGCCTTTTTTCTAACAGAATGTGGATTCAGATCAAAAATTATTAACGCAGTCTGTGTTCTAACAGAATATGGACTTAGATTTTGTTCAAAAATTACTCAGTCTGTGTTCTAACAGAATATGGACTCAGTCTATGTTTAAAGAATACTCACTCAGCCAATATTTTACCAGAGTATGGACTCGGCCTGTGTTCTAACAGAATACTCACACAGCCTGTGTTCTAACAGAATATGGACTCAGTCTATATTTAAAGAATACTCACTCACCTCAGTATTCCAACAGAACACTCATGTAGCCAGTGTTCTAACAGAATACTAACTCAGCCTGTGTTCTAACGGAATGTGGATTCAGATCAAATATTACTAACTCAGTCTGTGTTCTAACAGAATGTGGACTCAGATTTTGTTCAAAAATTACTCAGTCTGTGTTCTAACAGAATATGGACTAAGTCTATGTTTAAAGAATACTCACTCAGCTCAGTGTTCTAACATAAGACTCACTTAGCCTGTGTTCTAACAGAATGTGGTTTCAGATCAAAAATTACTAACTCAGTCTGTGTTCTAACAGAATGTGGACTCAGATTTTGTTCAAAAACTACTCAGTCTGTGTTCTAACAGAATATGGACTCAGTCTATGTTTAAAGAATACTCACTCAGCCTGTGTTTTAGCAGAACGCTCACTTAGCCTGTGTTCTAACAGAATGTGGACTCAGATATTGTTCAAAAATTACTAACTCAGTCTGTGTTCTAACAGAATTTGGACGCAGTCTCTGTTTAAAAAATACTCACTCACCTCAGTGTTCTAACAGAACACTCACGTAGCCTGTGTTCTAACAGAACACTAACTCAGCCTGTTTTCTAACAAAATGTGGATTCAGATCAAAAATTACTAACGCAGTCTGTGTTCTAACAGAATATGGACTTAGATTTTGTTCAAAAATTACTCAGTCCGTGTTCTAACAGAATATGGACTCAGTCTATGTTTAAAGAATACTCACTCAGCCAGTATTTTACCAGAGTATGGACTCAGCCTGTGTTCTAACAGAATACTCACACAGCCTGTGTTCTAACAGAATATGTACTCAGTCTATATTTAAAGAATACTCACTCACCTCAGTATTCTAACAGAACACTCACGTAGCCAGTGTTCTAACAGAATACTAACTCAGCCTGTGTTCTAACAGAATGTGGACTCAGATTTTGTTCAAAAATTACTCAGTCTGTTTCTAACAGAATATGGAGTCAGTCTATGTTTAAAGAATACTCACTCAACCAGTATTTTACCAGAGTATGGACTCAGCCTGTGTTCTAACAAAATACTCACACAGCCTGTGTTCTAACAGAATATGGACTCAGTCTATATTTAAAGAATACTCACTCACCTCAGTTTTCTAACAGAACACTCACGTACCCTGTGTTCTAACAGAACACTAACTCAGCCTGTTTTCTAACAGAATGTGGATTCAGACCAAAATTACTAACGCAGTCTGTGTTCTAACAGAATATGGACTTAGATTTTGTTCAAAAATTACTCAGTCTGTGTTCTAACAGAATATGGACTCAGTCTATGTTTAAAGAATACTCACTCAGCCAGTATTTTACCAGAGTATGGACTCAGCCTGTGTTCTAACAGAATACTCACACAGCCTGTGTTCTAACAGAATATGGACTCAGTCTATATTTAAAGAATACTCACTCACCTCAGTATTCCTACAGAACACTCACGTAGCCAGTGTTCTAACAGAATACTAACTCAGCCTGTGTTCTAACAGAATGTGGATTCAGATCAAATATTACTAACTCAGTCTGTGTTCTAACAGAATGTGGACTCAGATTTTGTTCAAAAATTACTCAGTCTGTGTTCTAACAGAATGTGGATTCAGATCAAAAATTACTAACTCAGTCTGTGTTCTAACAGAATGTGGGTTCAGATCAAAAATTACTAACTCAGTCTGTGTTCGAACAGAATATGAACTCAGATTTTGTTCAAAAATTACTCAGTCTGTGTTCTAACAGAATATGGACTCAGTCTATATTTAAAGAATACTCACTCACCTCAGTATTCTAACAGAACACTCACGTAGCCAGTGTTCTAACAGAATACTAACTCATCCTGTGTTCTAACAGAATGTGGATTCAGATCAAAAATTACTAACTCAGTCTGTGTTCTAACAGAATGTGGACTCAGATTTTGTTCAAAAATTACTCAGTCTGTTTCTAACAGAATATGGTCTCAGTCTTTGTTTAAAGAATACTCACTCAGCTCAGTGTTCTAACATAACACTCACTTAGCCTGTGTTCTAACAGAATGTGGTTTCAGATCAAAAATTACTAACTCAGTCTGTGTTCTAACAGAATATGAACTCAGATTTTGTTCAAAAATTACTCAGTCTGTGTTCTAACAGAATATGGACTCAGTCTATGTTTAAAGAATACTCACTCAGCCAGTGTTCTACCAGAATATGGATTCAGACTATTTTCAAGAATACTCACTCAGCCTGTGTTCTAGCGGAACGCTCACTTTGCCTGTGTTCTAACAGAATGTGTACTCAGATACTGTTCAAAAATTACTAACTCAGTCTGTGTTCTAACAGAATTTGGACGCAGTCTCTGTTTAAAAAATACTCACTCACCTCAGTGTTCTAACAGAACACTCACGTAGCCTGTGTTCTAACAGAACACTAACTCAGCCTGTGTTCTAACAAAATGTGGATTCAGATCAAAAATTACTAACGCAGTCTGTGTTCTAACAGAATATGGACTTAGATTTTGTTCAAAAATTACTCAGTCTGTGTTCTAACAGAATATGGACTCAGTCTATGTTTAAAGAATACTCACTCAGCCAGTATTTTACCAGAGTATGGACTCAGCCTGTGTTCTAACAGAATACTCACACAGCCTGTGTTCTAACAGAATATGTACTCAGTCTATATTTAAAGAATACTCACTCACCTCAGTATTCTAACAGAACACTCACGTAGCCAGTGTTCTAACAGAATACTAACTCAGCCTGTGTTCTAAAAGAATGTGGACTCAGATTTTGTTCAAAAATTACTCAGTCTGTTTCTAACAGAATATGGAGTCAGTCTATGTTTAAAGAATACTCACTCAACCAGTATTTTACCAGAGTATGGACTCAGCCTGTATTCTACCAGAATACTCACACAGCCTGTGTTCTAACAGAATATGGACTCAGTCTATATTTAAAGAATACTCACTGACCTCAGTATTCTAACAGAACACTCACGTACCCTGTGTTCTAACAGAACACTAACTCAGCCTGTTTTCTAACAGAATGTCGATTCAGATCAAAAATTACTAACGCAGTCTGTGTTCTAACAGAATATGGACTTAGATGTTGTTCAAAAATTACTCAGTCTGTGTTCTAACAGAATATGGACTCAGTCTATGTTTAAAGAATACTCACTCAGCCAGTATTTTACCAGAGTATGGACTCAGCCTGTGTTCTAACAGAATACTCACACAGCCTGTGTTCTAACAGAATATGTACTCAGTCTATATTTAAAGAATACTCACTCACCTCAGTATTCTAACAGAACACTCATGTAGCCAGTGTTCTAACAGAATACTAACTCAGCCTGTGTTCTAACAGAATGTGGACTCAGATTTTGTTCAAAAATTACTCAGTCTGTTTCTAACAGAATATGGAGTCAGTCTATGTTTAAAGAATACTCACTCAACCAGTATTTTACCAGAGTATGGACTCAGCCTGTGTTCTAACAGAATACTCACACAGCCTGTGTTCTAACAGAATATGGACTCAGTCTATATTTAAAGAATACTCACTCACCTCAGTATTCTAACAGAACACTCACGTAGCCAGTGTTCTAACAGAATACTAACTCAGCCTGTGTTCTAACAGAATGTGGATTCAGATCAAAAATTACTAAGTCTGTGTTCTAACAGAATGTGGACTCAGATTTTGTTCAAAAATTACTCAGTCTGTTTCTAACAGAATATGGTCTCAGTCTATGTTTTAAGATTACTCACTCAGCCAGTATTTTACCAGAGTATGGACTCAGCCTGTGTTCTAACAGAATACTCACACAGCCTGTGTTCTAACAGAATATGGACTCAGTCTATATTTAAAGAATACTCACTAACCTCAGTATTCCAACAGAACACTCATGTAGCCAGTGTTATAACAGAATACTAACTCAGCCTGTGTTCTAACGGAATGTGGATTCAGATCAAATATTACTAACTCAGTCTGTGTTCTAACAGAATGTGGACTCAGATTTTGTTCAAAAATTATTCAGCCTGTGTTCTAACAGAATGTGGATTCAGATCAAAAATTACTAACTCAGTCTGTGTTCTAACAGAATGTGGGTTCAGATCAAAAATTACTAACTCAGTCTGTGTTCTAACAGAATATGAACTCAGATTTTGTTCAAAAATTACTCAGTCTGTGTTCTAACAGAATATGGACTCAGTCTATATTTAAAGAATACTCACTCACCTCAGTATTCTAACAGAACACTCACGTAGCCAGTGTTCTAACAGAATACTAACTCATCCTGTGTTCTAACAGAATGTGGATTCAGATCAAAAATTACTAACTCAGTCTGTGTTCTAACAGAATGTGGACTCAGATTTTGTTCAAAAATTACTCAGTCTGTGTTCTAACAGAATATGGACTAAGTCTATGTTTAAAGAATACTCACTCAGCTCAGTGTTCTAACATAACACTCACTTAGCCTGTGTTCTAACAGAATGTGGGTTCAGATTAAAAATTACTAACTCAGTCTGTGTTCTAACAGAATATGAACTCAGATTTTGTTCAAAAATTACTCAGTCTGTGTTCTAACAGAATATGGACTCAGTCTATGTTTAAAGAATACTCACTCAGCCAGTGTTCTACCAGAATATGGATTCAGACTATTTTCAAGAATACTCACTCAGCCTGTGTTCTAGCAGAACGCTCACTTTGCCTGTGTTCTAACAGAATGTGTACTCAGATACTGTTCAAAAATTACTAACTCAGTCTGTGTTCTAACAGAATTTGGACGCAGTCTCTGTTTAAAAAATACTCACTCACCTCAGTGTTCTAACAGAACACTCACGTAGCCTGTGTTCTAACAGAACACTAACTCAGCCTGTGTTCTAACAAAATGTGGATTCAGATCAAAAATTACTAACGCAGTCTGTGTTCTAACAGAATATGGACTTAGATTTTGTTCAAAAATTACTCAGTCTGTGTTCTAACAGAATATGGACTCAGTCTATGTTTAAAGAATACTCACTCAGCCAGTATTTTACCAGAGTATGGACTCAGCCTGTGTTCTAACAGAATACTCACACAGCCTGTGTTCTAACAGAATATGTACTCAGTCTATATTTAAAGAATACTCACTCACCTCAGTATTCTAACAGAACACTCACGTAGCCAGTGTTCTAACAGAATACTAACTCAGCCTGTGTTCTAAAAGAATGTGGACTCAGATTTTGTTCAAAAATTACTCAGTCTGTTTCTAACAGAATATGGAGTCAGTCTATGTTTAAAGAATACTCACTCAACCAGTATTTTACCAGAGTATGGACTCAGCCTGTATTCTACCAGAATACTCACACAGCCTGTGTTCTAACAGAATATGGACTCAGTCTATATTTAAAGAATACTCACTGACCTCAGTATTCTAACAGAACACTCACGTACCCTGTGTTCTAACAGAACACTAACTCAGCCTGTTTTCTAACAGAATGTCGATTCAGATCAAAAATTACTAACGCAGTCTGTGTTCTAACAGAATATGGACTTAGATGTTGTTCAAAAATTACTCAGTCTGTGTTCTAACAGAATATGGACTCAGTCTATGTTTAAAGAATACTCACTCAGCCAATATTTGACCAGAGTATGGACTCAGCCTGTGTTCTAACAGAATACTCACACAGCCTGTGTTCTAACAGAATATGGACTCAGTCTATATTTAAAGAATACTCACTCACCTCAGTATTCCTACAGAACACTCACGTAGCCAGTGTTCTAACAGAATACTAACTCAGCCTGTGTTCTAACAGAATGTGCATTCAGATCAAATATTACTAACTCAGTCTGTGTTCTAACAGAATGTGGACTCAGATTTTGTTCAAAAATTACTCAGTCTGTGTTCTAACAGAATATGGACTAAGTCTATGTTTAAAGAATACTCACTCAGCTCAGTGTTCTAACATAACACTCACTTAGCCTGTGTTCTAACAGAATGTGGTTTCAGATCAAAAATTACTAACTCAGTCTGTGTTCTAACAGAATGTGGACTCAGATTTTGTTCAAAAATTACTCAGTCTGTGTTCTAACAGAATATGGACTCAGTCTATGTTTAAAGAATACTCACTCAGCCAGTGTTCTACCAGAATATGGATTCAGACTATTTTCAAAAATACTCACACAGCCTGTGTTCTAGCAGAACGCTCACTTAGCCTGTGTTCTAACAGAATGTGGACTCAGATATTGTACAAAAATTACTAACTCAGTCTGTGTTCTAACAGAATTTGGACGCAGTCTCTGTTTAAAAAATACTCACTCACCTCAGTGTTCTAACAGAACACTCACGTAGCCTGTGTTCTAAGAGAACACTAACTCAGCCTGTTTTCTAACAGAATGTGGATTCAGATCAAAAATTACTAACGCAGTCTGTGTTCTAACAGAATATGGACTTAGATTTTGTTCAAAAATTACTCAGTCTGTGTTCTAACAGAATATGGACTCAGTCTATGTTTAAAGAATACTCACTCAGCCAGTATTTTACCAGAGTATGGACTCAGCCTGTATTCTACCAGAATACTCACACAGCCTGTGTTCTAACAGAATATGGACTCAGTCTATATTTAAAGAATACTCACTGACCTCAGTATTCTAACAGAACACTCACGTACCCTGTGTTCTAACAGAACACTAACTCAGCCTGTTTTCTAACAGAATGTCGATTCAGATCAAAAATTACTAACGCAGTCTGTGTTCTAACAGAATATGGACTTAGATGTTGTTCAAAAATTACTCAGTCTGTGTTCTAACAGAATATGGACTCAGTCTATGTTTAAAGAATACTCACTCAGCCAATATTTGACCAGAGTATGGACTCAGCCTGTGTTCTAACAGAATACTCACACAGCCTGTGTTCTAACAGAATATGGACTCAGTCTATATTTAAAGAATACTCACTCACCTCAGTATTCCTACAGAACACTCACGTAGCCAGTGTTCTAACAGAATACTAACTCAGCCTGTGTTCTAACAGAATGTGCATTCAGATCAAATATTACTAACTCAGTCTGTGTTCTAACAGAATGTGGACTCAGATTTTGTTCAAAAATTACTCAGTCTGTGTTCTAACAGAATATGGACTAAGTCTATGTTTAAAGAATACTCACTCAGCTCAGTGTTCTAACATAACACTCACTTAGCCTGTGTTCTAACAGAATGTGGTTTCAGATCAAAAATTACTAACTCAGTCTGTGTTCTAACAGAATGTGGACTCAGATTTTGTTCAAAAATTACTCAGTCTGTGTTCTAACAGAATATGGACTCAGTCTATGTTTAAAGAATACTCACTCAGCCAGTGTTCTACCAGAATATGGATTCAGACTATTTTCAAAAATACTCACACAGCCTGTGTTCTAGCAGAACGCTCACTTAGCCTGTGTTCTAACAGAATGTGGACTCAGATATTGTACAAAAATTACTAACTCAGTCTGTGTTCTAACAGAATTTGGACGCAGTCTCTGTTTAAAAAATACTCACTCACCTCAGTGTTCTAACAGAACACTCACGTAGCCTGTGTTCTAAGAGAACACTAACTCAGCCTGTTTTCTAACAGAATGTGGATTCAGATCAAAAATTACTAACGCAGTCTGTGTTCTAACAGAATATGGACTTAGATTTTGTTCAAAAATTACTCAGTCTGTGTTCTAACAGAATATGGACTCAGTCTATGTTTAAAGAATACTCACTCAGCCAGTATTTTACCAGAGTATGGACTCAGCCTGTGTTCTAACAGAATACTCACACAGCCTGTGTTCTAACAGAATATGTACTCAGTCTATATTTAAAGAATACTCACTCACCTCAGTATTCTAACAGAACACTCACGTAGCCAGTGTTCTAACAGAATACTAACTCAGCATGTGTTCTAACAGAATGTGGATTCAGATCAAAAATTACTAACTCAGTCTGTGTTCTAACAGAATGTGGACTCAGATTTTGTTCAAAAATTACTCAGTCTGTTTCTAACAGAATATAGTCTCAGTCTATGTTTAAAGAATACTCACTCAGCCAGTATTTTACCAGAGTATGGACTCAGCCTGTGTTCTAACAGAATACTCACACAGCCTGTGTTCTAACAGAATATGGACTCAGTCTATATTTAAAGAATACTCACTCACCTCAGTATTCTAACAGAACACTCACGTAGCCTGTGTTCTAACAGAACACTAACTCAGCCTGCTTTCTAACAGAATGTGGATTCAGATCAAATATTACTAACGAAGTCTGTGTTCTAACAGAATATGGACTTAGATTTTGTTCAAAAATTACTCAGTCTGTGTTCTAACAGAATATGGACTCAGTCTATGTTTAAAGAATACTCACTCAGCCAATATTTTACCAGAGTATGTACTCGGCCTGTGTTCTAACAGAATACTCACACAGCCTGTGTTCTAATAGAATATGGACTCAGTCTATATTTAAAGAATACTGACTCACCTCAGTATTCCAACAGAACACTCACGTAGCCAGTGTTGTAACAGAATACTAACTCAGCCTGTGTTCTAACAGAATGTGGATTCAGATCAAATATTACTAACTCAGTCTGTGTTCTAACAGAATGTGGACTCAGATTTTGTTCAAAATTACTCAGTCTGTGTTCTAACAGAATATGGACTAAGTCTATGTTTAAAGAATACTCACTCAGCTCAGTGTTCTAACATAACACTCACTTAGCCTGTGTTCTAACAGAATGTGGGTTCAGATCAAATATTACTAACTCAGCCTGTGTTCTAACAGAATGTGGATTCAGATCAAAAATTACTAACTCAGTCTGTGTTCTAACAGAATGTGGGTTCAGATCAAAAATTACTAACTCAGTCTGTGTTCTAACAGAATATGAACTCAGATTTTGTTCAAAAATTACTCAGTCTGTGTTCTAACAGAATATGGACTCAGTCTATATTTAAAGAATACTCACTCACCTCAGTATTCTAACAGAACACTCACGTAGCCTGTGTTCTAACAGAACACTAACTCAGCCTGTTTTCTAACAAAATGTGGATTCAGATCAAAAATTGCTAACGCAGTCTGTGTTCTAACAGAATATGGACTTAGATTTTGTTCAAAAATTACTCAGTCTGTGTTCTAACAGAATATGGACTCAGTCTATGTTTAAAGAATACTCACTCAGCCAGTATTTTACCAGAGTATGGACTCAGCCTGTGTTCTAACAGAATACTCACACAGCCTGTGTTCTAACAGAATATGGACTCAGTCTATATTTAAAGAATACTCACTCACCTCAGTATTCTAACAGAACACTCACGTAGCCAGTGTTCTAACAGAATACTAACTCAGCCTGTGTTCTAACAGAATGTGGATTCAGATCAAAAATTACTAACTCAGTCTGTGTTCTAACAGAATGTGGACTCAGATTTTGTTCAAAAATTACTCAGTCTGTTTCTAACAGAATATGGTCTCAGTCTATGTTTAAAGATTACTCACTCAGCCAGTATTTTACCAGAGTATGGACTCAGCCTGTGTTCTAACAGAATACTCACACAGCCTGTGTTCTAACAGAATATGGACTCAGTCTATATTTAAAGAATACTCACTCACCTCAGTATTCTAACAGAACACTCACGTAGCCTGTGTTCTAACAGAACACTAACTCAGCCTGCTTTCTAACAGAATGTGGATTCAGATCAAATATTACTAACGCAGTCTGTGTTCTAACAGAATATGGACTTAGATTTTGTTCAAAAATTACTCAGTCTGTGTTCTAACAGAATATGGACTCAGTCTATGTTTAAAGAATACTCACTCAGCCAATATTTTACCAGAGTATGGACTCGGCCTGTGTTCTAACAGAATACTCACACAGCCTGTGTTCTAACAGAATATGGACTCAGTCTATATTTAAAGAATAATGAATCACCTCAGTATTCCAACAGAACACTCACGTAGCCAGTGTTGTAACAGAATACTAACTCAGCCTGTGTTCTAACAGAATGTGGATTCAGATCAAATATTACTAACTCAGTCTGTGTTCTAACAGAATGTGGACTCAGATTTTGTTCAAAATTACTCAGTGTGTGTTCTAACAGAATATGGACTTAGTCTATGTTTAAAGAATACTCACTCAGCTCAGTGTTCTAACATAACACTCACTTAGCCTGTGTTCTAACAGAATGTGGGTTCAGATCAAATATTACTAACTCAGTCTGTGTTCTAACAGAATGTGGACTCAGATTTTGTTCAAAAATTACTCAGTCTGTTTATAACAGAATATGGACTCAGTCTATGTTTAAGGAATACTCACTCAGCCAGTATTTTACCAGAGTATGGACTCAGCCTGTGTTCTAACAGAATACTCACACAGCCTGTGTTCTAACAGAATATGGACTCAGTCTATATTTAAAGAATACTCACTCACCTCAGTATTCTAACAGAACACTCACGTAGCCTGTGTTCTAACAGAACAGTAACTCAGCCTTTTTTCTAACAGAATGTGGATTCAGATCAAAAATTATTAACGCAGTCTGTGTTCTAACAGAATATGGACTTAGATTTTGTTCAAAAATTACTCAGTCTGTGTTCTAACAGAATATGGACTCAGTCTATGTTTAAAGAATACTCACTCAGCCAATATTTTACCAGAGTATGGACTCCGCCTGTGTTCTAACAGAATACTCACACAGCCTGTGTTCTAACAGAATATGGACTCAGTCTATATTTAAAGAATACTCACTCACCTCAGTATTCCAACAGAACACTCATGTAGCCAGTGTTCTAACAGAATACTAACTCAGCCTGTGTTCTAACGGAATGTGGATTCAGATCAAATATTACTAACTCAGTCTGTGTTCTAACAGAATGTGGACTCAGATTTTGTTCAAAAATTACTCAGTCTGTGTTCTAACAGAATATGGACTAAGTCTATGTTTAAAGAATACTCACTCAGCTCAGTGTTCTAACATAAGACTCACTTAGCCTGTGTTCTAACAGAATGTGGTTTCAGATCAAAAATTACTAACTCAGTCTGTGTTCTAACAGAATGTGGACTCAGATTTTGTTCAAAAATTACTCAGTCTGTGTTCTAACAGAATATGGACTCAGTCTATGTTTAAAGAATACTCACTCAGCCTGTGTTTTAGCAGAACGCTCACTTAGCCTGTGTTCTAACAGAATGTGGACTCAGATATTGTTCAAAAATTACTAACTCAGTCTGTGTTCTAACAGAATTTGGACGCAGTCTCTGTTTAAAAAATACTCACTCACCTCAGTGTTCTAACAGAACACTCACGTAGCCTGTGTTCTAACAGAACACTAACTCAGCCTGTTTTCTAACAAAATGTGGATTCAGATCAAAAATTACTAACGCAGTCTGTGTTCTAACAGAATATGGACTTAGATTTTGTTCAAAAATTACTCAGTCCGTGTTCTAACAGAATATGGACTCAGTCTATGTTTAAAGAATACTCACTCAGCCAGTATTTTACCAGAGTATGGACTCAGCCTGTGTTCTAACAGAATACTCACACAGCCTGTGTTCTAACAGAATATGTACTCAGTCTATATTTAAAGAATACTCACTCACCTCAGTATTCTAACAGAACACTCACGTAGCCAGTGTTCTAACAGAATACTAACTCAGCCTGTGTTCTAACAGAATGTGGACTCAGATTTTGTTCAAAAATTACTCAGTCTGTTTCTAACAGAATATGGAGTCAGTCTATGTTTAAAGAATACTCACTCAACCAGTATTTTACCAGAGTATGGACTCAGCCTGTGTTCTAACAGAATACTCACACAGCCTGTGTTCTAACAGAATATGGACTCAGTCTATATTTAAAGAATACTCACTCACCTCAGTTTTCTAACAGAACACTCACGTACCCTGTGTTCTAACAGAACACTAACTCAGCCTGTTTTCTAACAGAATGTGGATTCAGACCAAAATTACTAACGCAGTCTGTGTTCTAACAGAATATGGACTTAGATTTTGTTCAAAAATTACTCAGTCTGTGTTCTAACAGAATATGGACTCAGTCTATGTTTAAAGAATACTCACTCAGCCAGTATTTTACCAGAGTATGGACTCAGCCTGTGTTCTAACAGAATACTCACACAGCCTGTGTTCTAACAGAATATGGACTCAGTCTATATTTAAAGAATACTCACTCACCTCAGTATTCCTACAGAACACTCACGTAGCCAGTGTTCTAACAGAATACTAACTCAGCCTGTGTTCTAACAGAATGTGGATTCAGATCAAATATTACTAACTCAGTCTGTGTTCTAACAGAATGTGGACTCAGATTTTGTTCAAAAATTACTCAGTCTGTGTTCTAACAGAATGTGGATTCAGATCAAAAATTACTAACTCAGTCTGTGTTCTAACAGAATGTGGATTCAGATCAAAAATTACTAACTCAGTCTGTGTTCTAACAGAATATGAACTCAGATTTTGTTCAAAAATTACTCAGTCTGTGTTCTAACAGAATATGGACTCAGTCTATATTTAAAGAATACTCACTCACCTCAGTATTCTAACAGAACACTCACGTAGCCAGTGTTCTAACAGAATACTAACTCATCCTGTGTTCTAACAGAATGTGGATTCAGATCAAAAATTACTAACTCAGTCTGTGTTCTAACAGAATGTGGACTCAGATTTTGTTCAAAAATTACTCAGTCTGTTTCTAACAGAATATGGTCTCAGTCTTTGTTTAAAGAATACTCACTCAGCTCAGTGTTCTAACATAACACTCACTTAGCCTGTGTTCTAACAGAATGTGGTTTCAGATCAAAAATTACTAACTCAGTCTGTGTTCTAACAGAATATGAACTCAGATTTTGTTCAAAAATTACTCAGTCTGTGTTCTAACAGAATATGGACTCAGTCTATGTTTAAAGAATACTCACTCAGCCAGTGTTCTACCAGAATATGGATTCAGACTATTTTCAAGAATACTCACTCAGCCTGTGTTCTAGCGGAACGCTCACTTTGCCTGTGTTCTAACAGAATGTGTACTCAGATACTGTTCAAAAATTACTAACTCAGTCTGTGTTCTAACAGAATTTGGACGCAGTCTCTGTTTAAAAAATACTCACTCACCTCAGTGTTCTAACAGAACACTCACGTAGCCTGTGTTCTAACAGAACACTAACTCAGCCTGTGTTCTAACAAAATGTGGATTCAGATCAAAAATTACTAACGCAGTCTGTGTTCTAACAGAATATGGACTTAGATTTTGTTCAAAAATTACTCAGTCTGTGTTCTAACAGAATATGGACTCAGTCTATGTTTAAAGAATACTCACTCAGCCAGTATTTTACCAGAGTATGGACTCAGCCTGTGTTCTAACAGAATACTCACACAGCCTGTGTTCTAACAGAATATGTACTCAGTCTATATTTAAAGAATACTCACTCACCTCAGTATTCTAACAGAACACTCACGTAGCCAGTGTTCTAACAGAATACTAACTCAGCCTGTGTTCTAAAAGAATGTGGACTCAGATTTTGTTCAAAAATTACTCAGTCTGTTTCTAACAGAATATGGAGTCAGTCTATGTTTAAAGAATACTCACTCAACCAGTATTTTACCAGAGTATGGACTCAGCCTGTATTCTACCAGAATACTCACACAGCCTGTGTTCTAACAGAATATGGACTCAGTCTATATTTAAAGAATACTCACTGACCTCAGTATTCTAACAGAACACTCACGTACCCTGTGTTCTAACAGAACACTAACTCAGCCTGTTTTCTAACAGAATGTCGATTCAGATCAAAAATTACTAACGCAGTCTGTGTTCTAACAGAATATGGACTTAGATGTTGTTCAAAAATTACTCAGTCTGTGTTCTAACAGAATATGGACTCAGTCTATGTTTAAAGAATACTCACTCAGCCAGTATTTTACCAGAGTATGGACTCAGCCTGTGTTCTAACAGAATACTCACACAGCCTGTGTTCTAACAGAATATGTACTCAGTCTATATTTAAAGAATACTCACTCACCTCAGTATTCTAACAGAACACTCATGTAGCCAGTGTTCTAACAGAATACTAACTCAGCCTGTGTTCTAACAGAATGTGGACTCAGATTTTGTTCAAAAATTACTCAGTCTGTTTCTAACAGAATATGGAGTCAGTCTATGTTTAAAGAATACTCACTCAACCAGTATTTTACCAGAGTATGGACTCAGCCTGTGTTCTAACAGAATACTCACACAGCCTGTGTTCTAACAGAATATGGACTCAGTCTATATTTAAAGAATACTCACTCACCTCAGTATTCTAACAGAACACTCACGTAGCCAGTGTTCTAACAGAATACTAACTCAGCCTGTGTTCTAACAGAATGTGGATTCAGATCAAAAATTACTAAGTCTGTGTTCTAACAGAATGTGGACTCAGATTTTGTTCAAAAATTACTCAGTCTGTTTCTAACAGAATATGGTCTCAGTCTATGTTTTAAGATTACTCACTCAGCCAGTATTTAACCAGAGTATGGACTCAGCCTGTGTTCTAACAGAATACTCACACAGCCTGTGTTCTAACAGAATATGGACTCAGTCTATATTTAAAGAATACTCACTAACTTCAGTATTCCAACAGAACACTCATGTAGCCAGTGTTCTAACAGAATACTAACTCAGCCTGTGTTCTAACGGAATGTGGATTCAGATCAAATATTACTAACTCAGTCTGTGTTCTAACAGAATGTGGACTCAGATTTTGTTCAAAAATTATTCAGCCTGTGTTCTAACAGAATGTGGATTCAGATCAAAAATTACTAACTCAGTCTGTGTTCTAACAGAATGTGGGTTCAGATCAAAAATTACTAACTCAGTCTGTGTTCTAACAGAATATGAACTCAGATTTTGTTCAAAAATTACTCAGTCTGTGTTCTAACAGAATATGGACTCAGTCTATATTTAAAGAATACTCACTCACCTCAGTATTCTAACAGAACACTCACGTAGCCAGTGTTCTAACAGAATATTAACTCATCCTGTGTTCTAACAGAATGTGGATTCAGATCAAAAATTACTAACTCAGTCTGTGTTCTAACAGAATGTGGACTCAGATTTTGTTCAAAAATTACTCAGTCTGTGTTCTAACAGAATATGGACTAAGTCTATGTTTAAAGAATACTCACTCAGCTCAGTGTTCTAACATAACACTCACTTAGCCTGTGTTCTAACAGAATGTGGGTTCAGATTAAAAATTACTAACTCAGTCTGTGTTCTAACAGAATATGAACTCAGATTTTGTTCAAAAATTACTCAGTCTGTGTTCTAACAGAATATGGACTCAGTCTATGTTTAAAAAATACTCACTCAGCCAGTGTTCTACCAGAATATGGATTCAGACTATTTTCAAGAATACTCACTCAGCCTGTGTTCTAGCAGAACGCTCACTTAGCCTGTATTCTAACAGAATGTGTACTCAGATATTGTTCAAAAATTACTTACTCAGTCTGTGTTCTAACAGAATTTGGACGCAGTCTCTGTTTAAAAAATACTCACTCACCTCAGTATTCTAACAGAACACTCACGTAGCCTGTGTTCTAACAGAACACTAACTCAGCCTGTTTTCTAACAAAATGTGGATTCAGATCAAAAATTACTAACGCAGTCTGTGTTCTAACAGAATATGGACTTAGATTTTGTTCAAAAATTACTCAGTCTGTGTTCTAACAGAATATGGACTCAGTCTATGTTTAAAGAATACTCACTCAGCCAGTATTTTACCAGAGTATGGACTCAGCCTGTGTTCTAACAGAATACTCACACAGCCTGTGTTCTAACAGAATATGTACTCAGTCTATATTTAAAGAATACTCACTCACCTCAGTATTCTAACAGAACACTCATGTAGCCAGTGTTCTAACAGAATACTAACTCAGCCTGTGTTCTAACAGAATGTGGACTCAGATTTTGTTCAAAAATTACTCAGTCTGTTTCTAACAGAATATGGAGTCAGTCTATGTTTAAAGAATACTCACTCAACCAGTATTTTACCAGAGTATGGACTCAGCCTGTGTTCTAACAGAATACTCACACAGCCTGTGTTCTAACAGAATATGGACTCAGTCTATATTTAAAGAATACTCACTCACCTCAGTATTCTAACAGAACACTCACGTAGCCAGTGTTCTAACAGAATACTAACTCAGCCTGTGTTCTAACAGAATGTGGATTCAGATCAAAAATTACTAAGTCTGTGTTCTAACAGAATGTGGACTCAGATTTTGTTCAAAAATTACTCAGTCTGTTTCTAACAGAATATGGTCTCAGTCTATGTTTTAAGATTACTCACTCAGCCAGTATTTTACCAGAGTATGGACTCAGCCTGTGTTCTAACAGAATACTCACACAGCCTGTGTTCTAACAGAATATGGACTCAGTCTATATTTAAAGAATACTCACTAACCTCAGTATTCCAACAGAACACTCATGTAGCCAGTGTTCTAACAGAATACTAACTCAGCCTGTGTTCTAACGGAATGTGGATTCAGATCAAATATTACTAACTCAGTCTGTGTTCTAACAGAATGTGGACTCAGATTTTGTTCAAAAATTATTCAGCCTGTGTTCTAACAGAATGTGGATTCAGATCAAAAATTACTAACTCAGTCTGTGTTCTAACAGAATGTGGGTTCAGATCAAAAATTACTAACTCAGTCTGTGTTCTAACAGAATATGAACTCAGATTTTGTTCAAAAATTACTCAGTCTGTGTTCTAACAGAATATGGACTCAGTCTATATTTAAAGAATACTCACTCACCTCAGTATTCTAACAGAACACTCACGTAGCCAGTGTTCTAACAGAATACTAACTCATCCTGTGTTCTAACAGAATGTGGATTCAGATCAAAAATTACTAACTCAGTCTGTGTTCTAACAGAATGTGGACTCAGATTTTGTTCAAAAATTACTCAGTCTGTGTTCTAACAGAATATGGACTAAGTCTATGTTTAAAGAATACTCACTCAGCTCAGTGTTCTAACATAACACTCACTTAGCCTGTGTTCTAACAGAATGTGGGTTCAGATTAAAAATTACTAACTCAGTCTGTGTTCTAACAGAATATGAACTCAGATTTTGTTCAAAAATTACTCAGTCTGTGTTCTAACAGAATATGGACTCAGTCTATGTTTAAAGAATACTCACTCAGCCAGTGTTCTACCAGAATATGGATTCAGACTATTTTCAAGAATACTCACTCAGCCTGTGTTCTAGCAGAACGCTCACTTTGCCTGTGTTCTAACAGAATGTGAACTCAGATACTGTTCAAAAATTACTAACTCAGTCTGTGTTCTAACAGAATTTGGACGCAGTCTCTGTTTAAAAAATACTCACTCACCTCAGTGTTCTAACAGAACACTCACGTAGCCTGTGTTCTAACAGAACACTAACTCAGCCTGTGTTCTAACAAAATGTGGATTCAGATCAAAAATTACTAACGCAGTCTGTGTTCTAACAGAATATGGACTTAGATTTTGTTCAAAAATTACTCAGTCTGTGTTCTAACAGAATATGGACTCAGTCTATGTTTAAAGAATACTCACTCAGCCAGTATTTTACCAGAGTATGGACTCAGCCTGTGTTCTAACAGAATACTCACACAGCCTGTGTTCTAACAGAATATGTACTCAGTCTATATTTAAAGAATACTCACTCACCTCAGTATTCTAACAGAACACTCACGTAGCCAGTGTTCTAACAGAATACTAACTCAGCCTGTGTTCTAAAAGAATGTGGACTCAGATTTTGTTCAAAAATTACTCAGTCTGTTTCTAACAGAATATGGAGTCAGTCTATGTTTAAAGAATACTCACTCAACCAGTATTTTACCAGAGTATGGACTCAGCCTGTATTCTACCAGAATACTCACACAGCCTGTGTTCTAACAGAATATGGACTCAGTCTATATTTAAAGAATACTCACTGACCTCAGTATTCTAACAGAACACTCACGTACCCTGTGTTCTAACAGAACACTAACTCAGCCTGTTTTCTAACAGAATGTCGATTCAGATCAAAAATTACTAACGCAGTCTGTGTTCTAACAGAATATGGACTTAGATGTTGTTCAAAAATTACTCAGTCTGTGTTCTAACAGAATATGGACTCAGTCTATGTTTAAAGAATACTCACTCAGCCAATATTTGACCAGAGTATGGACTCAGCCTGTGTTCTAACAGAATACACACACAGCCTGTGTTCTAACAGAATATGGACTCAGTCTATATTTAAAGAATACTCACTCACCTCAGTATTCCTACAGAACACTCACGTAGCCAGTGTTCTAACAGAATACTAACTCAGCCTGTGTTCTAACAGAATGTGCATTCAGATCAAATATTACTAACTCAGTCTGTGTTCTAACAGAATGTGGACTCAGATTTTGTTCAAAAATTACTCAGTCTGTGTTCTAACAGAATATGGACTAAGTCTATGTTTAAAGAATACTCACTCAGCTCAGTGTTCTAACATAACACTCACTTAGCCTGTGTTCTAACAGAATGTGGTTTCAGATCAAAAATTACTAACTCAGTCTGTGTTCTAACAGAATGTGGACTCAGATTTTGTTCAAAAATTACTCAGTCTGTGTTCTAACAGAATATGGACTCAGTCTATGTTTAAAGAATACTCACTCAGCCAGTGTTCTACCAGAATATGGATTCAGACTATTTTCAAAAATACTCACACAGCCTGTGTTCTAGCAGAACGCTCACTTAGCCTGTGTTCTAACAGAATGTGGACTCAGATATTGTACAAAAATTACTAACTCAGTCTGTGTTCTAACAGAATTTGGACGCAGTCTCTGTTTAAAAAATACTCACTCACCTCAGTGTTCTAACAGAACACTCACGTAGCCTGTGTTCTAAGAGAACACTAACTCAGCCTGTTTTCTAACAGAATGTGGATTCAGATCAAAAATTACTAACGCAGTCTGTGTTCTATCAGAATATGGACTTAGATTTTGTTCAAAAATTACTCAGTCTGTGTTCTAACAGAATATGGACTCAGTCTATGTTTAAAGAATACTCACTCAGCCAGTATTTTACCAGAGTATGGACTCAGCCTGTGTTCTAACAGAATACTCACACAGCCTGTGTTCTAACAGAATATGTACTCAGTCTATATTTAAAGAATACTCACTCACCTCAGTATTCTAACAGAACACTCACGTAGCCAGTGTTCTAACAGAATACTAACTCAGCATGTGTTCTAACAGAATGTGGATTGAGATCAAAAATTACTAACTCAGTCTGTGTTCTAACAGAATGTGGACTCAGATTTTGTTCAAAAATTACTCAGTCTGTTTCTAACAGAATATAGTCTCAGTCTATGTTTAAAGAATACTCACTCAGCCAGTATTTTACCAGAGTATGGACTCAGCCTGTGTTCTAACAGAATACTCACACAGCCTGTGTTCTAACAGAATATGGACTCAGTCTATATTTAAAGAATACTCACTCACCTCAGTATTCTAACAGAACACTCACGTAGCCTGTGTTCTAACAGAACACTAACTCAGCCTGCTTTCTAACAGAATGTGGATTCAGATCAAATATTACTAACGAAGTCTGTGTTCTAACAGAATATGGACTTAGATTTTGTTCAAAAATTACTCAGTCTGTGTTCTAACAGAATATGGACTCAGTCTATGTTTAAAGAATACTCACTCAGCCAATATTTTACCAGAGTATGTACTCGTCCTGTGTTCTAACAGAATACTCACACAGCCTGTGTTCTAATAGAATATGGACTCAGTCTATATTTAAAGAATACTGACTCACCTCAGTATTCCAACAGAACACTCACGTAGCCAGTGTTGTAACAGAATACTAACTCAGCCTGTGTTCTAACAGAATGTGGATTCAGATCAAATATTACTAACTCAGTCTGTGTTCTAACAGAATGTGGACTCAGATTTTGTTCAAAATTACTCAGTCTGTGTTCTAACAGAATATGGACTAAGTCTATGTTTAAAGAATACTCACTCAGCTCAGTGTTCTAACATAACACTCACTTAGCCTGTGTTCTAACAGAATGTGGGTTCAGATCAAATATTACTAACTCATCCTGTGTTCTAACAGAATGTGGATTCAGATCAAAAATTACTAACTCAGTCTGTGTTCTAACAGAATGTGGGTTCAGATCAAAAATTACTAACTCAGTCTGTGTTCTAACAGAATATGAACTCAGATTTTGTTCAAAAATTACTCAGTCTGTGTTCTAACAGAATATGGACTCAGTCTATATTTAAAGAATACTCACTCACCTCAGTATTCTAACAGAACACTCACGTAGCCAGTGTTCTAACAGAATACTAACTCATCCTGTGTTCTAACAGAATGTGGATTCAGATCAAAAATTACTAACTCAATCTGTGTTCTAACAGAATGTGGACTCAGATTTTGTTCAAAAATTACTCAGTCTGTTTCTAACAAAATATGGTCTCAGTCTTTGTTTAAAGAATACTCACTCAGCTCAGTGTTCTAACATAACACTCACTTAGCCTGTGTTCTAACAGAATGTGGTTTCAGATCAAAAATTACTAACTCAGTCTGTGTTCTAACAGAATATGAACTCAGATTTTGTTCAAAAATTACTCAGTCTGTGTTCTAACAGAATATGGACTCAGTCTATGTTTAAAGAATACTCACTCAGCCAGTGTTCTACCAGAATATGGATTCAGACTATTTTCAAGAATACTCACTCAGCCTGTGTTCTAGCAGAACGCTCACTTAGCCTGTATTCTAACAGAATGTGTACTCAGATATTGTTCAAAAATTACTTACTCAGTCTGTGTTCTAACAGAATTTGGACGCAGTCTCTGTTTAAAAAATACTCACTCACCTCAGTATTCTAACAGAACACTCACGTAGCCTGTGTTCTAACAGAACACTAACTCAGCCTGTTTTCTAACAAAATGTGGATTCAGATCAAAAATTACTAACGCAGTCTGTGTTCTAACAGAATATGGACTTAGATTTTGTTCAAAAATTACTCAGTCTGTGTTCTAACAGAATATGGACTCAGTCTATGTTTAAAGAATACTCACTCAGCCAGTATTTTACCAGAGTATGGACTCAGCCTGTGTTCTAACAGAATACTCACACAGCCTGTGTTCTAACAGAATATGTACTCAGTCTATATTTAAAGAATACTCACTCACCTCAGTATTCTAACAGAACACTCATGTAGCCAGTGTTCTAACAGAATACTAACTCAGCCTGTGTTCTAACAGAATGTGGACTCAGATTTTGTTCAAAAATTACTCAGTCTGTTTCTAACAGAATATGGAGTCAGTCTATGTTTAAAGAATACTCACTCAACCAGTATTTTACCAGAGTATGGACTCAGCCTGTGTTCTAACAGAATACTCACACAGCCTGTGTTCTAACAGAATATGGACTCAGTCTATATTTAAAGAATACTCACTCACCTCAGTATTCTAACAGAACACTCACGTAGCCAGTGTTCTAACAGAATACTAACTCAGCCTGTGTTCTAACAGAATGTGGATTCAGATCAAAAATTACTAAGTCTGTGTTCTAACAGAATGTGGACTCAGATTTTGTTCAAAAATTACTCAGTCTGTTTCTAACAGAATATGGTCTCAGTCTATGTTTTAAGATTACTCACTCAGCCAGTATTTTACCAGAGTATGGACTCAGCCTGTGTTCTAACAGAATACTCACACAGCCTGTGTTCTAACAGAATATGGACTCAGTCTATATTTAAAGAATACTCACTAACCTCAGTATTCCAACAGAACACTCATGTAGCCAGTGTTCTAACAGAATACTAACTCAGCCTGTGTTCTAACGGAATGTGGATTCAGATCAAATATTACTAACTCAGTCTGTGTTCTAACAGAATGTGGACTCAGATTTTGTTCAAAAATTATTCAGCCTGTGTTCTAACAGAATGTGGATTCAGATCAAAAATTACTAACTCAGTCTGTGTTCTAACAGAATGTGGGTTCAGATCAAAAATTACTAACTCAGTCTGTGTTCTAACAGAATATGAACTCAGATTTTGTTCAAAAATTACTCATTCTGTGTTCTAACAGAATATGGACTCAGTCTATATTTAAAGAATACTCACTCACCTCAGTATTCTAACAGAACACTCACGTAGCCAGTGTTCTAACAGAATACTAACTCATCCTGTGTTCTAACAGAATGTGGATTCAGATCAAAAATTACTAACTCAGTCTGTGTTCTAACAGAATGTGGACTCAGATTTTGTTCAAAAATTACTCAGTCTGTGTTCTAACAGAATATGGACTAAGTCTATGTTTAAAGAATACTCACTCAGCTCAGTGTTCTAACATAACACTCACTTAGCCTGTGTTCTAACAGAATGTGGGTTCAGATTAAAAATTACTAACTCAGTCTGTGTTCTAACAGAATATGAACTCAGATTTTGTTCAAAAATTACTCAGTCTGTGTTCTAACAGAATATGGACTCAGTCTATGTTTAAAGAATACTCACTCAGCCAGTGTTCTACCAGAATATGGATTCAGACTATTTTCAAGAATACTCACTCAGCCTGTGTTCTAGCAGAACGCTCACTTAGCCTGTATTCTAACAGAATGTGTACTCAGATATTGTTCAAAAATTACTTACTCAGTCTGTGTTCTAACAGAATTTGGACGCAGTCTCTGTTTAAAAAATACTCACTCACCTCAGTATTCTAACAGAACACTCACGTAGCCTGTGTTCTAACAGAACACTAACTCAGCCTGTTTTCTAACAAAATGTGGATTCAGATCAAAAATTACTAACGCAGTCTGTGTTCTAACAGAATATGGACTTAGATTTTGTTCAAAAATTACTCAGTCTGTGTTCTAACAGAATATGGACTCAGTCTATGTTTAAAGAATACTCACTCAGCCAGTATTTTACCAGAGTATGGACTCAGCCTGTGTTCTAACAGAATACTCACACAGCCTGTGTTCTAACAGAATATGTACTCAGTCTATATTTAAAGAATACTCACTCACCTCAGTATTCTAACAGAACACTCATGTAGCCAGTGTTCTAACAGAATACTAACTCAGCCTGTGTTCTAACAGAATGTGGACTCAGATTTTGTTCAAAAATTACTCAGTCTGTTTCTAACAGAATATGGAGTCAGTCTATGTTTAAAGAATACTCACTCAACCAGTATTTTACCAGAGTATGGACTCAGCCTGTGTTCTAACAGAATACTCACACAGCCTGTGTTCTAACAGAATATGGACTCAGTCTATATTTAAAGAATACTCACTCACCTCAGTATTCTAACAGAACACTCACGTAGCCAGTGTTCTAACAGAATACTAACTCAGCCTGTGTTCTAACAGAATGTGGATTCAGATCAAAAATTACTAAGTCTGTGTTCTAACAGAATGTGGACTCAGATTTTGTTCAAAAATTACTCAGTCTGTTTCTAACAGAATATGGTCTCAGTCTATGTTTTAAGATTACTCACTCAGCCAGTATTTTACCAGAGTATGGACTCAGCCTGTGTTCTAACAGAATACCCACACAGCCTGTGTTCTAACAGAATATGGACTCAGTCTATATTTAAAGAATACTCACTAACCTCAGTATTCCAACAGAACACTCATGTAGCCAGTGTTCTAACAGAATACTAACTCAGCCTGTGTTCTAACGGAATGTGGATTCAGATCAAATATTACTAACTCAGTCTGTGTTCTAACAGAATGTGGACTCAGATTTTGTTCAAAAATTATTCAGCCTGTGTTCTAACAGAATGTGGATTCAGATCAAAAATTACTAACTCAGTCTGTGTTCTAACAGAATGTGGGTTCAGATCAAAAATTACTAACTCAGTCTGTGTTCTAACAGAATATGAACTCAGATTTTGTTCAAAAATTACTCAGTCTGTGTTCTAACAGAATATGGACTCAGTCTATATTTAAAGAATACTCACTCACCTCAGTATTCTAACAGAACACTCACGTAGCCAGTGTTCTAACAGAATACTAACTCATCCTGTGTTCTAACAGAATGTGGATTCAGATCAAAAATTACTAACTCAGTCTGTGTTCTAACAGAATGTGGACTCAGATTTTGTTCAAAAATTACTCAGTCTGTGTTCTAACAGAATATGGACTAAGTCTATGTTTAAAGAATACTCACTCAGCTCAGTGTTCTAACATAACACTCACTTAGCCTGTGTTCTAACAGAATGTGGGTTCAGATCAAAAATTACTAACTCAGTCTGTGTTCTAACAGAATATGAACTCAGATTTTGTTCAAAAATTACTCAGTCTGTGTTCTAACAGAATATGGACTCAGTCTATGTTTAAAGAATACTCACTCAGCCAGTGTTCTACCAGAATATGGATTCAGACTATTTTCAAGAATACTCACTCAGCCTGTGTTCTAGCAGAACGCTCACTTAGCCTGTATTCTAACAGAATGTGTACTCAGATATTGTTCAAAAATTACTTACTCAGTCTGTGTTCTAACAGAATTTGGACGCAGTCTCTGTTTAAAAAATACTCACTCACCTCAGTATTTTAACAGAACACTCACGTAGCCTGTGTTCTAACAGAACACTAACTCAGCCTGTTTTCTAACAAAATGTGGATTCAGATCAAAAATTACTAACGCAGTCTGTGTTCTAACAGAATATGGACTTAGATTTTGTTCAAAAATTACTCAGTCTGTGTTCTAACAGAATATGGACTCAGTCTATGTTTAAAGAATACTCACTCAGCCAGTATTTTACCAGAGTATGGACTCAGCCTGTGTTCTAACAGAATACTCACACAGCCTGTGTTCTAACAGAATATGTACTCAGTCTATATTTAAAGAATACTCACTCACCTCAGTATTCTAACAGAACACTCATGTAGCCAGTGTTCTAACAGAATACTAACTCAGCCTGTGTTCTAACAGAATGTGGACTCAGATTTTGTTCAAAAATTACTCAGTCTGTTTCTAACAGAATATGGAGTCAGTCTATGTTTAAAGAATACTCACTCAACCAGTATTTTACCAGAGTATGGACTCAGCCTGTGTTCTAACAGAATACTCACACAGCCTGTGTTCTAACAGAATATGGACTCAGTCTATATTTAAAGAATACTCACTCACCTCAGTATTCTAACAGAACACTCACGTAGCCAGTGTTCTAACAGAATACTAACTCAGCCTGTGTTCTAACAGAATGTGGATTCAGATCAAAAATTACTAAGTCTGTGTTCTAACAGAATGTGGACTCAGATTTTGTTCAAAAATTACTCAGTCTGTTTCTAACAGAATATGGTCTCAGTCTATGTTTTAAGATTACTCACTCAGCCAGTATTTTACCAGAGTATGGACTCAGCCTGTGTTCTAACAGAATACTCACACAGCCTGTGTTCTAACAGAATATGGACTCAGTCTATATTTAAAGAATACTCACTAACCTCAGTATTCCAACAGAACACTCATGTAGCCAGTGTTCTAACAGAATACTAACTCAGCCTGTGTTCTAACGGAATGTGGATTCAGATCAAATATTACTAACTCAGTCTGTGTTCTAACAGAATGTGGACTCAGATTTTGTTCAAAAATTATTCAGCCTGTGTTCTAACAGAATGTGGATTCAGATCAAAAATTACTAACTCAGTCTGTGTTCTAACAGAATGTGGGTTCAGATCAAAAATTACTAACTCAGTCTGTGTTCTAACAGAATATGAACTCAGATTTTGTTCAAAAATTACTCAGTCTGTGTTCTAACAGAATATGGACTCAGTCTATATTTAAAGAATACTCACTCACCTCAGTATTCTAACAGAACACTCACGTAGCCAGTGTTCTAACAGAATACTAACTCATCCTGTGTTCTAACAGAATGTGGATTCAGATCAAAAATTACTAACTCAGTCTGTGTTCTAACAGAATGTGGACTCAGATTTTGTTCAAAAATTACTCAGTCTGTGTTCTAACAGAATATGGACTAAGTCTATGTTTAAAGAATACTCACTCAGCTCAGTGTTCTAACATAACACTCACTTAGCCTGTGTTCTAACAGAATGTGGGTTCAGATTAAAAATTACTAACTCAGTCTGTGTTCTAACAGAATATGAACTCAGATTTTGTTCAAAAATTACTCAGTCTGTGTTCTAACAGAATATGGACTCAGTCTATGTTTAAAGAATACTCACTCAGCCAGTGTTCTACCAGAATATGGATTCAGACTATTTTCAAGAATACTCACTCAGCCTGTGTTCTAGCAGAACGCTCACTTAGCCTGTATTCTAACAGAATGTGTACTCAGATATTGTTCAAAAATTACTTACTCAGTCTGTGTTCTAACAGAATTTGGACGCAGTCTCTGTTTAAAAAATACTCACTCACCTCAGTATTCTAACAGAACACTCACGTAGCCTGTGTTCTAACAGAACACTAACTCAGCCTGTTTTCTAACAAAATGTGGATTCAGATCAAAAATTACTAACGCAGTCTGTGTTCTAACAGAATATGGACTTAGATTTTGTTCAAAAATTACTCAGTCTGTGTTCTAACAGAATATGGACTCAGTCTATGTTTAAAGAATACTCACTCAGCCAGTATTTTACCAGAGTATGGACTCAGCCTGTGTTCTAACAGAATACTCACACAGCCTGTGTTCTAACAGAATATGTACTCAGTCTATATTTAAAGAATACTCACTCACCTCAGTATTCTAACAGAACACTCATGTAGCCAGTGTTCTAACAGAATACTAACTCAGCCTGTGTTCTAACAGAATGTGGACTCAGATTTTGTTCAAAAATTACTCAGTCTGTTTCTAACAGAATATGGAGTCAGTCTATGTTTAAAGAATACTCACTCAACCAGTATTTTACCAGAGTATGGACTCAGCCTGTGTTCTAACAGAATACTCACACAGCCTGTGTTCTAACAGAATATGGACTCAGTCTATATTTAAAGAATACTCACTCACCTCAGTATTCTAACAGAACACTCACGTAGCCAGTGTTCTAACAGAATACTAACTCAGCCTGTGTTCTAACAGAATGTGGATTCAGATCAAAAATTACTAAGTCTGTGTTCTAACAGAATGTGGACTCAGATTTTGTTCAAAAATTACTCAGTCTGTTTCTAACAGAATATGGTCTCAGTCTATGTTTTAAGATTACTCACTCAGCCAGTATTTTACCAGAGTATGGACTCAGCCTGTGTTCTAACAGAATACTCACACAGCCTGTGTTCTAACAGAATATGGACTCAGTCTATATTTAAAGAATACTCACTAACCTCAGTATTCCAACAGAACACTCATGTAGCCAGTGTTCTAACAGAATACTAACTCAGCCTGTGTTCTAACGGAATGTGGATTCAGATCAAATATTACTAACTCAGTCTGTGTTCTAACAGAATGTGGACTCAGATTTTGTTCAAAAATTATTCAGCCTGTGTTCTAACAGAATGTGGATTCAGATCAAAAATTACTAACTCAGTCTGTGTTCTAACAGAATGTGGGTTCAGATCAAAAATTACTAACTCAGTCTGTGTTCTAACAGAATATGAACTCAGATTTTGTTCAAAAATTACTCAGTCTGTGTTCTAACAGAATATGGACTCAGTCTATATTTAAAGAATACTCACTCACCTCAGTATTCTAACAGAACACTCACGTAGCCAGTGTTCTAACAGAATACTAACTCATCCTGTGTTCTAACAGAATGTGGATTCAGATCAAAAATTACTAACTCAGTCTGTGTTCTAACAGAATGTGGACTCAGATTTTGTTCAAAAATTACTCAGTCTGTGTTCTAACAGAATATGGACTAAGTCTATGTTTAAAGAATACTCACTCAGCTCAGTGTTCTAACATAACACTCACTTAGCCTGTGTTCTAACAGAATGTGGGTTCAGATCAAAAATTACTAACTCAGTCTGTGTTCTAACAGAATATGAACTCAGATTTTGTTCAAAAATTACTCAGTCTGTGTTCTAACAGAATATGGACTCAGTCTATGTTTAAAGAATACTCACTCAGCCAGTGTTCTACCAGAATATGGATTCAGACTATTTTCAAGAATACTCACTCAGCCTGTGTTCTAGCAGAACGCTCACTTAGCCTGTATTCTAACAGAATGTGTACTCAGATATTGTTCAAAAATTACTTACTCAGTCTGTGTTCTAACAGAATTTAGACGCAGTCTCTGTTTAAAAAATACTCACTCACCTCAGTATTCTAACAGAACACTCACGTAGCCTGTGTTCTAACAGAACACTAAGCCTGTTTTCTAACAAAATGTGGATTCAGATCAAAAATTACTAACGCAGTCTGTGTTCTAACAGAATATGGACTTAGATTTTGTTCAAAAATTACTCAGTCTGTGTTCTAACAGAATATGGACTCAGTCTATGTTTAAAGAATACTCACTCAGCCAGTATTTTACCAGAGTATGGACTCAGCCTGTGTTCTAACAGAATACTCACACAGCCTGTGTTCTAACAGAATATGTACTCAGTCTATATTTAAAGAATACTCACTCACCTCAGTATTCTAACAGAACACTCATGTAGCCAGTGTTCTAACAGAATACTAACTCAGCCTGTGTTCTAACAGAATGTGGACTCAGATTTTGTTCAAAAATTACTCAGTCTGTTTCTAACAGAATATGGAGTCAGTCTATGTTTAAAGAATACTCACTCAACCAGTATTTTACCAGAGTATGGACTCAGCCTGTGTTCTAACAGAATACTCACACAGCCTGTGTTCTAACAGAATATGGACTCAGTCTATATTTAAAGAATACTCACTCACCTCAGTATTCTAACAGAACACTCATGTAGCCAGTGTTCTAACAGAATACTAACTCAGCCTGTGTTCTAACAGAATGTGGACTCAGATTTTGTTCAAAAATTACTCAGTCTGTTTCTAACAGAATATGGAGTCAGTCTATGTTTAAAGAATACTCACTCAACCAGTATTTTACCAGAGTATGGACTCAGCCTGTGTTCTAACAGAATACTCACACAGCCTGTGTTCTAACAGAATATGGACTCAGTCTATATTTAAAGAATACTCACTCACCTCAGTATTCTAACAGAACACTCACGTAGCCAGTGTTCTAACAGAATACTAACTCAGCCTGTGTTCTAACAGAATGTGGATTCAGATCAAAAATTACTAAGTCTGTGTTCTAACAGAATGTGGACTCAGATTTTGTTCAAAAATTACTCAGTCTGTTTCTAACAGAATATGGTCTCAGTCTATGTTTTAAGATTACTCACTCAGCCAGTATTTTACCAGAGTATGGACTCAGCCTGTGTTCTAACAGAATACTCACACAGCCTGTGTTCTAACAGAATATGGACTCAGTCTATATTTAAAGAATACTCACTAACCTCAGTATTCCAACAGAACACTCATGTAGCCAGTGTTCTAACAGAATACTAACTCAGCCTGTGTTCTAACGGAATGTGGATTCAGATCAAATATTACTAACTCAGTCTGTGTTCTAACAGAATGTGGACTCAGATTTTGTTCAAAAATTATTCAGCCTGTGTTCTAACAGAATGTGGATTCAGATCAAAAATTACTAACTCAGTCTGTGTTCTAACAGAATGTGGGTTCAGATCAAAAATTACTAACTCAGTCTGTGTTCTAACAGAATATGAACTCAGATTTTGTTCAAAAATTACTCAGTCTGTGTTCTAACAGAATATGGACTCAGTCTATATTTAAAGAATACTCACTCACCTCAGTATTCTAACAGAACACTCACGTAGCCAGTGTTCTAACAGAATACTAACTCATCCTGTGTTCTAACAGAATGTGGATTCAGATCAAAAATTACTAACTCAGTCTGTGTTCTAACAGAATGTGGACTCAGATTTTGTTCAAAAATTACTCAGTCTGTGTTCTAACAGAATATGGTCTAAGTCTATGTTTAAAGAATACTCACTCAGCTCAGTGTTCTAACATAACACTCACTTAGCCTGTGTTCTAACAGAATGTGGGTTCAGATCAAAAATTACTAACTCAGTCTGTGTTCTAACAGAATATGAACTCAGATTTTGTTCAAAAATTACTCAGTCTGTGTTCTAACAGAATATGGACTCAGTCTATGTTTAAAGAATACTCACTCAGCCAGTGTTCTACCAGAATATGGATTCAGACTATTTTCAAGAATACTCACTCAGCCTGTGTTCTAGCAGAACGCTCACTTAGCCTGTATTCTAACAGAATGTGTACTCAGATATTGTTCAAAAATTACTTACTCAGTCTGTGTTCTAACAGAATTTAGACGCAGTCTCTGTTTAAAAAATACTCACTCACCTCAGTATTCTAACAGAACACTCACGTAGCCTGTGTTCTAACAGAACACTAAGCCTGTTTTCTAACAAAATGTGGATTCAGATCAAAAATTACTAACGCAGTCTGTGTTCTAACAGAATATGGACTTAGATTTTGTTCAAAAATTACTCAGTCTGTGTTCTAACAGAATATGGACTCAGTCTATGTTTAAAGAATACTCACTCAGCCAGTATTTTACCAGAGTATGGACTCAGCCTGTGTTCTAACAGAATACTCACACAGCCTGTGTTCTAACAGAATATGTACTCAGTCTATATTTAAAGAATACTCACTCACCTCAGTATTCTAACAGAACACTCATGTAGCCAGTGTTCTAACAGAATACTAACTCAGCCTGTGTTCTAACAGAATGTGGACTCAGATTTTGTTCAAAAATTACTCAGTCTGTTTCTAACAGAATATGGAGTCAGTCTATGTTTAAAGAATACTCACTCAACCAGTATTTTACCAGAGTATGGACTCAGCCTGTGTTCTAACAGAATACTCACACAGCCTGTGTTCTAACAGAATATGGACTCAGTCTATATTTAAAGAATACTCACTCACCTCAGTATTCTAACAGAACACTCACGTAGCCAGTGTTCTAACAGAATACTAACTCAGCCTGTGTTCTAACAGAATGTGGATTCAGATCAAAAATTACTAAGTCTGTGTTCTAACAGAATGTGGACTCAGATTTTGTTCAAAAATTACTCAGTCTGTTTCTAACAGAATATGGTCTCAGTCTATGTTTTAAGATTACTCACTCAGCCAGTATTTTACCAGAGTATGGACTCAGCCTGTGTTCTAACAGAATACTCACACAGCCTGTGTTCTAACAGAATATGGACTCAGTCTATATTTAAAGAATACTCACTAACCTCAGTATTCCAACAGAACACTCATGTAGCCAGTGTTCTAACAGAATACTAACTCAGCCTGTGTTCTAACGGAATGTGGATTCAGATCAAATATTACTAACTCAGTCTGTGTTCTAACAGAATGTGGACTCAGATTTTGTTCAAAAATTATTCAGCCTGTGTTCTAACAGAATGTGGATTCAGATCAAAAATTACTAACTCAGTCTGTGTTCTAACAGAATATGAACTCAGATTTTGTTCAAAAATTACTCAGTCTGTGTTCTAACAGAATATGGACTCAGTCTATATTTAAAGAATACTCACTCACCTCAGTATTCTAACAGAACACTCACGCAGCCAGTGTTCTAACAGAATACTAACTCATCCTGTGTTCTAACAGAATGTGGATTCAGATCAAAAATTACTAACTCAATCTGTGTTCTAACAGAATGTGGACTCAGATTTTGTTCAAAAATTACTCAGTCTGTTTCTAACAAAATATGGTCTCAGTCTTTGTTTAAAGAATACTCACTCAGCTCAGTGTTCTAACATAACACTCACTTAGCCTGTGTTCTAACAGAATGTGGTTTCAGATCAAAAATTACTAACTCAGTCTGTGTTCTAACAGAATATGAACTCAGATTTTGTTCAAAAATTACTCAGTCTGTGTTCTAACAGAATATGGACTCAGTCTATGTTTAAAGAATACTCACTCAGCCAGTGTTCTACCAGAATATGGATTCAGACTATTTTCAACAATACTCACTCAGCCTGTGTTCTAGCAGAACGCTCACTTAGCCTGTATTCTAACAGAATGTGTACTCAGATATTGTTCAAAAATTACTTACTCAGTCTGTGTTCTAACAGAATTTGGACGCAGAATCTGTTTAAAAAATACTCACTCACCTCAGTATTCTAACAGAACACTCACGTAGCCTGTGTTCTAACAGAACACTAACTCAGCCTGTTTTCTAACAAAATGTGGATTCAGATCAAAAATTACTAACGCAGTCTGTGTTCTAACAGAATATGGACTTAGATTTTGTTCAAAAATTACTCAGTCTGTGTTCTAACAGAATATGGACTCAGTCTATGTTTAAAGAATACTCACTCAGCCAGTATTTTACCAGAGTATGGACTCAGCCTGTGTTCTAACAGAATACTCACACAGCCTGTGTTCTAACAGAATATGTACTCAGTCTATATTTAAAGAATACTCACTCACCTCAGTATTCTAACAGAACACTCATGTAGCCAGTGTTCTAACAGAATACTAACTCAGCCTGTGTTCTAACAGAATGTGGACTCAGATTTTGTTCAAAAATTACTCAGTCTGTTTCGAACAGAATATGGAGTCAGTCTATGTTTAAAGAATACTCACTCAACCAGTATTTTACCAGAGTATGGACTCAGCCTGTGTTCTAACAGAATACTCACACAGCCTGTGTTCTAACAGAATATGGACTCAGTCTATATTTAAAGAATACTCACTCACCTCAGTATTCTAACAGAACACTCACGTAGCCAGTGTTCTAACAGAATACTAACTCAGCCTGTGTTCTAACAGAATGTGGATTCAGATCAAAAATTACTAAGTCTGTGTTCTAACAGAATGTGGACTCAGATTTTGTTCAAAAATTACTCAGTCTGTTTCTAACAGAATATGGTCTCAGTCTATGTTTTAAGATTACTCACTCAGCCAGTATTTTACCAGAGTATGGACTCAGCCTGTGTTCTAACAGAATACTCACACAGCCTGTGTTCTAACAGAATATGGACTCAGTCTATATTTAAAGAATACTCACTAACCTCAGTATTCCAACAGAACACTCATGTAGCCAGTGTTCTAACAGAATACTAACTCATCCTGTGTTCTAACAGAATGTGGATTCAGATCAAAAATTACTAACTCAATCTGTGTTCTAACAGAATGTGGACTCAGATTTTGTTCAAAAATTACTCAGTCTGTTTCTAACAAAATATGGTCTCAGTCTTTGTTTAAAGAATACTCACTCAGCTCAGTGTTCTAACATAACACTCACTTAGCCTGTGTTCTAACAGAATGTGGTTTCAGATCAAAAATTACTAACTCAGTCTGTGTTCTAACAGAATATGAACTCAGATTTTGTTCAAAAATTACTCAGTCTGTGTTCTAACAGAATATGGACTCAGTCTATGTTTAAAGAATACTCACTCAGCCAGTGTTCTACCAGAATATGGATTCAGACTATTTTCAAGAATACTCACTCAGCCTGTGTTCTAGCAGAACGCTCACTTAGCCTGTATTCTAACAGAATGTGTACTCAGATATTGTTCAAAAATTACTTACTCAGTCTGTGTTCTAACAGAATTTGGACGCAGTCTCTGTTTAAAAAATACTCACTCACCTCAGTATTCTAACAGAACACTCACGTAGCCTGTGTTCTAACAGAACACTAACTCAGCCTGTTTTCTAACAAAATGTGGATTCAGATCAAAAATTACTAACGCAGTCTGTGTTCTAACAGAATATGGACTTAGATTTTGTTCAAAAATTACTCAGTCTGTGTTCTAACAGAATATGGACTCAGTCTATGTTTAAAGAATACTCACTCAGCCAGTATTTTACCAGAGTATGGACTCAGCCTGTGTTCTAACAGAATACTCACACAGCCTGTGTTCTAACAGAATATGTACTCAGTCTATATTTAAAGAATACTCACTCACCTCAGTATTCTAACAGAACACTCATGTAGCCAGTGTTCTAACAGAATACTAACTCAGCCTGTGTTCTAACAGAATGTGGATTCAGATCAAAAATTACTAAGTCTGTGTTCTAACAGAATGTGGACTCAGATTTTGTTCAAAAATTACTCAGTCTGTTTCTAACAGAATATGGTCTCAGTCTATGTTTTAAGATTACTCACTCAGCCAGTATTTTACCAGAGTATGGACTCAGCCTGTGTTCTAACAGAATACTCACACAGCCTGTGTTCTAACAGAATATGGACTCAGTCTATATTTAAAGAATACTCACTAACCTCAGTATTCCAACAGAACACTCATGTAGCCAGTGTTCTAACAGAATACTAACTCAGCCTGTGTTCTAACGGAATGTGGATTCAGATCAAATATTACTAACTCAGTCTGTGTTCTAACAGAATGTGGACTCAGATTTTGTTCAAAAATTATTCAGCCTGTGTTCTAACAGAATGTGGATTCAGATCAAAAATTACTAACTCAGTCTGTGTTCTAACAGAATATGAACTCAGATTTTGTTCAAAAATTACTCAGTCTGTGTTCTAACAGAATATGGACTCAGTCTATATTTAAAGAATACTCACTCACCTCAGTATTCTAACAGAACACTCACGCAGCCAGTGTTCTAACAGAATACTAACTCATCCTGTGTTCTAACAGAATGTGGATTCAGATCAAAAATTACTAACTCAATCTGTGTTCTAACAGAATGTGGACTCAGATTTTGTTCAAAAATTACTCAGTCTGTTTCTAACAAAATATGGTCTCAGTCTTTGTTTAAAGAATACTCACTCAGCTCAGTGTTCTAACATAACACTCACTTAGCCTGTGTTCTAACAGAATGTGGTTTCAGATCAAAAATTACTAACTCAGTCTGTGTTCTAACAGAATATGAACTCAGATTTTGTTCAAAAATTACTCAGTCTGTGTTCTAACAGAATATGGACTCAGTCTATGTTTAAAGAATACTCACTCAGCCAGTGTTCTACCAGAATATGGATTCAGACTATTTTCAACAATACTCACTCAGCCTGTGTTCTAGCAGAACGCTCACTTAGCCTGTATTCTAACAGAATGTGTACTCAGATATTGTTCAAAAATTACTTACTCAGTCTGTGTTCTAACAGAATTTGGACGCAGAATCTGTTTAAAAAATACTCACTCACCTCAGTATTCTAACAGAACACTCACGTAGCCTGTGTTCTAACAGAACACTAACTCAGCCTGTTTTCTAACAAAATGTGGATTCAGATCAAAAATTACTAACGCAGTCTGTGTTCTAACAGAATATGGACTTAGATTTTGTTCAAAAATTACTCAGTCTGTGTTCTAACAGAATATGGACTCAGTCTATGTTTAAAGAATACTCACTCAGCCAGTATTTTACCAGAGTATGGACTCAGCCTGTGTTCTAACAGAATACTCACACAGCCTGTGTTCTAACAGAATATGTACTCAGTCTATATTTAAAGAATACTCACTCACCTCAGTATTCTAACAGAACACTCATGTAGCCAGTGTTCTAACAGAATACTAACTCAGCCTGTGTTCTAACAGAATGTGGACTCAGATTTTGTTCAAAAATTACTCAGTCTGTTTCGAACAGAATATGGAGTCAGTCTATGTTTAAAGAATACTCACTCAACCAGTATTTTACCAGAGTATGGACTCAGCCTGTGTTCTAACAGAATACTCACACAGCCTGTGTTCTAACAGAATATGGACTCAGTCTATATTTAAAGAATACTCACTCACCTCAGTATTCTAACAGAACACTCACGTAGCCAGTGTTCTAACAGAATACTAACTCAGCCTGTGTTCTAACAGAATGTGGATTCAGATCAAAAATTACTAAGTCTGTGTTCTAACAGAATGTGGACTCAGATTTTGTTCAAAAATTACTCAGTCTGTTTCTAACAGAATATGGTCTCAGTCTATGTTTTAAGATTACTCACTCAGCCAGTATTTTACCAGAGTATGGACTCAGCCTGTGTTCTAACAGAATACTCACACAGCCTGTGTTCTAACAGAATATGGACTCAGTCTATATTTAAAGAATACTCACTAACCTCAGTATTCCAACAGAACACTCATGTAGCCAGTGTTCTAACAGAATACTAACTCATCCTGTGTTCTAACAGAATGTGGATTCAGATCAAAAATTACTAACTCAATCTGTGTTCTAACAGAATGTGGACTCAGATTTTGTTCAAAAATTACTCAGTCTGTTTCTAACAAAATATGGTCTCAGTCTTTGTTTAAAGAATACTCACTCAGCTCAGTGTTCTAACATAACACTCACTTAGCCTGTGTTCTAACAGAATGTGGTTTCAGATCAAAAATTACTAACTCAGTCTGTGTTCTAACAGAATATGAACTCAGATTTTGTTCAAAAATTACTCAGTCTGTGTTCTAACAGAATATGGACTCAGTCTATGTTTAAAGAATACTCACTCAGCCAGTGTTCTACCAGAATATGGATTCAGACTATTTTCAAGAATACTCACTCAGCCTGTGTTCTAGCAGAACGCTCACTTAGCCTGTATTCTAACAGAATGTGTACTCAGATATTGTTCAAAAATTACTTACTCAGTCTGTGTTCTAACAGAATTTGGACGCAGTCTCTGTTTAAAAAATACTCACTCACCTCAGTATTCTAACAGAACACTCACGTAGCCTGTGTTCTAACAGAACACTAACTCAGCCTGTTTTCTAACAAAATGTGGATTCAGATCAAAAATTACTAACGCAGTCTGTGTTCTAACAGAATATGGACTTAGATTTTGTTCAAAAATTACTCAGTCTGTGTTCTAACAGAATATGGACTCAGTCTATGTTTAAAGAATACTCACTCAGCCAGTATTTTACCAGAGTATGGACTCAGCCTGTGTTCTAACAGAATACTCACACAGCCTGTGTTCTAACAGAATATGTACTCAGTCTATATTTAAAGAATACTCACTCACCTCAGTATTCTAACAGAACACTCATGTAGCCAGTGTTCTAACAGAATACTAACTCAGCCTGTGTTCTAACAGAATGTGGACTCAGATTTTGTTCAAAAATTACTCAGTCTGTTTCGAACAGAATATGGAGTCAGTCTATGTTTAAAGAATACTCACTCAACCAGTATTTTACCAGAGTATGGACTCAGCCTGTGTTCTAACAGAATACTCACACAGCCTGTGTTCTAACAGAATATGGACTCAGTCTATATTTAAAGAATACTCACTCACCTCAGTATTCTAACAGAACACTCACGTAGCCAGTGTTCTAACAGAATACTAACTCAGCCTGTGTTCTAACAGAATGTGGATTCAGATCAAAAATTACTAAGTCTGTGTTCTAACAGAATGTGGACTCAGATTTTGTTCAAAAATTACTCAGTCTGTTTCTAACAGAATATGGTCTCAGTCTATGTTTTAAGATTACTCACTCAGCCAGTATTTTACCAGAGTATGGACTCAGCCTGTGTTCTAACAGAATACTCACACAGCCTGTGTTCTAACAGAATATGGACTCAGTCTATATTTAAAGAATACTCACTAACCTCAGTATTCCAACAGAACACTCATGTAGCCAGTGTTCTAACAGAATACTAACTCAGCCTGTGTTCTAACGGAATGTGGATTCAGATCAAATATTACTAACTCAGTCTGTGTTCTAACAGAATGTGGACTCAGATTTTGTTCAAAAATTATTCAGCCTGTGTTCTAACAGAATGTGGATTCAGATCAAAAATTACTAACTCAGTCTGTGTTCTAACAGAATGTGGGTTCAGATCAAAAATTACTAACTCAGTCTGTGTTCTAACAGAATATGAACTCAGATTTTGTTCAAAAATTACTCAGTCTGTGTTCTAACAGAATATGGACTCAGTCTATATTTAAAGAATACTCACTCACCTCAGTATTCTAACAGAACACTCACGCAGCCAGTGTTCTAACAGAATACTAACTCATCCTGTGTTCTAACAGAATGTGGATTCAGATCAAAAATTACTAACTCAATCTGTGTTCTAACAGAATGTGGACTCAGATTTTGTTCAAAAATTACTCAGTCTGTTTCTAACAAAATATGGTCTCAGTCTTTGTTTAAAGAATACTCACTCAGCTCAGTGTTCTAACATAACACTCACTTAGCCTGTGTTCTAACAGAATGTGGTTTCAGATCAAAAATTACTAACTCAGTCTGTGTTCTAACAGAATATGAACTCAGATTTTGTTCAAAAATTACTCAGTCTGTGTTCTAACAGAATATGGACTCAGTCTATGTTTAAAGAATACTCACTCAGCCAGTGTTCTACCAGAATATGGATTCAGACTATTTTCAACAATACTCACTCAGCCTGTGTTCTAGCAGAACGCTCACTTAGCCTGTATTCTAACAGAATGTGTACTCAGATATTGTTCAAAAATTACTTACTCAGTCTGTGTTCTAACAGAATTTGGACGCAGAATCTGTTTAAAAAATACTCACTCACCTCAGTATTCTAACAGAACACTCACGTAGCCTGTGTTCTAACAGAACACTAACTCAGCCTGTTTTCTAACAAAATGTGGATTCAGATCAAAAATTACTAACGCAGTCTGTGTTCTAACAGAATATGGACTTAGATTTTGTTCAAAAATTACTCAGTCTGTGTTCTAACAGAATATGGACTCAGTCTATGTTTAAAGAATACTCACTCAGCCAGTATTTTACCAGAGTATGGACTCAGCCTGTGTTCTAACAGAATACTCACACAGCCTGTGTTCTAACAGAATATGTACTCAGTCTATATTTAAAGAATACTCACTCACCTCAGTATTCTAACAGAACACTCATGTAGCCAGTGTTCTAACAGAATACTAACTCAGCCTGTGTTCTAACAGAATGTGGACTCAGATTTTGTTCAAAAATTACTCAGTCTGTTTCGAACAGAATATGGAGTCAGTCTATGTTTAAAGAATACTCACTCAACCAGTATTTTACCAGAGTATGGACTCAGCCTGTGTTCTAACAGAATACTCACACAGCCTGTGTTCTAACAGAATATGGACTCAGTCTATATTTAAAGAATACTCACTCACCTCAGTATTCTAACAGAACACTCACGTAGCCAGTGTTCTAACAGAATACTAACTCAGCCTGTGTTCTAACAGAATGTGGATTCAGATCAAAAATTACTAAGTCTGTGTTCTAACAGAATGTGGACTCAGATTTTGTTCAAAAATTACTCAGTCTGTTTCTAACAGAATATGGTCTCAGTCTATGTTTTAAGATTACTCACTCAGCCAGTATTTTACCAGAGTATGGACTCAGCCTGTGTTCTAACAGAATACTCACACAGCCTGTGTTCTAACAGAATATGGACTCAGTCTATATTTAAAGAATACTCACTAACCTCAGTATTCCAACAGAACACTCATGTAGCCAGTGTTCTAACAGAATACTAACTCATCCTGTGTTCTAACAGAATGTGGATTCAGATCAAAAATTACTAACTCAATCTGTGTTCTAACAGATTGTGGACTCAGATTTTGTTCAAAAATTACTCAGTCTGTTTCTAACAAAATATGGTCTCAGTCTTTGTTTAAAGAATACTCACTCAGCTCAGTGTTCTAACATAACACTCACTTAGCCTGTGTTCTAACAGAATGTGGTTTCAGATCAAAAATTACTAACTCAGTCTGTGTTCTAACAGAATATGAACTCAGATTTTGTTCAAAAATTACTCAGTCTGTGTTCTAACAGAATATGGACTCAGTCTATGTTTAAAGAATACTCACTCAGCCAGTGTTCTACCAGAATATGGATTCAGACTATTTTCAAGAATACTCACTCAGCCTGTGTTCTAGCAGAACGCTCACTTAGCCTGTATTCTAACAGAATGTGTACTCAGATATTGTTCAAAAATTACTTACTCAGTCTGTGTTCTAACAGAATTTGGACGCAGTCTCTGTTTAAAAAATACTCACTCACCTCAGTATTCTAACAGAACACTCACGTAGCCTGTGTTCTAACAGAACACTAACTCAGCCTGTTTTCTAACAAAATGTGGATTCAGATCAAAAATTACTAACGCAGTCTGTGTTCTAACAGAATATGGACTTAGATTTTGTTCAAAAATTACTCAGTCTGTGTTCTAACAGAATATGGACTCAGTCTATGTTTAAAGAATACTCACTCAGCCAGTATTTTACCAGAGTATGGACTCAGCCTGTGTTCTAACAGAATACTCACACAGCCTGTGTTCTAACAGAATATGTACTCAGTCTATATTTAAAGAATACTCACTCACCTCAGTATTCTAACAGAACACTCATGTAGCCAGTGTTCTAACAGAATACTAACTCAGCCTGTGTTCTAACAGAATGTGGACTCAGATTTTGTTCAAAAATTACTCAGTCTGTTTCTAACAGAATATGGAGTCAGTCTATGTTTAAAGAATACTCACTCAACCAGTATTTTACCAGAGTATGGACTCAGCCTGTGTTCTAACAGAATACTCACACAGCCTGTGTTCTAACAGAATATGGACTCAGTCTATATTTAAAGAATACTCACTCACCTCAGTATTCTAACAGAACACTCACGTAGCCAGTGTTCTAACAGAATACTAACTCAGCCTGTGTTCTAACAGAATGTGGATTCAGATCAAAAATTACTAAGTCTGTGTTCTAACAGAATGTGGACTCAGATTTTGTTCAAAAATTACTCAGTCTGTTTCTAACAGAATATGGTCTCAGTCTATGTTTTAAGATTACTCACTCAGCCAGTATTTTACCAGAGTATGGACTCAGCCTGTGTTCTAACAGAATACTCACACAGCCTGTGTTCTAACAGAATATGGACTCAGTCTATATTTAAAGAATACTCACTAACCTCAGTATTCCAACAGAACACTCATGTAGCCAGTGTTCTAACAGAATACTAACTCATCCTGTGTTCTAACAGAATGTGGATTCAGATCAAAAATTACTAACTCAATCTGTGTTCTAACAGAATGTGGACTCAGATTTTGTTCAAAAATTACTCAGTCTGTTTCTAACAAAATATGGTCTCAGTCTTTGTTTAAAGAATACTCACTCAGCTCAGTGTTCTAACATAACACTCACTTAGCCTGTGTTCTAACAGAATGTGGTTTCAGATCAAAAATTACTAACTCAGTCTGTGTTCTAACAGAATATGAACTCAGATTTTGTTCAAAAATTACTCAGTCTGTGTTCTAACAGAATATGGACTCAGTCTATGTTTAAAGAATACTCACTCAGCCAGTGTTCTACCAGAATATGGATTCAGACTATTTTCAACAATACTCACTCAGCCTGTGTTCTAGCAGAACGCTCACTTAGCCTGTATTCTAACAGAATGTGTACTCAGATATTGTTCAAAAATTACTTACTCAGTCTGTGTTCTAACAGAATTTGGACGCAGTCTCTGTTTAAAAAATACTCACTCACCTCAGTATTCTAACAGAACACTCACGTAGCCTGTGTTCTAACAGAACACTAACTCAGCCTGTTTTCTAACAAAATGTGGATTCAGATCAAAAATTACTAACGCAGTCTGTGTTCTAACAGAATATGGACTTAGATTTTGTTCAAAAATTACTCAGTCTGTGTTCTAACAGAATATGGACTCAGTCTATGTTTAAAGAATACTCACTCAGCCAGTATTTTACCAGAGTATGGACTCAGCCTGTGTTCTAACAGAATACTCACACAGCCTGTGTTCTAACAGAATATGTACTCAGTCTATATTTAAAGAATACTCACTCACCTCAGTATTCTAACAGAACACTCATGTAGCCAGTGTTCTAACAGAATACTAACTCAGCCTGTGTTCTAACAGAATGTGGACTCAGATTTTGTTCAAAAATTACTCAGTCTGTTTCTAACAGAATATGGAGTCAGTCTATGTTTAAAGAATACTCACTCAACCAGTATTTTACCAGAGTATGGACTCAGCCTGTGTTCTAACAGAATACTCACACAGCCTGTGTTCTAACAGAATATGGACTCAGTCTATATTTAAAGAATACTCACTCACCTCAGTATTCTAACAGAACACTCACGTAGCCAGTGTTCTAACAGAATACTAACTCAGCCTGTGTTCTAACAGAATGTGGATTCAGATCAAAAATTACTAAGTCTGTGTTCTAACAGAATGTGGACTCAGATTTTGTTCAAAAATTACTCAGTCTGTTTCTAACAGAATATGGTCTCAGTCTATGTTTTAAGATTACTCACTCAGCCAGTATTTTACCAGAGTATGGACTCAGCCTGTGTTCTAACAGAATACTCACACAGCCTGTGTTCTAACAGAATATGGACTCAGTCTATATTTAAAGAATACTCACTAACCTCAGTATTCCAACAGAACACTCATGTAGCCAGTGTTCTAACAGAATACTAACTCAGCCTGTGTTCTAACGGAATGTGGATTCAGATCAAATATTACTAACTCAGTCTGTGTTCTAACAGAATGTGGACTCAGATTTTGTTCAAAAATTATTCAGCCTGTGTTCTAACAGAATGTGGATTCAGATCAAAAATTACTAACTCAGTCTGTGTTCTAACAGAATGTGGGTTCAGATCAAAAATTACTAACTCAGTCTGTGTTCTAACAGAATATGAACTCAGATTTTGTTCAAAAATTACTCAGTCTGTGTTCTAACAGAATATGGACTCAGTCTATATTTAAAGAATACTCACTCACCTCAGTATTCTAACAGAACACTCACGTAGCCAGTGTTCTAACAGAATACTAACTCATCCTGTGTTCTAACAGAATGTGGATTCAGATCAAAAATTACTAACTCAGTCTGTGTTCTAACAGAATGTGGACTCAGATTTTGTTCAAAAATTACTCAGTCTGTGTTCTAACAGAATATGGACTAAGTCTATGTTTAAAGAATACTCACTCAGCTCAGTGTTCTAACATAACACTCACTTAGCCTGTGTTCTAACAGAATGTGGGTTCAGATCAAAAATTACTAACTCAGTCTGTGTTCTAACAGAATATGAACTCAGATTTTGTTCAAAAATTACTCAGTCTGTGTTCTAACAGAATATGGACTCAGTCTATGTTTAAAGAATACTCACTCAGCCAGTGTTCTACCAGAATATGGATTCAGACTATTTTCAAGAATACTCACTCAGCCTGTGTTCTAGCAGAACGCTCACTTAGCCTGTATTCTAACAGAATGTGTACTCAGATATTGTTCAAAAATTACTTACTCAGTCTGTGTTCTAACAGAATTTGGACGCAGTCTCTGTTTAAAAAATACTCACTCACCTCAGTATTCTAACAGAACACTCACGTAGCCTGTGTTCTAACAGAACACTAACTCAGCCTGTTTTCTAACAAAATGTGGATTCAGATCAAAAATTACTAACGCAGTCTGTGTTCTAACAGAATATGGACTTAGATTTTGTTCAAAAATTACTCAGTCTGTGTTCTAACAGAATATGGACTCAGTCTATGTTTAAAGAATACTCACTCAGCCAGTATTTTACCAGAGTATGGACTCAGCCTGTGTTCTAACAGAATACTCACACAGCCTGTGTTCTAACAGAATATGTACTCAGTCTATATTTAAAGAATACTCACTCACCTCAGTATTCTAACAGAACACTCATGTAGCCAGTGTTCTAACAGAATACTAACTCAGCCTGTGTTCTAACAGAATGTGGACTCAGATTTTGTTCAAAAATTACTCAGTCTGTTTCGAACAGAATATGGAGTCAGTCTATGTTTAAAGAATACTCACTCAACCAGTATTTTACCAGAGTATGGACTCAGCCTGTGTTCTAACAGAATACTCACACAGCCTGTGTTCTAACAGAATATGGACTCAGTCTATATTTAAAGAATACTCACTCACCTCAGTATTCTAACAGAACACTCATGTAGCCAGTGTTCTAACAGAATACTAACTCAGCCTGTGTTCTAACAGAATGTGGACTCAGATTTTGTTCAAAAATTACTCAGTCTGTTTCTAAAAGAATATGGAGTCAGTCTATGTTTAAAGAATACTCACTCAACCAGTATTTTACCAGAGTATGGACTCAGCCTGTGTTCTAACAGAATACTCACACAGCCTGTGTTCTAACAGAATATGGACTCAGTCTATATTTAAAGAATACTCACTCACCTCAGTATTCTAACAGAACACTCACGTAGCCAGTGTTCTAACAGAATACTAACTCAGCCTGTGTTCTAACAGAATGTGGATTCAGATCAAAAATTACTAAGTCTGTGTTCTAACAGAATGTGGACTCAGATTTTGTTCAAAAATTACTCAGTCTGTTTCTAACAGAATATGGTCTCAGTCTATGTTTTAAGATTACTCACTCAGCCAGTATTTTACCAGAGTATGGACTCAGCCTGTGTTCTAACAGAATACTCACACAGCCTGTGTTCTAACAGAATATGGACTCAGTCTATATTTAAAGAATACTCACTAACCTCAGTATTCCAACAGAACACTCATGTAGCCAGTGTTCTAACAGAATACTAACTCAGCCTGTGTTCTAACGGAATGTGGATTCAGATCAAATATTACTAACTCAGTCTGTGTTCTAACAGAATGTGGACTCAGATTTTGTTCAAAAATTATTCAGCCTGTGTTCTAACAGAATGTGGATTCAGATCAAAAATTACTAACTCAGTCTGTGTTCTAACAGAATGTGGGTTCAGATCAAAAATTACTAACTCAGTCTGTGTTCTAACAGAATATGAACTCAGATTTTGTTCAAAAATTACTCAGTCTGTGTTCTAACAGAATATGGACTCAGTCTATATTTAAAGAATACTCACTCACCTCAGTATTCTAACAGAACACTCACGTAGCCAGTGTTCTAACAGAATACTAACTCATCCTGTGTTCTAACAGAATGTGGATTCAGATCAAAAATTACTAACTCAGTCTGTGTTCTAACAGAATGTGGACTCAGATTTTGTTCAAAAATTACTCAGTCTGTTTCTAACAAAATATGGTCTCAGTCTTTGTTTAAAGAATACTCACTCAGCTCAGTGTTCTAACATAACACTCACTTAGCCTGTGTTCTAACAGAATGTGGTTTCAGATCAAAAATTACTAACTCAGTCTGTGTTCTAACAGAATTTGGACGCAGTCTCTGTTTAAAAAATACTCACTCACCTCAGTATTCTAACAGAACACTCACGTAGCCTGTGTTCTAACAGAACACTAACTCAGCCTGTTTTCTAACAAAATGTGGATTCAGATCAAAAATTACTAACGCAGTCTGTGTTCTAACAGAATATGGACTTAGATTTTGTTCAAAAATTACTCAGTCTGTGTTCTAACAGAATGTGGACTCAGATTTTGTTCAAAAATTACTCAGTCTGTTTCTAACAGAATATGGAGTCAGTCTATGTTTAAAGAATACTCACTCAACCAGTATTTTACCAGAGTATGGACTCAGCCTGTGTTCTAACAGAATACTCACACAGCCTGTGTTCTAACAGAATATGGACTCAGTCTATATTTAAAGAATACTCACTCACCTCAGTATTCTAACAGAACACTCACGTAGCCAGTGTTCTAACAGAATACTAACTCAGCCTGTGTTCTAACAGAATGTGGATTCAGATCAAAAATTACTAAGTCTGTGTTCTAACAGAATGTGGACTCAGATTTTGTTCAAAAATTACTCAGTCTGTTTCTAACAGAATATGGTCTCAGTCTATGTTTTAAGATTACTCACTCAGCCAGTATTTTACCAGAGTATGGACTCAGCCTGTGTTCTAACAGAATACTCACACAGCCTGTGTTCTAACAGAATATGGACTCAGTCTATATTTAAAGAATACTCACTAACCTCAGTATTCCAACAGAACACTCATGTAGCCAGTGTTCTAACAGAATACTAACTCAGCCTGTGTTCTAACGGAATGTGGATTCAGATCAAATATTACTAACTCAGTCTGTGTTCTAACAGAATGTGGACTCAGATTTTGTTCAAAAATTATTCAGCCTGTGTTCTAACAGAATGTGGATTCAGATCAAAAATTACTAACTCAGTCTGTGTTCTAACAGAATGTGGGTTCAGATCAAAAATTACTAACTCAGTCTGTGTTCTAACAGAATATGAACTCAGATTTTGTTCAAAAATTACTCAGTCTGTGTTCTAACAGAATATGGACTCAGTCTATATTTAAAGAATACTCACTCACCTCAGTATTCTAACAGAACACTCACGTAGCCAGTGTTCTAACAGAATACTAACTCATCCTGTGTTCTAACAGAATGTGGATTCAGATCAAAAATTACTAACTCAGTCTGTGTTCTAACAGAATGTGGACTCAGATTTTGTTCAAAAATTACTCAGTCTGTGTTCTAACAGAATATGGACTAAGTCTATGTTTAAAGAATACTCACTCAGCTCAGTGTTCTAACATAACACTCACTTAGCCTGTGTTCTAACAGAATGTGGGTTCAGATCAAAAATTACTAACTCAGTCTGTGTTCTAACAGAATATGAACTCAGATTTTGTTCAAAAATTACTCAGTCTGTGTTCTAACAGAATATGGACTCAGTCTATGTTTAAAGAATACTCACTCAGCCAGTGTTCTACCAGAATATGGATTCAGACTATTTTCAAGAATACTCACTCAGCCTGTGTTCTAGCAGAACGCTCACTTAGCCTGTATTCTAACAGAATGTGTACTCAGATATTGTTCAAAAATTACTTACTCAGTCTGTGTTCTAACAGAATTTGGACGCAGTCTCTGTTTAAAAAATACTCACTCACCTCAGTATTCTTACAGAACACTCACGTAGCCTGTGTTCTAACAGAACACTAACTCAGCCTGTTTTCTAACAAAATGTGGATTCAGATCAAAAATTACTAACGCAGTCTGTGTTCTAACAGAATATGGACTTAGATTTTGTTCAAAAATTACTCAGTCTGTGTTCTAACAGAATATGGACTCAGTCTATGTTTAAAGAATACTCACTCAGCCAGTATTTTACCAGAGTATGGACTCAGCCTGTGTTCTAACAGAATACTCACACAGCCTGTGTTCTAACAGAATATGTACTCAGTCTATATTTAAAGAATACTCACTCACCTCAGTATTCTAACAGAACACTCATGTAGCCAGTGTTCTAACAGAATACTAACTCAGCCTGTGTTCTAACAGAATGTGGACTCAGATTTTGTTCAAAAATTACTCAGTCTGTTTCTAACAGAATATGGAGTCAGTCTATGTTTAAAGAATACTCACTCAACCAGTATTTTACCAGAGTATGGACTCAGCCTGTGTTCTAACAGAATACTCACACAGCCTGTGTTCTAACAGAATATGGACTCAGTCTATATTTAAAGAATACTCACTCACCTCAGTATTCTAACAGAACACTCACGTAGCCAGTGTTCTAACAGAATACTAACTCAGCCTGTGTTCTAACAGAATGTGGATTCAGATCAAAAATTACTAAGTCTGTGTTCTAACAGAATGTGGACTCAGATTTTGTTCAAAAATTACTCAGTCTGTTTCTAACAGAATATGGTCTCAGTCTATGTTTTAAGATTACTCACTCAGCCAGTATTTTACCAGAGTATGGACTCAGCCTGTGTTCTAACAGAATACTCACACAGCCTGTGTTCTAACAGAATATGGACTCAGTCTATATTTAAAGAATACTCACTAACCTCAGTATTCCAACAGAACACTCATGTAGCCAGTGTTCTAACAGAATACTAACTCAGCCTGTGTTCTAACGGAATGTGGATTCAGATCAAATATTACTAACTCAGTCTGTGTTCTAACAGAATGTGGACTCAGATTTTGTTCAAAAATTATTCAGCCTGTGTTCTAACAGAATGTGGATTCAGATCAAAAATTACTAACTCAGTCTGTGTTCTAACAGAATGTGGGTTCAGATCAAAAATTACTAACTCAGTCTGTGTTCTAACAGAATATGAACTCAGATTTTGTTCAAAAATTACTCAGTCTGTGTTCTAACAGAATATGGACTCAGTCTATATTTAAAGAATACTCACTCACCTCAGTATTCTAACAGAACACTCACGTAGCCAGTGTTCTAACAGAATACTAACTCATCCTGTGTTCTAACAGAATGTGGATTCAGATCAAAAATTACTAACTCAATCTGTGTTCTAACAGAATGTGGACTCAGATTTTGTTCAAAAATTACTCAGTCTGTTTCTAACAAAATATGGTCTCAGTCTTTGTTTAAAGAATACTCACTCAGCTCAGTGTTCTAACATAACACTCACTTAGCCTGTGTTCTAACAGAATGTGGTTTCAGATCAAAAATTACTAACTCAGTCTGTGTTCTAACAGAATATGAACTCAGATTTTGTTCAAAAATTACTCAGTCTGTGTTCTAACAGAATATGGACTCAGTCTATGTTTAAAGAATACTCACTCAGCCAGTGTTCTACCAGAATATGGATTCAGACTATTTTCAAGAATACTCACTCAGCCTGTGTTCTAGCAGAACGCTCACTTAGCCTGTATTCTAACAGAATGTGTACTCAGATATTGTTCAAAAATTACTTACTCAGTCTGTGTTCTAACAGAATTTGGACGCAGTCTCTGTTTAAAAAATACTCACTCACCTCAGTATTCTAACAGAACACTCACGTAGCCTGTGTTCTAACAGAACACTAACTCAGCCTGTTTTCTAACAAAATGTGGATTCAGATCAAAAATTACTAACGCAGTCTGTGTTCTAACAGAATATGGACTTAGATTTTGTTCAAAAATTACTCAGTCTGTGTTCTAACAGAATATGGACTCAGTCTATGTTTAAAGAATACTCACTCAGCCAGTATTTTACCAGAGTATGGACTCAGCCTGTGTTCTAACAGAATACTCACACAGCCTGTGTTCTAACAGAATATGTACTCAGTCTATATTTAAAGAATACTCACTCACCTCAGTATTCTAACAGAACACTCATGTAGCCAGTGTTCTAACAGAATACTAACTCAGCCTGTGTTCTAACAGAATGTGGACTCAGATTTTGTTCAAAAATTACTCAGTCTGTTTCTAACAGAATATGGAGTCAGTCTATGTTTAAAGAATACTCACTCAACCAGTATTTTACCAGAGTATGGACTCAGCCTGTGTTCTAACAGAATACTCACACAGCCTGTGTTCTAACAGAATATGGACTCAGTCTATATTTAAAGAATACTCACTCACCTCAGTATTCTAACAGAACACTCACGTAGCCAGTGTTCTAACAGAATACTAACTCAGCCTGTGTTCTAACAGAATGTGGATTCAGATCAAAAATTACTAAGTCTGTGTTCTAACAGAATGTGGACTCAGATTTTGTTCAAAAATTACTCAGTCTGTTTCTAACAGAATATGGTCTCAGTCTATGTTTTAAGATTACTCACTCAGCCAGTATTTTACCAGAGTATGGACTCAGCCTGTGTTCTAACAGAATACTCACACAGCCTGTGTTCTAACAGAATATGGACTCAGTCTATATTTAAAGAATACTCACTAACCTCAGTATTCCTACAGAACACTCATGTAGCCAGTGTTCTAACAGAATACTAACTCAGCCTGTGTTCTAACGGAATGTGGATTCAGATCAAATATTACTAACTCAGTCTGTGTTCTAACAGAATGTGGACTCAGATTTTGTTCAAAAATTATTCAGCCTGTGTTCTAACAGAATGTGGATTCAGATCAAAAATTACTAACTCAGTCTGTGTTCTAACAGAATGTGGGTTCAGATCAAAAATTACTAACTCAGTCTGTGTTCTAACAGAATATGAACTCAGATTTTGTTCAAAAATTACTCAGTCTGTGTTCTAACAGAATATGGACTCAGTCTATATTTAAAGAATACTCACTCACCTCAGTATTCTAACAGAACACTCACGTAGCCAGTGTTCTAACAGAATACTAACTCATCCTGTGTTCTAACAGAATGTGGATTCAGATCAAAAATTACTAACTCAGTCTGTGTTCTAACAGAATGTGGACTCAGATTTTGTTCAAAAATTACTCAGTCTGTTTCTAACAAAATATGGTCTCAGTCTTTGTTTAAAGAATACTCACTCAGCTCAGTGTTCTAACATAACACTCACTTAGCCTGTGTTCTAACAGAATGTGGTTTCAGATCAAAAATTACTAACTCAGTCTGTGTTCTAACAGAATTTGGACGCAGTCTCTGTTTAAAAAATACTCACTCACCTCAGTATTCTAACAGAACACTCACGTAGCCTGTGTTCTAACAGAACACTAACTCAGCCTGTTTTCTAACAAAATGTGGATTCAGATCAAAAATTACTAACGCAGTCTGTGTTCTAACAGAATATGGACTTAGATTTTGTTCAAAAATTACTCAGTCTGTGTTCTAACAGAATGTGGACTCAGATTTTGTTCAAAAATTACTCAGTCTGTTTCTAACAGAATATGGAGTCAGTCTATGTTTAAAGAATACTCACTCAACCAGTATTTTACCAGAGTATGGACTCAGCCTGTGTTCTAACAGAATACTCACACAGCCTGTGTTCTAACAGAATATGGACTCAGTCTATATTTAAAGAATACTCACTCACCTCAGTATTCTAACAGAACACTCACGTAGCCAGTGTTCTAACAGAATACTAACTCAGCCTGTGTTCTAACAGAATGTGGATTCAGATCAAAAATTACTAACTCAGTCTGTGTTCTAACAGAATGTGGACTCAGATTTTGTTCAAAAATTACTCAGTCTGTTTCTAACAGAATATGGTCTCAGTCTATGTTTAAAGATTACTCACTCAGCCAGTATTTTACCAGAGTATGGACTCAGCCTGTGTTCTAACAGAATACTCACACAGCCTGTGTTCTAACAGAATATGGACTCAGTCTATATTTAAAGAATACTCACTCACCTCAGTATTCTCACAGAACACTCACGTAGCCTGTGTTCTAACAGAACACTAACTCAGCCTGCTTTCTAACAGAATGTCGATTCAGATCAAATATTACTAACGCAGTCTGTGTTCTAACAGAATATGGACTCAGATTTTGTTCAAAAATTACTCAGTCTGTGTTCTAACAGAATATGGACTCAGTCTATGTTTAAAGAATACTCACTCAGCCAATATTTTACCAGAGTATGGACTCAGCCTGTGTTCTAACAGAATACTCACACAGCCTGTGTTCTAACAGAATATGGACTCAATCTATATTTAAAGAATACTCACTCACCTCAGTATTCCAACAGAACACTCATGTAGCCAGTGTTCTAACAGAATACTAACTCAGCCTGTGTTCTAACGGAATGTGGATTCAGATCAAATATTACTAACTCAGTCTGTGTTCTAACAGAATGTGGACTCAGATTTTGTTCAAAAATTATTCAGCCTGTGTTCGAACAGAATGTGGATTCAGATCAAAAATTACTAACTCAGTCTGTGTTCTAACAGAATGTGGGTTCAGATCAAAAATTACTAACTCAGTCTGTGTTCTAACAGAATATGAACTCAGATTTTGTTCAAAAATTACTCAGTCTGTGTTCTAACAGAATATGCACTCAGTCTATATTTAAAGAATACTCACTCACCTCAGTATTCTAACAGAACACTCACGTAGCCAGTGTTCTAACAGAATACTAAGTCATCCTGTGTTCTAACAGAATGTGGATTCAGATCAAAAATTACTAACTCAGTCTGTGTTCTAACAGAATGTGGACTCAGATTTTGTTCAAAAATTACTCAGTTTGTTTCTAACAGAATATGGTCTCAGTCTTTGTTTAAAGAATACTCACTCAGCTCAGTGTTCTAACATAACACTCACTTAGCCTGTGTTCTAACAGAATGTGGTTTCAGATCAAAAATTACTAACTCAGTCTGTGTTCTACCAGAATATGAACTCAGATTTTGTTCAAAAATTACTCAGTCTGTGTTCTAACAGAATATGGACTCAGTCTATGTTTAAAGAATACTCACTCAGCCAGTGTTCTACCAGAATATGGATTCAGACTATTTTCAAGAATACTCACTCAGCCTGTGTTCTAGCAGAACGCTCACTTAGCCTGTGTTCTAACAGAATGTGTACTCAGATATTGTTCAAAAATTACTTACTCAGTCTGTGTTCTAACAGAATTTGGACGCAGTCTCTGTTTAAAAAATACTCACTCACCTCAGTATTCTAACAGAACACTCACGTAGCCTGTGTTCTAACAGAACACTAACTCAGCCTGTTTTCTAACAAAATGTGGATTCAGATCAAAAATTACTAACGCAGTCTGTGTTCTAACAGAATATGGACTTAGATTTTGTTCAAAAATTACTCAGTCTGTGTTCTAACAGAATATGGACTCAGTCTATGTTTAAAGAATACTCACTCAGCCAGTATTTTACCAGAGTATGGACTCAGCCTGTGTTCTAACAGAATACTCACACAGCCTGTGTTCTAACAGAATATGTACTCAGTCTATATTTAAAGAATACTCACTCACCTCAGTATTCTAACAGAACACTCATGTAGCCAGTGTTCTAACAGAATACTAACTCAGCCTGTGTTCTAACAGAATGTGGACTCAGATTTTGTTCAAAAATTACTCAGTCTGTTTCTAACAGAATATGGAGTCAGTCTATGTTTAAAGAATACTCACTCAACCAGTATTTTACCAGAGTATGGACTCAGCCTGTGTTCTAACAGAATACTCACACAGCCTGTGTTCTAACAGAATATGGACTCAGTCTATATTTAAAGAATACTCACTCACCTCAGTATTCTAACAGAACACTCACGTAGCCAGTGTTCTAACAGAATACTAACTCAGCCTGTGTTCTAACAGAATGTGGATTCAGATCAAAAATTACTAAGTCTGTGTTCTAACAGAATGTGGACTCAGATTTTGTTCAAAAATTACTCAGTCTGTTTCTAACAGAATATGGTCTCAGTCTATGTTTTAAGATTACTCACTCAGCCAGTATTTTACCAGAGTATGGACTCAGCCTGTGTTCTAACAGAATACTCACACAGACTGTGTTCTAACAGAATATGGACTCAGTCTATATTTAAAGAATACTCACTAACCTCAGTATTCCTACAGAACACTCATGTAGCCAGTGTTCTAACAGAATACTAACTCAGCCTGTGTTCTAACGGAATGTGGATTCAGATCAAATATTACTAACTCAGTCTGTGTTCTAACAGAATGTGGACTCAGATTTTGTTCAAAAATTATTCAGCCTGTGTTCTAACAGAATGTGGATTCAGATCAAAAATTACTAACTCAGTCTGTGTTCTAACAGAATGTGGGTTCAGATCAAAAATTACTAACTCAGTCTGTGTTCTAACAGAATATGAACTCAGATTTTGTTCAAAAATTACTCAGTCTGTGTTCTAACAGAATATGGACTCAGTCTATATTTAAAGAATACTCACTCACCTCAGTATTCTAACAGAACACTCACGTAGCCAGTGTTCTAACAGAATACTAACTCATCCTGTGTTCTAACAGAATGTGGATTCAGATCAAAAATTACTAACTCAGTCTGTGTTCTAACAGAATGTGGACTCAGATTTTGTTCAAAAATTACTCAGTCTGTTTCTAACAAAATATGGTCTCAGTCTTTGTTTAAAGAATACTCACTCAGCTCAGTGTTCTAACATAACACTCACTTAGCCTGTGTTCTAACAGAATGTGGTTTCAGATCAAAAATTACTAACTCAGTCTGTGTTCTAACAGAATTTGGACGCAGTCTCTGTTTAAAAAATACTCACTCACCTCAGTATTCTAACAGAACACTCACGTAGCCTGTGTTCTAACAGAACACTAACTCAGCCTGTTTTCTAACAAAATGTGGATTCAGATCAAAAATTACTAACGCAGTCTGTGTTCTAACAGAATATGGACTTAGATTTTGTTCAAAAATTACTCAGTCTGTGTTCTAACAGAATGTGGACTCAGATTTTGTTCAAAAATTACTCAGTCTGTTTCTAACAGAATATGGAGTCAGTCTATGTTTAAAGAATACTCACTCAACCAGTATTTTACCAGAGTATGGACTCAGCCTGTGTTCTAACAGAATACTCACACAGCCTGTGTTCTAACAGAATATGGACTCAGTCTATATTTAAAGAATACTCACTCACCTCAGTATTCTAACAGAACACTCACGTAGCCAGTGTTCTAACAGAATACTAACTCAGCCTGTGTTCTAACAGAATGTGGATTCAGATCAAAAATTACTAACTCAGTCTGTGTTCTAACAGAATGTGGACTCAGATTTTGTTCAAAAATTACTCAGTCTGTTTCTAACAGAATATGGTCTCAGTCTATGTTTAAAGATTACTCACTCAGCCAGTATTTTACCAGAGTATGGACTCAGCCTGTGTTCTAACAGAATACTCACACAGCCTGTGTTCTAACAGAATATGGACTCAGTCTATATTTAAAGAATACTCACTCACCTCAGTATTCTCACAGAACACTCACGTAGCCTGTGTTCTAACAGAACACTAACTCAGCCTGCTTTCTAACAGAATGTCGATTCAGATCAAATATTACTAACGCAGTCTGTGTTCTAACAGAATATGGACTCAGATTTTGTTCAAAAATTACTCAGTCTGTGTTCTAACAGAATATGGACTCAGTCTATGTTTAAAGAATACTCACTCAGCCAATATTTTACCAGAGTATGGACTCAGCCTGTGTTCTAACAGAATACTCACACAGCCTGTGTTCTAACAGAATATGGACTCAATCTATATTTAAAGAATACTCACTCACCTCAGTATTCCAACAGAACACTCATGTAGCCAGTGTTCTAACAGAATACTAACTCAGCCTGTGTTCTAACGGAATGTGGATTCAGATCAAATATTACTAACTCAGTCTGTGTTCTAACAGAATGTGGACTCAGATTTTGTTCAAAAATTATTCAGCCTGTGTTCGAACAGAATGTGGATTCAGATCAAAAATTACTAACTCAGTCTGTGTTCTAACAGAATGTGGGTTCAGATCAAAAATTACTAACTCAGTCTGTGTTCTAACAGAATATGAACTCAGATTTTGTTCAAAAATTACTCAGTCTGTGTTCTAACAGAATATGCACTCAGTCTATATTTAAAGAATACTCACTCACCTCAGTATTCTAACAGAACACTCACGTAGCCAGTGTTCTAACAGAATACTAAGTCATCCTGTGTTCTAACAGAATGTGGATTCAGATCAAAAATTACTAACTCAGTCTGTGTTCTAACAGAATGTGGACTCAGATTTTGTTCAAAAATTACTCAGTTTGTTTCTAACAGAATATGGTCTCAGTCTTTGTTTAAAGAATACTCACTCAGCTCAGTGTTCTAACATAACACTCACTTAGCCTGTGTTCTAACAGAATGTGGTTTCAGATCAAAAATTACTAACTCAGTCTGTGTTCTACCAGAATATGAACTCAGATTTTGTTCAAAAATTACTCAGTCTGTGTTCTAACAGAATATGGACTCAGTCTATGTTTAAAGAATACTCACTCAGCCAGTGTTCTACCAGAATATGGATTCAGACTATTTTCAAGAATACTCACTCAGCCTGTGTTCTAGCAGAACGCTCACTTAGCCTGTGTTCTAACAGAATGTGTACTCAGATATTGTTCAAAAATTACTTACTCAGTCTGTGTTCTAACAGAATTTGGACGCAGTCTCTGTTTAAAAAATACTCACTCACCTCAGTATTCTAACAGAACACTCACGTAGCCTGTGTTCTAACAGAACACTAACTCAGCCTGTTTTCTAACAAAATGTGGATTCAGATCAAAAATTACTAACGCAGTCTGTGTTCTAACAGAATATGGACTTAGATTTTGTTCAAAAATTACTCAGTCTGTGTTCTAACAGAATATGGACTCAGTCTATGTTTAAAGAATACTCACTCAGCCAGTATTTTACCAGAGTATGGACTCAGCCTGTGTTCTAACAGAATACTCACACAGCCTGTGTTCTAACAGAATATGTACTCAGTCTATATTTAAAGAATACTCACTCACCTCAGTATTCTAACAGAACACTCACGTAGCCAGTGTTCTAACAGAATACTAACTCAGCCTGTGTTCTAACAGAATGTGGACTCAGATTTTGTTCAAAAATTACTCAGTCTGTTTAGAACAGAATATGGACTCAGTCTATGTTTAAAGAATACTCACTCAACCAGTATTTTCCCAGAGTATGGACTCAGCCTGTGTTCTACCAGAATACTCACACAGCCTGTGTTCTAACAGAATATGGACTCAGTCTATATTTAAAGAATACTCACTGACCTCAGTATTCTAACAGAACACTCACGTACCCTGTGTTCTAACAGAACACTAACTCAGCCTGTTTTCTAACAGAATGTGGATTCAGATCAAAAATTACTAACGCAGTCTCTGTTCTAACAGAATATGGACTTAGATTTTGTTCAAAAATTACTCAGTCTGTGTTCTAACAGAATATGGACTCAGTCTATGTTTAAAGAATACTCACTCAGGCAGTATTTTACCAGAGTATGGACTCAGCCTGTGTTCTAACAGAATACTCACACAGCCTGTGTTCTAACAGAATATGTACTCAGTCTATATTTAAAGAATACTCACTCACCTCAGTATTCTAACAGAACACTCACGTAGCCAGTGTTCTAACAGAATACTAACTCAGCCTGTGTTCTAACAGAATGTGGACTCAGATTTTGTTCAAAAATTACTCAGTCTGTTTCGAACAGAATATGGACTCAGTCTATGTTTATAGAATATTCACTCAACCAGTATTTTACCAGAGTATGGACTCAGCCTGTGTTCTACCAGAATACTCACACAGCCTGTGTTCTAACAGAATATGGACTCAGTCTATATTTAAAGAATATTCACTGACCTCAGTATTCTAACAAAACACTCACGTACCCTGTGTTCTAACAGAACACTAACTCAGCCTGTTTTCTAACAGAATGTGGATTCAGATCAAAAATTACTAACGCAGTCTGTGTTCTAACAGAATATGGACTTAGATTTTGTTCAAAAATTACTCAGTCTGTGTTCTAACAGAATATGGACTCAGTCTATGTTTAAAGAATACTCACTCAGCCAGTATTTTACCAGAGTATGGACTCAGCCTGTGTTCTAACAGAATACTCACACAGCCTGTGTTCTAACAGAATATGGACTCAGTCTATATTTAAAGAATACTCACTCACCTCAGTATTCCTACAGAACACTCACGTAGCCAGTGTTCTAACAGAATACTAACTCAGCCTGTGTTCTAACAGAATGTGGATTCAGATCAAATATTACTAACTCAGTCTGTGTTCTAACAGAATGTGGACTCAGATTTTGTTCAAAAATTACTCAGTCTGTGTTCTAACAGAATGTGGGTTCAGATCAAAAATTACTAACTCAGTCTGTGTTCTAACAGAATATGAACTCAGATTTTGTTCAAAAATTACTCAGTCTGTGTTCTAACAGAATATGCACTCAGTCTATATTTAAAGAATACTCACTCACCTCAGTATTCTAACAGAACACTCACGTAGCCAGTGTTCTAACAGAATACTAACTCATCCTGTGTTCTAACAGAATGTGGATTCAGATCAAAAATTACTAACTCAGTCTGTGTTCTAACAGAATGTGGACTCAGATTTTGTTCAAAAATTACTCAGTCTGTTTCTAACAGAATATGGTCTCAGTCTTTGTTTAAAGAATACTCACTCAGCTCAGTGTTCTAACATAACACTCACTTAGCCTGTGTTCTAACAGAATGTGGTTTCAGATCAAAAATTACTAACTCAGTCTGTGTTCTAACAGAATATGAACTCAGATTTTGTTCAAAAATTACTCAGTCTGTGTTCTAACAGAATATGGACTCAGTCTATGTTTAAAGAATACTCATTCAGCCAGTGTTCTACCAGAATATGGATTCAGACTATTTTCAAGAATACTCACTCAGCCTGTATTCTAGCAGAACGCTCACTTAGCCTGTGTTCTAACAGAATGTGTACTCAGATATTGTTCAAAAATTACTAACTCAGTCTGTGTTCTAACAGAATTTGGACGCAGTCTCTGTTTAAAAAATACTCACTCACCTCAGTGTTCTAACAGAACACTCACGTAGCCTGTGTTCTAACAGAACACTAACTCAGCCTGTTTTCTAACAGAATGTGGATTCAGATCAAAAATTACTAACGCAGTCTGTGTTCTAACAGAATATGGACTTAGATTTTGTTCAAAAATTACTCAGTCTGTGTTCTAACAGAATATGGACTCAGTCTATATTTAAAGAATACTCACTGACCTCAGTATTCTAACAGAACACTCACGTACCCTGTGTTCTAACAGAACACTAACTCAGCCTGTTTTCTAACAGAATGTGGATTCAGATCAAAAATTACTAACGCAGTCTGTGTTCTAACAGAATATGGACTTAGATTTTGTTCAAAAATTACTCAGTCTGTGTTCTAACAGAATATGGACTCAGTCTATGTTTAAAGAATACTCACTCAGCCAGTATTTTACCAGAGTATGGACTCAGCCTGTGTTCTAACAGAATACTCACACAGCCTGTGTTCTAACAGAATATGGACTCAGTCTATATTTAAAGAATACTCACTCACCTCAGTATTCCAACATAACACTCATGTAGCCAGTGTTCTAACAGAATACTAACTCAGCCTGTGTTCTAACGGAATGTGGATTCAGATCAAATATTACTAACTCAGTCTGTGTTCTAACAGAATGTGGACTCAGATTTTGTTCAAAAATTATTCAGCCTGTGTTCGAACAGAATGTGGATTCAGATCAAAAATTACTAACTCAGTCTGTGTTCTAACAGAATGTGGGTTCAGATCAAAAATTACTAACTCAGTCTGTGTTCTAACAGAATATGAACTCAGATTTTGTTCAAAAATTACTCAGTCTGTGTTCTAACAGAATATGCACTCAGTCTATATTTAAAGAATACTCACTCACCTCAGTATTCTAACAGAACACTCACGTAGCCAGTGTTCTAACAGAAAACTAACTCATCCTGTGTTCTAACAGAATGTGGATTCAGATAAAAAATTACTAACTCAGTCTGTGTTCTAACAGAATGTGGACTCAGATTTTGTTCAAAAATTACTCAGTCTGTTTCTAACAGAATATGGTCTCAGTCTTTGTTTAAAGAATACTCACTCAGCTCAGTGTTCTAACATAACACTCACTTAGCCTGTGTTCTAACAGAATGTGGTTTCAGATCAAAAATTACTAACTCAGTCTGTGTTCTAACAGAATATGAACTCAGATTTTGTTCAAAAATTACTCAGTCTGTGTTCTAACAGAATATGGACTCAGTCTATGTTTAAAGAATACTCACTCAGCCAGTGTTCTACCAGAATATGGATTCAGACTATTTTCAAGAATACTCACTCAGCCTGTGTTCTAGCAGAACGCTCACTTAGCCTGAGTTCTAGCAGAATGTGTACTCAGATATTGTTCAAAAATTACTAACTCAGTCTGTGTTCTAACAGAATTTGGACGCAGTCTCTGTTTAAAAAATACTCACTCACGTCAGTATTCTAACAGAACACTCACGTAGCCTGTGTTCTAACAGAACACTAACTCAGTCTGTTTTCTAACAAAATGTGGATTCAGATCAAAAATTACTAACGCAGTCTGTGTTCTAACAGAATATGGACTTAGATTTTGTTCAAAAATTACTCAGTCTGTGTTCTAACAGAATATGGACTCAGTCTATGTTTAAAGAATACTCACTCAGCCAGTATTTTACCAGAGTATGGACTCAGCCTGTGTTCTAACAGAATACTCACACAGCCTGTGTTCTAACAGAATATGTACTCAGTCTATATTTAAAGAATACTCACTCACCTCAGTATTCTAACAGAACACTCACGTAGCCAGTGTTCTAACAGAATACTAACTCATCCTGTGTTCTAACAGAATGTGGATTCAGATCAAAAATTACTAACTCAGTCTGTGTTCTAACAGAATGTGGACTCAGATTTTGTTCAAAAATTACTCAGTCTGTTTCTAACAGAATATGGTCTCAGTCTTTGTTTAAAGAATACTCACTCAGCTCAGTGTTCTAACATAACACTCACTTAGCCTGTGTTCTAACAGAATGTGGTTTCAGATCAAAAATTACTAACTCAGTCTGTGTTCTAACAGAATATGAACTCAGATTTTGTTCAAAAATTACTCAGTCTGTGTTCTAACAGAATATGGACTCAGTCTATGTTTAAAGAATACTCACTCAGCCAGTGTTCTACCAGAATATGGATTCAGACTATTTTCAAGAATACTCACTCAGCCTGTGTTCTAGCAGAACGCTCACTTAGCCTGAGTTCTAGCAGAATGTGTACTCAGATATTGTTCAAAAATTACTTACTCAGTCTGTGTTCTAACAGAATTTGGACGCAGTCTCTGTTTAAAAAATACTCACTCACCTCAGTATTCTAACAGAACACTCACGTAGCCTGTGTTCTAACAGAACACTAACTCAGCCTGTTTTCTAACAAAATGTGGATTCAGATCAAAAATTACTAACGCAGTCTGTGTTCTAACAGAATATGGACTTAGATTTTGTTCAAAAATTACTCAGTCTGTGTTCTAACAGAATATGGGCTGAGTCTATGTTTAAAGAATACTCACTCAGCCAGTATTTTACCAGAGTATGGACTCAGCCTGTGTTCTAACAGAATACTCACACAGCCTGTGTTCTAACAGAATATGTACTCAGTCTATATTTAAAGAATACTCACTCACCTCAGTATTCTAACAGAACACTCACGTAGCCAGTGTTCTAACAGAATACTAACTCAGCCTGTGTTCTAACAGAATGTGGACTCAGATTTTGTTCAAAAATTACTCAGTCTGTTTCTAACAGAATATGGTCTCAGTCTATGTTTAAAGAATACTCACTCAGCCAGTATTTTACCAGAGTATGGACTCAGCCTGTGTTCTAACAGAATACTCACACAGCCTGTGTTCTAACAGAATATGGACTCAGTCTATATTTAAAGAATACTCACTCACCTCAGTATTCTAACAGAACACTCACGTAGCCTGTGTTCTAACAGTACACTAACTCAGCCTGCTTTCTAACAGAATGTGGATTCAGATCAAATATTACTAACGCAGTCTGTGTTCTAACAGAATATGGACTTAGATTTTGTTCAAAAATTACTCAGTCTGTGTTCTAACAGAATATGGACTCAGTCTATATTTAAAGAATACTGACTCACCTCAGTATTCCAACAGAACACTCACGTAGCCAGTGTTGTAACAGAATACTAACTCAGCCTGTGTTCTAACAGAATGTGGATTCAGATCAAATATTACTAACTCAGTCTGTGTTCTAACAGAATGTGGACTCAGATTTTGTTCAAAATTACTCAGTCTCTGTTCTAACAGAATATGGACTAAGTCTATGTTTAAAGAATACTCACTCAGCTCAGTGTTCTAACATAACACTCACTTAGCCTGTGTTCTAACAGAATGTGGGTTCAGATCAAATATTACTAACTCAGTCTGTGTTCTAACAGAATGTGGACTCAGATTTTGTTCAAAAATTACTCAGTCTGTTTCTAACAGAATATGGACTCAGTCTATGTTTAAAGAATACTCACTCAGCCAGTATTTTACCAGAGTATGGACTCAGCCTGTGTTCTAACAGAATACTCACACAGCCTGTGTTCTAACAGAATATGGACTCAGTCTATATTTAAAGAAAACTCACTCACCTCAGTATTCTAACAGAACACTCACGTAGCCTGTGTTCTAACAGAACAGTAACTCAGCCTGTTTTCTAACAAAATGTGGATTCAGATCAAAAATTACTAACGCAGTCTGTGTTCTAACAGAATATGGACTTAGATTTTGTTCAAAAATTACTCAGTCTGTGTTCTAACAGAATATGGACTCAGTCTATGTTTAAAGAATACTCACTCAGCCAGTATTTTACCAGAGTATGGACTCAGCCTGTGTTCTAACAGAATACTCACACAGCCTGTGTTCTAACAGAATATGTACTCAGTCTATATTTAAAGAATACTCACTCACCTCAGTATTCTAACAGAACACTCACGTAGCCAGTGTTCTAACAGAATACTAACTCAGCCTGTGTTCTAACAGAATGTGGACTCAGATTTTGTTCAAAAATTACTCAGTCTGTTTCGAACAGAATATGGACTCAGTCTATGTTTAAAGAATACTCACTCAACCAGTATTTTACCAGAGTATGGACTCAGCCTGTGTTCTACCAGAATACTCACACAGCCTGTGTTCTAACAGAATATGGACTCAGTCTATATTTAAAGAATACTCACTGACCTCAGTATTCTAACAGAACACTCACGTACCCTGTGTTCTAACAGAACACTAACTCAGCCTGTTTTCTAACAGAATGTGGATTCAGATCAAAAATTACTAACGCAGTCTGTGTTCTAACAGAATATGGACTTAGATTTTGTTCAAAAATTACTCAGTCTGTGTTCTAACAGAATATGGACTCAGTCTATGTTTAAAGAATACTCACTCAGCCAGTATTTTACCAGAGTATGGACTCAGCCTGTGTTCTAACAGAATACTCACACAGCCTGTGTTCTAACAGAATATGGACTCAGTCTATATTTAAAGAATACTCACTCACCTCAGTATTCCTACAGAACACTCACGTAGCCAGTGTTCTAACAGAATACTAACTCAGCCTGTGTTCTAACAGAATGTGCATTCAGATCAAATATTACTAACTCAGTCTGTGTTCTAACAGAATGTGGACTCAGATTTTGTTCAAAAATTACTCAGTCTGTGTTCTAACAGAATATGGACTCAGTCTATATTTAAAGAATACTGACTCACCTCAGTATTCCAACAGAACACTCACGTAGCCAGTGTTGTAACAGAATACTAACTCAGCCTGTGTTCTAACAGAATGTGGATTCAGATCAAATATTACTAACTCAGTCTGTGTTCTAACAGAATGTGGACTCAGATTTTGTTCAAAATTACTCAGTCTCTGTTCTAACAGAATATGGACTAAGTCTATGTTTAAAGAATACTCACTCAGCTCAGTGTTCTAACATAACACTCACTTAGCCTGTGTTCTAACAGAATGTGGGTTCAGATCAAATATTACTAACTCAGTCTGTGTTCTAACAGAATGTGGACTCAGATTTTGTTCAAAAATTACTCAGTCTGTTTCTAACAGAATATGGACTCAGTCTATGTTTAAAGAATACTCACTCAGCCAGTATTTTACCAGAGTATGGACTCAGCCTGTGTTCTAACAGAATACTCACACAGCCTGTGTTCTAACAGAATATGGACTCAGTCTATATTTAAAGAAAACTCACTCACCTCAGTATTCTAACAGAACACTCACGTAGCCTGTGTTCTAACAGAACAGTAACTCAGCCTGTTTTCTAACAAAATGTGGATTCAGATCAAAAATTACTAACGCAGTCTGTGTTCTAACAGAATATGGACTTAGATTTTGTTCAAAAATTACTCAGTCTGTGTTCTAACAGAATATGGACTCAGTCTATGTTTAAAGAATACTCACTCAGCCAGTATTTTACCAGAGTATGGACTCAGCCTGTGTTCTAACAGAATACTCACACAGCCTGTGTTCTAACAGAATATGTACTCAGTCTATATTTAAAGAATACTCACTCACCTCAGTATTCTAACAGAACACTCACGTAGCCAGTGTTCTAACAGAATACTAACTCAGCCTGTGTTCTAACAGAATGTGGACTCAGATTTTGTTCAAAAATTACTCAGTCTGTTTCGAACAGAATATGGACTCAGTCTATGTTTAAAGAATACTCACTCAACCAGTATTTTACCAGAGTATGGACTCAGCCTGTGTTCTACCAGAATACTCACACAGCCTGTGTTCTAACAGAATATGGACTCAGTCTATATTTAAAGAATACTCACTGACCTCAGTATTCTAACAGAACACTCACGTACCCTGTGTTCTAACAGAACACTAACTCAGCCTGTTTTCTAACAGAATGTGGATTCAGATCAAAAATTACTAACGCAGTCTGTGTTCTAACAGAATATGGACTTAGATTTTGTTCAAAAATTACTCAGTCTGTGTTCTAACAGAATATGGACTCAGTCTATGTTTAAAGAATACTCACTCAGCCAGTATTTTACCAGAGTATGGACTCAGCCTGTGTTCTAACAGAATACTCACACAGCCTGTGTTCTAACAGAATATGGACTCAGTCTATATTTAAAGAATACTCACTCACCTCAGTATTCCTACAGAACACTCACGTAGCCAGTGTTCTAACAGAATACTAACTCAGCCTGTGTTCTAACAGAATGTGCATTCAGATCAAATATTACTAACTCAGTCTGTGTTCTAACAGAATGTGGACTCAGATTTTGTTCAAAAATTACTCAGTCTGTGTTCTAACAGAATGTGGATTCAGATCAAAAATTACTAACTCAGTCTGTGTTCTAACAGAATGTGGGTTCAGATCAAAAATTACTAACTCAGTCTGTGTTCTAACAGAATATGAACTCAGATTTTGTTCAAAAATTACTCAGTCTGTGTTCTAACAGAATATGCACTCAGTCTATATTTAAAGAATACTCACTCACCTCAGTATTCTAACAGAACACTCACGTAGCCAGTGTTCTAACAGAATACTAACTCATCCTGTGTTCTAACAGAATGTGGATTCAGATCAAAAATTACTAACTCAGTCTGTGTTCTAACAGAATGTGGACTCAGATTTTGTTCAAAAATTACTCAGTCTGTTTCTAACAGAATATGATCTCAATCTATGTTTAAAGAATACTCACTCAGCCAGTATTTTACCAGAGTATGGACTCAGCCTGTGTTCTAACAGAATACTCACACAGCCTGTGTTCTAACAGAATATGGACTCAGTCTATATTTAAAGAATACTCACTCACCTCAGTATTCTAACAGAACACTCACGTAGCCTGTGTTCTAACAGAACACTAACTCAGCCTGCTTTCTAACAGAATGTCGATTCAGATCAAAAATTACTAACGCAGTCTGTGTTCTAACAGAATATGGACTTAGATTTTGTTCAAAAGTTACTCAGTCTGTGTTCTAACAGAATATGGACTCAGTCTATGTTTAAAAAATACTCACTCAGCCAATATTTCAACAGAGTATGGACTCAGCCTGTGTTCTAACAGAATACTCACACAGCCTGTGTTCTAACAGAATATGGACTCAGTCTATATTTAAAGAATACTCACTCACCTCAGTATTCCTACAGAACACTCACGTAGCCAGTGTTCTAACAGAATACTAACTCAGCCTGTGTTCTAACAGAATGTGCATTCAGATCAAATATTACTAACTCAGTCTGTGTTCTAACAGAATGTGGACTCAGATTTTGTTCAAAAATTACTCAGTCTGTTTCTAACAGAATATGGTCTCAGTCTTTGTTTAAAGAATACTCACTCAGCTCAGTGTTCTAACATAACACTCACTTAGCCTGTGTTCTAACAGAATGTGGTTTCAGATCAAAAATTACTAACTCAGTCTGTGTTCTAACAGAATATGAACTCAGATTTTGTTCAAAAATTACTCAGTCTGTGTTCTAACAGAATATGGACTCAGTCTATGTTTAAAGAATACTCACTCAGCCAGTGTTCTACCAGAATATGGATTCAGACTATTTTCAAGGATACTCACTCAGCCTGTGTTCTAGCAGAACGCTCACTTAGCCTGTGTTCTAACAGAATGTGTACTCAGATATTGTTCAAAAATTACTAACTCAGTCTGTGTTCTAACAGAATTTGGACGCAGTCTCTGTTTAAAAAATACTCACTCACCTCAGTGTTCTAACAGAACACTCACGTAGCCTGTGTTCTAACAGAACACTAACTCAGCCTGTTTTCTAACAAAATGTGGATTCAGATCAAAAATTACTAACGCAGTCTGTGTTCTAACAGAATATGGACTTAGATTTTGTTCAAAAATTACTCAGTCTGTGTTCTAAAAGAATATGGACTCAGTCTATGTTTAAAGAATACTCACTCAGCCAATATTTGACCAGAGTATGGACTCAGCCTGTGTTCTAACAGAATACTCACACAGCCTGTGTTCTAACAGAATATGGACTCAGTCTATATTTAAAGAATACTCACTCACCTCAGTATTCCTACAGAACACTCACGTAGCCAGTGTTCTAACAGAATACTAACTCAGCCTGTGTTCTAACAGAATGTGGATTCAGATCAAATATTACTAACTCAGTCTGTGTTCTAACAGAATGTGGACTCAGATTTTGTTCAAAAATTACTCAGTCTGTGTTCTAACAGAATATGGACTAAGTCTATGTTTAAAGAATACTCACTCAGCTCAGTGTTCTAACATAACACTCACTTAGCCTGTGTTCTAACAGAATGTGGTTTCAGATCAAAAATTACTAACTCAGTCTGTGTTCTAAAAGAATGTGGACTCAGATTTTGTTCAAAAATTACTCAGTCTGTGTTCTAACAGAATATGGACTCAGTCTATGTTTAAAGAATACTCACTCAGCCAGTGTTCTACCAGAATATGGATTCAGACTATTTTCAAGAATACTCACTCAGCCTGTGTTCTAGCAGAACGCTCACTTAGCCTGTGTTCTAACAGAATATGGACTTAGATTTTGTTCAAAAATTACTCAGTCTGTGTTCTAACAGAATATGGACTCAGTCTATGTTTAAAGAATACTCACTCAGCCAGTATTTTACCAGAGTATGGACTCAGCCTGTGTTCTAACAGAATACTCACACAGCCTGTGTTCTAACAGAATATGTACTCAGTCTATATTTAAAGAATACTCACTCACCTCAGTATTCTAACAGAACACACACGTAGCCAGTGTTCTAACAGAATACTAACTCAGCCTGTGTTCTAACAGAATGTGGACTCAGATTTTGTTCAAAAATTACTCAGTCTGTTTCTAACAGAATATGGAGTCAGTCTATGTTTAAAGAATACTCACTCAACCAGTATTTTACCAGAGTATGGACTCAGCCTGTGTTCTAACAGAATACTCACACAGCCTGTGTTCTAAAAGAATATGGACTCAGTCTATATTTAAAGAATACTCACTCACCTCAGTTTTCTAACAGAACACTCACGTACCCTGTGTTCTAACAGAACACTAACTCAGCCTGTTTTCTAACAGAATGTGGATTCAGATCAAAAATTACTAACGCAGTCTGTGTTCTAACAGAATATGGACTTAGATTTTGTTCAAAAATTACTCAGTCTGTGTTCTAACAGAATATGGACTCAGTCTATGTTTAAAGAACACTAACTCAGCCAATATTTTACCAGAGTATGGACTCAGCCTGTGTTCTAACAGAATACTCACACAGCCTGTGTTCTAACAGAATATGTACTCAGTCTATATTTAAAGAATACTCACTCACCACAGTATTCCAACAGAACACTCACGTAGCCAGTGTTCTAACAGAATACTAACTCAGCCTGTGTTCTAACAGAATGTGGATTCAGATCAAATATTACTAACTCAGTCTGTGTTCTAACAGAATGTGGACTCAGATTTTGTTCAAAAATTACTCAGTCTGTTTCTAACAGAATATGGTCTCAATCTATGTTTAAAGAATACTCACTCAGCCAGTATTTTACCAGAGTATGGACTCAGCCTGTGTTCTAACAGAATACTCACACAGCCTGTGTTCTAACAGAATATGGACTTAGATTTTGTTCAAAAATTACTCAGTCTGTGTTCTAACAGAATATGGACTCAGTCTATGTTTAAAGAATACTCACTCAGCCAGTATTTTACCAGAGTATGGACTCAGCCTGTGTTCTAACAGAATACTCACACAGCCTGTGTTCTAACAGAATATGGACTCAGTCTATATTTAAAGAATACTCACTCACCTCAGTATTCCTACAGAACACTCACGTAGCCAGTGTTCTAACAGAATACTAACTCAGCCTGTGTTCTAACAGAATGTGGATTCAGATCAAATATTACTAACTCAGTCTGTGTTCTAACAGAATGTGGACGCAGATTTTGTTCAAAAATTATTCAGCCTGTGTTCTAACAGAATGTGGATTCAGATCAAAAATTACTAACTCAGTCTGTGTTCTAACAGAATGTGGACTCAGATTTTGTTCAAAAATTACTCAGTCTGTTTCTAACAGAATATGATCTCAATCTATGTTTAAAGAATACTCACTCAGCCAGTATTTTACCAGAGTATGGACTCAGCCTGTGTTCTAACAGAATACTCACACAGCCTGTGTTCTAACAGAATATGGACTCAGTCTATATTTAAAGAATACTCACTCACCTCAGTATTCTAACAGAACACTCACGTAGCCTGTGTTCTAACAGAACACTAACTCAGCCTGCTTTCTAACAGAATGTCGATTCAGATCAAAAATTACTAACGCAGTCTGTGTTCTAACAGAATATGGACTTAGATTTTGTTCAAAAGTTACTCAGTCTGTGTTCTAACAGAATATGGACTCAGTCTATGTTTAAAAAATACTCACTCAGCCAATATTTCAACAGAGTATGGACTCAGCCTGTGTTCTAACAGAATACTCACACAGCCTGTGTTCTAACAGAATATGGACTCAGTCTATATTTAAAGAATACTCACTCACCTCAGTATTCCTACAGAACACTCACGTAGCCAGTGTTCTAACAGAATACTAACTCAGCCTGTGTTCTAACAGAATGTGCATTCAGATCAAATATTACTAACTCAGTCTGTGTTCTAACAGAATGTGGACTCAGATTTTGTTCAAAAATTACTCAGTCTGTGTTCTAACAGAATGTGGATTCAGATCAAAAATTACTAACTCAGTCTGTGTTCTAACAGAATGTGGGTTCAGATCAAAAATTACTAACTCAGTCTGTGTTCTAACAGAATATGAACTCAGATTTTGTTCAAAAATTACTCCGTCTGTGTTCTAACAGAATATGGACTCAGTCTATATTTAAAGAATACTCACTCACCTCAGTATTCTAACAGAACAGTCACGTAGCCAGTGTTCTAACAGAATACTAACTCATCCTGTGTTCTAACAGAATGTGGATTCAGATCAAAAATTACTAACTCAGTCTGTGTTCTAACAGAATGTGGACTCAGATTTTGTTCAAAAATTACTCAGTCTGTTTCTAACAGAATATGGTCTCAGTCTTTGTTTAAAGAATACTCACTCAGCTCAGTGTTCTAACATAACACTCACTTAGCCTGTGTTCTAACAGAATGTGGTTTCAGATCAAAAATTACTAACTCAGTCTGTGTTCTAACAGAATATGAACTCAGATTTTGTTCAAAAATTACTCAGTCTGTGTTCTAACAGAATATGGACTCAGTCTATGTTTAAAGAATACTCACTCAGCCAGTGTTCTACCAGAATATGGATTCAGACTATTTTCAAGGATACTCACTCAGCCTGTGTTCTAGCAGAACACTCACTTAGCCTGTGTTCTAACAGAATGTGTACTCAGATATTGTTCAAAAATTACTAACTCAGTCTGTGTTCTAACAGAATTTGGACGCAGTCTCTGTTTAAAAATACTCACTCACCTCAGTGTTCTAACAGAACACTCACGTAGCCTGTGTTCTAACAGAACACTAACTCAGCCTGTTTTCTAACAAAATGTGGATTCAGATCAAAAATTACTAACGCAGTCTGTGTTCTAACAGAATATGGACTTAGATTTTGTTCAAAAATTACTCAGTCTGTGTTCTAACAGAATATGGACTCAGTCTATGTTTAAAGAATACTCACTCAGCCAATATTTGACCAGAGTATGGACTCAGCCTCTGTTCTAACAGAATACTCACACAGCCTGTGTTCTAACAGAATATGGACTCAGTCTATATTTAAAGAATACTTACTCACCTCAGTATTCCTACAGAACACTCACGTAGCCAGTGTTCTAACAGAATACTAACTCAGCCTGTGTTCTAACAGAATGTGGATTCAGATCAAATATTACTAACTCAGTCTGTGTTCTAACAGAATGTGGACTCAGATTTTGTTCAAAAATTACTCAGTCTGTGTTCTAACAGAATATGGACTAAGTCTATGTTTAAAGAATACTCACTCAGCTCAGTGTTCTAACATAACACTCACTTAGCCTGTGTTCTAACAGAATGTGGTTTCAGATCAAAAATTACTAACTCAGTCTGTGTTCTAAAAGAATGTGGACTCAGATTTTGTTCAAAAATTACTCAGTCTGTGTTCTAACAGAATATGGACTCAGTCTATGTTTAAAGAATACTAACTCAGCCAATATTTTACCAGAGTATGGACTCAGCCTGTGTTCTAACAGAATACTCACACAGCTTGTGTTCTAACAGATTATGTACTCAGTCTATATTTAAAGAATACTCACTCACCACAGTATTCCAACAGAACACTCACGTAGCCAGTGTTCTAACAGAATACTAACTCAGCCTGTGTTCTAACAGAATGTGGATTCAGATCAAATATTACTAACTCAGTCTGTGTTCTAACAGAATGAGGACGCAGATTTTGTTCAAAAATTATTCAGCCTGTGTTCTAACAGAATGTGGATTAAGATCAAAAATTACTAACTCAGTCTGTGTTCTAACAGAATGTGGACTCAGATTTTGTTCAAAAATTACTCAGTCTGTTTCTAACAGAATATGGTCTCAATCTATGTTTAAAGAATACTCACTCAGCCAGTATTTTACCAGAGTATGGACTCAGCCTGTGTTCTAACAGAATACTCACACAGCCTGTGTTCTAACAGAATATGGACTCAGTCTATATTTAAAGAATACTCACTCACCTCAGTATTCTAACAGAACACTCACGTAGCCTGTGTTCTAACAGAACACTAACTCAGCCTGCTTTATAACAGAATGTCGATTCAGATCAAAAATTACTAACGCAGTCTGTGTTCTAACAGAATATGGACTTAGATTTTGTTCAAAAATTACTCAGTCTGTGTTCTAACAGAATATGGACTCAGTCTATGTTTAAAGAATACTCACTCAGCCAGTATTTTACCAGAGTATGGACTCAGCCTGTGTTCTAACAGAATACTCACACAGCCTGTGTTCTAACAGAATATGGACTCAGTCTATATTTAAAGAATACTCACTCACCTCAGTATTCCTACAGAACACTCACGTAGCCAGTGTTCTAACAGAATACTAACTCAGCCTGTGTTCTAACAGAATGTGGATTCAGATCAAATATTAATAACGCAGTCTGTGTTCTAACAGAATATGGACTTAGATTTTGTTCAAAAATTACTCAGTCTGTGTTCTAACAGAATATGGACTCAGTCTATGTTTAACGAATACTCACTCAGCCAATATTTTACCAGAGTATGGACTCAGCCTGTGTTCTAACAGAATACTCACACAGCCTGTGTTCTAACAGAATATGTACTCAGTCTATATTTAAAGAATACTCACTCACCACAGTATTCCAACAGAACACTCACGTAGCCAGTGTTCTAACAGAATACTAACTCAGCCTGTGTTCTAACAGAATGTGGATTCAGATCAAATATTACTAACTCAGTCTGTGTTCTAACAGAATGTGGACTCAGATTTTGTTCAAAAATTACTCAGTCTGTTTCTAACAGAATATGGTCTCAATCTATGTTTAAAGAATACTCACTCAGCCAGTATTTTACCAGAGTATGGACTCAGCCTGTGTTCTAACAGAATACTCACACAGCCTGTGTTCTAACAGAATATGGACTTAGATTTTGTTCAAAAATTACTCAGTCTGTGTTCTAACAGAATATGGACTCAGTCTATGTTTAAAGAATACTCACTCAGCCAGTATTTTACCAGAGTATGGACTCAGCCTGTGTTCTAACAGAATACTCACACAGCCTGTGTTCTAACAGAATATGGACTCAGTCTATATTTAAAGAATACTCACTCACCTCAGTATTCCTACAGAACACTCACGTAGCCAGTGTTCTAACAGAATACTAACTCAGCCTGTGTTCTAACAGAATGTGGATTCAGATCAAATATTACTAACTCAGTCTGTGTTCTAACAGAATGTGGACGCAGATTTTGTTCAAAAATTATTCAGCCTGTGTTCTAACAGAATGTGGATTCAGATCAAAAATTACTAACTCAGTCTGTGTTCTAACAGAATGTGGACTCAGATTTTGTTCAAAAATTACTCAGTCTGTTTCTAACAGAATATGATCTCAATCTATGTTTAAAGAATACTCACTCAGCCAGTATTTTACCAGAGTATGGACTCAGCCTGTGTTGTAACAGAATACTCACACAGCCTGTGTTCTAACAGAATATGGACTCAGTCTATATTTAAAGAATACTCACTCACCTCAGTATTCTAACAGAACACTCACGTAGCCTGTGTTCTAACAGAACACTAACTCAGCCTGCTTTCTAACAGAATGTCGATTCAGATCAAAAATTACTAACGCAGTCTGTGTTCTAACAGAATATGGACTTAGATTTTGTTCAAAAGTTACTCAGTCTGTGTTCTAACAGAATATGGACTCAGTCTATGTTTAAAAAATACTCACTCAGCCAATATTTCAACAGAGTATGGACTCAGCCTGTGTTCTAACAGAATACTCACACAGCCTGTGTTCTAACAGAATATGGACTCAGTCTATATTTAAAGAATACTCACTCACCTCAGTATTCCTACAGAACACTCACGTAGCCAGTGTTCTAACAGAATACTAACTCAGCCTGTGTTCTAACAGAATGTGCATTCAGATCAAATATTACTAACTCAGTCTGTGTTCTAACAGAATGTGGACTCAGATTTTGTTCAAAAATTACTCAGTCTGTGTTCTAACAGAATGTGGATTCAGATCAAAAATTACTAACTCAGTCTGTGTTCTAACAGAATGTGGGTTCAGATCAAAAATTACTAACTCAGTCTGTGTTCTAACAGAATATGAACTCAGATTTTGTTCAAAAATTACTCCGTCTGTGTTCTAACAGAATATGGACTCAGTCTATATTTAAAGAATACTCACTCACCTCAGTATTCTAACAGAACAGTCACGTAGCCAGTGTTCTAACAGAATACTAACTCATCCTGTGTTCTAACAGAATGTGGATTCAGATCAAAAATTACTAACTCAGTCTGTGTTCTAACAGAATGTGGACTCAGATTTTGTTCAAAAATTACTCAGTCTGTTTCTAACAGAATATGGTCTCAGTCTTTGTTTAAAGAATACTCACTCAGCTCAGTGTTCTAACATAACACTCACTTAGCCTGTGTTCTAACAGAATGTGGTTTCAGATCAAAAATTACTAACTCAGTCTGTGTTCTAACAGAATATGAACTCAGATTTTGTTCAAAAATTACTCAGTCTGTGTTCTAACAGAATATGGACTCAGTCTATGTTTAAAGAATACTCACTCAGCCAGTGTTCTACCAGAATATGGATTCAGACTATTTTCAAGGATACTCACTCAGCCTGTGTTCTAGCAGAACGCTCACTTAGCCTGTGTTCTAACAGAATGTGTACTCAGATATTGTTCAAAAATTACTAACTCAGTCTGTGTTCTAACAGAATTTGGACGCAGTCTCTGTTTAAAAAATACTCACTCACCTCAGTGTTCTAACAGAACACTCACGTAGCCTGTGTTCTAACAGAACACTAACTCAGCCTGTTTTCTAACAAAATGTGGATTCAGATCAAAAATTACTAACGCAGTCTGTGTTCTAACAGAATATGGACTTAGATTTTGTTCAAAAATTACTCAGTCTGTGTTCTAACAGAATATGGACTCAGTCTATGTTTAAAGAATACTCACTCAGCCAATATTTGACCAGAGTATGGACTCAGCCTCTGTTCTAACAGAATACTCACACAGCCTGTGTTCTAACAGAATATGGACTCAGTCTATATTTAAAGAATACTTACTCACCTCAGTATTCCTACAGAACACTCACGTAGCCAGTGTTCTAACAGAATACTAACTCAGCCTGTGTTCTAACAGAATGTGGATTCAGATCAAATATTACTAACTCAGTCTGTGTTGTAACAGAATGTGGACTCAGATTTTGTTCAAAAATTACTCAGTCTGTTTCTAACAGAATATGGTCTCAATCTATGTTTAAAGAATACTCACTCAGCCAGTATTTTACCAGAGTATGGACTCAGCCTGTGTTCTAACAGAATACTCACACAGCCTGTGTTCTAACAGAATATGGACTTAGATTTTGTTCAAAAATTACTCAGTCTGTGTTCTAACAGAATATGGACTCAGTCTATGTTTAAAGAATACTCACTCAGCCAGTATTTTACCAGAGTATGGACTCAGCCTGTGTTCTAACAGAATACTCACACAGCCTGTGTTCTAACAGAATATGGACTCAGTCTATATTTAAAGAATACTCACTCACCTCAGTATTCCTACAGAACACTCACGTAGCCAGTGTTCTAACAGAATACTAACTCAGCCTGTGTTCTAACAGAATGTGGATTCAGATCAAATATTACTAACTCAGTCTGTGTTCTAACAGAATGTGGACGCAGATTTTGTTCAAAAATTATTCAGCCTGTGTTCTAACAGAATGTGGATTCAGATCAAAAATTACTAACTCAGTCTGTGTTCTAACAGAATGTGGACTCAGATTTTGTTCAAAAATTACTCAGTCTGTTTCTAACAGAATATGATCTCAATCTATGTTTAAAGAATACTCACTCAGCCAGTATTTTACCAGAGTATGGACTCAGCCTGTGTTCTAACAGAATACTCACACAGCCTGTGTTCTAACAGAATATGGACTCAGTCTATATTTAAAGAATACTCACTCACCTCAGTATTCTAACAGAACACTCACGTAGCCTGTGTTCTAACAGAACACTAACTCAGCCTGCTTTCTAACAGAATGTCGATTCAGATCAAAAATTACTAACGCAGTCTGTGTTCTAACAGAATATGGACTTAGATTTTGTTCAAAAGTTACTCAGTCTGTGTTCTAACAGAATATGGACTCAGTCTATGTTTAAAAAATACTCACTCAGCCAATATTTCAACAGAGTATGGACTCAGCCTGTGTTCTAACAGAATACTCACACAGCCTGTGTTCTAACAGAATATGGACTCAGTCTATATTTAAAGAATACTCACTCACCTCAGTATTCCTACAGAACACTCACGTAGCCAGTGTTCTAACAGAATACTAACTCAGCCTGTGTTCTAACAGAATGTGCATTCAGATCAAATATTACTAACTCAGTCTGTGTTCTAACAGAATGTGGACTCAGATTTTGTTCAAAAATTACTCAGTCTGTGTTCTAACAGAATGTGGATTCAGATCAAAAATTACTAACTCAGTCTGTGTTCTAACAGAATGTGGGTTCAGATCAAAAATTACTAACTCAGTCTGTGTTCTAACAGAATATGAACTCAGATTTTGTTCAAAAATTACTCCGTCTGTGTTCTAACAGAATATGGACTCAGTCTATATTTAAAGAATACTCACTCACCTCAGTATTCTAACAGAACAGTCACGTAGCCAGTGTTCTAACAGAATACTAACTCATCCTGTGTTCTAACAGAATGTGGATTCAGATCAAAAATTACTAACTCAGTCTGTGTTCTAACAGAATGTGGACTCAGATTTTGTTCAAAAATTACTCAGTCTGTTTCTAACAGAATATGGTCTCAGTCTTTGTTTAAAGAATACTCACTCAGCTCAGTGTTCTAACATAACACTCACTTAGCCTGTGTTCTAACAGAATGTGGTTTCAGATCAAAAATTACTAACTCAGTCTGTGTTCTAACAGAATATGAACTCAGATTTTGTTCAAAAATTACTCAGTCTGTGTTCTAACAGAATATGGACTCAGTCTATGTTTAAAGAATACTCACTCAGCCAGTGTTCTACCAGAATATGGATTCAGACTATTTTCAAGGATACTCACTCAGCCTGTGTTCTAGCAGAACGCTCACTTAGCCTGTGTTCTAACAGAATGTGTACTCAGATATTGTTCAAAAATTACTAACTCAGTCTGTGTTCTAACAGAATTTGGACGCAGTCTCTGTTTAAAAAATACTCACTCACCTCAGTGTTCTAACAGAACACTCACGTAGCCTGTGTTCTAACAGAACACTAACTCAGCCTGTTTTCTAACAAAATGTGGATTCAGATCAAAAATTACTAACGCAGTCTGTGTTCTAACAGAATATGGACTTAGATTTTGTTCAAAAATTACTCAGTCTGTGTTCTAACAGAATATGGACTCAGTCTATGTTTAAAGAATACTCACTCAGCCAATATTTGACCAGAGTATGGACTCAGCCTCTGTTCTAACAGAATACTCACACAGCCTGTGTTCTAACAGAATATGGACTCAGTCTATATTTAAAGAATACTTACTCACCTCAGTATTCCTACAGAACACTCACGTAGCCAGTGTTCTAACAGAATACTAACTCAGCCTGTGTTCTAACAGAATGTGGATTCAGATCAAATATTACTAACTCAGTCTGTGTTCTAACAGAATGTGGACTCAGATTTTGTTCAAAAATTACTCAGTCTGTGTTCTAACAGAATATGGACTAAGTCTATGTTTAAAGAATACTCACTCAGCTCAGTGTTCTAACATAACACTCACTTAGCCTGTGTTCTAACAGAATGTGGTTTCAGATCAAAAATTACTAACTCAGTCTGTGTTCTAAAAGAATGTGGACTCAGATTTTGTTCAAAAATTACTCAGTCTGTGTTCTAACAGAATATGGACTCAGTCTATGTTTAAAGAATACTAACTCAGCCAATATTTTACCAGAGTATGGACTCAGCCTGTGTTCTAACAGAATACTCACACAGCTTGTGTTCTAACAGATTATGTACTCAGTCTATATTTAAAGAATACTCACTCACCACAGTATTCCAACAGAACACTCACGTAGCCAGTGTTCTAACAGAATACTAACTCAGCCTGTGTTCTAACAGAATGTGGATTCAGATCAAATATTACTAACTCAGTCTGTGTTCTAACAGAATGAGGACGCAGATTTTGTTCAAAAATTATTCAGCCTGTGTTCTAACAGAATGTGGATTAAGATCAAAAATTACTAACTCAGTCTGTGTTCTAACAGAATGTGGACTCAGATTTTGTTCAAAAATTACTCAGTCTGTTTCTAACAGAATATGGTCTCAATCTATGTTTAAAGAATACTCACTCAGCCAGTATTTTACCAGAGTATGGACTCAGCCTGTGTTCTAACAGAATACTCACACAGCCTGTGTTCTAACAGAATATGGACTCAGTCTATATTTAAAGAATACTCACTCACCTCAGTATTCTAACAGAACACTCACGTAGCCTGTGTTCTAACAGAACACTAACTCAGCCTGCTTTCTAACAGAATGTCGATTCAGATCAAAAATTACTAACGCAGTCTGTGTTCTAACAGAATATGGACTTAGATTTTGTTCAAAAATTACTCAGTCTGTGTTCTAACAGAATATGGACTCAGTCTATGTTTAAAGAATACTCACTCAGCCAGTATTTTACCAGAGTATGGACTCAGCCTGTGTTCTAACAGAATACTCACACAGCCTGTGTTCTAACAGAATATGTACTCAGTCTATATTTAAAGAATACTCACTCACCTCAGTATTCCTACAGAACACTCACGTAGCCAGTGTTCTAACAGAATACTAACTCAGCCTGTGTTCTAACAGAATGTGGATTCAGATCAAATATTAATAACGCAGTCTGTGTTCTAACAGAATATGGACTTAGATTTTGTTCAAAAATTACTCAGTCTGTGTTCTAACAGAATATGGACTCAGTCTATGTTTAACGAATACTCACTCAGCCAATATTTTACCAGAGTATGGACTCAGCCTGTGTTCTAACAGAATACTCACACAGCCTGTGTTCTAACAGAATATGTACTCAGTCTATATTTAAAGAATACTCACTCACCTCAGTATTCCAACAGAACACTCACGTAGCCAGTGTTCTAACAGAATACTAACTCAGCCTGTGTTCTAACAGAATGTGGATTCAGATCAAATATTACTAACTCAGTCTGTGTTCTAACAGAATGTGGACGCAGATTTTGTTCAAAAATTATTCAGCCTGTGTTCTAACAGAATGTGGATTCAGATCAAAAATTACTAACTCAGTCTGTGTTCTAACAGAATGTGGACTCAGATTTTGTTCAAAAATTACTTAGTCTGTTTCTAACAGAATATGATCTCAATCTATGTTTAAAGAATACTCACTCAGCCAGTATTTTACCAGAGTATGGACTCAGCCTGTGTTCTAACAGAATACTCACACAGCCTGTGTTCTAACAGAATATGGACTCAGTCTATATTTAAAGAATACTCACTCACCTCAGTATTCTAACAGAACACTCACGTAGCCTGTGTTCTAACAGAACACTAACTCAGCCTGCTTTCTAACAGAATGTCGATTCAGATCAAAAATTACTAACGCAGTCTGTGTTCTAACAGAATATGGACTTAGATTTTGTTCAAAAATTACTCAGTCTGTGTTCTAACAGAATATGGACTCAGTCTATGTTTAAAGAATACTCACTCAGCCAGTATTTTACTAGAGTATGGACTCAGCCTGTGTTCTAACAGAATACTCACACAGCCTGTGTTCTAACAGAATATGTACTCAGTCTATATTTAAAGAATACTCACTCACCTCAGTATTCTAACAGAACACTCACGTAGCCAGTGTTCTAACAGAATACTAACTCAGCCTGTTTTCTAACAAAATGTGGATTCAGATCAAAAATTACTAACGCAGTCTGTGTTCTAACAGAATATGGACTTAGATTTTGTTCAAAAATTACTCAGTCTGTGTTCTAACAGAATATGGACTCAGTCTATGTTTAAAGAATACTCACTCAGCCAGTATTTTACCAGAGTATGGACTCAGCCTGTGTTCTAACAGAATACTCACACAGCCTGTGTTCTAACAGAATATGGACTCAGTCTATATTTAAAGAATACTCACTCACCTCAGTATTCCAACAGAACACTCATGTAGCCAGTGTTCTAACAGAATACTAACTCAGCCTGTGTTCTAACGGAATGTGGATTCAGATCAAATATTACTAACTCAGTCTGTGTTCTAACAGAATGTGGACTCAGATTTTGTTCAAAAATTATTCAGCCTGTGTTCGAACAGAATGTGGATTCAGATCAAAAATTACTAACTCAGTCTGTGTTCTAACAGAATGTGGGTTCAGATCAAAAATTACTAACTCAGTCTGTGTTCTAACAGAATGTGAGTTCAGATCAAAAATTACTAACTCAGTCTGTGTTCTAACAGAATATGCACTCAGTCTATATTTAAAGAATACTCACTCACCTCAGTATTCTAACAGAACACTCACGTAGCCAGTGTTCTAACAGAATACTAACTCATCCTGTGTTCTAACAGAATGTGGATTCAGATCAAAAATTACTAACTCAGTCTGTGTTCTAACAGAATGTGGACTCAGATTTTGTTCAAAAATTACTCAGTCTGTTTCTAACAGAATATGGTCTCAGTCTTTGTTTAAAGAATACTCACTCAGCTCAGTGTTCTAACATAACACTCACTTAGCCTGTGTTCTAACAGAATGTGGTTTCAGATCAAAAATTACTAACTCAGTCTGTGTTCTAACAGAATATGAACTCAGATTTTGTTCAAAAATTACTCAGTCTGTGTTCTAACAGAATATGGACTCAGTCTATGTTTAAAGAATACTCACTCAGCCAGTGTTCTACCAGAATATGGATTCAGACTATTTTCAAGGATACTCACTCAGCCTGTGTTCTAGCAGAACGCTCACTTAGCCTGTGTTCTAACAGAATGTGGACTCAGATATTGTTCAAAAATTACTAACTCAGTCTGTGTTCTAACAGAATTTGGACGCAGTCTCTGTTTAAAAAATACTCACTCACCTCAGTGTTCTAACAGAACACTCACGTAGCCTGTGTTCTAACAGAACACTAACTCAGCCTGTTTTCTAACAAAATGTGGATTCAGATCAAAAATTACTAACGCAGTCTGTGTTCTAACAGAATATGGACTTAGATTTTGTTCAAAATTTACTCAGTCTGTGTTCTAACAGAATATGGACTCAGTCTATGTTTAAAGAATACTCACTCAGCCAATATTTGACCAGAGTATGGACTCAGCCTGTGTTCTAACAGAATACTCACACAGCCTGTGTTCTAACAGAATATGGACTCAGTCTATATTTAAAGAATACTCACTCACCTCAGTATTCCTACAGAACACTCACGTAGCCAGTGTTCTAACAGAATACTAACTCAGCCTGTGTTCTAACAGAATGTGGATTCAGATCAAATATTACTAACTCAGTCTGTGTTCTAACAGAATGTGGACTCAGATTTTGTTCAAAAATTACTCAGTCTGTGTTCTAACAGAATATGGACTAAGTCTATGTTTAAAGAATACTCACTCAGCTCAGTGTTCTAACATAACACTCACTTAGCCTGTGTTCTAACAGAATGTGGTTTCAGATCAAAAATTACTAACTCAGTCTGTGTTCTAAAAGAATGTGGACTCAGATTTTGTTCAAAAATTACTCAGTCTGTGTTCTAACAGAATATGGACTCAGTCTATGTTTAAAGAATACTCACTCAGCCAGTGTTCTACCAGAATATGGATTCAGACTATTTTCAAGGATACTCACTCAGCCTGTGTTCTAGCAGAACGCTCACTTAGCCTGTGTTCTAACAGAATATGGACTTAGATTTTGTTCAAAAATTACTCAGTCTGTGTTCTAACAGAATATGGACTCAGTCTATGTTTAAAGAATACTCACTCAGCCAGTATTTTACCAGAGTATGGACTCAGCCTGTGTTCTAACAGAATACTCACACAGCCTGTGTTCTAACAGAATATGTACTCAGTCTATATTTAAAGAATACTCACTCACCTCAGTATTCTAACAGAACACTCACGTAGCCAGTGTTCTAACAGAATACTAACTCAGCCTGTGTTCTAAGAGAATGTGGACTCAGATTTTGTTCAAAAATTACTCAGTCTGTTTCGAACAGAATATGGAGTCAGTCTATGTTTAAAGAATACTCACTCAACCAGTATTTTACCAGAGTATGGACTCAGCCTGTGTTCTAACAGAATACTCACACAGCCTGTGTTCTAAAAGAATATGGATTCAGTCTATATTTAAAGAATACTCACTCACCTCAGTTTTCTAACAGAACACTCACGTACCCTGTGTTCTAACAGAACACTAACTCAGCCTGTTTTCTAACAGAATGTGGATTCAGATCAAAAATTACTAACGCAGTCTGTGTTCTAACAGAATATGGACTTAGATTTTGTTCAAAAATTACTCAGTCTGTGTTCTAACAGAATATGGACTCAGTCTATGTTTAAAGAATACTAACTCAGCCAATATTTTACCAGAGTATGGACTCAGCCTGTGTTCTAACAGAATACTCACACAGCCTGTGTTCTAACAGAATATGTACTCAGTCTATATTTAAAGAATACTCACTCACCACAGTATTCCAACAGAACACTCACGTAGCCAGTGTTCTAACAGAATACTAACTCAGCCTGTTTTCTAACAGAATGTGGATTCAGATCAAATATTACTAACTCAGTCTGTGTTCTAACAGAATGAGGACGCAGATTTTGTTCAAAAATTATTCAGCCTGTGTTCTAACAGAATGTGGATTAAGATCAAAAATTACTAACTCAGTCTGTGTTCTAACAGAATGTGGACTCAGATTTTGTTCAAAAATTACTCAGTCTGTTTCTAACAGAATATGGTCTCAATCTATGTTTAAAGAATACTCACTCAGCCAGTATTTTACCAGAGTATGGACTCAGCCTGTGTTCTAACAGAATACTCACACAGCCTGTGTTCTTACAGAATATGTACTCAGTCTATATTTAAAGAATACTCACTCACCTCAGTATTCTAACAGAACACTCACGTAGCCTGTGTTCTAACAGAACACTAACTCAGCCTGCTTTCTAACAGAATGTGGATTCAGATCAAAAATTACTAACGCAGTCTGTGTTCTAACAGAATATGGACTTAGATTTTGTTCAAAAATTACTCAGTCTGTGTTCTAACAGAATATGGACTCAGTCTATGTTTAAAGAATACTCACTCAGCCAGTATTTTACCAGAGTATGGACTCAGCCTGTGTTCTAACAGAATACTCACACAGCCTGTGTTCTAACAGAATATGGACTCAGTCTATATTTAAAGAATACTCACTCACCTCAGTATTCCTACAGAACACTCACGTAGCCAGTGTTCTAACAGAATACTAACTCAGCCTGTGTTCTAACAGAATGTGGATTCAGATCAAATATTACTAACGCAGTCTGTGTTCTAACAGAATATGGACTTAGATTTTGTTAAAAAATTACTCAGTCTGTGTTCTAACAGAATATGGACTCAGTCTATGTTTAACGAATACTCACTCAGCCAATATTTTACCAGAGTATGGACTCAGCCTGTGTTCTAACAGAATACTCACACAGCCTGTGTTCTAACAGAATATGTACTCAGTCTATATTTAAAGAATACTCACTCACCTCAGTATTCCAACAGAACACTCACGTAGCCAGTGTTCTAACAGAATACTAACTCAGCCTGTGTTCTAACAGAATGTGGATTCAGATCAAATATTACTAACTCAGTCTGTGTTCTAACAGAATGTGGACGCAGATTTTGTTCAAAAATTATTCAGCCTGTGTTCTAACAGAATGTGGATTCAGATCAAAAATTACTAACTCAGTCTGTGTTCTAACAGAATGTGGACTCAGATTTTGTTCAAAAATTACTCAGTCTGTTTCTAACAGAATATGATCTCAATCTATGTTTAAAGAATACTCACTCAGCCAGTATTTTACCAGAGTATGGACTCAGCCTGTGTTCTAACAGAATACTCACACAGCCTGTGTTCTAACAGAATATGGACTCAGTCTATATTTAAAGAATACTCACTCACCTCAGTATTCTAACAGAACACTCACGTAGCCTGTGTTCTAACAGAACACTAACTCAGCCTGCTTTCTAACAGAATGTCGATTCAGATCAAAAATTACTAACGCAGTCTGTGTTCTAACAGAATATGGACTTAGATTTTGTTCAAAAATTACTCAGTCTGTGTTCTAACAGAATATGGACTCAGTCTATGTTTAAAAAATACTCACTCAGCCAATATTTGACCAGAGTATGGACTCAGCCTGTGTTCTAACAGAATACTCACACAGCCTGTGTTCTAACAGAATATGGACTCAGTCTATATTTAAAGAATACTCACTCTCCTCAGTATTCCTACAGAACACTCACGTAGCCAGTGTTCTAACAGAATACTAACTCAGCCTGTGTTCTAACAGAATGTGCATTCAGATCAAATATTACTAACTCAGTCTGTGTTCTAACAGAATGTGGACTCAGATTTTGATCAAAAATTACTCAGTCTGTGTTCTAACAGAATGTGGATTCAGATCAAAAATTACTAACTCAGTCTGTGTTCTAACAGAATGTGGGTTCAGATCAAAAATTACTAACTCAGTCTGTGTTCTAACAGAATATGAACTCAGATTTTGTTCAAAAATTACTCAGTCTGTGTTCTAACAGAATATGGACTCAGTCTATATTTAAAGAATACTCACTCACCTCAGTATTCTAACAGAACAGTCACGTAGCCAGTGTTCTAACAGAATACTAACTCATCCTGTGTTCTAACAGAATGTGGTTTCAGATCAAAAATTACTAACTCAGTCTGTGTTCTAACAGAATATGAACTCAGATTTTGTTCAAAAATTACTCAGTCTGTGTTCTAACAGAATATGGACTCAGTCTATGTTTAAAGAATACTCACTCAGCCAGTGTTCTACCAGAATATGGATTCAGACTATTTTCAAGGATACTCACTCAGCCTGTGTTCTAGCAGAACGCTCACTTAGCCTGTGTTCTAACAGAATGTGGACTCAGATATTGTTCAAAAATTACTAACTCAGTCTGTGTTCTAACAGAATTTGGACGCAGTCTCTGTTTAAAAAATACTCACTCACCTCAGTGTTCTAACAGAACACTAACTCAGCCTGTTTTCTAACAAAATGTGGATTCAGATCAAAAATTACTAACGCAGTCTGTGTTCTAACAGAATATGGACTTAGATTTTGTTCAAAAATTACTCAGTCTGTGTTCTAACAGAATATGGACTCAGTCTATGTTTAAAGAATACTCACTCAGCCAGTATTTTACCAGAGTATGGACTCAGCCTGTGTTCTAACAGAATACTCACACAGCCTGTGTTCTAACAGAATATGTACTCAGTCTATATTTAAAGAATACTCACTCACCTCAGTATTCTAACAGAACACTCACGTAGCCAGTGTTCTAACAGAATACTAACTCAGCCTGTTTTCTAACAAAATGTGGATTCAGATCAAAAATTACTAACGCAGTCTGTGTTCTAACAGAATATGGACTTAGATTTTGTTCAAAAATTACTCAGTCTGTGTTCTAACAGAATATGGACTCAGTCTATGTTTAAAGAATACTCACTCAGCCAGTATTTTACCAGAGTATGGACTCAGCCTGTGTTCTAACAGAATACTCACACAGCCTGTGTTCTAACAGAATATGGACTCAGTCTATATTTAAAGAATACTCACTCACCTCAGTATTCCAACAGAACACTCATGTAGTCAGTGTTCTAACAGAATACTAACTCAGCCTGTGTTCTAACGGAATGTGGATTCAGATCAAATATTACTAACTCAGTCTGTGTTCTAACAGAATGTGGACTCAGATTTTGTTCAAAAATTATTCAGCCTGTGTTCGAACAGAATGTGGATTCAGATCAAAAATTACTAACTCAGTCTGTGTTCTAACAGAATGTGGGTTCAGATCAAAAATTACTAACTCAGTCTGTGTTCTAACAGAATATGAACTCAGATTTTGTTCAAAAATTACTCAGTCTGTGTTCTAACAGAATATGCACTCAGTCTATATTTAAAGAATACTCACTCACCTCAGTATTCTAACAGAACACTCACGTAGCCAGTGTTCTAACAGAATACTAACTCATCCTGTGTTCTAACAGAATGTGGATTCAGATCAAAAATTACTAACTCAGTCTGTGTTCTAACAGAATGTGGACTCAGATTTTGTTCAAAAATTACTCAGTCTGTTTCTAACAGAATATGGTCTCAGTCTTTGTTTAAAGAATACTCACTCAGCTCAGTGTTCTAACATAACACTCACTTAGCCTGTGTTCTAACAGAATGTGGTTTCAGATCAAAAATTACTAACTCAGTCTGTGTTCTAACAGAATATGAACTCAGATTTTGTTCAAAAATTACTCAGTCTGTGTTCTAACAGAATATGGACTCAGTCTATGTTTAAAGAATACTCACTCAGCCAGTGTTCTACCAGAATATGGATTCAGACTATTTTCAAGGATACTCACTCAGCCTGTGTTCTAGCAGAACGCTCACTTAGCCTGTGTTCTAACAGAATGTGTACTCAGATATTGTTCAAAAATTACTAACTCAGTCTGTGTTCTAACAGAATTTGGACGCAGTCTCTGTTTAAAAAATACTCACTCACCTCAGTGTTCTAACAGAACACTCACGTAGCCTGTGTTCTAACAGAACACTAACTCAGCCTGTTTTCTAACAAAATGTGGATTCAGATCAAAAATTACTAACGCAGTCTGTGTTCTAACAGAATATGGACTTAGATTTTGTTCAAAAATTACTCAGTCTGTGTTCTAACAGAATATGGACTCAGTCTATGTTTAAAGAATACTCACTCAGCCAATATTTGACCAGAGTATGGACTCAGCCTGTGTTCTAACAGAATACTCACACAGCCTGTGTTCTAACAGAATATGGACTCAGTCTATATTTAAAGAATACTCACTCACCTCAGTATTCCTACAGAACACTCACGTAGCCAGTGTTCTAACAGAATACTAACTCAGCCTGTGTTCTAACAGAATGTGGATTCAGATCAAATATTACTAACTCAGTCTGTGTTCTAACAGAATGTGGACTCAGATTTTGTTCAAAAATTACTCAGTCTGTGTTCTAACAGAATATGGACTAAGTCTATGTTTAAAGAATACTCACTCAGCTCAGTGTTCTAACATAACACTCACTTAGCCTGTGTTCTAACAGAATGTGGTTTCAGATCAAAAATTACTAACTCAGTCTGTGTTCTAAAAGAATGTGGACTCAGATTTTGTTCAAAAATTACTCAGTCTGTGTTCTAACAGAATATGGACTCAGTCTATGTTTAAAGAATACTCACTCAGCCAGTGTTCTACCAGAATATGGATTCAGACTATTTTCAAGAATACTCACTCAGCCTGTGTTCTAGCAGAACGCTCACTTAGCCTGTGTTCTAACAGAATATGGACTTAGATTTTGTTCAAAAATTACTCAGTCTGTGTTCTAACAGAATATGGACTCAGTCTATGTTTAAAGAATACTCACTCAGCCAGTATTTTACCAGAGTATGGACTCAGCCTGTGTTCTAACAGAATACTCACACAGCCTGTGTTCTAACAGAATATGGACTCAGTCTATATTTAAAGAATACTCACTCACCTCAGTATTCCTACAGAACACTCACGTAGCCAGTGTTCTAACAGAATAATAACTCAGCCTGTGTTCTAACAGAATGTGGATTCAGATCAAATATTACTAACGCAGTATGTGTTCTAACAGAATATGGACTTAGATTTTGTTCAAAAATTACTCAGTCTGTGTTCTAACAGAATATGGACTCAGTCTATGTTTAAAGAATACTCACTCAGCCAATATTTTACCAGAGTATGGACTCGGCCTGTGTTCTAACAGAATACTCACACAGCCTGTGTTCTAACAGAATATGGACTCAGTCTATATTTAAAGAATACTCACTCACCTCAGTATTCCTACAGAACACTCACGTAGCCAGTGTTCTAACAGAATACTAACTCAGCCTGTGTTCTAACAGAATGTGGATTCAGATCAAATATTACTAACTCAGTCAGTGTTCTAACAGAATGTGGACTCAGATTTTGTTCAAAAATTACTCAGTCTGTTTCTAACAGAATATGGTCTCAGTCTTTGTTTAAAGAATACTCACTCAGCTCAGTGTTCTAACATAACACTCACTTAGCCTGTGTTCTAACAGAATGTGGTTTCAGATCAAAAATTACTAACTCAGTCTGTGTTCTAACAGAATATGAACTCAGATTTTGTTCAAAAATTACTCAGTCTGTGTTCTAACAGAATATGGACTCAGTCTATGTTTAAAGAATACTCACTCAGCCAGTGTTCTACCAGAATATGGATTCAGACTATTTTCAAGGATACTCACTCAGCCTGTGTTCTAGCAGAACGCTCACTTAGCCTGTGTTCTAACAGAATGTGTACTCAGATATTGTTCAAAAATTACTAACTCAGTCTGTGTTCTAACAGAATTTGGACGCAGTCTCTTTTTAAAAAATACTCACTCACCTCAGTGTTCTAACAGAACACTCACGTAGCCTGTGTTCTAACAGAACACTAACTCAGCCTGTTTTCTAACAAAATGTGGATTCAGATCAAAAATTACTAACGCAGTCTGTGTTCTAACAGAATATGGACTTAGATTTTGTTCAAAAATTACTCAGTCTGTGTTCTAACAGAATATGGACTCAGTCTCTGTTTAAAGAATACTCACTCAGCCAATATTTGACCAGAGTATGGACTCAGCCTGTGTTCTAACAGAATACTCACACAGCCTGTGTTCTAACAGAATATGGACTCAGTCTATATTTAAAGAATACTCACTCACCTCAGTATTCCTACAGAACACTCACGTAGCCAGTGTTCTAACAGAATACTAACTCAGCCTGTGTTCTAACAGAATGTGGATTCAGATCAAATATTACTAACTCAGTCTGTGTTCTAACAGAATGTGGACTCAGATTTTGTTCAAAAATTACTCAGTCTGTGTTCTAACAGAATATGGACTAAGTCTATGTTTAAAGAATACTCACTCAGCTCAGTGTTCTAACATAACACTCACTTAGCCTGTGTTCTAACAGAATGTGGTTTCAGATCAAAAATTACTAACTCAGTCTGTGTTCTAAAAGAATGTGGACTCAGATTTTGTTCAAAAATTACTCAGTCTGTGTTCTAACAGAATATGGACTCAGTCTATGTTTAAAGAATACTCACTCAGCCAGTGTTCTACCAGAATATGGATTCAGACTATTTTCAAGAATACTCACTCAGCCTGTGTTCTAGCAGAACGCTCACTTAGCCTGTGTTCTAACAGAATATGGACTTAGATTTTGTTCAAAAATTACTCAGTCTGTGTTCTAACAGAATATGGACTCAGTCTATGTTTAAAGAATACTCACTCAGCCAGTATTTTACCAGAGTATGGACTCAGCCTGTGTTCTAACAGAATACTCACACAGCCTGTGTTCTAACAGAATATGGACTCAGTCTATATTTAAAGAATACTCACTCACCTCAGTATTCCTACAGAACACTCACGTAGCCAGTGTTCTAACAGAATAATAACTCAGCCTGTGTTCTAACAGAATGTGGATTCAGATCAAATATTACTAACGCAGTATGTGTTCTAACAGAATATGGACTTAGATTTTGTTCAAAAATTACTCAGTCTGTGTTCTAACAGAATATGGACTCAGTCTATGTTTAAAGAATACTCACTCAGCCAATATTTTACCAGAGTATGGACTCGGCCTGTGTTCTAACAGAATACTCACACAGCCTGTGTTCTAACAGAATATGGACTCAGTCTATATTTAAAGAATACTCACTCACCTCAGTATTCCTACAGAACACTCACGTAGCCAGTGTTCTAACAGAATACTAACTCAGCCTGTGTTCTAACAGAATGTGGATTCAGATCAAATATTACTAACTCAGTCAGTGTTCTAACAGAATGTGGACTCAGATTTTGTTCAAAAATTACTCAGTCTGTGTTCTAACAGAATATGGACTAAGTCTATGTTTAAAGAATACTCACTCAGCTCAGTGTTCTAACATAACACTCACTTAGCTTGTGTTCTAACAGAATGTGGTTTCAGATCAAAAATTACTAACTCAGTCTGTGTTCTAACAGAATGTGGACTCAGATTTTGTTCAAAAATTACTCAGTCTGTGTTCTAACAGAATATGGACTCAGTCTATGTTTAAAGAATACTCACTCAGCCAGTGTTCTACCAGAATATGGATTCAGACTATTTTCAAGGATACTCACTCAGCCTGTGTTCTAGCAGAACGCTCACTTAGCCTGTGTTCTAACAGAATGTGTACTCAGATATTGTTCAAAAATTACTAACTCAGTCTGTGTTCTAACAGAATTTGGACGCAGTCTCTGTTTAAAAAATACTCACTCACCTCAGTGTTCTAACAGAACACTCACGTAGCCTGTGTTCTAACAGAACACTAACTCAGCCTGTTTTCTAACAAAATGTGGATTCAGATCAAAAATTACTAACGCAGTCTGTGTTCTAACAGAATATGGACTTAGATTTTGTTCAAAAATTACTCAGTCTGTGTTCTAACAGAATATGGACTCAGTCTATGTTTAAAGAATACTCACTCAGCCAATATTTGACCAGAGTATGGACTCAGCCTCTGTTCTAACAGAATACTCACACAGCCTGTGTTCTAACAGAATATGGACTCAGTCTATATTTAAAGAATACTTACTCACCTCAGTATTCCTACAGAACACTCACGTAGCCAGTGTTCTAACAGAATACTAACTCAGCCTGTGTTCTAACAGAATGTGGATTCAGATCAAATATTACTAACTCAGTCTGTGTTGTAACAGAATGTGGACTCAGATTTTGTTCAAAAATTACTCAGTCTGTTTCTAACAGAATATGGTCTCAATCTATGTTTAAAGAATACTCACTCAGCCAGTATTTTACCAGAGTATGGACTCAGCCTGTGTTCTAACAGAATACTCACACAGCCTGTGTTCTAACAGAATATGGACTTAGATTTTGTTCAAAAATTACTCAGTCTGTGTTCTAACAGAATATGGACTCAGTCTATGTTTAAAGAATACTCACTCAGCCAGTATTTTACCAGAGTATGGACTCAGCCTGTGTTCTAACAGAATACTCACACAGCCTGTGTTCTAACAGAATATGGACTCAGTCTATATTTAAAGAATACTCACTCACCTCAGTATTCCTACAGAACACTCACGTAGCCAGTGTTCTAACAGAATACTAACTCAGCCTGTGTTCTAACAGAATGTGGATTCAGATCAAATATTACTAACTCAGTCTGTGTTCTAACAGAATGTGGACGCAGATTTTGTTCAAAAATTATTCAGCCTGTGTTCTAACAGAATGTGGATTCAGATCAAAAATTACTAACTCAGTCTGTGTTCTAACAGAATGTGGACTCAGATTTTGTTCAAAAATTACTCAGTCTGTTTCTAACAGAATATGATCTCAATCTATGTTTAAAGAATACTCACTCAGCCAGTATTTTACCAGAGTATGGACTCAGCCTGTGTTCTAACAGAATACTCACACAGCCTGTGTTCTAACAGAATATGGACTCAGTCTATATTTAAAGAATACTCACTCACCTCAGTATTCTAACAGAACACTCACGTAGCCTGTGTTCTAACAGAACACTAACTCAGCCTGCTTTCTAACAGAATGTCGATTCAGATCAAAAATTACTAACGCAGTCTGTGTTCTAACAGAATATGGACTTAGATTTTGTTCAAAAGTTACTCAGTCTGTGTTCTAACAGAATATGGACTCAGTCTATGTTTAAAAAATACTCACTCAGCCAATATTTCAACAGAGTATGGACTCAGCCTGTGTTCTAACAGAATACTCACACAGCCTGTGTTCTAACAGAATATGGACTCAGTCTATATTTAAAGAATACTCACTCACCTCAGTATTCCTACAGAACACTCACGTAGCCAGTGTTCTAACAGAATACTAACTCAGCCTGTGTTCTAACAGAATGTGCATTCAGATCAAATATTACTAACTCAGTCTGTGTTCTAACAGAATGTGGACTCAGATTTTGTTCAAAAATTACTCAGTCTGTGTTCTAACAGAATGTGGATTCAGATCAAAAATTACTAACTCAGTCTGTGTTCTAACAGAATGTGGGTTCAGATCAAAAATTACTAACTCAGTCTGTGTTCTAACAGAATATGAACTCAGATTTTGTTCAAAAATTACTCCGTCTGTGTTCTAACAGAATATGGACTCAGTCTATATTTAAAGAATACTCACTCACCTCAGTATTCTAACAGAACAGTCACGTAGCCAGTGTTCTAACAGAATACTAACTCATCCTGTGTTCTAACAGAATGTGGATTCAGATCAAAAATTACTAACTCAGTCTGTGTTCTAACAGAATGTGGACTCAGATTTTGTTCAAAAATTACTCAGTCTGTTTCTAACAGAATATGGTCTCAGTCTTTGTTTAAAGAATACTCACTCAGCTCAGTGTTCTAACATAACACTCACTTAGCCTGTGTTCTAACAGAATGTGGTTTCAGATCAAAAATTACTAACTCAGTCTGTGTTCTAACAGAATATGAACTCAGATTTTGTTCAAAAATTACTCAGTCTGTGTTCTAACAGAATATGGACTCAGTCTATGTTTAAAGAATACTCACTCAGCCAGTGTTCTACCAGAATATGGATTCAGACTATTTTCAAGGATACTCACTCAGCCTGTGTTCTAGCAGAACGCTCACTTAGCCTGTGTTCTAACAGAATGTGTACTCAGATATTGTTCAAAAATTACTAACTCAGTCTGTGTTCTAACAGAATTTGGACGCAGTCTCTGTTTAAAAAATACTCACTCACCTCAGTGTTCTAACAGAACACTCACGTAGCCTGTGTTCTAACAGAACACTAACTCAGCCTGTTTTCTAACAAAATGTGGATTCAGATCAAAAATTACTAACGCAGTCTGTGTTCTAACAGAATATGGACTTAGATTTTGTTCAAAAATTACTCAGTCTGTGTTCTAACAGAATATGGACTCAGTCTATGTTTAAAGAATACTCACTCAGCCAATATTTGACCAGAGTATGGACTCAGCCTCTGTTCTAACAGAATACTCACACAGCCTGTGTTCTAACAGAATATGGACTCAGTCTATATTTAAAGAATACTTACTCACCTCAGTATTCCTACAGAACACTCACGTAGCCAGTGTTCTAACAGAATACTAACTCAGCCTGTGTTCTAACAGAATGTGGATTCAGATCAAATATTACTAACTCAGTCTGTGTTCTAACAGAATGTGGACTCAGATTTTGTTCAAAAATTACTCAGTCTGTGTTCTAACAGAATATGGACTAAGTCTATGTTTAAAGAATACTCACTCAGCTCAGTGTTCTAACATAACACTCACTTAGCCTGTGTTCTAACAGAATGTGGTTTCAGATCAAAAATTACTAACTCAGTCTGTGTTCTAAAAGAATGTGGACTCAGATTTTGTTCAAAAATTACTCAGTCTGTGTTCTAACAGAATATGGACTCAGTCTATGTTTAAAGAATACTAACTCAGCCAATATTTTACCAGAGTATGGACTCAGCCTGTGTTCTAACAGAATACTCACACAGCTTGTGTTCTAACAGATTATGTACTCAGTCTATATTTAAAGAATACTCACTCACCACAGTATTCCAACAGAACACTCACGTAGCCAGTGTTCTAACAGAATACTAACTCAGCCTGTGTTCTAACAGAATGTGGATTCAGATCAAATATTACTAACTCAGTCTGTGTTCTAACAGAATGAGGACGCAGATTTTGTTCAAAAATTATTCAGCCTGTGTTCTAACAGAATGTGGATTAAGATCAAAAATTACTAACTCAGTCTGTGTTCTAACAGAATGTGGACTCAGATTTTGTTCAAAAATTACTCAGTCTGTTTCTAACAGAATATGGTCTCAATCTATGTTTAAAGAATACTCACTCAGCCAGTATTTTACCAGAGTATGGACTCAGCCTGTGTTCTAACAGAATACTCACACAGCCTGTGTTCTAACAGAATATGGACTCAGTCTATATTTAAAGAATACTCACTCACCTCAGTATTCTAACAGAACACTCACGTAGCCTGTGTTCTAACAGAACACTAACTCAGCCTGCTTTCTAACAGAATGTCGATTCAGATCAAAAATTACTAACGCAGTCTGTGTTCTAACAGAATATGGACTTAGATTTTGTTCAAAAATTACTCAGTCTGTGTTCTAACAGAATATGGACTCAGTCTATGTTTAAAGAATACTCACTCAGCCAGTATTTTACCAGAGTATGGACTCAGCCTGTGTTCTAACAGAATACTCACACAGCCTGTGTTCTAACAGAATATGTACTCAGTCTATATTTAAAGAATACTCACTCACCTCAGTATTCCTACAGAACACTCACGTAGCCAGTGTTCTAACAGAATACTAACTCAGCCTGTGTTCTAACAGAATGTGGATTCAGATCAAATATTAATAACGCAGTCTGTGTTCTAACAGAATATGGACTTAGATTTTGTTCAAAAATTACTCAGTCTGTGTTCTAACAGAATATGGACTCAGTCTATGTTTAACGAATACTCACTCAGCCAATATTTTACCAGAGTATGGACTCAGCCTGTGTTCTAACAGAATACTCACACAGCCTGTGTTCTAACAGAATATGTACTCAGTCTATATTTAAAGAATACTCACTCACCTCAGTATTCCAACAGAACACTCACGTAGCCAGTGTTCTAACAGAATACTAACTCAGCCTGTGTTCTAACAGAATGTGGATTCAGATCAAATATTACTAACTCAGTCTGTGTTCTAACAGAATGTGGACGCAGATTTTGTTCAAAAATTATTCAGCCTGTGTTCTAACAGAATGTGGATTCAGATCAAAAATTACTAACTCAGTCTGTGTTCTAACAGAATGTGGACTCAGATTTTGTTCAAAAATTACTTAGTCTGTTTCTAACAGAATATGATCTCAATCTATGTTTAAAGAATACTCACTCAGCCAGTATTTTACCAGAGTATGGACTCAGCCTGTGTTCTAACAGAATACTCACACAGCCTGTGTTCTAACAGAATATGGACTCAGTCTATATTTAAAGAATACTCACTCACCTCAGTATTCTAACAGAACACTCACGTAGCCTGTGTTCTAACAGAACACTAACTCAGCCTGCTTTCTAACAGAATGTCGATTCAGATCAAAAATTACTAACGCAGTCTGTGTTCTAACAGAATATGGACTTAGATTTTGTTCAAAAATTACTCAGTCTGTGTTCTAACAGAATATGGACTCAGTCTATGTTTAAAGAATACTCACTCAGCCAGTATTTTACTAGAGTATGGACTCAGCCTGTGTTCTAACAGAATACTCACACAGCCTGTGTTCTAACAGAATATGTACTCAGTCTATATTTAAAGAATACTCACTCACCTCAGTATTCTAACAGAACACTCACGTAGCCAGTGTTCTAACAGAATACTAACTCAGCCTGTTTTCTAACAAAATGTGGATTCAGATCAAAAATTACTAACGCAGTCTGTGTTCTAACAGAATATGGACTTAGATTTTGTTCAAAAATTACTCAGTCTGTGTTCTAACAGAATATGGACTCAGTCTATGTTTAAAGAATACTCACTCAGCCAGTATTTTACCAGAGTATGGACTCAGCCTGTGTTCTAACAGAATACTCACACAGCCTGTGTTCTAACAGAATATGGACTCAGTCTATATTTAAAGAATACTCACTCACCTCAGTATTCCAACAGAACACTCATGTAGCCAGTGTTCTAACAGAATACTAACTCAGCCTGTGTTCTAACGGAATGTGGATTCAGATCAAATATTACTAACTCAGTCTGTGTTCTAACAGAATGTGGACTCAGATTTTGTTCAAAAATTATTCAGCCTGTGTTCGAACAGAATGTGGATTCAGATCAAAAATTACTAACTCAGTCTGTGTTCTAACAGAATGTGGGTTCAGATCAAAAATTACTAACTCAGTCTGTGTTCTAACAGAATGTGAGTTCAGATCAAAAATTACTAACTCAGTCTGTGTTCTAACAGAATATGCACTCAGTCTATATTTAAAGAATACTCACTCACCTCAGTATTCTAACAGAACACTCACGTAGCCAGTGTTCTAACAGAATACTAACTCATCCTGTGTTCTAACAGAATGTGGATTCAGATCAAAAATTACTAACTCAGTCTGTGTTCTAACAGAATGTGGACTCAGATTTTGTTCAAAAATTACTCAGTCTGTTTCTAACAGAATATGGTCTCAGTCTTTGTTTAAAGAATACTCACTCAGCTCAGTGTTCTAACATAACACTCACTTAGCCTGTGTTCTAACAGAATGTGGTTTCAGATCAAAAATTACTAACTCAGTCTGTGTTCTAACAGAATATGAACTCAGATTTTGTTCAAAAATTACTCAGTCTGTGTTCTAACAGAATATGGACTCAGTCTATGTTTAAAGAATACTCACTCAGCCAGTGTTCTACCAGAATATGGATTCAGACTATTTTCAAGGATACTCACTCAGCCTGTGTTCTAGCAGAACGCTCACTTAGCCTGTGTTCTAACAGAATGTGGACTCAGATATTGTTCAAAAATTACTAACTCAGTCTGTGTTCTAACAGAATTTGGACGCAGTCTCTGTTTAAAAAATACTCACTCACCTCAGTGTTCTAACAGAACACTCACGTAGCCTGTGTTCTAACAGAACACTAACTCAGCCTGTTTTCTAACAAAATGTGGATTCAGATCAAAAATTACTAACGCAGTCTGTGTTCTAACAGAATATGGACTTAGATTTTGTTCAAAATTTACTCAGTCTGTGTTCTAACAGAATATGGACTCAGTCTATGTTTAAAGAATACTCACTCAGCCAATATTTGACCAGAGTATGGACTCAGCCTGTGTTCTAACAGAATACTCACACAGCCTGTGTTCTAACAGAATATGGACTCAGTCTATATTTAAAGAATACTCACTCACCTCAGTATTCCTACAGAACATTCACGTAGCCAGTGTTCTAACAGAATACTAACTCAGCCTGTGTTCTAACAGAATGTGGATTCAGATCAAATATTACTAACTCAGTCTGTGTTCTAACAGAATGTGGACTCAGATTTTGTTCAAAAATTACTCAGTCTGTGTTCTAACAGAATATGGACTAAGTCTATGTTTAAAGAATACTCACTCAGCTCAGTGTTCTAACATAACACTCACTTAGCCTGTGTTCTAACAGAATGTGGTTTCAGATCAAAAATTACTAACTCAGTCTGTGTTCTAAAAGAATGTGGACTCAGATTTTGTTCAAAAATTACTCAGTCTGTGTTCTAACAGAATATGGACTCAGTCTATGTTTAAAGAATACTCACTCAGCCAGTGTTCTACCAGAATATGGATTCAGACTATTTTCAAGGATACTCACTCAGCCTGTGTTCTAGCAGAACGCTCACTTAGCCTGTGTTCTAACAGAATATGGACTTAGATTTTGTTCAAAAATTACTCAGTCTGTGTTCTAACAGAATATGGACTCAGTCTATGTTTAAAGAATACTCACTCAGCCAGTATTTTACCAGAGTATGGACTCAGCCTGTGTTCTAACAGAATACTCACACAGCCTGTGTTCTAACAGAATATGTACTCAGTCTATATTTAAAGAATACTCACTCACCTCAGTATTCTAACAGAACACTCACGTAGCCAGTGTTCTAACAGAATACTAACTCAGCCTGTGTTCTAAGAGAATGTGGACTCAGATTTTGTTCAAAAATTACTCAGTCTGTTTCGAACAGAATATGGAGTCAGTCTATGTTTAAAGAATACTCACTCAACCAGTATTTTACCAGAGTATGGACTCAGCCTGTGTTCTAACAGAATACTCACACAGCCTGTGTTCTAAAAGAATATGGATTCAGTCTATATTTAAAGAATACTCACTCACCTCAGTTTTCTAACAGAACACTCACGTACCCTGTGTTCTAACAGAACACTAACTCAGCCTGTTTTCTAACAGAATGTGGATTCAGATCAAAAATTACTAACGCAGTCTGTGTTCTAACAGAATATGGACTTAGATTTTGTTCAAAAATTACTCAGTCTGTGTTCTAACAGAATATGGACTCAGTCTATGTTTAAAGAATACTAACTCAGCCAATATTTTACCAGAGTATGGACTCAGCCTGTGTTCTAACAGAATACTCACACAGCCTGTGTTCTAACAGAATATGTACTCAGTCTATATTTAAAGAATACTCACTCACCACAGTATTCCAACAGAACACTCACGTAGCCAGTGTTCTAACAGAATACTAACTCAGCCTGTTTTCTAACAGAATGTGGATTCAGATCAAATATTACTAACTCAGTCTGTGTTCTAACAGAATGAGGACGCAGATTTTGTTCAAAAATTATTCAGCCTGTGTTCTAACAGAATGTGGATTAAGATCAAAAATTACTAACTCAGTCTGTGTTCTAACAGAATGTGGACTCAGATTTTGTTCAAAAATTACTCAGTCTGTTTCTAACAGAATATGGTCTCAATCTATGTTTAAAGAATACTCACTCAGCCAGTATTTTACCAGAGTATGGACTCAGCCTGTGTTCTAACAGAATACTCACACAGCCTGTGTTCTTACAGAATATGTACTCAGTCTATATTTAAAGAATACTCACTCACCTCAGTATTCTAACAGAACACTCACGTAGCCTGTGTTCTAACAGAACACTAACTCAGCCTGCTTTCTAACAGAATGTGGATTCAGATCAAAAATTACTAACGCAGTCTGTGTTCTAACAGAATATGGACTTAGATTTTGTTCAAAAATTACTCAGTCTGTGTTCTAACAGAATATGGACTCAGTCTATGTTTAAAGAATACTCACTCAGCCAGTATTTTACCAGAGTATGGACTCAGCCTGTGTTCTAACAGAATACTCACACAGCCTGTGTTCTAACAGAATATGGACTCAGTCTATATTTAAAGAATACTCACTCACCTCAGTATTCCTACAGAACACTCACGTAGCCAGTGTTCTAACAGAATACTAACTCAGCCTGTGTTCTAACAGAATGTGGATTCAGATCAAATATTACTAACGCAGTCTGTGTTCTAACAGAATATGGACTTAGATTTTGTTAAAAAATTACTCAGTCTGTGTTCTAACAGAATATGGACTCAGTCTATGTTTAACGAATACTCACTCAGCCAATATTTTACCAGAGTATGGACTCAGCCTGTGTTCTAACAGAATACTCACACAGCCTGTGTTCTAACAGAATATGTACTCAGTCTATATTTAAAGAATACTCACTCACCTCAGTATTCCAACAGAACACTCACGTAGCCAGTGTTCTAACAGAATACTAACTCAGCCTGTGTTCTAACAGAATGTGGATTCAGATCAAATATTACTAACTCAGTCTGTGTTCTAACAGAATGTGGACGCAGATTTTGTTCAAAAATTATTCAGCCTGTGTTCTAACAGAATGTGGATTCAGATCAAAAATTACTAACTCAGTCTGTGTTCTAACAGAATGTGGACTCAGATTTTGTTCAAAAATTACTCAGTCTGTTTCTAACAGAATATGATCTCAATCTATGTTTAAAGAATACTCACTCAGCCAGTATTTTACCAGAGTATGGACTCAGCCTGTGTTCTAACAGAATACTCACACAGCCTGTGTTCTAACAGAATATGGACTCAGTCTATATTTAAAGAATACTCACTCACCTCAGTATTCTAACAGAACACTCACGTAGCCTGTGTTCTAACAGAACACTAACTCAGCCTGCTTTCTAACAGAATGTCGATTCAGATCAAAAATTACTAACGCAGTCTGTGTTCTAACAGAATATGGACTTAGATTTTGTTCAAAAATTACTCAGTCTGTGTTCTAACAGAATATGGACTCAGTCTATGTTTAAAAAATACTCACTCAGCCAATATTTGACCAGAGTATGGACTCAGCCTGTGTTCTAACAGAATACTCACACAGCCTGTGTTCTAACAGAATATGGACTCAGTCTATATTTAAAGAATACTCACTCTCCTCAGTATTCCTACAGAACACTCACGTAGCCAGTGTTCTAACAGAATACTAACTCAGCCTGTGTTCTAACAGAATGTGCATTCAGATCAAATATTACTAACTCAGTCTGTGTTCTAACAGAATGTGGACTCAGATTTTGATCAAAAATTACTCAGTCTGTGTTCTAACAGAATGTGGATTCAGATCAAAAATTACTAACTCAGTCTGTGTTCTAACAGAATGTGGGTTCAGATCAAAAATTACTAACTCAGTCTGTGTTCTAACAGAATATGAACTCAGATTTTGTTCAAAAATTACTCAGTCTGTGTTCTAACAGAATATGGACTCAGTCTATATTTAAAGAATACTCACTCACCTCAGTATTCTAACAGAACAGTCACGTAGCCAGTGTTCTAACAGAATACTAACTCATCCTGTGTTCTAACAGAATGTGGTTTCAGATCAAAAATTACTAACTCAGTCTGTGTTCTAACAGAATATGAACTCAGATTTTGTTCAAAAATTACTCAGTCTGTGTTCTAACAGAATATGGACTCAGTCTATGTTTAAAGAATACTCACTCAGCCAGTGTTCTACCAGAATATGGATTCAGACTATTTTCAAGGATACTCACTCAGCCTGTGTTCTAGCAGAACGCTCACTTAGCCTGTGTTCTAACAGAATGTGGACTCAGATATTGTTCAAAAATTACTAACTCAGTCTGTGTTCTAACAGAATTTGGACGCAGTCTCTGTTTAAAAAATACTCACTCACCTCAGTGTTCTAACAGAACACTAACTCAGCCTGTTTTCTAACAAAATGTGGATTCAGATCAAAAATTACTAACGCAGTCTGTGTTCTAACAGAATATGGACTTAGATTTTGTTCAAAAATTACTCAGTCTGTGTTCTAACAGAATATGGACTCAGTCTATGTTTAAAGAATACTCACTCAGCCAGTATTTTACCAGAGTATGGACTCAGCCTGTGTTCTAACAGAATACTCACACAGCCTGTGTTCTAACAGAATATGTACTCAGTCTATATTTAAAGAATACTCACTCACCTCAGTATTCTAACAGAACACTCACGTAGCCAGTGTTCTAACAGAATACTAACTCAGCCTGTTTTCTAACAAAATGTGGATTCAGATCAAAAATTACTAACGCAGTCTGTGTTCTAACAGAATATGGACTTAGATTTTGTTCAAAAATTACTCAGTCTGTGTTCTAACAGAATATGGACTCAGTCTATGTTTAAAGAATACTCACTCAGCCAGTATTTTACCAGAGTATGGACTCAGCCTGTGTTCTAACAGAATACTCACACAGCCTGTGTTCTAACAGAATATGGACTCAGTCTATATTTAAAGAATACTCACTCACCTCAGTATTCCAACAGAACACTCATGTAGTCAGTGTTCTAACAGAATACTAACTCAGCCTGTGTTCTAACGGAATGTGGATTCAGATCAAATATTACTAACTCAGTCTGTGTTCTAACAGAATGTGGACTCAGATTTTGTTCAAAAATTATTCAGCCTGTGTTCGAACAGAATGTGGATTCAGATCAAAAATTACTAACTCAGTCTGTGTTCTAACAGAATGTGGGTTCAGATCAAAAATTACTAACTCAGTCTGTGTTCTAACAGAATATGAACTCAGATTTTGTTCAAAAATTACTCAGTCTGTGTTCTAACAGAATATGCACTCAGTCTATATTTAAAGAATACTCACTCACCTCAGTATTCTAACAGAACACTCACGTAGCCAGTGTTCTAACAGAATACTAACTCATCCTGTGTTCTAACAGAATGTGGATTCAGATCAAAAATTACTAACTCAGTCTGTGTTCTAACAGAATGTGGACTCAGATTTTGTTCAAAAATTACTCAGTCTGTTTCTAACAGAATATGGTCTCAGTCTTTGTTTAAAGAATACTCACTCAGCTCAGTGTTCTAACATAACACTCACTTAGCCTGTGTTCTAACAGAATGTGGTTTCAGATCAAAAATTACTAACTCAGTCTGTGTTCTAACAGAATATGAACTCAGATTTTGTTCAAAAATTACTCAGTCTGTGTTCTAACAGAATATGGACTCAGTCTATGTTTAAAGAATACTCACTCAGCCAGTGTTCTACCAGAATATGGATTCAGACTATTTTCAAGGATACTCACTCAGCCTGTGTTCTAGCAGAACGCTCACTTAGCCTGTGTTCTAACAGAATGTGTACTCAGATATTGTTCAAAAATTACTAACTCAGTCTGTGTTCTAACAGAATTTGGACGCAGTCTCTGTTTAAAAAATACTCACTCACCTCAGTGTTCTAACAGAACACTCACGTAGCCTGTGTTCTAACAGAACACTAACTCAGCCTGTTTTCTAACAAAATGTGGATTCAGATCAAAAATTACTAACGCAGTCTGTGTTCTAACAGAATATGGACTTAGATTTTGTTCAAAAATTACTCAGTCTGTGTTCTAACAGAATATGGACTCAGTCTATGTTTAAAGAATACTCACTCAGCCAATATTTGACCAGAGTATGGACTCAGCCTGTGTTCTAACAGAATACTCACACAGCCTGTGTTCTAACAGAATATGGACTCAGTCTATATTTAAAGAATACTCACTCACCTCAGTATTCCTACAGAACACTCACGTAGCCAGTGTTCTAACAGAATACTAACTCAGCCTGTGTTCTAACAGAATGTGGATTCAGATCAAATATTACTAACTCAGTCTGTGTTCTAACAGAATGTGGACTCAGATTTTGTTCAAAAATTACTCAGTCTGTGTTCTAACAGAATATGGACTAAGTCTATGTTTAAAGAATACTCACTCAGCTCAGTGTTCTAACATAACACTCACTTAGCCTGTGTTCTAACAGAATGTGGTTTCAGATCAAAAATTACTAACTCAGTCTGTGTTCTAAAAGAATGTGGACTCAGATTTTGTTCAAAAATTACTCAGTCTGTGTTCTAACAGAATATGGACTCAGTCTATGTTTAAAGAATACTCACTCAGCCAGTGTTCTACCAGAATATGGATTCAGACTATTTTCAAGAATACTCACTCAGCCTGTGTTCTAGCAGAACGCTCACTTAGCCTGTGTTCTAACAGAATATGGACTTAGATTTTGTTCAAAAATTACTCAGTCTGTGTTCTAACAGAATATGGACTCAGTCTATGTTTAAAGAATACTCACTCAGCCAGTATTTTACCAGAGTATGGACTCAGCCTGTGTTCTAACAGAATACTCACACAGCCTGTGTTCTAACAGAATATGGACTCAGTCTATATTTAAAGAATACTCACTCACCTCAGTATTCCTACAGAACACTCACGTAGCCAGTGTTCTAACAGAATAATAACTCAGCCTGTGTTCTAACAGAATGTGGATTCAGATCAAATATTACTAACGCAGTATGTGTTCTAACAGAATATGGACTTAGATTTTGTTCAAAAATTACTCAGTCTGTGTTCTAACAGAATATGGACTCAGTCTATGTTTAAAGAATACTCACTCAGCCAATATTTTACCAGAGTATGGACTCGGCCTGTGTTCTAACAGAATACTCACACAGCCTGTGTTCTAACAGAATATGGACTCAGTCTATATTTAAAGAATACTCACTCACCTCAGTATTCCTACAGAACACTCACGTAGCCAGTGTTCTAACAGAATACTAACTCAGCCTGTGTTCTAACGGAATGTGGATTCAGATCAAATATTACTAACTCAGTCTGTGTTCTAACAGAATGTGGACTCAGATTTTGTTCAAAAATTATTCAGCCTGTGTTCGAACAGAATGTGGATTCAGATCAAAAATTACTAACTCAGTCTGTGTTCTAACAGAATGTGGGTTCAGATCAAAAATTACTAACTCAGTCTGTGTTCTAACAGAATATGAACTCAGATTTTGTTCAAAAATTACTCAGTCTGTGTTCTAACAGAATATGCACTCAGTCTATATTTAAAGAATACTCACTCACCTCAGTATTCTAACAGAACACTCACGTAGCCAGTGTTCTAACAGAATACTAACTCATCCTGTGTTCTAACAGAATGTGGATTCAGATCAAAAATTACTAACTCAGTCTGTGTTCTAACAGAATGTGGACTCAGATTTTGTTCAAAAATTACTCAGTCTGTTTCTAACAGAATATGGTCTCAGTCTTTGTTTAAAGAATACTCACTCAGCTCAGTGTTCTAACATAACACTCACTTAGCCTGTGTTCTAACAGAATGTGGTTTCAGATCAAAAATTACTAACTCAGTCTGTGTTCTAACAGAATATGAACTCAGATTTTGTTCAAAAATTACTCAGTCTGTGTTCTAACAGAATATGGACTCAGTCTATGTTTAAAGAATACTCACTCAGCCAGTGTTCTACCAGAATATGGATTCAGACTATTTTCAAGGATACTCACTCAGCCTGTGTTCTAGCAGAACGCTCACTTAGCCTGTGTTCTAACAGAATGTGTACTCAGATATTGTTCAAAAATTACTAACTCAGTCTGTGTTCTAACAGAATTTGGACGCAGTCTCTGTTTAAAAAATACTCACTCACCTCAGTGTTCTAACAGAACACTCACGTAGCCTGTGTTCTAACAGAACACTAACTCAGCCTGTTTTCTAACAAAATGTGGATTCAGATCAAAAATTACTAACGCAGTCTGTGTTCTAACAGAATATGGACTTAGATTTTGTTCAAAAATTACTCAGTCTGTGTTCTAACAGAATATGGACTCAGTCTATGTTTAAAGAATACTCACTCAGCCAATATTTGACCAGAGTATGGACTCAGCCTGTGTTCTAACAGAATACTCACACAGCCTGTGTTCTAACAGAATATGGACTCAGTCTATATTTAAAGAATACTCACTCACCTCAGTATTCCTACAGAACACTCACGTAGCCAGTGTTCTAACAGAATACTAACTCAGCCTGTGTTCTAACAGAATGTGGATTCAGATCAAATATTACTAACTCAGTCTGTGTTCTAACAGAATGTGGACTCAGATTTTGTTCAAAAATTACTCAGTCTGTGTTCTAACAGAATATGGACTAAGTCTATGTTTAAAGAATACTCACTCAGCTCAGTGTTCTAACATAACACTCACTTAGCCTGTGTTCTAACAGAATGTGGTTTCAGATCAAAAATTACTAACTCAGTCTGTGTTCTAAAAGAATGTGGACTCAGATTTTGTTCAAAAATTACTCAGTCTGTGTTCTAACAGAATATGGACTCAGTCTATGTTTAAAGAATACTCACTCAGCCAGTGTTCTACCAGAATATGGATTCAGACTATTTTCAAGAATACTCACTCAGCCTGTGTTCTAGCAGACCGCTCACTTAGCCTGTGTTCTAACAGAATATGGACTTAGATTTTGTTCAAAAATTACTCAGTCTGTGTTCTAACAGAATATGGACTCAGTCTATGTTTAAAGAATACTCACTCAGCCAGTATTTTACCAGAGTATGGACTCAGCCTGTGTTCTAACAGAATACTCACACAGCCTGTGTTCTAACAGAATATGTACTCAGTCTATATTTAAAGAATACTCACTCACCTCAGTATTCTAACAGAACACTCACGTAGCCAGTGTTCTAACAGAATACTAACTCAGCCTGTGTTCTAACAGAATGTGGACTCAGATTTTGTTCAAAAATTACTCAGTCTGTTTCTAACAGAATATGGAGTCAGTCTATGTTTAAAGAATACTCACTCAACCAGTATTTTACCAGAGTATGGACTCAGCCTGTGTTCTAACAGAATACTCACACAGCCTGTGTTCTAAAAGAATATGGATTCAGTCTATATTTAAAGAATACTCACTCACCTCAGTTTTCTAACAGAACACTCACTTAGCCTGTTTTCTAACAGAATGTGGATTCAGATCAAAAATTACTAACGCAGTCTGTTTTCTAACAGAATATGGACTTAGATTTTGTTCAAAAATTACTCAGTCTGTGTTCTAACAGAATATGGACTCAGTCTATGTTTAAAGAATACTAACTCAGCCAATATTTTACCAGAGTATGGACTCAGCCTGTGTTCTAACAGAATACTCACACAGCCTGTGTTCTAACAGAATATGTACTCAGTCTATATTTAAAGAATACTCACTCAACACAGTATTCCAACAGAACACTCACGTAGCCAGTGTTCTAACAGAATACTAACTCAGCCTGTGTTCTAACAGAATGTGGATTCAGATCAAATATTACTAACTCAGTCTGTGTTCTAACAGAATGAGGACGCAGATTTTGTTCAAAAATTATTCAGCCTGTGTTCTAACAGAATGTGGATTAAGATCAAAAATTACTAACTCAGTCTGTGTTCTAACAGAATGTGGACTCAGATTTTGTTCAAAAATTACTCAGTCTGTTTCTAACAGAATATGGTCTCAATCTATGTTTAAAGAATACTCACTCAGCCAGTATTTTACCAGAGTATGGACTCAGCCTGTGTTCTAACAGAATACTCACACAGCCTGTGTTCTAACAGAATATGGACTCAGTCTATATTTAAAGAATACTCACTCACCTCAGTATTCTAACAGAACACTCACGTAGCCTGTGTTCTAACAGAACACTAACTCAGCCTGCTTTCTAACAGAATGTCGATTCAGATCAAAAATTACTAACGCAGCCTGTGTTCTAACAGAATATGGACTAAGTCTATGTTTAAAGAATACTCACTCAGCTCAGTGTTCTAACATAACACTCACTTAGCTTGTGTTCTAACAGAATGTGGTTTCAGATCAAAAATTACTAACTCAGTCTGTGTTCTAACAGAATGTGGACTCAGATTTTGTTCAAAAATTACTCAGTCTGTGTTCTAACAGAATATGGACTCAGTCTATGTTTAAAGAATACTCACTCAGCCAGTGTTCTACCAGAATATGGATTCAGACTATTTTCAAGAATACTCACTCAGCCTGTGTTCTAGCAGAACGCTCACTTAGCCTGTGTTCTAACAGAATGTGGACTCAGATATTGTTCAAAAATTACTAACTCAGTCTGTGTTCTAACAGAATTTGGACGCAGTCTCTGTTTAAAAAATACTCACTCACCTCAGTGTTCTAACAGAACACTAACTCAGCCTGTTTTCTAACAAAATGTGGATTCAGATAAAAAATTACTAACGCAGTCTGTGTTCTAACAGAATATGGACTTAGATTTTGTTCAAAAATTACTCAGTCTGTGTTCTAACAGAATATGGACTCAGTCTATGTTTAAAGAATACTCACTCAGCCAGTATTTTACCAGAGTATGGACTCAGCCTGTGTTCTAACAGAATACTCACACAGCCTGTGTTCTAACAGAATATGTACTCAGTCTATATTTAAAGAATACTCACTCACCTCAGTATTCTAACAGAACACTCACGTAGCCAGTGTTCTAACAGAATACTAACTCAGCCTGTTTTCTAACAAAATGTGGATTCAGATCAAAAATTACTAACGCAGTCTGTGTTCTAACAGAATATGGACTTAGATTTTGTTCAAAAATTACTCAGTCTGTGTTCTAACAGAATATGGACTCAGTCTATGTTTAAAGAATACTCACTCAGCCAGTATTTTACCAGAGTATGGACTCAGCCTGTGTTCTAACAGAATACTCACACAGCCTGTGTTCTAACAGAATATGGACTCAGTCTATATTTAAAGAATACTCACTCACCTCAGTATTCCAACAGAACACTCATGTAGCCAGTGTTCTAACAGAATACTAACTCAGCCTGTGTTCTTACGGAATGTGGATTCAGATCAAATATTACTAACTCAGTCTGTGTTCTAACAGAATGTGGACTCAGATTTTGTTCAAAAATTATTCAGCCTGTGTTCGAACAGAATGTGGATTCAGATCAAAAATTACTAACTCAGTCTGTGTTCTAACAGAATGTGGGTTCAGATCAAAAATTACTAACTCAGTCTGTGTTCTAACAGAATATGAACTCAGATTTTGTTCAAAAATTACTCAGTCTGTGTTCTAACAGAATATGCACTCAGTCTATATTTAAAGAATACTCACTCACCTCAGTATTCTAACAGAACACTCACGTAGCCAGTGTTCTAACAGAATACTAACTCATCCTGTGTTCTAACAGAATGTGGATTCAGATCAAAAATTACTAACTCAGTCTGTGTTCTAACAGAATGTGGACTCAGATTTTGTTCAAAAATTACTCAGTCTGTTTCTAACAGAATATGGTCTCAGTCTTTGTTTAAAGAATACTCACTCAGCTCAGTGTTCTAACATAACACTCACTTAGCCTGTGTTCTAACAGAATGTGGTTTCAGATCAAAAATTACTAACTCAGTCTGTGTTCTAACAGAATATGAACTCAGATTTTGTTCAAAAATTACTCAGTCTGTGTTCTAACAGAATATGGACTCAGTCTATGTTTAAAGAATACTCACTCAGCCAGTGTTCTACCAGAATATGGATTCAGACTATTTTCAAGGATACTCACTCAGCCTGTGTTCTAGCAGAACGCTCACTTAGCCTGTGTTCTAACAGAATGTGTACTCAGATATTGTTCAAAAATTACTAACTCAGTCTGTGTTCTAACAGAATTTGGACGCAGTCTCTGTTTAAAAAATACTCACTCACCTCAGTGTTCTAACAGAACACTCACGTAGCCTGTGTTCTAACAGAACACTAACTCAGCCTGTTTTCTAACAAAATGTGGATTCAGATCAAAAATTACTAACGCAGTCTGTGTTCTAACAGAATATGGACTTAGATTTTGTTCAAAAATTACTCAGTCTGTGTTCTAACAGAATATGGACTCAGTCTATGTTTAAAGAATACTCACTCAGCCAATATTTGACCAGAGTATGGACTCAGCCTGTGTTCTAACAGAATACTCACACAGCCTGTGTTCTAACAGAATATGGACTCAGTCTATATTTAAAGAATACTCACTCACCTCAGTATTCCTACAGAACACTCACGTAGCCAGTGTTCTAACAGAATACTAACTCAGCCTGTGTTCTAACAGAATGTGGATTCAGATCAAATATTACTAACTCAGTCTGTGTTCTAACAGAATGTGGACTCAGATTTTGTTCAAAAATTACTCAGTCTGTGTTCTAACAGAATATGGACTAAGTCTATGTTTAAAGAATACTCACTCAGCTCAGTGTTCTAACATAACACTCACTTAGCCTGTGTTCTAACAGAATGTGGATTCAGATCAAAAATTACTAACTCAGTCTGTGTTCTAACAGAATGTGGACTCAGATTTTGTTCAAAAATTACTCAGTCTGTTTCTAACAGAATATGATCTCAATCTATGTTTAAAGAATACTCACTCAGCCAGTATTTTACCAGAGTATGGACTCAGCCTGTGTTCTAACAGAATACTCACACAGCCTGTGTTCTAACAGAATATGGACTCAGTCTATATTTAAAGAATACTCACTCACCTCAGTATTCTAACAGAACACTCATGTAGCCTGTGTTCTAACAGAACACTAACTCAGCCTGCTTTCTAACAGAATGTCGATTCAGATCAAAAATTACTAACGCAGTCTGTGTTCTAACAGAATATGGACTTAGATTTTGTTCAAAAATTACTCAGTCTGTGTTCTAACAGAATATGGACTCAGTCTATGTTTAAAAAATACTCACTCAGCCAATATTTTACCAGAGTATGGACTCAGCCTGTGTTCTAACAGAATACTCACACAGCCTGTGTTCTAACAGAATATGGACTCAGTCTATATTTAAAGAATACTCACTCACCTCAGTATTCCTACAGAACACTCACGTAGCCAGTGTTCTAACAGAATACTAACTCAGCCTGGGTTCTAACAGAATGTGGATTCAGATCAAATATTACTAACGCAGTATGTGTTCTAACAGAATATGGACTTAGATTTTGTTCAAAAATTACTCAGTCTGTATTCTAACAGAATATGGACTCAGTCTATGTTTAAAGAATACTCACTCAGCCAATATTTTACCAGAGTATGGACTCGGCCTGTGTTCTAACAGAATACTCACACAGCCTGTGTTCTAACAGAATATGGACTCAGTCTATATTTAAAGAATACTCACTCACCTCAGTATTCTAACAGAACACTCACGTAGCCTGTGTTCTAACAGAACACTAACTCAGCCTGCTTTCTAACAGAATGTCGATTCAGATCAAAAATTACTAACGCAGTCTGTGTTCTAACAGAATATGGACTTAGATTTTGTTCAAAAATTACTCAGTCTGTGTTCTAACAGAATATGGACTCAGTCTATGTTTAAAAAATACTCACTCAGCCAATATTTTACCAGAGTATGGACTCAGCCTGTGTTCTAACAGAATACTCACACAGCCTGTGTTCTAACAGAATATGGACTCAGTCTATATTTAAAGAATACTCACTCACCTCAGTATTCCTACAGAACACTCACGTAGCCAGTGTTCTAACAGAATACTAACTCAGCCTGTGTTCTAACAGAATGTGGATTCAGATCAAATATTACTAACTCAGTCAGTGTTCTAACAGAATGTGGACTCAGATTTTGTTCAAAAATTACTCAGTCTGTGTTCTAACAGAATATGGACTAAGTCTATGTTTAAAGAATACTCACTCAGCTCAGTGTTCTAACATAACACTCACTTAGCTTGTGTTCTAACAGAATGTGGTTTCAGATCAAAAATTACTAACTCAGTCTTTGTTCTAACAGAATGTGGACTCAGATTTTGTTCAAAAATTACTCAGTCTGTGTTCTACCAGAATATGTATTCAGACTATTTTCAAGAATACTCACTCAGCCTGTGTTCTAGCAGAACGCTCACTTAGCCTGTGTTCTAACAGAATGTGTACTCAGATATTGTTCAAAAATTACTAACTCAGTCTGTGTTCTAACAGAATTTGGACGCAGTCTCTGTTTAAAAAATACTCACTCACCTCAGTGTTCTAACAGAACACTAACTCAGCCTGTGTTCTAACAGAATGTGGATTCAGATCAAAATTTACTAACGCAGTCTGTGTTCTAACAGAATATGGACTTAGATTTTGTTCAAAAATTACTCAGTCTGTGTTCTAACAGAATATGGACTCAGTCTATGTTTAAAGAATACTCACTCAGCCAGTATTTTACCAGAGTATGGACTCAGCCTGTGTTCTGACAGAATACTCACACAGCCTGTGTTCTAACAGAATATGGACTCAGTCTATATTTAAAGAATACTCACTCACCTCAGTATTCCTACAGAACACTCACGTAGCCAGTGTTCTAACAGAATACTAACTCAGCCTGTGTTCTAACAGAATGTGGATTCAGATCAAATATTACTAACTCAGTCAGTGTTCTAACAGAATGTGGACTCAGATTTTGTTCAAAAATTACTCAGTCTGTGTTCTAACAGAATATGGACTAAGTCTATGTTTAAAGAATACTCACTCACCTCAGTATTCTAACAGAACACTCACATAGCCAGTGTTCTAACAGAATACTAACTCATCCTGTGTTCTAACAGAATGTGGATTCAGATCAAAAATTACTAACTCAGTCTGTGTTCTAACAGAATGTGGACTCAGATTTTGTTCAAAAATTACTCAGTCTGTTTCTAACAGGATATGGTCTCAGTCTTTGTTTAAAGAATACTCACTCAGCTCAGTGTTCTAACATAACACTCACTTAGCTTGTGTTCTAACAGAATGTGGTTTCAGATCAAAAATTACTAACTCAGTCTGTGTTCTAACAGAATATGGACTTAGATTTTGTTCAAAAATTACTCAGTCTGTGTTCTAACAGAATATGGACTCAGTCTATGTTTAAAGAATACTAACTCAGCCAATATTTTACCAGAGTATGGACTCAGCCTGTGTTCTAACAGAATACTAACTCAGCCTGTGTTCTAACAGAATGTGGATTCAGATCAAATATTACTAACTCAGTCTGTGTTCTAACAGAATGAGGACGCAGATTTTGTTCAAAAATTATTCAGCCTGTGTTCTAACAGAATGTGGATTAAGATCAAAAATTACTAACTCAGTCTGTGTTCTAACAGAATGTGGACTCAGATTTTGTTCAAAAATTACTCAGTCTGTTTCTAACAGAATATGGTCTCAATCTATGTTTAAAGAATACTCACTCAGCCAGTATTTTACCAGAGTATGGACTCAGCCTGTGTTCTAACAGAATACTCACACAGCCTGTGTTCTAACAGAATATGGACTCAGTCTATATTTAAAGAATACTCACTCACCTCAGTATTCTAACAGAACACTCACGTAGCCTGTGTTCTAACAGAACACTAACTCAGCCTGCTTTCTAACAGAATGTCGATTCAGATCAAAAATTACTAACGCAGTCTGTGTTCTAACAGAATATGGACTTAGATTTTGTTCAAAAATTACTCAGTCTGTGTTCTAACAGAATATGGACTCAGTCTATGTTTAAAGAATACTCACTCAGCCAGTATTTTACCAGAGTATGGACTCAGCCTGTGTTCTAACAGAATACTCACACAGCCTGTGTTCTAACAGAATATGGACTCAGTCTATATTTAAAGAATACTCACTCACCTCAGTATTCCTACAGAACACTCACGTAGCCAGTGTTCTAACAGAATACTAACTCAGCCTGTGTTCTAACAGAATGTGGATTCAGATCAAATATTACTAACGCAGTCTGTGTTCTAACAGAATATGGACTTAGATTTTGTTCAAAAATTACTCAGTCTGTGTTCTAACAGAATATGGACTCAGTCTATGTTTAACGAATACTCACTCAGCCAATATTTTACCAGAGTATGGACTCAGCCTGTGTTCTAACAGAATACTCACACAGCCTGTGTTCTAACAGAATATGTACTCAGTCTATATTTAAAGAATACTCACTCACCTCAGTATTCCAACAGAACACTCACGTAGCCAGTGTTCTAACAGAATACTAACTCAGCCTGTGTTCTAACAGAATGTGGATTCAGATCAAATATTACTAACTCAGTCTGTGTTCTAACAGAATGTGGACGCAGATTTTGTTCAAAAATTATTCAGCCTGTGTTCTAACAGAATGTGGATTCAGATCAAAAATTACTAACTCAGTCTGTGTTCTAACAGAATGTGGACTCAGATTTTGTTCAAAAATTACTCAGTCTGTTTCTAACAGAATATGATCTCAATCTATGTTTAAAGAATACTCACTCAGCCAGTATTTTACCAGAGTATGGACTCAGCCTGTGTTCTAACAGAATACTCACACAGCCTGTGTTCTAACAGAATATGGACTCAGTCTATATTTAAAGAATACTCACTCACCTCAGTATTCTAACAGAACACTCACGTAGCCTGTGTTCTAACAGAACACTAACTCAGCCTGCTTTCTAACAGAATGTCGATTCAGATCAAAAATTACTAACGCAGTCTGTGTTCTAACAGAATATGGACTTAGATTTTGTTCAAAAATTACTCAGTCTGTGTTCTAACAGAATATGGACTCAGTCTATGTTTAAAAAATACTCACTCAGCCAATATTTTACCAGAGTATGGACTCAGCCTGTGTTCTAACAGAATACTCACACAGCCTGTGTTCTAACAGAATATGGACTCAGTCTATATTTAAAGAATACTCACTCACCTCAGTATTCCTACAGAACACTCACGTAGCCAGTGTTCTAACAGAATACTAACTCAGCCTGTGTTCTAACAGAATGTGGATTCAGATCAAATATTACTAACTCAGTCAGTGTTCTAACAGAATGTGGACTCAGATTTTGTTCAAAAATTACTCAGTCTGTGTTCTAACAGAATATGGACTAAGTCTATGTTTAAAGAATACTCACTCAGCTCAGTGTTCTAACATAACACTCACTTAGCTTGTGTTCTAACAGAATGTGGTTTCAGATCAAAAATTACTAACTCAGTCTTTGTTCTAACAGAATGTGGACTCAGATTTTGTTCAAAAATTACTCAGTCTGTGTTCTACCAGAATATGTATTCAGACTATTTTCAAGAATACTCACTCAGCCTGTGTTCTAGCAGAACGCTCACTTAGCCTGTGTTCTAACAGAATGTGTACTCAGATATTGTTCAAAAATTACTAACTCAGTCTGTGTTCTAACAGAATTTGGACGCAGTCTCTGTTTAAAAAATACTCACTCACCTCAGTGTTCTAACAGAACACTAACTCAGCCTGTGTTCTAACAGAATGTGGATTCAGATCAAAATTTACTAACGCAGTCTGTGTTCTAACAGAATATGGACTTAGATTTTGTTCAAAAATTACTCAGTCTGTGTTCTAACAGAATATGGACTCAGTCTATGTTTAAAGAATACTCACTCAGCCAGTATTTTACCAGAGTATGGACTCAGCCTGTGTTCTGACAGAATACTCACACAGCCTGTGTTCTAACAGAATATGGACTCAGTCTATATTTAAAGAATACTCACTCACCTCAGTATTCCTACAGAACACTCACGTAGCCAGTGTTCTAACAGAATACTAACTCAGCCTGTGTTCTAACAGAATGTGGATTCAGATCAAATATTACTAACTCAGTCAGTGTTCTAACAGAATGTGGACTCAGATTTTGTTCAAAAATTACTCAGTCTGTGTTCTAACAGAATATGGACTAAGTCTATGTTTAAAGAATACTCACTCACCTCAGTATTCTAACAGAACACTCACATAGCCAGTGTTCTAACAGAATACTAACTCATCCTGTGTTCTAACAGAATGTGGATTCAGATCAAAAATTACTAACTCAGTCTGTGTTCTAACAGAATGTGGACTCAGATTTTGTTCAAAAATTACTCAGTCTGTTTCTAACAGAATATGGTTTCAGTCTTTGTTTAAAGAATACTCACTCAGCTCAGTGTTCTAACATAACACTCACTTAGCTTGTGTTCTAACAGAATGTGGTTTCAGATCAAAAATTACTAACTCAGTCTGTGTTCTAACAGAATGTGGACTCAGATTTTGTTCAAAAATTACTCAGTCTGTGTTCTAACAGAATATGGACTCAGTCTATGTTTAAAGAATACTCACTCAGCCAGTGTTCTACCAGAATATGGATTCAGACTATTTTCAAGAATACTCACTCAGCCTGTGTTCTAGCAGAACGCTCACTTAGCCTGTGTTCTAACATAATGTGGACTCAGATATTGTTCAAAAATTACTAACTCAGTCTGTGTTCTAACAGAATTTGGACGCAGTCTCTGTTTAAAAAATACTCACTCACCTCAGTGTTCTAACAGAACACTAACTCAGCCTGTTTTCTAACAAAATGTGGATTCAGATCAAAAATTACTAACGCAGTCTGTGTTCTAACAGAATATGGACTTAGATTTTGTTCAAAAATTACTCAGTCTGTGTTCTAACAGAATATGGACTCAGTCTATGTTTAAAGAATACTCACTCAGCCAGTATTTTACCAGAGTATGGACTCAGCCTGTGTTCTAACAGAATACTCACACAGCCTGTGTTCTAACAGAATATGGACTCAGTCTATATTTAAAGAATACTCACTCACCTCAGTATTCTAACAGAACACTCACGTAGCCAGTGTTCTAACAGAATACTAACTCAGCCTGTGTTCTAACAGAATGTGGACTCAGATTTGGTTCAAAAATTACTCAGTCTGTTTCGAACAGAATATGGACTCAGTCTATGTTTAAAGAATACTCACTCAACCAGTATTTTACCAGAGTATGGACTCAGCCTGTGTTCTACCAGAATACTCACACAGCCTGTGTTCTAACAGAATATGGACTCAGTCTATATTTAAAGAATACTCACTGACCTCAGTATTCTAACAGAACACTCACGTACCCTGTGTTCTAACAGAACACTAACTCAGCCTGTTTTCTAACAGAATGTGGATTCAGATCAAAAATTACTAACGCAGTCTGTGTTCTAACAGAATATGGACTTAGATTTTGTTCAAAAATTACTCAGTCTGTGTTCTAACAGAATATGGACTCAGTCTATGTTTAAAGAATACTCACTCAGCCAGTATTTTACCAGAGTATGGACTCAGCCTGTGTTCTAACAGAATACTCATACAGCCTGTGTTCTAACAGAATATGGACTCAGTCTATATTTAAAGAATACTCACTCACCTCAGTATTCCTACAGAACACTCACGTAGCCAGTGTTCTAACAGAATACTAACTCAGCCTGTGTTCTAACAGAATGTGCATTCAGATCAAATATTACTAACTCAGTCTGTGTTCTAACAGAATGTGGACTCAGATTTTGTTCAAAAATTACTCAGTCTGTGTTCTAACAGAATGTGGATTCAGATCAAAAATTACTAACTCAGTCTGTGTTCTAACAGAATGTGGGTTCAGATCAAAAATTACTAACTCAGTCTGTGTTCTAACAGAATATGAACTCAGATTTTGTTCAAAAATTACTCAGTCTGTGTTCTAACAGAATATGGACTCAGTCTATATTTAAAGAATACTCACTCACCTCAGTATTCTAACAGAACAGTCACGTAGCCAGTGTTCTAACAGAATACTAACTCATCCTGTGTTCTAACAGAATGTGGATTCAGATCAAAAATTACTAACTCAGTCTGTGTTCTAACAAAATGTGGACTCAGATTTTGTTCAAAAATTACTCAGTCTGTTTCTAACAGAATATGGTCTCAGTCTTTGTTTAAAGAATACTCACTCAGCTCAGTGTTCTAACATAACACTCACTTAGCCTGTGTTCTAACAGAATGTGGTTTCAGATCAAAAATTACTAACTCAGTCTGTGTTCTAACAGAATATGAACTCAGATTTTGTTCAAAAATTACTCAGTCTGTGTTCTAACAGAATATGGACTCAGTCTATGTTTAAAGAATACTCACTCAGCCAGTGTTCTACCAGAATATGGATTCAGACTATTTTCAAGAATACTCACTCAGCCTGTGTTCTAGCAGAACGCTCACTTAGCCTGTGTTCTAACAGAATGTGTACTCAGATATTGTTCAAAAATTACTAACTCAGTCTGTGTTCTAACAGAATTTGGACGCAGTCTCTGTTTAAAAAATACTCACTCACCTCAGTGTTCTAACAGAACACTCACGTAGCCTGTGTTCTAACAGAACACTAACTCAGCCTGTTTTCTAACAAAATGTGGATTCAGATCAAAAATTACTAACGCAGTCTATGTTCTAACAGAATATGGACTTAGATTTTGTTCAAAAATTACTCAGTCTGTGTTCTAACAGAATATGGACTCAGTCTATGTTTAAAGAATACTCACTCAGCCAATATTTGACCAGAGTATGGACTCAGCCTGTGTTCTAACAGAACACTCACACAGCCTGTGTTCTAACAGAATATGGACTCAGTCTATATTTAAAGAATACTCACTCACCTCAGTATTCCTACAGAACACTCACGTAGCCAGTGTTCTAACAGAATACTAACTCAGTCTGTGTTCTAACAGAATGTGGACTCAGATTTTGTTCAAAAATTATTCAGCCTGTGTTCGAACAGAATGTGGATTCAGATCAAAAATTACTAACTCAGTCTGTGTTCTAACAGAATATGAACTCAGATTTTGTTCAAAAATTACTCAGTCTGTGTTCTAACAGAATATGCACTCAGTCTATATTTAAAGAATACTCACTCACCTCAGTATTCTAACAGAACACTCACGTAGCCAGTGTTCTAACAGAATACTAACTCATCCTGTGTTCTAACAGAATGTGGATTCAGATAAAAAATTACTAACTCAGTCTGTGTTCTAACAGAATGTGGACTCAGATTTTGTTCAAAAATTACTCAGTCTGTTTCTAACAGAATATGGTCTCAGTCTTTGTTTAAAGAATACTTACTCAGCTCAGTGTTCTAACATAACACTCACTTAGCCTGTGTTCTAACAGAATGTGGTTTCAGATCAAAAATTACTAACTCAGTCTGTGTTCTAACAGAATATGAACTCAGATTTTGTTCAAAAATTACTCAGTCTGTGTTCTAACAGAATATGGACTCAGTCTATGTTTAAAGAATACTCACTCAGCCAGTGTTCTACCAGAATATGGATTCAGACTATTTTCAAGAATACTCACTCAGCCTGTGTTCTAGCAGAACGCTCACTTAGCCTGTGTTCTAACAGAATGTGTACTCAGATATTGTTCAAAAATTACTTACTCAGTCTGTGTTCTAACAGAATTTGGACGCAGTCTCTGTTTAAAAAATACTCACTCACCTCAGTATTCTAACAGAACACTCACGTAGCCTGTGTTCTAACAGAACACTAACTCAGCCTGTTTTCTAACAAAATGTGGATTCAGATCAAAAATTACTAACGCAGTCTGTGTTCTAACAGAATATGGACTTAGATTTTGTTCAAAAATTACTCAGTCTGTGTTCTAACAGAATATGGACTCAGTCTATGTTTAAAGAATACTCACTCAGCCAGTATTTTACCAGAGTATGGACTCAGCCTGTGTTCTAACAGAATACTCACACAGCCTGTGTTCTAACAGAATATGTACTCAGTCTATATTTAAAGAATACTCACTCACCTCAGTATTCTAACAGAACACTCACGTAGCCAGTGTTCTAACAGAATACTAACTCAGCCTGTGTTCTAACAGAAAGTGGACTCAGATTTGTTCAAAAATTACTCAGTCTGTTTCTAACAGAATATGGTCTCAGTCTTTGTTTAAAGAATACTCACTCAGCTCAGTGTTCTAACATAACACTCACTTAGCCTGTGTTCTAACAGAATGTGGTTTCAGATCAAAAATTACTAACTCAGTCTGTGTTCTAACAGAATATGAACTCAGATTTTGTTCAAAAATTACTCAGTCTGTGTTCTAACAGAATATGGACTCAGTCTATGTTTAAAGAATACTCACTCAGCCAGTGTTCTACCAGAATATGGATTCAGACTATTTTCAAGAATACTCACTCAGCCTGTGTTCTAGCAGAACGCTCACTTAGCCTGTGTTCTAACAGAATGTGTACTCAGATATTGTTCAAAAATTACTTACTCAGTCTGTGTTCTAACAGAATTTGGACGCAGTCTCTGTTTAAAAAATACTCACTCACCTCAGTATTCTAACAGAACACTCACGTAGCCTGTGTTCTAACAGAACACTAACTCAGCCTGTTTTCTAACAAAATGTGGATTCAGATCAAAAATTACTAACGCAGTCTGTGTTCTAACAGAATATGGACTTAGATTTTGTTCAAAAATTACTCAGTCTGTGTTCTAACAGAATATGGACTCAGTCTATGTTTAAAGAATACTCACTCAGCCAGTATTTTACCAGAGTATGGACTCAGCCTGTGTTCTAACAGAATACTCACACAGCCTGTGTTCTAACAGAATATGTACTCAGTCTATATTTAAAGAATACTCACTCACCTCAGTATTCTAACAGAACACTCACGTAGCCAGTGTTCTAACAGAATACTAACTCAGCCTGTGTTCTAACAGAATGTGGACTCAGATTTTGTTCAAAAATTACTCAGTCTGTTTCGAACAGAATATGGAGTCAGTCTATGTTTAAAGAATACTCACTCAACCAGTATTTTACCAGAGTATGGACTCAGCCTGTGTTCTACCAGAATACTCACACAGCCTGTGTTCTAACAGAATATGGACTCAGTCTATATTTAAAGAATACTAACTGACCTCAGTATTCTAACAGAACACTCACGTACCCTGTGTTCTAACAGAACACTAACTCAGCCTGTTTTCTAACAGAATGTGGATTCAGATCAAAAATTACTAACGCAGTCTGTGTTCTAACAGAATATGGACTTAGCTTTTGTTCAAAAATTACTTAGTCTGTGTTCTAACAGAATATGGACTCAGTCTATGTTTAAAGAATACTCACTCAGCCAGTATTTTACCAGAGTATGGACTCAGCCTGTGTTCTAACAGAATACTCACACAGCCTGTGTTCTAACAGAATATGGACTCAGTCTATATTTAAAGAATACTCACTCACCTCAGTATTCCTACAGAACACTCACGTAGCCAGTGTTCTAACAGAATACTAACTCAGCCTGTGTTCTAACAGAATGTGCATTCAGATCAAATATTACTAACTCAGTCTGTGTTCTAACAGAATGTGGACTCAGATTTTGTTCAAAAATTACTCAGTCTGTGTTCTAACAGAATGTGGATTCAGATCAAAAATTACTAACTCAGTCTGTGTTCTAACAGAATGTGGGTTCAGATCAAAAATTACTAACTCAGTCTGTGTTCTAACAGAATATGAACTCAGATTTTGTTCAAAAATTACTCAGTCTGTGTTCTAACAGAATATGCACTCAGTCTATATTTAAAGAATACTCACTCACCTCAGTATTCCTACAGAACACTCACGTAGCCAGTGTTCTAACAGAATACTAACTCAGTCTGTGTTCTAACAGAATGTGGACTCAGATTTTGTTCAAAAATTATTCAGCCTGTGTTCGAACATAATGTGGATTCAGATCAAAAATTACTAACTCAGTCTGTGTTCTAACAGAATGTGGGTTCAGATCAAAAATTACTAACTCAGTCTGTGTTCTAACAGAATATGAACTCAGATTTTGTTCAAAAATTACTCAGTCTGTGTTCTAACAGAATATGCACTCAGTCTATATTTAAAGAATACTCACTCACCTCAGTATTCTAACAGAACACTCACGTAGCCAGTGTTCTAACAGAATACTAACTCATCCTGTGTTCTAACAGAATGTGGATTCAGATCAAAAATTACTAACTCAGTCTGTGTTCTAACAGAATGTGGACTCAGATTTTGTTCAAAAATTACTCAGTCTGTTTCTAACAGAATATGGTCTCAGTCTTTGTTTAAAGAATACTCACTCAGCTCAGTGTTCTAACATAACACTCACTTAGCCTGTGTTCTAACAGAATGTGGTTTCAGATCAAAAATTACTAACTCAGTCTGTGTTCTAACAGAATATGAACTCAGATTTTGTTCAAAAATTACTCAGTCTGTGTTCTAACAGAATATGGACTCAGTCTATGTTTAAAGAATACTCACTCAGCCAGTGTTCTACCAGAATATGGATTCAGACTATTTTCAAGAATACTCACTCAGCCTGTGTTCTAGCAGAATGCTCACTTAGCCTGTGTTCTAACAGAATGTGTACTCAGATATTGTTCAAAAATTACTTACTCAGTCTGTGTTCTAACAGAATTTGGACGCAGTCTCTGTTTAAAAAATACTCACTCACCTCAGTATTCTAACAGAACACTCACGTAGCCTGTGTTCTAACAGAACACTAACTCAGCCTGTTTTCTAACAAAATGTGGATTCAGATCAAAAGTTACTAACGCAGTCTGTCTTCTAACAGAATATGGACTTAGATTTTGTTCAAAAATTACTCAGTCTGTGTTCTAACAGAATATGGACTCAGTCTATGTTTAAAGAATACTCACTCAGCCAGTATTTTACCAGAGTATGGACTCAGCCTGTGTTCTAACAGAATACTCACACAGCCTGTGTTCTAACAGAATATGGACTCAGTCTATATTTAAAGAATACTCACTCACCTCAGTATTCCTACAGAACACTCACGTAGCCAGTGTTCTAACAGAATACTAACTCAGCCTGTGTTCTAACAGAATGTGCATTCAGATCAAATATTACTAACTCAGTCTGTGTTCTAACAGAATGTGGATTCAGATCAAAAATTACTAACTCAGTCTGTGTTCTAACAGAATGTGGGTTCAGATCAAAAATTACTAACTCAGTCTGTGTTCTAACAGAATATGAACTCAGATTTTGTTCAAAAACTACTCAGTCTGTGTTCTAACAGAATATGGACTCAGTCTATATTTAAAGAATACTCACTCACCTCAGTATTCTAACAGAACACTCACGTAGCCAGTGTTCTAACAGAATACTAACTCATCCTGTGTTCTAACAGAATGTGGATTCAGATCAAAAATTACTAACTCAGTCTGTGTTCTAACAGAATGTGGACTCAGATTTTGTTCAAAAATTACTCAGTCTGTTTCTAACAGAATATGGTCTCAGTCTTTGTTTAAAGAATACTCACTCAGCTCAGTGTTCTAACATAACACTCACTTAGCCTGTGTTCTAACAGAATGTGGTTTCAGATCAAAAATTACTAACTCAGTCTGTGTTCTAACAGAATATGAACTCAGATTTTGTTCAAAAATTACTCAGTCTGTGTTCTAACAGAATATGGACTCAGTCTATGTTTAAAGAATACTCACTCAGCCAGTGTTCTACCAGAATATGGATTCAGACTATTTTCAAGAATACTCACTCAGCCTGTGTTCTAGCAGAACGCTCACTTAGCCTGTGTTCTAACAGAATGTGTACTCAGATATTGTTCAAAAATTACTTACTCAGTCTGTGTTCTAACAGAATTTGGACGCAGTCTCTGTTTAAAAAATACTCACTCACCTCAGTATTCTAACAGAACACTCACGTAGCCTGTGTTCTAACAGAACACTAACTCAGCCTGTTTTCTAACAAAATGTGGATTCAGATCAAAAATTACTAACGCAGTCTGTGTTCTAACAGAATATGGACTTAGATTTTGTTCAAAAATTACTCAGTCTGTGTTCTAACAGAATATGGACTCAGTCTATGTTTAAAGAATACTCACTCAGCCAGTATTTTACCAGAGTATGGACTCAGCCTGTGTTCTAACAGAATACTCACACAGCCTGTGTTCTAACAGATTATGGACTCAGTCTATATTTAAAGAATACTCACTCACCTCAGTATTATAACAGAACACTCACGTAGCCAGTGTTCTAACAGAATACTAACTCAGCCTGTGTTCTAACAGAATGTGGACTCAGATTTTGTTCAAAAATTACTCAGTCTGTTTCGAACAGAATATGGAGTCAGTCTATGTTTAAAGAATACTCACTCAACCAGTATTTTACCAGAGTATGGACTCAGCCTGTGTTCTACCAGAATACTCACACAGCCTGTGTTCTAACAGAATATGGACTCAGTCTATATTTAAAGAATATTCACTGACCTCAGTGTTCTAACAGAACACTCACGTACCCTGTGTTCTAACAGAACACTAACTCAGCCTGTTTTCTAACAGAATGTGGATTCAGATCAAAAATTACTAACGCAGTCTGTGTTCTAACAGAATATGGACTTAGATTTTGTTCAAAAATTACTCAGTCTGTGTTCTAACAGAATATGGACTCAGTCTATGTTTAAAGAATACTCACTCAGCCAGTATTTTACCAGAGTATGGACTCAGCCTGTGTTCTAACAGAATACTCACACAGCCTGTGTTCTAACAGAATATGTACTCAGTCTATATTTAAAGAATACTCACTCACCTCAGTATTCTAACAGAACACTCACGTAGCCAGTGTTCTAACAGAATACTAACTCAGCCTGTGTTCTAACAGAATGTGGACTCAGATTTTGTTCAAAAATTACTCAGTCTGTTTCGAACAGAATATGGACTCAGTCTATGTTTAAAGAATACTCACTCAACCAGTATTTTACCAGAGTATGGACTCAGCCTGTGTTCTACCAGAATACTCACACAGCCTGTGTTCTAACAGAATATGGACTCAGTCTATATTTAAAGAATACTCACTCACCTCAGTATTCCTACAGAACACTCACGTAGCCAGTGTTCTAACAGAATACTAACTCAGCCTGTGTTCTAACAGAATGTGCATTCAGATGAAATATTACTAACTCAGTGTGTGTTCTAACAGAATGTGGACTCAGATTTTGTTCAAAAATTACTCAATCTGTGTTCTAACAGAATGTGGATTCAGATCAAAAATTACTAACTCAGTCTGTGTTCTAACAGAATGTGGGTTCAGATCAAAAATTACTAACTCAGTCTGTGTTCTAACAGAATATGAACTCAGATTTTGTTCAAAAATTACTCAGTCTGTGTTCTAACAGAATATGGACTCAGTCTATGTTTAAAGAATACTCACTCAGCCAGTATTTTACCAGAGTATGGACTCAGCCTGTGTTCTAACAGAATACTAACTCAGCCTGTGTTCTAACAGAAAGTGGACTCAGATTTGTTCAAAAATTACTCAGTCTGTTTCTAACAGAATATGGTCTCAGTCTTTGTTTAAAGAATACTCACTCAGCTCAGTGTTCTAACATAACACTCACTTAGCCTGTGTTCTAACAGAATGTGGTTTCAGATCAAAAATTACTAACTCAGTCTGTGTTCTAACAGAATATGAACTCAGATTTTGTTCAAAAATTACTCAGTCTGTGTTCTAACAGAATATGGACTCAGTCTATGTTTAAAGAATACTCACTCAGCCAGTGTTCTACCAGAATATGGATTCAGACTATTTTCAAGAATACTCACTCAGCCTGTGTTCTAGCAGAACGCTCACTTAGCCTGTGTTCTAACAGAATGTGTACTCAGATATTGTTCAAAAATTACTTACTCAGTCTGTGTTCTAACAGAATTTGGACGCAGTCTCTGTTTAAAAAATACTCACTCACCTCAGTATTCTAACAGAACACTCACGTAGCCTGTGTTCTAACAGAACACTAACTCAGCCTGTTTTCTAACAAAATGTGGATTCAGATCAAAAATTACTAACGCAGTCTGTGTTCTAACAGAATATGGACTTAGATTTTGTTCAAAAATTACTCAGTCTGTGTTCTAACAGAATATGGACTCAGTCTATGTTTAAAGAATACTCACTCAGCCAGTATTTTACCAGAGTATGGACTCAGCCTGTGTTCTAACAGAATACTCACACAGCCTGTGTTCTAACAGAATATGTACTCAGTCTATATTTAAAGAATACTCACTCACCTCAGTATTCTAACAGAACACTCACGTAGCCAGTGTTCTAACAGAATACTAACTCAGCCTGTGTTCTAACAGAATGTGGACTCAGATTTTGTTCAAAAATTACTCAGTCTGTTTCGAACAGAATATGGAGTCAGTCTATGTTTAAAGAATACTCACTCAACCAGTATTTTACCAGAGTATGGACTCAGCCTGTGTTCTACCAGAATACTCACACAGCCTGTGTTCTAACAGAATATGGACTCAGTCTATATTTAAAGAATACTAACTGACCTCAGTATTCTAACAGAACACTCACGTACCCTGTGTTCTAACAGAACACTAACTCAGCCTGTTTTCTAACAGAATGTGGATTCAGATCAAAAATTACTAACGCAGTCTGTGTTCTAACAGAATATGGACTTAGCTTTTGTTCAAAAATTACTTAGTCTGTGTTCTAACAGAATATGGACTCAGTCTATGTTTAAAGAATACTCACTCAGCCAGTATTTTACCAGAGTATGGACTCAGCCTGTGTTCTAACAGAATACTCACACAGCCTGTGTTCTAACAGAATATGGACTCAGTCTATATTTAAAGAATACTCACTCACCTCAGTATTCCTACAGAACACTCACGTAGCCAGTGTTCTAACAGAATACTAACTCAGCCTGTGTTCTAACAGAATGTGCATTCAGATCAAATATTACTAACTCAGTCTGTGTTCTAACAGAATGTGGACTCAGATTTTGTTCAAAAATTACTCAGTCTGTGTTCTAACAGAATGTGGATTCAGATCAAAAATTACTAACTCAGTCTGTGTTCTAACAGAATGTGGGTTCAGATCAAAAATTACTAACTCAGTCTGTGTTCTAACAGAATATGAACTCAGATTTTGTTCAAAAATTACTCAGTCTGTGTTCTAACAGAATATGCACTCAGTCTATATTTAAAGAATACTCACTCACCTCAGTATTCCTACAGAACACTCACGTAGCCAGTGTTCTAACAGAATACTAACTCAGTCTGTGTTCTAACAGAATGTGGACTCAGATTTTGTTCAAAAATTATTCAGCCTGTGTTCGAACATAATGTGGATTCAGATCAAAAATTACTAACTCAGTCTGTGTTCTAACAGAATGTGGGTTCAGATCAAAAATTACTAACTCAGTCTGTGTTCTAACAGAATATGAACTCAGATTTTGTTCAAAAATTACTCAGTCTGTGTTCTAACAGAATATGCACTCAGTCTATATTTAAAGAATACTCACTCACCTCAGTATTCTAACAGAACACTCACGTAGCCAGTGTTCTAACAGAATACTAACTCATCCTGTGTTCTAACAGAATGTGGATTCAGATCAAAAATTACTAACTCAGTCTGTGTTCTAACAGAATGTGGACTCAGATTTTGTTCAAAAATTACTCAGTCTGTTTCTAACAGAATATGGTCTCAGTCTTTGTTTAAAGAATACTCACTCAGCTCAGTGTTCTAACATAACACTCACTTAGCCTGTGTTCTAACAGAATGTGGTTTCAGATCAAAAATTACTAACTCAGTCTGTGTTCTAACAGAATATGAACTCAGATTTTGTTCAAAAATTACTCAGTCTGTGTTCTAACAGAATATGGACTCAGTCTATGTTTAAAGAATACTCACTCAGCCAGTGTTCTACCAGAATATGGATTCAGACTATTTTCAAGAATACTCACTCAGCCTGTGTTCTAGCAGAATGCTCACTTAGCCTGTGTTCTAACAGAATGTGTACTCAGATATTGTTCAAAAATTACTTACTCAGTCTGTGTTCTAACAGAATTTGGACGCAGTCTCTGTTTAAAAAATACTCACTCACCTCAGTATTCTAACAGAACACTCACGTAGCCTGTGTTCTAACAGAACACTAACTCAGCCTGTTTTCTAACAAAATGTGGATTCAGATCAAAAGTTACTAACGCAGTCTGTCTTCTAACAGAATATGGACTTAGATTTTGTTCAAAAATTACTCAGTCTGTGTTCTAACAGAATATGGACTCAGTCTATGTTTAAAGAATACTCACTCAGCCAGTATTTTACCAGAGTATGGACTCAGCCTGTGTTCTAACAGAATACTCACACAGCCTGTGTTCTAACAGAATATGGACTCAGTCTATATTTAAAGAATACTCACTCACCTCAGTATTCCTACAGAACACTCACGTAGCCAGTGTTCTAACAGAATACTAACTCAGCCTGTGTTCTAACAGAATGTGCATTCAGATCAAATATTACTAACTCAGTCTGTGTTCTAACAGAATGTGGATTCAGATCAAAAATTACTAACTCAGTCTGTGTTCTAACAGAATGTGGGTTCAGATCAAAAATTACTAACTCAGTCTGTGTTCTAACAGAATATGAACTCAGATTTTGTTCAAAAACTACTCAGTCTGTGTTCTAACAGAATATGGACTCAGTCTATATTTAAAGAATACTCACTCACCTCAGTATTCTAACAGAACACTCACGTAGCCAGTGTTCTAACAGAATACTAACTCATCCTGTGTTCTAACAGAATGTGGATTCAGATCAAAAATTACTAACTCAGTCTGTGTTCTAACAGAATGTGGACTCAGATTTTGTTCAAAAATTACTCAGTCTGTTTCTAACAGAATATGGTCTCAGTCTTTGTTTAAAGAATACTCACTCAGCTCAGTGTTCTAACATAACACTCACTTAGCCTGTGTTCTAACAGAATGTGGTTTCAGATCAAAAATTACTAACTCAGTCTGTGTTCTAACAGAATATGAACTCAGATTTTGTTCAAAAATTACTCAGTCTGTGTTCTAACAGAATATGGACTCAGTCTATGTTTAAAGAATACTCACTCAGCCAGTGTTCTACCAGAATATGGATTCAGACTATTTTCAAGAATACTCACTCAGCCTGTGTTCTAGCAGAACGCTCACTTAGCCTGTGTTCTAACAGAATGTGTACTCAGATATTGTTCAAAAATTACTTACTCAGTCTGTGTTCTAACAGAATTTGGACGCAGTCTCTGTTTAAAAAATACTCACTCACCTCAGTATTCTAACAGAACACTCACGTAGCCTGTGTTCTAACAGAACACTAACTCAGCCTGTTTTCTAACAAAATGTGGATTCAGATCAAAAATTACTAACGCAGTCTGTGTTCTAACAGAATATGGACTTAGATTTTGTTCAAAAATTACTCAGTCTGTGTTCTAACAGAATATGGACTCAGTCTATGTTTAAAGAATACTCACTCAGCCAGTATTTTACCAGAGTATGGACTCAGCCTGTGTTCTAACAGAATACTCACACAGCCTGTGTTCTAACAGATTATGGACTCAGTCTATATTTAAAGAATACTCACTCACCTCAGTATTATAACAGAACACTCACGTAGCCAGTGTTCTAACAGAATACTAACTCAGCCTGTGTTCTAACAGAATGTGGACTCAGATTTTGTTCAAAAATTACTCAGTCTGTTTCGAACAGAATATGGAGTCAGTCTATGTTTAAAGAATACTCACTCAACCAGTATTTTACCAGAGTATGGACTCAGCCTGTGTTCTACCAGAATACTCACACAGCCTGTGTTCTAACAGAATATGGACTCAGTCTATATTTAAAGAATATTCACTGACCTCAGTGTTCTAACAGAACACTCACGTACCCTGTGTTCTAACAGAACACTAACTCAGCCTGTTTTCTAACAGAATGTGGATTCAGATCAAAAATTACTAACGCAGTCTGTGTTCTAACAGAATATGGACTTAGATTTTGTTCAAAAATTACTCAGTCTGTGTTCTAACAGAATATGGACTCAGTCTATGTTTAAAGAATACTCACTCAGCCAGTATTTTACCAGAGTATGGACTCAGCCTGTGTTCTAACAGAATACTCACACAGCCTGTGTTCTAACAGAATATGTACTCAGTCTATATTTAAAGAATACTCACTCACCTCAGTATTCTAACAGAACACTCACGTAGCCAGTGTTCTAACAGAATACTAACTCAGCCTGTGTTCTAACAGAATGTGGACTCAGATTTTGTTCAAAAATTACTCAGTCTGTTTCGAACAGAATATGGACTCAGTCTATGTTTAAAGAATACTCACTCAACCAGTATTTTACCAGAGTATGGACTCAGCCTGTGTTCTACCAGAATACTCACACAGCCTGTGTTCTAACAGAATATGGACTCAGTCTATATTTAAAGAATACTCACTCACCTCAGTATTCCTACAGAACACTCACGTAGCCAGTGTTCTAACAGAATACTAACTCAGCCTGTGTTCTAACAGAATGTGCATTCAGATGAAATATTACTAACTCAGTGTGTGTTCTAACAGAATGTGGACTCAGATTTTGTTCAAAAATTACTCAATCTGTGTTCTAACAGAATGTGGATTCAGATCAAAAATTACTAACTCAGTCTGTGTTCTAACAGAATGTGGGTTCAGATCAAAAATTACTAACTCAGTCTGTGTTCTAACAGAATATGAACTCAGATTTTGTTCAAAAATTACTCAGTCTGTGTTCTAACAGAATATGGACTCAGTCTATATTTAAAGAATACTCACTCACCTCAGTATTCTAACAGAACAGTCACGTAGCCAGTGTTCTAACAGAATACTAACTCATCCTGTGTTCTAACAGAATGTGGATTCAGATCAAAAATTACTAACTCAGTCTGTGTTCTAACAGAATGTGGACTCAGATTTTGTTCAAAAATTACTCAGTCTGTTTCTAACAGAATATGGACTCAGTCTATATTTAAAGAATACTCACTCACCTCAGTATTCTAACAGAACAGTCACGTAGCCAGTGTTCTAACAGAATACTAACTCATCCTGTGTTCTAACAGAATGTGGATTCAGATCAAAAATTACTAACTCAGTCTGTGTTCTAACAGAATGTGGACTCAGATTTTGTTCAAAAATTACTCAGTCTGTTTCTAACAGAATATGGTCTCAGTCTTTGTTTAAAGAATACTCACTCAGCTCAGTGTTCTAACATAACACTCACTTAGCCTGTGTTCTAACAGAATGTGGTTTCAGATCAAAAATTACTAACTCAGTCTGTGTTCTAACAGAATATGAACTCAGATTTTGTTCAAAAATTACTCAGTCTGTGTTCTAACAGAATATGGACTCAGTCTATGTTTAAAGAATACTCACTCAGCCAGTGTTCTACCAGAATATGGATTCAGACTATTTTCAAGAATACTCACTCAGCCTGTGTTCTAGCAGAACGCTCACTTAGCCTGTGTTCTAACAGAATGTGTACTCAGATATTGTTCAAAAATTACTAACTCAGTCTGTGTTCTAACAGAATTTGGACGCAGTCTCTGTTTAAAAAATACTCACTCACCTCAGTGTTCTAACAGAACACTCACGTAGCCTGTGTTCTAACAGAACACTAACTCAGCCTGTTTTCTAACAAAATGTGGATTCAGATCAAAAATTACTAACGCCGTCTATGTTCTAACAGAATATGGACTTAGATTTTGTTCAAAAATTACTCAGTCTGTGTTCTAACAGAATATGGACTCAGTCTATGTTTAAAGAATACTCACTCAGCCAATATTTGACCAGAGTATGGACTCAGCCTGTGTTCTAACAGAACACTCACACAGCCTGTGTTCTAACAGAATATGGACTCAGTCTATATTTAAAGAATACTCACTCACCTCAGTATTCCTACAGAACACTCACGTAGCCAGTGTTCTAACAGAATACTAACTCAGTCTGTGTTCTAACAGAATGTGGACTCAGATTTTGTTCAAAAATTATTCAGCCTGTGTTCGAACAGAATGTGGATTCAGATCAAAAATTACTAACTCAGTCTGTGTTCTAACAGAATATGAACTCAGATTTTGTTCAAAAATTACTCAGTCTGTGTTCTAACAGAATATGCACTCAGTCTATATTTAAAGAATACTCACTCACCTCAGTATTCTAACAGAACACTCACGTAGCCAGTGTTCTAACAGAATACTAACTCATCCTGTGTTCTAACAGAATGTGGATTCAGATAAAAAATTACTAACTCAGTCTGTGTTCTAACAGAATGTGGACTCAGATTTTGTTCAAAAATTACTCAGTCTGTTTCTAACAGAATATGGTCTCAGTCTTTGTTTAAAGAATACTTACTCAGCTCAGTGTTCTAACATAACACTCACTTAGCCTGTGTTCTAACAGAATGTGGTTTCAGATCAAAAATTACTAACTCAGTCTGTGTTCTAACAGAATATGAACTCAGATTTTGTTCAAAAATTACTCAGTCTGTGTTCTAACAGAATATGGACTCAGTCTATGTTTAAAGAATACTCACTCAGCCAGTGTTCTACCAGAATATGGATTCAGACTATTTTCAAGAATACTCACTCAGCCTGTGTTCTAGCAGAACGCTCACTTAGCCTGTGTTCTAACAGAATGTGTACTCAGATATTGTTCAAAAATTACTTACTCAGTCTGTGTTCTAACAGAATTTGGACGCAGTCTCTGTTTAAAAAATACTCACTCACCTCAGTATTCTAACAGAACACTCACGTAGCCTGTGTTCTAACAGAACACTAACTCAGCCTGTTTTCTAACAAAATGTGGATTCAGATCAAAAATTACTAACGCAGTCTGTGTTCTAACAGAATATGGACTTAGATTTTGTTCAAAAATTGCTCAGTCTGTGTTCTAACAGAATATGGACTCAGTCTATGTTTAAAGAATACTCACTCAGCCAGTATTTTACCAGAGTATGGACTCAGCCTGTGTTCTAACAGAATACTCACACAGCCTGTGTTCTAACAGAATATGTACTCAGTCTATATTTAAAGAATACTCACTCACCTCAGTATTCTAACAGAACACTCACGTAGCCAGTGTTCTAACAGAATACTAACTCAGCCTGTGTTCTAACAGAATGTGGACTCAGATTTGTTCAAAAATTACTCAGTCTGTTTCTAACAGAATATGGTCTCAGTCTTTGTTTAAAGAATACTCACTCAGCTCAGTGTTCTAACATAACACTCACTTAGCCTGTGTTCTAACAGAATGTGGTTTCAGATCAAAAATTACTAACTCAGTCTGTGTTCTAACAGAATATGAACTCAGATTTTGTTCAAAAATTACTCAGTCTGTGTTCTAACAGAATATGGACTCAGTCTATGTTTAAAGAATACTCACTCAGCCAGTGTTCTACCAGAATATGGATTCAGACTATTTTCAAGAATACTCACTCAGCCTGTGTTCTAGCAGAACGCTCACTTAGCCTGTGTTCTAACAGAATGTGTACTCAGATATTGTTCAAAAATTACTTACTCAGTCTGTGTTCTAACAGAATTTGGACGCAGTCTCTGTTTAAAAAATACTCACTCACCTCAGTATTCTAACAGAACACTCACGTAGCCTGTGTTCTAACAGAACACTAACTCAGCCTGTTTTCTAACAAAATGTGGATTCAGATCAAAAATTACTAACGCAGTCTGTGTTCTAACAGAATATGGACTTAGATTTTGTTCAAAAATTACTCAGTCTGTGTTCTAACAGAATATGGACTCAGTCTATGTTTAAAGAATACTCACTCAGCCAGTATTTTACCAGAGTATGGACTCAGCCTGTGTTCTAACAGAATACTCACACAGCCTGTGTTCTAACAGAATATGTACTCAGTCTATATTTAAAGAATACTCACTCACCTCAGTATTCTAACAGAACACTCACGTAGCCAGTGTTCTAACAGAATACTAACTCAGCCTGTGTTCTAACAGAATGTGGACTCAGATTTTGTTCAAAAATTACTCAGTCTGTTTCGAACAGAATATGGACTCAGTCTATGTTTAAAGAATACTCACTCAACCAGTATTTTACCAGAGTATGGACTCAGCCTGTGTTCTACCAGAATACTCACACAGCCTGTGTTCTAACAGAATATGGACTCAGTCTATATTTAAAGAATACTAACTGACCTCAGTATTCTAACAGAACACTCACGTACCCTGTGTTCTAACAGAACACTAACTCAGCCTGTTTTCTAACAGAATGTGGATTCAGATCAAAAATTACTAACGCAGTCTGTGTTCTAACAGAATATGGACTTAGCTTTTGTTCAAAAATTACTCAGTCTGTGTTCTAACAGAATATGGACTCAGTCTATGTTTAAAGAATACTCACTCAGCCAGTATTTTACCAGAGTATGGACTCAGCCTGTGTTCTAACAGAATACTCACACAGCCTGTGTTCTAACAGAATATGGACTCAGTCTATATTTAAAGAATACTCACTCACCTCAGTATTCCTACAGAACACTCACGTAGCCAGTGTTCTAACAGAATACTAACTCAGCCTGTGTTCTAACAGAATGTGCATTCAGATCAAATATTACTAACTCAGTCTGTGTTCTAACAGAATGTGGACTCAGATTTTGTTCAAAAATTACTCAGTCTGTGTTCTAACAGAATGTGGATTCAGATCAAAAATTACTAACTCAGTCTGTGTTCTAACAGAATGTGGGTTCAGATCAAAAATTACTAACTCAGTCTGTGTTCTAACAGAATATGAACTCAGATTTTGTTCAAAAATTACTCAGTCTGTGTTCTAACAGAATATGCACTCAGTCTATATTTAAAGAATACTCACTCACCTCAGTATTCCTACAGAACACTCACGTAGCCAGTGTTCTAACAGAATACTAACTCAGTCTGTTTTCTAACAGAATGTGGACTCAGATTTTGTTCAAAAATTATTCAGCCTGTGTTCGAACATAATGTGGATTCAGATCAAAAATTACTAACTCAGTCTGTGTTCTAACAGAATGTGGGTTCAGATCAAAAATTACTAACTCAGTCTGTGTTCTAACAGAATATGAACTCAGATTTTGTTCAAAAATTACTCAGTCTGTGTTCTAACAGAATATGCACTCAGTCTATATTTAAAGAATACTCACTCACCTCAGTATTCTAACAGAACACTCACGTAGCCAGTGTTCTAACAGAATACTAACTCATCCTGTGTTCTAACAGAATGTGGATTCAGATCAAAAATTACTAACTCAGTCTGTGTTCTAACAGAATGTGGACTCAGATTTTGTTCAAAAATTACTCAGTCTGTTTCTAACAGAATATGGTCTCAGTCTTTGTTTAAAGAATACTCACTCAGCTCAGTGTTCTAACATAACACTCACTTAGCCTGTGTTCTAACAGAATGTGGTTTCAGATCAAAAATTACTAACTCAGTCTGTGTTCTAACAGAATATGAACTCAGATTTTGTTCAAAAATTACTCAGTCTGTGTTCTAACAGAATATGGACTCAGTCTATGTTTAAAGAATACTCACTCAGCCAGTGTTCTACCAGAATATGGATTCAGACTATTTTCAAGAATACTCACTCAGCCTGTGTTCTAGCAGAATGCTCACTTAGCCTGTGTTCTAACAGAATGTGTACTCAGATATTGTTCAAAAATTACTTACTCAGTCTGTGTTCTAACAGAATTTGGACGCAGTCTCTGTTTAAAAAATACTCACTCACCTCAGTATTCTAACAGAACACTCACGTAGCCTGTGTTCTAACAGAACACTAACTCAGCCTGTTTTCTAACAAAATGTGGATTCAGATCAAAAATTACTAACGCAGTCTGTGTTCTAACAGAATATGGACTTAGATTTTGTTCAAAAATTACTCAGTCTGTGTTCTAACAGAATATGGACTCAGTCTATGTTTAAAGAATACTCACTCAGCCAGTATTTTACCAGAGTATGGACTCAGCCTGTGTTCTAACAGAATACTCACACAGCCTGTGTTCTAACAGAATATGGACTCAGTCTATATTTAAAGAATACTCACTCACCTCAGTATTCTAACAGAACACTCACGTAGCCAGTGTTCTAACAGAATACTAACTCAGCCTGTGTTCTAACAGAATGTGGACTCAGATTTTGTTCAAAAATTACTCAGTCTGTTTCGAACAGAATATGGACTCAGTCTATGTTTAAAGAATACTCACTCAACCAGTATTTTACCAGAGTATGGACTCAGCCTGTGTTCTACCAGAATACTCACACAGCCTGTGTTCTAACAGAATATGGACTCAGTCTATATTTAAAGAATACTCACTGACCTCAGTATTCTAACAGAACACTCACGTACCCTGTGTTCTAACAGAACACTAACTCAGCCTGTTTTCTAACAGAATGTGGATTCAGATCAAAAATTACTAACGCAGTCTGTGTTCTAACAGAATATGGACTTAGATTTTGTTCAAAAATTACTCAGTCTGTGTTCTAACAGAATATGGACTCAGTCTATGTTTAAAGAATACTCACTCAGCCAGTATTTTACCAGAGTATGGACTCAGCCTGTGTTCTAACAGAATACTCACACAGCCTGTGTTCTAACAGAATATGGACTCAGTCTATATTTAAAGAATACTCACTCACCTCAGTATTCCTACAGAACACTCACGTAGCCAGTGTTCTAACAGAATACTAACTCAGCCTGTGTTCTAACAGAATGTGCATTCAGATCAAATATTACTAACTCAGTCTGTGTTCTAACAGAATGTGGATTCAGATCAAAAATTACTAACTCAGTCTGTGTTCTAACAGAATGTGGGTTCAGATCAAAAATTACTAACTCAGTCTGTGTTCTAACAGAATATGAACTCAGATTTTGTTCAAAAACTACTCAGTCTGTGTTCTAACAGAATATGGACTCAGTCTATATTTAAAGAATACTCACTCACCTCAGTATTCCTACAGAACACTCACGTAGCCAGTGTTCTAACAGAATACTAACTCATCCTGTGTTCTAACAGAATGTGTATTCAGATCAAAAATTACTAACTCAGTCTGTGTTCTAACAGAATGTGGACTCAGATTTTGTTCAAAAATTACTCAGTCTGTGTTCTAACAGAATATGGACTCAGTCTATGTTTAAAGAATACTCACTCAGCCAGTGTTCTACCAGAATATGGATTCAGACTATTTTCAAGAATACTCACTCAGCCTGTGTTCTAGCAGAACGCTCACTTAGCCTGTGTTCTAACAGAATGTGTACTCAGATATTGTTCAAAAATTACTTACTCAGTCTGTGTTCTAACAGAATTTGGACGCAGTCTCTGTTTAAAAAATACTCACTCACCTCAGTATTCTAACAGAACACTCACGTAGCCTGTGTTCTAACAGAACACTAACTCAGCCTGTTTTCTAACAAAATGTGGATTCAGATCAAAAATTACTAACGCAGTCTGTGTTCTAACAGAATATGGACTTAGATTTTGTTCAAAAATTACTCAGTCTGTGTTCTAACAGAATATGGACTCAGTCTATGTTTAAAGAATACTCACTCAGCCAGTATTTTACCAGAGTATGGACTCAGCCTGTGTTCTAACAGAATACTCACACAGCCTGTGTTCTAACAGATTATGGACTCAGTCTATATTTAAAGAATACTCACTCACCTCAGTATTCTAACAGAACACTCACGTAGCCAGTGTTCTAACAGAATACTAACTCAGCCTGTGTTCTAACAGAATGTGGACTCAGATTTTGTTCAAAAATTACTCAGTCTGTTTCGAACAGAATATGGAGTCAGTCTATGTTTAAAGAATACTCACTCAACCAGTATTTTACCAGAGTATGGACTCAGCCTGTGTTCTACCAGAATACTCACAAAGCCTGTGTTCTAACAGAATATGGACTCAGTCTATATTTAAAGAATACTCACTGACCTCAGTGTTCTAACAGAACACTCACGTACCCTGTGTTCTAACAGAACACTAACTCAGCCTGTTTTCTAACAGAATGTGGATTCAGATCAAAAATTACTAACGCAGTCTGTGTTCTAACAGAATATGGACTTAGATTTTGTTCAAAAATTACTCAGTCTGTGTTCTAACAGAATATGGACTCAGTCTATGTTTAAAGAATACTCACTCAGCCAGTATTTTACCAGAGTATGGACTCAGCCTGTGTTCTAACAGAATACTCACACAGCCTGTGTTCTAACAGAATATGTACTCAGTCTATATTTAAAGAATACTCACTCACCTCAGTATTCTAACAGAACACTCACGTAGCCAGTGTTCTAACAGAATACTAACTCAGCCTGTGTTCTAACAGAATGTGGACTCAGATTTTGTTCAAAAATTACTCAGTCTGTTTCGAACAGAATATGGACTCAGTCTATGTTTAAAGAATACTCACTCAACCAGTATTTTACCAGAGTATGGACTCAGCCTGTGTTCTACCAGAATACTCACACAGCCTGTGTTCTAACAGAATATGGACTCAGTCTATATTTAAAGAATACTCACTGACCTCAGTATTCTAACAGAACACTCACGTACCCTGTGTTCTAACAGAACACTAACTCAGCCTGTTTTCTAACAGAATGTGGATTCAGATCAAAAATTACTAACGCAGTCTGTGTTCTAACAGAATATGGACTTAGATTTTGTTCAAAAATTACTCAGTCTGTGTTCTAACAGAATATGGTCTCAGTCTATGTTTAAAGAATACTCACTCAGCCAGTATTTTACCAGAGTATGGACTCAGCCTGTGTTCTACCAGAATACTCACACAGCCTGTGTTCTAACAGAATATGGACTCAGTCTATATTTAAAGAATACTCACTCACCTCAGTATTCCTACAGAACACTCACGTAGCCAGTGTTCTAACAGAATACTAACTCAGCCTGTGTTCTAACAGAATGTGCATTCAGATGAAATATTACTAACTCAGTGTGTGTTCTAACAGAATGTGGACTCAGATTTTGTTCAAAAATTACTCAATCTGTGTTCTAACAGAATGTGGATTCAGATCAAAAATTACTAACTCAGTCTGTGTTCTAACAGAATGTGGGTTCAGATCAAAAATTACTAACTCAGTCTGTGTTCTAACAGAATATGAACTCAGATTTTGTTCAAAAATTACTCAGTCTGTGTTCTAACAGAATATGGACTCAGTCTATATTTAAAGAATACTCACTCACCTCAGTATTCTAACAGAACAGTCACGTAGCCAGTGTTCTAACAGAATACTGACTCATCCTGTGTTCTAACAGAATGTGGATTCAGATCAAAAATTACTAACTCAGTCTGTGTTCTAACAGAATGTGGACTCAGATTTTGTTCAAAAATTACTCAGTCTGTTTCTAACAGAATATGGTCTCAGTCTTTGTTTAAAGAATACTCACTCAGCTCAGTGTTCTAACATAACACTCACTTAGCCTGTGTTCTAACAGAATGTGGTTTCAGATCAAAAATTACTAACTCAGTCTGTGTTCTAACAGAATATGAACTCAGATTTTGTTCAAAAATTACTCAGTCTGTGTTCTAACAGAATATGGACTCAGTCTATGTTTAAAGAATACTCACTCAGCCAGTGTTCTACCAGAATATGGATTCAGACTATTTTCAAGAATACTCACTCAGCCTGTGTTCTAGCAGAACGCTCACTTAGCCTGTGTTCTAACAGAATGTGTACTCAGATATTGTTCAAAAATTACTTACTCAGTCTGTGTTCTAACAGAATTTGGACGCAGTCTCTGTTTAAAAAATACTCACTCACCTCAGTATTCTAACAGAACACTCACGTAGCCTGTGTTCTAACAGAACACTAACTCAGCCTGTTTTCTAACAAAATGTGGATTCAGATCAAAAATTACTAACGCAGTCTGTGTTCTAACAGAATATGGACTTAGATTTTGTTCAAAAATTACTCAGTCTGTGTTCTAACAGAATATGGACTCAGTCTATGTTTAAAGAATACTCACTCAGCCAGTATTTTACCAGAGTATGGACTCAGCCTGTGTTCTAACAGAATACTCACACAGCCTGTGTTCTAACAGAATATGTACTCAGTCTATATTTAAAGAATACTCACTCACCTCAGTATTCTAACAGAACACTCACGTAGCCAGTGTTCTAACAGAATACTAACTCAGCCTGTGTTCTAACAGAATGTGGACTCAGATTTGTTCAAAAATTACTCAGTCTGTTTCTAACAGAATATGGTCTCAGTCTTTGTTTAAAGAATACTCACTCAGCTCAGTGTTCTAACATAACACTCACTTAGCCTGTGTTCTAACAGAATGTGGTTTCAGATCAAAAATTACTAACTCAGTCTGTGTTCTAACAGAATATGAACTCAGATTTTGTTCAAAAATTACTCAGTCTGTGTTCTAACAGAATATGGACTCAGTCTATGTTTAAAGAATACTCACTCAGCCAGTGTTCTACCAGAATATGGATTCAGACTATTTTCAAGAATACTCACTCAGCCTGTGTTCTAGCAGAACGCTCACTTAGCCTGTGTTCTAACAGAATGTGTACTCAGATATTGTTCAAAAATTACTTACTCAGTCTGTGTTCTAACAGAATTTGGACGCAGTCTCTGTTTAAAAAATACTCACTCACCTCAGTATTCTAACAGAACACTCACGTAGCCTGTGTTCTAACAGAACACTAACTCAGCCTGTTTTCTAACAAAATGTGGATTCAGATCAAAAATTACTAACGCAGTCTGTGTTCTAACAGAATATGGACTTAGATTTTGTTCAAAAATTACTCAGTCTGTGTTCTAACAGAATATGGACTCAGTCTATGTTTAAAGAATACTCACTCAGCCAGTATTTTACCAGAGTATGGACTCAGCCTGTGTTCTAACAGAATACTCACACAGCCTGTGTTCTAACAGAATATGTACTCAGTCTATATTTAAAGAATACTCACTCACCTCAGTATTCTAACAGAACACTCACGTAGCCAGTGTTCTAACAGAATACTAACTCAGCCTGTGTTCTAACAGAATGTGGACTCAGATTTTGTTCAAAAATTACTCAGTCTGTTTCGAACAGAATATGGACTCAGTCTATGTTTAAAGAATACTCACTCAACCAGTATTTTACCAGAGTATGGACTCAGCCTGTGTTCTACCAGAATACTCACACAGCCTGTGTTCTAACAGAATATGGACTCAGTCTATATTTAAAGAATACTAACTGACCTCAGTATTCTAACAGAACACTCACGTACCCTGTGTTCTAACAGAACACTAACTCAGCCTGTTTTCTAACAGAATGTGGATTCAGATCAAAAATTACTAACGCAGTCTGTGTTCTAACAGAATATGGACTTAGCTTTTGTTCAAAAATTACTCAGTCTGTGTTCTAACAGAATATGGACTCAGTCTATGTTTAAAGAATACTCACTCAGCCAGTATTTTACCAGAGTATGGACTCAGCCTGTGTTCTAACAGAATACTCACACAGCCTGTGTTCTAACAGAATATGGACTCAGTCTATATTTAAAGAATACTCACTCACCTCAGTATTCCTACAGAACACTCACGTAGCCAGTGTTCTAACAGAATACTAACTCAGCCTGTGTTCTAACAGAATGTGCATTCAGATCAAATATTACTAACTCAGTCTGTGTTCTAACAGAATGTGGATTCAGATCAAAAATTACTAACTCAGTCTGTGTTCTAACAGAATGTGGGTTCAGATCAAAAATTACTAACTCAGTCTGTGTTCTAACAGAATATGAACTCAGATTTTGTTCAAAAACTACTCAGTCTGTGTTCTAACAGAATATGGACTCAGTCTATATTTAAAGAATACTCACTCACCTCAGTATTCCTACAGAACACTCACGTAGCCAGTGTTCTAACAGAATACTAACTCATCCTGTGTTCTAACAGAATGTGTATTCAGATCAAAAATTACTAACTCAGTCTGTGTTCTAACAGAATGTGGACTCAGATTTTGTTCAAAAATTACTCAGTCTGTTTCTAACAGAATATGGTCTCAGTCTTTGTTTAAAGAATACTCACTCAGCTCAGTGTTCTAACATAACACTCACTTAGCCTGTGTTCTAACAGAATGTGGTTTCAGATCAAAAATTACTAACTCAGTCTGTGTTCTAACAGAATATGAACTCAGATTTTGTTCAAAAATTACTCAGTCTGTGTTCTAACAGAATATGGACTCAGTCTATGTTTAAAGAATACTCACTCAGCCAGTGTTCTACCAGAATATGGATTCAGACTATTTTCAAGAATACTCACTCAGCCTGTGTTCTAGCAGAACGCTCACTTAGCCTGTGTTCTAACAGAATGTGTACTCAGATATTGTTCAAAAATTACTTACTCAGTCTGTGTTCTAACAGAATTTGGACGCAGTCTCTGTTTAAAAAATACTCACTCACCTCAGTATTCTAACAGAACACTCACGTAGCCTGTGTTCTAACAGAACACTAACTCAGCCTGTTTTCTAACAAAATGTGGATTCAGATCAAAAATTACTAACGCAGTCTGTGTTCTAACAGAATATGGACTTAGATTTTGTTCAAAAATTACTCAGTCTGTGTTCTAACAGAATATGGACTCAGTCTATGTTTAAAGAATACTCACTCAGCCAGTATTTTACCAGAGTATGGACTCAGCCTGTGTTCTAACAGAATACTCACACAGCCTGTGTTCTAAAAGATTATGGACTCAGTCTATATTTAAAGAATACTCACTCACCTCAGTATTCTAACAGAACACTCACGTAGCCAGTGTTCTAACAGAATACTAACTCAGCCTGTGTTCTAACAGAATGTGGACTCAGATTTTGTTCAAAAATTACTCAGTCTGTTTCGAACAGAATATGGACTCAGTCTATGTTTAAAGAATACTCACTCAACCAGTATTTTACCAGAGTATGGACTCAGCCTGTGTTCTACCAGAATACTCACACAGCCTGTGTTCTAACAGAATATGGACTCAGTCTATATTTAAAGAATACTCACTGACCTCAGTATTCTAACAGAACACTCACGTACCCTGTGTTCTAACAGAACACTAACTCAGCCTGTTTTCTAACAGAATGTGGATTCAGATCAAAAATTACTAACGCAGTCTGTGTTCTAACAGAATATGGACTTAGATTTTGTTCAAAAATTACTCAGTCTGTGTTCTAACAGAATATGGTCTCAGTCTATGTTTAAAGAATACTCACTCAGCCAGTATTTTACCAGAGTATGGACTCAGCCTGTGTTCTACCAGAATACTCACACAGCCTGTGTTCTAACAGAATATGGACTCAGTCTATATTTAAAGAATACTCACTCACCTCAGTATTCCTACAGAACACTCACGTAGCCAGTGTTCTAACAGAATACTAACTCAGCCTGTGTTCTAACAGAATGTGCATTCAGATGAAATATTACTAACTCAGTGTGTGTTCTAACAGAATGTGGACTCAGATTTTGTTCAAAAATTACTCAATCTGTGTTCTAACAGAATGTGGATTCAGATCAAAAATTACTAACTCAGTCTGTGTTCTAACAGAATGTGGGTTCAGATCAAAAATTACTAACTCAGTCTGTGTTCTAACAGAATATGAACTCAGATTTTGTTCAAAAATTACTCAGTCTGTGTTCTAACAGAATATGGACTCAGTCTATATTTAAAGAATACTCACTCACCTCAGTATTCTAACAGAACAGTCACGTAGCCAGTGTTCTAACAGAATACTGACTCATCCTGTGTTCTAACAGAATGTGGATTCAGATCAAAAATTACTAACTCAGTCTGTGTTCTAACAGAATGTGGACTCAGATTTTGTTCAAAAATTACTCAGTCTGTTTCTAACAGAATATGGTCTCAGTCTTTGTTTAAAGAATACTCACTCAGCTCAGTGTTCTAACATAACACTCACTTAGCCTGTGTTCTAACAGAATGTGGTTTCAGATCAAAAATTACTAACTCAGTCTGTGTTCTAACAGAATATGAACTCAGATTTTGTTCAAAAATTACTCAGTCTGTGTTCTAACAGAATATGGACTCAGTCTATGTTTAAAGAATACTCACTCAGCCAGTGTTCTACCAGAATATGGATTCAGACTATTTTCAAGAATACTCACTCAGCCTGTGTTCTAGCAGAACGCTCACTTAGCCTGTGTTCTAACAGAATGTGTACTCAGATATTGTTCAAAAATTACTTACTCAGTCTGTGTTCTAACAGAATTTGGACGCAGTCTCTGTTTAAAAAATACTCACTCACCTCAGTATTCTAACAGAACACTCACGTAGCCTGTGTTCTAACAGAACACTAACTCAGCCTGTTTTCTAACAAAATGTGGATTCAGATCAAAAATTACTAACGCAGTCTGTGTTCTAACAGAATATGGACTTAGATTTTGTTCAAAAATTACTCAGTCTGTGTTCTAACAGAATATGGACTCAGTCTATGTTTAAAGAATACTCACTCAGCCAGTATTTTACCAGAGTATGGACTCAGCCTGTGTTCTAACAGAATACTCACACAGCCTGTGTTCTAACAGAATATGTACTCAGTCTATATTTAAAGAATACTCACTCACCTCAGTATTCTAACAGAACACTCACGTAGCCAGTGTTCTAACAGAATACTAACTCAGCCTGTGTTCTAACAGAATGTGGACTCAGATTTGTTCAAAAATTACTCAGTCTGTTTCTAACAGAATATGGTCTCAGTCTTTGTTTAAAGAATACTCACTCAGCTCAGTGTTCTAACATAACACTCACTTAGCCTGTGTTCTAACAGAATGTGGTTTCAGATCAAAAATTACTAACTCAGTCTGTGTTCTAACAGAATATGAACTCAGATTTTGTTCAAAAATTACTCAGTCTGTGTTCTAACAGAATATGGACTCAGTCTATGTTTAAAGAATACTCACTCAGCCAGTGTTCTACCAGAATATGGATTCAGACTATTTTCAAGAATACTCACTCAGCCTGTGTTCTAGCAGAACGCTCACTTAGCCTGTGTTCTAACAGAATGTGTACTCAGATATTGTTCAAAAATTACTTACTCAGTCTGTGTTCTAACAGAATTTGGACGCAGTCTCTGTTTAAAAAATACTCACTCACCTCAGTATTCTAACAGAACACTCACGTAGCCTGTGTTCTAACAGAACACTAACTCAGCCTGTTTTCTAACAAAATGTGGATTCAGATCAAAAATTACTAACGCAGTCTGTGTTCTAACAGAATATGGACTTAGATTTTGTTCAAAAATTACTCAGTCTGTGTTCTAACAGAATATGGACTCAGTCTATGTTTAAAGAATACTCACTCAGCCAGTATTTTACCAGAGTATGGACTCAGCCTGTGTTCTAACAGAATACTCACACAGCCTGTGTTCTAACAGAATATGTACTCAGTCTATATTTAAAGAATACTCACTCACCTCAGTATTCTAACAGAACACTCACGTAGCCAGTGTTCTAACAGAATACTAACTCAGCCTGTGTTCTAACAGAATGTGGACTCAGATTTTGTTCAAAAATTACTCAGTCTGTTTCGAACAGAATATGGACTCAGTCTATGTTTAAAGAATACTCACTCAACCAGTATTTTACCAGAGTATGGACTCAGCCTGTGTTCTACCAGAATACTCACACAGCCTGTGTTCTAACAGAATATGGACTCAGTCTATATTTAAAGAATACTAACTGACCTCAGTATTCTAACAGAACACTCACGTACCCTGTGTTCTAACAGAACACTAACTCAGCCTGTTTTCTAACAGAATGTGGATTCAGATCAAAAATTACTAACGCAGTCTGTGTTCTAACAGAATATGGACTTAGCTTTTGTTCAAAAATTACTCAGTCTGTGTTCTAACAGAATATGGACTCAGTCTATGTTTAAAGAATACTCACTCAGCCAGTATTTTACCAGAGTATGGACTCAGCCTGTGTTCTAACAGAATACTCACACAGCCTGTGTTCTAACAGAATATGGACTCAGTCTATATTTAAAGAATACTCACTCACCTCAGTATTCCTACAGAACACTCACGTAGCCAGTGTTCTAACAGAATACTAACTCAGCCTGTGTTCTAACAGAATGTGCATTCAGATCAAATATTACTAACTCAGTCTGTGTTCTAACAGAATGTGGATTCAGATCAAAAATTACTAACTCAGTCTGTGTTCTAACAGAATGTGGGTTCAGATCAAAAATTACTAACTCAGTCTGTGTTCTAACAGAATATGAACTCAGATTTTGTTCAAAAACTACTCAGTCTGTGTTCTAACAGAATATGGACTCAGTCTATATTTAAAGAATACTCACTCACCTCAGTATTCCTACAGAACACTCACGTAGCCAGTGTTCTAACAGAATACTAACTCATCCTGTGTTCTAACAGAATGTGTATTCAGATCAAAAATTACTAACTCAGTCTGTGTTCTAACAGAATGTGGACTCAGATTTTGTTCAAAAATTACTCAGTCTGTTTCTAACAGAATATGGTCTCAGTCTTTGTTTAAAGAATACTCACTCAGCTCAGTGTTCTAACATAACACTCACTTAGCCTGTGTTCTAACAGAATGTGGTTTCAGATCAAAAATTACTAACTCAGTCTGTGTTCTAACAGAATATGAACTCAGATTTTGTTCAAAAATTACTCAGTCTGTGTTCTAACAGAATATGGACTCAGTCTATGTTTAAAGAATACTCACTCAGCCAGTGTTCTACCAGAATATGGATTCAGACTATTTTCAAGAATACTCACTCAGCCTGTGTTCTAGCAGAACGCTCACTTAGCCTGTGTTCTAACAGAATGTGTACTCAGATATTGTTCAAAAATTACTTACTCAGTCTGTGTTCTAACAGAATTTGGACGCAGTCTCTGTTTAAAAAATACTCACTCACCTCAGTATTCTAACAGAACACTCACGTAGCCTGTGTTCTAACAGAACACTAACTCAGCCTGTTTTCTAACAAAATGTGGATTCAGATCAAAAATTACTAACGCAGTCTGTGTTCTAACAGAATATGGACTTAGATTTTGTTCAAAAATTACTCAGTCTGTGTTCTAACAGAATATGGACTCAGTCTATGTTTAAAGAATACTCACTCAGCCAGTATTTTACCAGAGTATGGACTCAGCCTGTGTTCTAACAGAATACTCACACAGCCTGTGTTCTAAAAGATTATGGACTCAGTCTATATTTAAAGAATACTCACTCACCTCAGTATTCTAACAGAACACTCACGTAGCCAGTGTTCTAACAGAATACTAACTCAGCCTGTGTTCTAACAGAATGTGGACTCAGATTTTGTTCAAAAATTACTCAGTCTGTTTCGAACAGAATATGGAGTCAGTCTATGTTTAAAGAATACTCACTCAACCAGTATTTTACCAGAGTATGGACTCAGCCTGTGTTCTACCAGAATACTCACACAGCCTGTGTTCTAACAGAATATGGACTCAGTCTATATTTAAAGAATACTCACTGACCTCAGTGTTCTAACAGAACACTCACGTACCCTGTGTTCTAACAGAACACTAACTCAGCCTGTTTTCTAACAGAATGTGGATTCAGATCAAAAATTACTAACGCAGTCTGTGTTCTAACAGAATATGGACTTAGATTTTGTTCAAAAATTACTCAGTCTGTGTTCTAACAGAATATGGACTCAGTCTATGTTTAAAGAATACTCACTCAGCCAGTATTTTACCAGAGTATGGACTCAGCCTGTGTTCTAACAGAATACTCACACAGCCTGTGTTCTAACAGAATATGTACTCAGTCTATATTTAAAGAATACTCACTCACCTCAGTATTCTAACAGAACACTCACGTAGCCAGTGTTCTAACAGAATACTAACTCAGCCTGTGTTCTAACAGAATGTGGACTCAGATTTTGTTCAAAAATTACTCAGTCTGTTTCGAACAGAATATGGACTCAGTCTATGTTTAAAGAATACTCACTCAACCAGTATTTTACCAGAGTATGGACTCAGCCTGTGTTCTACCAGAATACTCACACAGCCTGTGTTCTAACAGAATATGGACTCAGTCTATATTTAAAGAATACTCACTGACCTCAGTATTCTAACAGAACACTCACGTACCCTGTGTTCTAACAGAACACTAACTCAGCCTGTTTTCTAACAGAATGTGGATTCAGATCAAAAATTACTAACGCAGTCTGTGTTCTAACAGAATATGGACTTAGATTTTGTTCAAAAATTACTCAGTCTGTGTTCTAACAGAATATGGACTCAGTCTATGTTTAAAGAATACTCACTCAGCCAGTATTTTACCAGAGTATGGACTCAGCCTGTGTTCTAACAGAATACTCACACAGCCTGTGTTCTAACAGAATATGGACTCAGTCTATATTTAAAGAATACTCACTCACCTCAGTATTCCTACAGAACACTCACGTAGCCAGTGTTCTAACAGAATACTAACTCAGCCTGTGTTCTAACAGAATGTGCATTCAGATCAAATATTACTAACTCAGTCTGTGTTCTAACAGAATGTGGACTCAGATTTTGTTCAAAAATTACTCAGTCTGTGTTCTAACAGAATGTGGATTCAGATCAAAAATTACTAACTCAGTCTGTGTTCTAACAGAATGTGGGTTCAGATCAAAAATTACTAACTCAGTCTGTGTTCTAACAGAATATGAACTCAGATTTTGTTCAAAAATTACTCAGTCTGTGTTCTAACAGAATATGGACTCAGTCTATATTTAAAGAATACTCACTCACCTCAGTATTCTAACAGAACAGTCACGTAGCCAGTGTTCTAACAGAATACTGACTCATCCTGTGTTCTAACAGAATGTGGATTCAGATCAAAAATTACTAACTCAGTCTGTGTTCTAACAGAATGTGGACTCAGATTTTGTTCAAAAATTACTCAGTCTGTTTCTAACAGAATATGGTCTCAGTCTTTGTTTAAAGAATACTCACTCAGCTCAGTGTTCTAACATAACACTCACTTAGCCTGTGTTCTAACAGAATGTGGTTTCAGATCAAAAATTACTAACTCAGTCTGTGTTCTAACAGAATATGAACTCAGATTTTGTTCAAAAATTACTCAGTCTGTGTTCTAACAGAATATGGACTCAGTCTATGTTTAAAGAATACTCACTCAGCCAGTGTTCTACCAGAATATGGATTCAGACTATTTTCAAGAATACTCACTCAGCCTGTGTTCTAGCAGAACGCTCACTTAGCCTGTGTTCTAACAGAATGTGTACTCAGATATTGTTCAAAAATTACTTACTCAGTCTGTGTTCTAACAGAATTTGGACGCAGTCTCTGTTTAAAAAATACTCACTCACCTCAGTATTCTAACAGAACACTCACGTAGCCTGTGTTCTAACAGAACACTAACTCAGCCTGTTTTCTAACAAAATGTGGATTCAGATCAAAAATTACTAACGCAGTCTGTGTTCTAACAGAATATGGACTTAGATTTTGTTCAAAAATTACTCAGTCTGTGTTCTAACAGAATATGGACTCAGTCTATGTTTAAAGAATACTCACTCAGCCAGTATTTTACCAGAGTATGGACTCAGCCTGTGTTCTAACAGAATACTCACACAGCCTGTGTTCTAACAGAATATGTACTCAGTCTATATTTAAAGAATACTCACTCACCTCAGTATTCTAACAAAACAGTCACGTAGCCAGTGTTCTAACAGAATACTAACTCAGCCTGTGTTCTAACAGAATGTGGACTCAGATTTTGTTCAAAAATTACTCAGTCTGTTTCGAACAGAATATGGACTCAGTCTATGTTTAAAGAATACTCACTCAACCAGTATTTTACCAGAGTATGGACTCAGCCTGTGTTCTACCAGAATACTCACACAGCCTGTGTTCTAACAGAATATGGACTCAGTCTATATTTAAAGAATACTCACTGACCTCAGTATTCTAACAGAACACTCACGTACCCTGTGTTCTAACAGAACACTAACTCAGCCTGTTTTCTAACAGAATGTGGATTCAGATCAAAAATTACTAACGCAGTCTGTGTTCTAACAGAATATGGACTTAGATTTTGTTCAAAAATTACTCAGTCTGTGTTCTAACTGAATATGGACTCAGTCTATGTTTAAAGAATACTCACTCAGCCAGTATTTTACCAGAGTATGGACTCAGCCTGTGTTCTAACAGAATACTCACACAGCCTGTGTTCTAACAGAATATGTACTCAGTCTATATTTAAAGAATACTCACTCACCTCAGTATTCTAACAGAACACTCACGTAGCCAGTGTTCTAACAGAATACTAACTCAGCCTGTGTTCTAACAGAATGTGGACTCAGATTTTGTTCAAAAATTACTCAGTCTGTTTCGAACAGAATATGGACTCAGTCTATGTTTAAAGAATACTCACTCAACCAGTATTTTACCAGAGTATGGACTCAGCCTGTGTTCTACCAGAATACTCACACAGCCTGTGTTCTAACAGAATATGGACTCAGTCTATATTTAAAGAATACTCACTGACCTCAGTATTCTAACAGAACACTCACGTACCCTGTGTTCTAACAGAACACTAACTCAGCCTGTTTTCTAACAGAATGTGGATTCAGATCAAAAATTACTAACGCAGTCTGTGTTCTAAAAGAATATGGACTTAGATTTTGTTCAAAAATTACTCAGTCTGTGTTCTAACAGAATATGGACTCAGTCTATGTTTAAAGAATACTCACTCAGCCAGTATTTTACCAGAGTATGGACTCAGCCTGTGTTCTAACAGAATATGGACTCAGTCTATATTTAAAGAATACTCACTCACCTCAGTATTCCTACAGAACACTCACGTAGCCAGTGTTCTAACAGAATACTAACTCAGCCTGTGTTCTAACAGAATGTGCATTCAGATCAAATATTACTAACTCAGTCTGTGTTCTAACAGAATGTGGACTCAGATTTTGTTCAAAAATTACTCAGTCTGTGTTCTAACAGAATGTGGATTCAGATCAAAAATTACTAACTCAGTCTGTGTTCTAACAGAATGTGGGTTCAGATCAAAAATTACTAACTCAGTCTGTGTTCTAACAGAATATGAACTCAGATTTTGTTCAAAAATTACTCAGTCTGTGTTCTAACAGAATATGGACTCAGTCTATATTTAAAGAATACTCACTCACCTCAGTATTCTAACAGAACAGTCACGTAGCCAGTGTTCTAACAGAATACTAACTCATCCTGTGTTCTAACAGAATGTGGATTCAGATCAAAAATTACTAACTCAGTCTGTGTTCTAACAGAATGTGGACTCAGATTTTGTTCAAAAATTACTCAGTCTGTTTCTAACAGAATATGGTCTCAGTCTTTGTTTAAAGAATACTCACTCAGCTCAGTGTTCTAACATAACACTCACTTAGCCTGTGTTCTAACAGAATGTGGTTTCAGATCAAAAATTACTAACTCAGTCTGTGTTCTAACAGAATGTGGGTTCAGATCAAAAATTACTAACTCAGTCTGTGTTCTAACAGAATATGAACTCAGATTTTGTTCAAAAATTACTCAGTCTGTGTTCTAACAGAATATGCACTCAGTCTATATTTAAAGAATACTCACTCACCTCAGTATTCTAACAGAACCCTCACGTAGCCAGTGTTCTAACAGAATACTAACTCATCCTGTGTTCTAACAGAATGTGGATTCAGATCAAAAATTACTAACTCAGTCTGTGTTCTAACAGAATGTGGACTCAGATTTTGTTCAAAAATTACTCAGTCTGTTTCTAACAGAATATGGTCTCAGTCTTTGTTTAAAGAATACTCACTCAGCTCAGTGTTCTAACATAACACTCACTTAGCCTGTGTTCTAACAGAATGTGGTTTCAGATCAAAAATTACTAACTCAGTCTGTGTTCTAACAGAATATGAACTCAGATTTTGTTCAAAAATTACTCAGTCTGTGTTCTAACAGAATATGGACTCAGTCTATGTTTAAAGAATACTCACTCAGCCAGTGTTCTACCAGAATATGGATTCAGACTATTTTCAAGAATACTCACTCAGCCTGTGTTCTAGCAGAACGCTCACTTAGCCTGTGTTCTAACAGAATGTGTACTCAGATATTGTTCAAAAATTACTTACTCAGTCTGTGTTCTAACAGAATTTGGACGCAGTCTCTGTTTAAAGAATACTCACTCAGCCAGTATTTTACCAGAGTATGGACTCAGCCTGTGTTCTAACAGAATACTCACACAGCCTGTGTTCTAACAGAATATGTACTCAGTCTATATTTAAAGAATACTCACTCACCTAAGTATTCTAACAGAACACTCACGTAGCCAGTGTTCTAACAGAATACTAACTCATCCTGTGTTCTAACAGAATGTGGATTCAGATCAAAAATTACTAACTCAGTCTGTGTTCTAACAGAATGTGGACTCAGATTTTGTTCAAAAATTACTCAGTCTGTTTCTAACAGAATATGGTCTCAGTCTTTGTTTAAAGAATACTCACTCAGCTCAGTGTTCTAACATAACACTCACTTAGCCTGTGTTCTAACAGAATGTGGTTTCAGATCAAAAATTACTAACTCAGTCTGTGTTCTAACAGAATATGAACTCAGATTTTGTTCAAAAATTACTCAGTCCGTGTTCTAACAGAATATGGACTCAGTCTATATTTAAAGAATACTCACTCACCTCAGTATTCTAACAGAACACTCACGTAGCCTGTGTTCTAACAGAACACTAACTCAGCCTTCTTTCTAACAGAATGTGGATTCAGATCAAATATTACTAACGCAGTCTGTGTTCTAACAGAATGTGGACTCAGTCTATGTTTAAAGAATACTCACTCAGCCAGTGTTCTACCAGAATATGGATTCAGACTATTTTCAAGAATACTCACTCAGCCTGTGTTCTAGCAGAACGCTCACTTAGCCTGTGTTCTAACAGAATGTGGACTCAGATATTGTTCAAAAATTACTAACTCAGTCTGTGTTCTAACAGAATTTGGACGCAGTCTCTGTTTAAAAAATACTCACTCACCTCAGTGTTCTAACAGAACACTCACGTAGCCTGTGTTCTAACAGAACACTAACTCAGCCTGTTTTCTAACAAAATGTGGATTCAGATCAAAAATTACTAACGCAGTCTGTGTTCTAACAGAATATGGACTTAGATTTTGTTCAAAAATTACTCAGTCTGTGTTCTAACAGAATATGGACTCAGTCTATGTTTAAAGAATACTCACTCAGCCAGTATTTTACCAGAGTATGGACTCAGCCTGTGTTCTAACAGAATACTCACACAGCCTGTGTTCTAACAGAATATGTACTCAGTCTATATTTAAAGAATACTCACTCACCTCAGTATTCTAACAGAACACTCACGTAGCCAGTGTTCTAACAGAATACTAACTCAGCCTGTGTTCTAACAGAATGTGGACTCAGATTTTGTTCAAAAATTACTCAGTCTGTTTCGAACAGAATATGGACTCAGTCTATGTTTAAAGAATACTCACTCAACCAGTATTTTAACAGAGTATGGACTCAGCCTGTGTTCTACCAGAATACTCACACAGCCTGTGTTCTAACAGAATATGGACTCAGTCTATATTTAAAGAATACTAACTGACCTCAGTATTCTAACAGAACACTCACGTACCCTGTGTTCTAACAGAACACTAACTTAGCCTGTTTTCTAACAGAATGTGGATTCAGATCAAAAATTACTAACGCAGTCTGTGTTCTAACAGAATATGGACTTAGATTTTGTTCAAAAATTACTCAGTCTGTGTTCTAACAGCATATGGACTCAGTCTATGTTTAAAGAATACTCACTCAGCCAGTATTTTACCAGAGTATGGACTCAGCCTGTGTTCTAACAGAATACTCACACAGCCTGTGTTCTAACAGAATATGGACTCAGTCTATATTTAAAGAATACTCACTCACCTCAGTATTCCTACAGAACACTTACGTAGCCAGTGTTCTAACAGAATACTAACTCAGCCTGTGTTCTAACAGAATGTGCATTCAGATCAAATATTACTAACTCAGTCTGTGTTCTAACAGAATGTGGACTCAGATTTTGTTCAAAAATTACTCAGTCTGTGTTCTAACAGAATGTGGATTCAGATCAAAAATTACTAACTCAGTCTGTGTTCTAACAGAATGTGGGTTCAGATCAAAAATTACTAACTCAGTCTGTGTTCTAACAGAATGTGGACTCAGATTTTGTTCAAAAATTACTCAGTCTGTTTCTAACAGAATATGGTCTCAGTCTTTGTTTAAAGAATACTCACTCAGCTCAGTGTTCTAACATAACACTCACTTAGCCTGTGTTCTAACAGAATGTGGTTTCAGATCAAAAATTACTAACTCAGTCTGTGTTCTAACAGAATATGAACTCAGATTTTGTTCAAAAATTACTCAGTCTGTGTTCTAACAGAATATGGACTCAGTCTATGTTTAAAGAATACTCACTCAGCCAGTGTTCTACCAGAATATGGATTCAGACTATTTTCAAGAATACTCACTCAGCCTGTGTTCTAGCAGAACGCTCACTTAGCCTGTGTTCTAAAAGAATGTGTACTCAGATATTGTTCAAAAATTACTAACTCAGTCTGTGTTCTAACAGAATTTGGACGCAGTCTCTGTTTAAAAAATACTCACTCACCTCAGTGTTCTAACAGAACACTCACGTAGCCTGTGTTCTAAGAGAACACTAACTCAGCCTGTTTTCTAACAAAATGTGGATTCAGATCAAAAATTACTAACGCAGTCTGTGTTCTAACAGAATATGGACTTAGATTTTGTTCAAAAATTACTCAGTCTGTGTTCTAACAGAATATGGACTCAGTCTATGTTTAAAGAATACTCACTCAGCCAGTATTTTACCAGAGTATGGACTCAGCCTGTGTTCTAACAGAATACTCACACAGCCTGTGTTCTAACAGAATATGGACTCAGTCTATATTTAAAGAATACTCACTCACCTCAGTATTCCAACAGAACACTCATGTAGCCAGTGTTATAACAGAATACTAACTCAGCCTGTGTTCTAACGGAATGTGGATTCAGATCAAATATTACTAACTCAGTCTGTGTTCTAACAGAATGTGGACTCAGATTTTGTTCAAAAATTATTCAGTCTGTTTCTAACAGAATATGGTCTCAGTCTTTGTTTAAAGAATACTCACTCAGCTCAGTGTTCTAACATAACACTCACTTAGCCTGTGTTCTAACAGAATGTGGTTTCAGATCAAAAATTACTAACTCAGTCTGTGTTCTAACAGAATATGAACTCAGATTTTGTTCAAAAATTACTCAGTCTGTGTTCTAACAGAATATGGACTCAGTCTATGTTTAAAGAATACTCACTCAGCCAGTGTTCTACCAGAATATGGATTCAGACTATTTTCAAGAATACTCACTCAGCCTGTGTTCTAGCAGAACGCTCACTTAGCCTGTGTTCTAACAGAATGTGGACTCAGATATTGTTCAAAAATTACTTACTCAGTCTGTGTTCTAACAGAATTTGGACGCAGTCTCTGTTTAAAAAATACTCACTCACCTCAGTATTCTAACAGAACACTCACGTAGCCTGTGTTCTAACAGAACACTAACTCAGCCTGTTTTCTAACAAAATGTGGATTCAGATCAAAAATTACTAACGCAGTCTGTGTTCTAACAGAATATGGACTTAGATTTTGTTCAAAAATTACTCAGTCTGTGTTCTAACAGAATATGGACTCAGTCTATGTTTAAAGAATACTCACTCAGCCAGTATTTTACCAGAGTATGGACTCAGCCTGTGTTCTAACAGAATACTCACACAGCCTGTGTTCTAACAGAATATGTACTCAGTCTATATTTAAAGAATACACACTCACCTCAGTATTCTAACAGAACACTCACGTAGCCAGTGTTCTAACAGAATACTAACTCAGCCTGTGTTCTAACAGAATGTGGTTTCAGATCAAAAATTACTAACTCAGTCTGTGTTCTAACAGAATATGAACTCAGATTTTGTTCAAAAATTACTCAGTCTGTGTTCTAACAGAATATGGACTCAGTCTATGTTTAAAGAATACTCACTCAGCCAGTGTTCTACCAGAATATGGATTCAGACTATTTTCAAGAATACTCACTCAGCCTGTGTTCTAGCAGAACGCTCACTTAGCCTGTGTTCTAACAGAATGTGTACTCAGATATTGTTCAAAAATTACTTACTCAGTCTGTGTTCTAACAGAATTTGGACGCAGTCTCTGTTTAAAAAATACTCACTCACCTCAGTATTCTAACAGAACACTCACGTAGCCTGTGTTCTAACAGAACACTAACTCAGCCTGTTTTCTAACAAAATGTGGATTCAGATCAAAAATTACTAACGCAGTCTGTGTTCTAACAGAATATGGACTTAGATTTTGTTCAAAAATTACTCAGTCTGTGTTCTAACAGAATATGGACTCAGTGTATGTTTAAAGAATACTCACTCAGCCAGTATTTTACCAGAGTATGGACTCAGCCTGTGTTCTAACAGAATACTCACACAGCCTGTGTTCTAACAGAATATGTACTCAGTCTATATTTAAAGAATACTCACTCACCTCAGTATTCTAACAGAACACTCACGTAGCCAGTGTTCTAACAGAATACTAACTCAGCCTGTGTTCTAACAGAATGTGGACTCAGATTTTGTTCAAAAATTACTCAGTCTGTTTCTAACAGAATATGGACTCAGTCTATGTTTAAAGAATACTCACTCAACCAGTATTTTACCAGAGTATGGACTCAGCCTGTGTTTTACCAGAATACTCACACAGCCTGTGTTCTAACAGAATATGGACTCAGTCTATATTTAAAGAATACTAACTGACCTCAGTATTCTAACAGAACACTCACGTACCCTGTGTTCTAACAGAACACTAACTCAGCCTGTTTTCTAACAGAATGTGGATTCAGATCAAAAATTACTAACGCAGTCTGTGTTCTAACAGAATATGGACTTAGATTTTGTTCAAAAATTACTCAGTCTGTGTTCTAACAGCATATGGACTCAGTCTATGTTTAAAGAATACTCACTCAGCCAGTATTTTACCAGAGTATGGACTCAGCCTGTGTTCTAACAGAATACTCACACAGCCTGTGTTCTAACAGAATATGGACTCAGTCTATATTTAAAGAATACTCACTCACCTCAGTATTCCTACAGAACACTCACGTAGCCAGTGTTCTAACAGAATACTAACTCAGCCTGTGTTCTAACAGAATGTGCATTCAGATCAAATATTACTAACTCAGTCTGTGTTCTAACAGAATGTGGACTCAGATTTTGTTCAAAAATTACTCAGTCTGTGTTCTAACAGAATGTGGATTCAGATCAAAAATTACTAACTCAGTCTGTGTTCTAACAGAATGTGGGTTCAGATCAAAAATTACTAACTCAGTCTGTGTTCTAACAGAATATGAACTCAGATTTTGTTCAAAAATTACTCAGTCTGTGTTCTAACAGAATATGCACTCAGTCTATATTTAAAGAATACTCACTCACCTCAGTATTCTAACAGAACACTCACGTAGCCAGTGTTCTAACAGAATACTAACTCATCCTGTGTTCTAACAGAATGTGGATTCAGATCAAAAATTACTAACTCAGTCTGTGTTCTAACAGAATGTGGACTCAGATTTTGTTCAAAAGTTACTCAGTCTGTTTCTAACAGAATATGGTCTCAGTCTTTGTTTAAATAATACTCACTCAGCTCAGTGTTCTAACATAACACTCACTTAGCCTGTGTTCTAACAGAATGTGGTTTCAGATCAAAAATTACTAACTCAGTCTGTGTTCTAACAGAATATGAACTCAGATTTTGTTCAAAAATTACTCAGTCTGTGTTCTAACAGAATATGGACTCAGTCTATGTTTAAAGAATACTCACTCAGCCAGTGTTCTACCAGAATATGGATTCAGACTATTTTCAAGAATACTCACTCAGCCTGTGTTCTAGCAGAACGCTCACTTAGCCTGTGTTCTAACAGAATGTGTACTCAGATATTGTTCAAAAATTACTAACTCAGTCTGTGTTCTAACAGAATTTGGACGCAGTCTCTGTTTAAAAAATACTCACTCACCTCAGTGTTCTAACAGAACACTCACGTAGCCTGTGTTCTAAGAGAACACTAACTCAGCCTGTTTTCTAACAAAATGTGGATTCAGATCAAAAATTACTAACGCAGTCTGTGTTCTAACAGAATATGGACTTAGATTTTGTTCAAAAATTACTCAGTCTGTGTTCTAACAGAATATGGACTCAGTCTATGTTTAAAGAATACTCACTCAGCCAGTATTTTACCAGAGTATGGACTCAGCCTGTGTTCTAACAGAATACTCACACAGCCTGTGTTCTAACAGAATATGGACTCAGTCTATATTTAAAGAATACTCACTCACCTCAGTATTCCAACAGAACACTCATGTAGCCAGTGTTATAACAGAATACTAACTCAGCCTGTGTTCTAACGGAATGTGGATTCAGATCAAATATTACTAACTCAGTCTGTGTTCTAACAGAATGTGGACTCAGATTTTGTTCAAAAATTATTCAGCCTGTGTTCAAACAGAATGTGGATTCAGATAAAAATTACTAACTCAGTCTGTGTTCTAACAGAATGTGGGTTCAGATCAAAAATTACTAACTCAGTCTGTGTTCTAACAGAATATGAACTCAGATTTTGTTCAAAAATTACTCAGTCTGTGTTCTAGCAGAATATGGACTCAGTCTATATTTAAAGAATATTCACTAACCTAAGTATTCTAACAGAACACTCACGTAGCCAGTGTTCTAACAGAATACTAACTCATCCTGTGTTCTAACAGAATGTGGACTCAGATTTTGTTCAAAAATTACTCAGTCTGTTTCTAACAGAATATGGTCTCAGTCTTTGTTTAAAGAATACTCACTCAGCTCAGTGTTCTAACATAACACTCACTTAGCCTGTGTTCTAACAGAATGTGGTTTCAGATCAAAAATTACTAACTCAGTCTGTGTTCTAACAGAATGTGGGTTCAGATCAAAAATTACTAACTCAGTCTGTGTTCTAACAGAATATGAACTCAGATTTTGTTCAAAAATTACTCAGTCTGTGTTCTAACAGAATATGGACTCAGTCTATGTTTAAAGAATACTCACTCAGCCAGTATTTTACCAGAGTATGGACTCAGCCTGTGTTCTAACAGAATACTCACACAGCCTGTGTTCTAACAGAATATGGACTCAGTCTATATTTAAAGAATACTCACTCACCTCAGTATTCCTACAGAACACTCACGTAGCCAGTGTTCTAACAGAATACTAACTCAGCCTGTGTTCTAACAGAATGTGCATTCAGATCAAATATTACTAACTCAGTCTGTGTTCTAACAGAATGTGGACTCAGATTTTGTTCAAAAATTACTCAGTCTGTGTTCTAACAGAATGTGGATTCAGATCAAAAATTACTAACTCAGTCTGTGTTCTAACAGAATGTGGATTCAGATCAAAAATTACTAACTCAGTCTGTGTTCTAACAGAATATGAACTCTGATTTTGTTCAAAAATTACTCAGTCTGTGTTCTAACAGAATATGGACTCAGTCTATATTTAAAGAATACTCACTCACCTCAGTATTCTAACAGAACACTCACGTAGCCAGTGTTCTAACAGAATACTAACTCATCCTGTGTTCTAACAGAATGTGGATTCAGATCAAAAATTACTAACTCAGTCTGTGTTCTAACAGAATGTGGACTCAGATTTTGTTCAAAAATTACTCAGTCTGTTTCTAACAGAATATGGTCTCAGTCTTTGTTTAAAGAATACTCACTCAGCTCAGTGTTCTAACATAACACTCACTTAGCCTGTGTTCTAACAGAATGTGGTTTCAGATCAAAAATTACTAACTCAGTCTGTGTTCTAACAGAATATGAACTCAGATTTTGTTCAAAAATTACTCAGTCTGTGTTCTAACAGAATATGGACTCAGTCTATGTTTAAAGAATACTCACTCAGCCAGTGTTCTACCAGAATATGGATTCAGACTATTTTCAAGAATACTCACTCAGCCTGTGTTCTAGCAGAACGCTCACTTAGCCTGTGTTCTAACAGAATGTGTACTCAGATATTGTTCAAAAATTACTTACTCAGTCTGTGTTCTAACAGAATTTGGACGCAGTCTCTGTTTAAAAAATACTCACTCACCTCAGTATTCTAACAGAACACTCACGTAGCCTGTGTTCTAACAGAATACTCACACAGCCTGTGTTCTAACAGAATATGTACTCAGTCTATATTTAAAGAATACTCACTCACCTCAGTATTCTAACAGAACACTCACGTAGCCAGTGTTCTAACAGAATACTAACTCAGCCTGTGTTCTAACAGAATGTGGACTCAGATTTTGTTCAAAAATTACTCAGTCTGTTTCGAACAGAATATGGACTCAGTCTATGTTTAAAGAATACTCACTCAACCAGTATTTTACCAGAGTATTGACTCAGCCTGTGTTCTAACAGAATACTCACACAGCCTGTGTTCTAACAGAATATGGACTCAGTCTATATTTAAAGAATACTCACTGACCTCAGTATTCTAACAGAACACTCACGTACCCTGTGTTCTAACAGAACACTAACTCAGCCTGTTTTCTAACAGAATGTGGATTCAGATCAAAAATTACTAACGCAGTCTGTGTTCTAACAGAATATGGACTTAGATTTTGTTCAAAAATTACTCAGTCTGTGTTCTAACAGAATATGGACTCAGTCTATGTTTAAAGAATACTCACTCAGCCAGTATTTTACCAGAGTATGGACTCAGCCTGTGTTCTAACAGAATACTCACACAGCCTGTGTTCTAACAGAGTATGTACTCAGTCTATATTTAAAGAATACTCACTCACCTCAGTATTCTAACAGAACACTCACGTAGCCAGTGTTCTAACAGAATACTAACTCAGCCTGTGTTCTAACAGAATGTGGACTCAGATTTTGTTCAAAAATTACTCAGTCTGTTTCGAACAGAATATGGACTCAGTCTATGTTTAAAGAATACTCACTCAACCAGTATTTTACCAGAGTATGGACTCAGCCTGTGTTCTACCAGAATACTCACACAGCCTGTGTTCTAACAGAATATGGACTCAGTCTATATTTAAAGAATACTCACTGACCTCAGTATTCTAACAGAACACTCACGTACCCTGTGTTCTAACAGAACACTAACTCAGCCTGTTTTCTAACAGAATGTGGATTCAGATCAAAAATTACTAACGCAGTCTGTGTTCTAACAGAATATGGACTTAGATTTTGTTCAAAAATTACTCAGTCTGTGTTCTAACAGAATATGGACTCAGTCTATGTTTAAAGAATACTCACTCAGCCAGTATTTTACCAGAGTATGGACTCAGCCTGTGTTCTAACAGAATACTCACACAGCCTGTGTTCTAACAGAATATGGACTCAGTCTATATTTAAAGAATACTCACTCACCTCAGTATTCCTACAGAACACTCACGTAGCCAGTGTTCTAACAGAATACTAACTCAGCCTGTGTTCTAACAGAATGTGCATTCAGATCAAATATTACTAACTCAGTCTGTGTTCTAACAGAATGTGGACTCAGATTTTGTTCAAAAATTACTCAGTCTGTGTTCTAACAGAATGTGGATTCAGATCAAAAATTACTAACTCAGTCTGTGTTCTAACAGAATATGAACTCAGATTTTGTTCAAAAATTACTCAGTCTGTGTTCTAACAGAATATGCACTCAGTCTATATTTAAAGAATACTCACTCACCTCAGTATTCTAACAGAACACTCACGTAGCCAGTGTTCTAACAGAATACTAACTCATCCTGTGTTCTAACAGAATGTGGATTCAGATCAAAAATTACTAACTCAGTCTGTGTTCTAACAGAATGTGGACTCAGATTTTGTTCAAAAATTACTCAGTCTGTTTCTAACAGAATATGGTCTCAGTCTTTGTTTAAAGAATACTCACTCAGCTCAGTGTTCTAACATAACACTCACTTAGCCTGTGTTCTAACAGAATGTGGTTTCAGATCAAAAATTACTAACTCAGTCTGTGTTCTAACAGAATATGAACTCAGATTTTGTTCAAAAATTACTCAGTCTGTGTTCTAACAGAATATGGACTCAGTCTATGTTTAAAGAATACTCACTCAGCCAGTGTTCTACCAGAATATGGATTCAGACTATTTTCAAGAATACTCACTCAGCCTGTGTTCTAGCAGAACGCTCACTTAGCCTGTGTTCTAACAGAATGTGTACTCAGATATTGTTCAAAAATTACTAACTCAGTCTGTGTTCTAACAGAATTTGGACGCAGTCTCTGTTTAAAAAATACTCACTCACCTCAGTGTTCTAACAGAACACTCACGTAGCCTGTGTTCTAACAGAACACTAACTCAGCCTGTTTTCTAACAAAATGTGGATTCAGATCAAAAATTACTAACGCAGTCTGTGTTCTAACAGAATATGGACTTAGATTTTGTTCAAAAATTACTCAGTCTGTGTTCTAACAGAATATGGACTCAGTCTATGTTTAAAGAATACTCACTCAGCCAATATTTGACCAGAGTATGGACTCAGCCTGTGTTCTAACAGAATACTCACACAGCCTGTGTTCTAACAGAATATGGACTCAGTCTATATTTAAAGAATACTCACTCACCTCAGTATTCCTACAGAACACTCACGTAGCCAGTGTTCTAACAGAATATTAACTCAGCCTGTGTTCTAACAGAATGTGGATTCAGATCAAATATTACTAACTCAGTCTGTGTTCTAACAGAATGTGGACTCAGATTTTGTTCAAAAATTACTCAGTCTGTGTTCTAACAGAATATGGACTAAGTCTATGTTTAAAGAATACTCACTCAGCTCAGTGTTCTAACATAACACTCACTTAGCCTGTGTTCTAACAGAATGTGGTTTCAGATCAAAAATTACTAACTCAGTCTGTGTTCTAAAAGAATGTGGACTCAGATTTTGTTCAAAAATTACTCAGTCTGTGTTCTAACAGAATATGGACTCAGTCTATGTTTAAAGAATACTCACTCAGCCAGTGTTCTACCAGAATATGGATTCAGACTATTTTCAAGAATACTCACTCAGCCTGTGTTCTAGCAGAACGCTCACTTAGCCTGTGTTCTAACAGAATATGGACTTAGATTTTGTTCAAAAATTACTCAGTCTGTGTTCTAACAGAATATGGACTCAGTCTATGTTTAAAGAATACTCACTCAGCCAGTATTTTACCAGAGTATGGACTCAGCCTGTGTTCTAACAGAATACTCACACAGCCTGTGTTCTAACAGAATATGTACTCAGTCTATATTTAAAGAATACTCACTCACCTCAGTATTCTAACAGAACACTCACGTAGCCAGTGTTCTAACAGAATACTAACTCAGCCTGTGTTCTAACAGAATGTGGACTCAGATTTTGTTCAAAAATTACTCATTCTGTTTCTAACAGAATATGGAGTCAGTCTATGTTTAAAGAATACTCACTCAACCAGTATTTTACCAGAGTATGGACTCAGCCTTTGTTCTACCAGAATACTCACACAGCCTGTGTTCTAACAGAATATGGACTCAGTCTATATTTAAAGAATACTCACTCACCTCAGTTTTCTAACACAACACTCACGTACCCTGTGTTCTAACAGAACACTAACTCAGCCTGTTTTCTAACAGAATGTGGATTCAGATCAAAAATTACTAACGCAGTCTGTGTTCTAACAGAATATGGACTTAGATTTTGTTCAAAAATTACTCAGTCTGTGTTCTAACAGAATATGGACTCAGTCTATGTTTAAAGAATACTCACTCAGCCAATATTTTACCAGAGTATGGACTCAGCCTGTGTTCTAACAGAATACTCACACAGCCTGTGTTCTAACAGAATATGTACTCAGTCTATATTTAAAGAATACTCACTCACCACAGTATTCCAACAGAACACTCACGTAGCCAGTGTTCTAACAGAATACTAACTCAGCCTGTGTTCTAACAGAATGTGGATTCAGATCAAATATTACTAACTCAGTCTGTGTTCTAACAGAATGTGGACGCAGATTTTGTTCAAAAATTATTCAGCCTGTGTTCTAACAGAATGTGGATTCAGATCAAAAATTACTAACTCAGTCTGTGTTCTAACAGAATGTGGACTCAGATTTTGTTCAAAAATTACTCAGTCTGTTTCTAACAGAATATGGTCTCAATCTATGTTTAAAGAATACTCACTCAGCCAGTATTTTACCAGAGTATGGACTCAGCCTGTGTTCTAACAGAATACTCACACAGCCTGTGTTCTAACAGAATATGGACTCAGTCTATATTTAAAGAATACTCACTCACCTCAGTATTCTAACAGAACACTCACGTAGCCTGTGTTCTAACAGAACACTAACTCAGCCTGCTTTCTAACAGAATGTCGATTCAGATCAAAAATTACTAACGCAGTCTGTGTTCTAACAGAATATGGACTTAGATTTTGTTCAAAAATTACTCAGTCTGTGTTCTAACAGAATATGGACTCAGTCTATGTTTAAAGAATACTCACTCAGCCAGTATTTTACCAGAGTATGGACTCAGCCTGTGTTCTAACAGAATACTCACACAGCCTGTGTTCTAACAGAATATGGACTCAGTCTATATTTAAAGAATACTCACTCACCTCAGTATTCCTACAGAACACTCACGTAGCCAGTGTTCTAACAGAATACTAACTCAGCCTGTGTTCTAACAGAATGTGCATTCAGATCAAATATTACTAACTCAGTCTGTGTTCTAACAGAATGTGGACTCAGATTTTGTTCAAAAATTACTCAGTGTGTGTTCTAACAGAATGTGGATTCAGATCAAAAATTACTAACTCAGTCTGTGTTCTAACAGAATGTGGATTCAGATCAAAAATTACTAACTCAGTCTGTGTTCTAACAGAATATGAACTCAGATTTTGTTCAAAAATTACTCAGTCTGTGTTCTAACAGAATATGGACTCAGTCTATATTTAAAGAATACTCACTCACCTCAGTATTCTAACAGAACACTCACGTAGCCAGTGTTCTAACAGAATACTAACTCATCCTGTGTTCTAACAGAATGTGGATTCAGATCAAAAATTACTAACTCAGTCTGTGTTCTAACAGAATGTGGACTCAGATTTTGTTCAAAAATTACTCAGTCTGTTTCTAACAGAATATGGTCTCAGTCTATATTTAAAGAATACTCACTCACCTCAGTATTCCTACAGAACACTTACGTAGCCAGTGTTCTAACAGAATACTAACTCAGCCTGTGTTCTAACAGAATGTGCATTCAGATCAAATATTACTAACTCAGTCTGTGTTCTAACAGAATGTGGACTCAGATTTTGTTCAAAAATTACTCAGTCTGTGTTCTAACAGAATGTGGATTCAGATCAAAAATTACTAACTCAGTCTGTGTTCTAACAGAATGTGGGTTCAGATCAAAAATTACTAACTCAGTCTGTGTTCTAACAGAATGTGGACTCAGATTTTGTTCAAAAATTACTCAGTCTGTTTCTAACAGAATATGGTCTCAGTCTTTGTTTAAAGAATACTCACTCAGCTCAGTGTTCTAACATAACACTCACTTAGCCTGTGTTCTAACAGAATGTGGTTTCAGATCAAAAATTACTAACTCAGTCTGTGTTCTAACAGAATATGAACTCAGATTTTGTTCAAAAATTACTCAGTCTGTGTTCTAACAGAATATGGACTCAGTCTATGTTTAAAGAATACTCACTCAGCCAGTGTTCTACCAGAATATGGATTCAGACTATTTTCAAGAATACTCACTCAGCCTGTGTTCTAGCAGAACGCTCACTTAGCCTGTGTTCTAAAAGAATGTGTACTCAGATATTGTTCAAAAATTACTAACTCAGTCTGTGTTCTAACAGAATTTGGACGCAGTCTCTGTTTAAAAAATACTCACTCACCTCAGTGTTCTAACAGAACACTCACGTAGCCTGTGTTCTAAGAGAACACTAACTCAGCCTGTTTTCTAACAAAATGTGGATTCAGATCAAAAATTACTAACGCAGTCTGTGTTCTAACAGAATATGGACTTAGATTTTGTTCAAAAATTACTCAGTCTGTGTTCTAACAGAATATGGACTCAGTCTATGTTTAAAGAATACTCACTCAGCCAGTATTTTACCAGAGTATGGACTCAGCCTGTGTTCTAACAGAATACTCACAAAGCCTGTGTTCTAACAGAATATGGACTCAGTCTATATTTAAAGAATACTCACTCACCTCAGTATTCCAACAGAACACTCATGTAGCCAGTGTTATAACAGAATACTAACTCAGCCTGTGTTCTAACGGAATGTGGATTCAGATCAAATATTACTAACTCAGTCTGTGTTCTAACAGAATGTGGACTCAGATTTTGTTCAAAAATTATTCAGTCTGTTTCTAACAGAATATGGTCTCAGTCTTTGTTTAAAGAATACTCACTCAGCTCAGTGTTCTAACATAACACTCACTTAGCCTGTGTTCTAACAGAATGTGGTTTCAGATCAAAAATTACTAACTCAGTCTGTGTTCTAACAGAATATGAACTCAGATTTTGTTCAAAAATTACTCAGTCTGTGTTCTAACAGAATATGGACTCAGTCTATGTTTAAAGAATACTCACTCAGCCAGTGTTCTACCAGAATATGGATTCAGACTATTTTCAAGAATACTCACTCAGCCTGTGTTCTAGCAGAACGCTCACTTAGCCTGTGTTCTAACAGAATGTGGACTCAGATATTGTTCAAAAATTACTTACTCAGTCTGTGTTCTAACAGAATTTGGACGCAGTCTCTGTTTAAAAAATACTCACTCACCTCAGTATTCTAACAGAACACTCACGTAGCCTGTGTTCTAACAGAACACTAACTCAGCCTGTTTTCTAACAAAATGTGGATTCAGATCAAAAATTACTAACGCAGTCTGTGTTCTAACAGAATATGGACTTAGATTTTGTTCAAAAATTACTCAGTCTGTGTTCTAACAGAATATGGACTCAGTCTATGTTTAAAGAATACTCACTCAGCCAGTATTTTACCAGAGTATGGACTCAGCCTGTGTTCTAACAGAATACTCACACAGCCTGTGTTCTAACAGAATATGTACTCAGTCTATATTTAAAGAATACACACTCACCTCAGTATTCTAACAGAACACTCACGTAGCCAGTGTTCTAACAGAATACTAACTCAGCCTGTGTTCTAACAGAATGTGGTTTCAGATCAAAAATTACTAACTCAGTCTGTGTTCTAACAGAATATGAACTCAGATTTTGTTCAAAAATTACTCAGTCTGTGTTCTAGCAGAATATGGACTCAGTCTATGTTTAAAGAATACTCACTCAGCCAGTGTTCTACCAGAATATGGATTCAGACTATTTTCAAGAATACTCACTCAGCCTGTGTTCTAGCAGAACGCTCACTTAGCCTGTGTTCTAACAGAATGTGTACTCAGATATTGTTCAAAAATTACTTACTCAGTCTGTGTTCTAACAGAATTTGGACGCAGTCTCTGTTTAAAAAATACTCACTCACCTCAGTATTCTAACAGAACACTCACGTAGCCTGTGTTCTAACAGAACACTAACTCAGCCTGTTTTCTAACAAAATGTGGATTCAGATCAAAAATTACTAACGCAGTCTGTGTTCTAACAGAATATGGACTTAGATTTTGTTCAAAAATTACTCAGTCTGTGTTCTAACAGAATATGGACTCAGTGTATGTTTAAAGAATACTCACTCAGCCAGTATTTTACCAGAGTATGGACTCAGCCTGTGTTCTAACAGAATACTCACACAGCCTGTGTTCTAACAGAATATGTACTCAGTCTATATTTAAAGAATACTCACTCACCTCAGTATTCTAACAGAACACTCACGTAGCCAGTGTTCTAACAGAATACTAACTCAGCCTGTGTTCTAACAGAATGTGGACTCAGATTTTGTTCAAAAATTACTCAGTCTGTTTCTAACAGAATATGGACTCAGTCTATGTTTAAAGAATACTCACTCAACCAGTATTTTACCAGAGTATGGACTCAGCCTGTGTTTTACCAGAATACTCACACAGCCTGTGTTCTAACAGAATATGGACTCAGTCTATATTTAAAGAATACTAACTGACCTCAGTATTCTAACAGAACACTCACGTACCCTGTGTTCTAACAGAACACTAACTCAGCCTGTTTTCTAACAGAATGTGGATTCAGATCAAAAATTACTAACGCAGTCTGTGTTCTAACAGAATATGGACTTAGATTTTGTTCAAAAATTACTCAGTCTGTGTTCTAACAGCATATGGACTCAGTCTATGTTTAAAGAATACTCACTCAGCCAGTATTTTACCAGAGTATGGACTCAGCCTGTGTTCTAACAGAATACTCACACAGCCTGTGTTCTAACAGAATATGGACTCAGTCTATATTTAAAGAATACTCACTCACCTCAGTATTCCTACAGAACACTCACGTAGCCAGTGTTCTAACAGAATACTAACTCAGCCTGTGTTCTAACAGAATGTGCATTCAGATCAAATATTACTAACTCAGTCTGTGTTCTAACAGAATGTGGACTCAGATTTTGTTCAAAAATTACTCAGTCTGTGTTCTAACAGAATGTGGATTCAGATCAAAAATTACTAACTCAGTCTGTGTTCTAACAGAATGTGGGTTCAGATCAAAAATTACTAACTCAGTCTGTGTTCTAACAGAATATGAACTCAGATTTTGTTCAAAAATTACTCAGTCTGTGTTCTAACAGAATATGCACTCAGTCTATATTTAAAGAATACTCACTCACCTCAGTATTCTAACAGAACACTCACGTAGCCAGTGTTCTAACAGAATACTAACTCATCCTGTGTTCTAACAGAATGTGGATTCAGATCAAAAATTACTAACTCAGTCTGTGTTCTAACAGAATGTGGACTCAGATTTTGTTCAAAAGTTACTCAGTCTGTTTCTAACAGAATATGGTCTCAGTCTTTGTTTAAATAATACTCACTCAGCTCAGTGTTCTAACATAACACTCACTTAGCCTGTGTTCTAACAGAATGTGGTTTCAGATCAAAAATTACTAACTCAGTCTGTGTTCTAACAGAATATGAACTCAGATTTTGTTCAAAAATTACTCAGTCTGTGTTCTAACAGAATATGGACTCAGTCTATGTTTAAAGAATACTCACTCAACCAGTATTTTACCAGAGTATGGACTCAGCCTGTGTTTTACCAGAATACTCACACAGCCTGTGTTCTAACAGAATATGGACTCAGTCTATATTTAAAGAATACTAACTGACCTCAGTATTCTAACAGAACACTCACGTACCCTGTGTTCTAACAGAACACTAACTCAGCCTGTTTTCTAACAGAATGTGGATTCAGATCAAAAATTACTAACGCAGTCTGTGTTCTAACAGAATATGGACTTAGATTTTGTTCAAAAATTACTCAGTCTGTGTTCTAACAGCATATGGACTCAGTCTATGTTTAAAGAATACTCACTCAGCCAGTATTTTACCAGAGTATGGACTCAGCCTGTGTTCTAACAGAATACTCACACAGCCTGTGTTCTAACAGAATATGGACTCAGTCTATATTTAAAGAATACTCACTCACCTCAGTATTCCTACAGAACACTCACGTAGCCAGTGTTCTAACAGAATACTAACTCAGCCTGTGTTCTAACAGAATGTGCATTCAGATCAAATATTACTAACTCAGTCTGTGTTCTAACAGAATGTGGACTCAGATTTTGTTCAAAAATTACTCAGTCTGTGTTCTAACAGAATATGGACTCAGTCTATGTTTAAAGAATACTCACTCAGCCAGTATTTTACCAGAGTATGGACTCAGCCTGTGTTCTAACAGAATACTCACACAGCCTGTGTTCTAACAGAATATGTACTCAGTCTATATTTAAAGAATACTCACTCACCTCAGTATTCTAACAGAACACTCACGTAGCCAGTGTTCTAACAGAATACTAACTCAGCCTGTGTTCTAACAGAATGTGGACTCAGATTTTGTTCAAAAATTACTCATTCTGTTTCTAACAGAATATGGAGTCAGTCTATGTTTAAAGAATACTCACTCAACCAGTATTTTACCAGAGTATGGACTCAGCCTTTGTTCTACCAGAATACTCACACAGCCTGTGTTCTAACAGAATATGGACTCAGTCTATATTTAAAGAATACTCACTCACCTCAGTTTTCTAACACAACACTCACGTACCCTGTGTTCTAACAGAACACTAACTCAGCCTGTTTTCTAACAGAATGTGGATTCAGATCAAAAATTACTAACGCAGTCTGTGTTCTAACAGAATATGGACTTAGATTTTGTTCAAAAATTACTCAGTCTGTGTTCTAACAGAATATGGACTCAGTCTATGTTTAAAGAATACTCACTCAGCCAATATTTTACCAGAGTATGGACTCAGCCTGTGTTCTAACAGAATACTCACACAGCCTGTGTTCTAACAGAATATGTACTCAGTCTATATTTAAAGAATACACACTCACCTCAGTATTCTAACAGAACACTCACGTAGCCAGTGTTCTAACAGAATACTAACTCAGCCTGTGTTCTAACAGAATGTGGTTTCAGATCAAAAATTACTAACTCAGTCTGTGTTCTAACAGAATATGAACTCAGATTTTGTTCAAAAATTACTCAGTCTGTGTTCTAGCAGAATATGGACTCAGTCTATGTTTAAAGAATACTCACTCAGCCAGTGTTCTACCAGAATATGGATTCAGACTATTTTCAAGAATACTCACTCAGCCTGTGTTCTAGCAGAACGCTCACTTAGCCTGTGTTCTAACAGAATGTGTACTCAGATATTGTTCAAAAATTACTTACTCAGTCTGTGTTCTAACAGAATTTGGACGCAGTCTCTGTTTAAAAAATACTCACTCACCTCAGTATTCTAACAGAACACTCACGTAGCCTGTGTTCTAACAGAACACTAACTCAGCCTGTTTTCTAACAAAATGTGGATTCAGATCAAAAATTACTAACGCAGTCTGTGTTCTAACAGAATATGGACTTAGATTTTGTTCAAAAATTACTCAGTCTGTGTTCTAACAGAATATGGACTCAGTGTATGTTTAAAGAATACTCACTCAGCCAGTATTTTACCAGAGTATGGACTCAGCCTGTGTTCTAACAGAATACTCACACAGCCTGTGTTCTAACAGAATATGTACTCAGTCTATATTTAAAGAATACTCACTCACCTCAGTATTCTAACAGAACACTCACGTAGCCAGTGTTCTAACAGAATACTAACTCAGCCTGTGTTCTAACAGAATGTGGACTCAGATTTTGTTCAAAAATTACTCAGTCTGTTTCTAACAGAATATGGACTCAGTCTATGTTTAAAGAATACTCACTCAACCAGTATTTTACCAGAGTATGGACTCAGCCTGTGTTTTACCAGAATACTCACACAGCCTGTGTTCTAACAGAATATGGACTCAGTCTATATTTAAAGAATACTAACTGACCTCAGTATTCTAACAGAACACTCACGTACCCTGTGTTCTAACAGAACACTAACTCAGCCTGTTTTCTAACAGAATGTGGATTCAGATCAAAAATTACTAACGCAGTCTGTGTTCTAACAGAATATGGACTTAGATTTTGTTCAAAAATTACTCAGTCTGTGTTCTAACAGCATATGGACTCAGTCTATGTTTAAAGAATACTCACTCAGCCAGTATTTTACCAGAGTATGGACTCAGCCTGTGTTCTAACAGAATACTCACACAGCCTGTGTTCTAACAGAATATGGACTCAGTCTATATTTAAAGAATACTCACTCACCTCAGTATTCCTACAGAACACTCACGTAGCCAGTGTTCTAACAGAATACTAACTCAGCCTGTGTTCTAACAGAATGTGCATTCAGATCAAATATTACTAACTCAGTCTGTGTTCTAACAGAATGTGGACTCAGATTTTGTTCAAAAATTACTCAGTCTGTGTTCTAACAGAATGTGGATTCAGATCAAAAATTACTAACTCAGTCTGTGTTCTAACAGAATGTGGGTTCAGATCAAAAATTACTAACTCAGTCTGTGTTCTAACAGAATATGAACTCAGATTTTGTTCAAAAATTACTCAGTCTGTGTTCTAACAGAATATGCACTCAGTCTATATTTAAAGAATACTCACTCACCTCAGTATTCTAACAGAACACTCACGTAGCCAGTGTTCTAACAGAATACTAACTCATCCTGTGTTCTAACAGAATGTGGATTCAGATCAAAAATTACTAACTCAGTCTGTGTTCTAACAGAATGTGGACTCAGATTTTGTTCAAAAGTTACTCAGTCTGTTTCTAACAGAATATGGTCTCAGTCTTTGTTTAAATAATACTCACTCAGCTCAGTGTTCTAACATAACACTCACTTAGCCTGTGTTCTAACAGAATGTGGTTTCAGATCAAAAATTACTAACTCAGTCTGTGTTCTAACAGAATATGAACTCAGATTTTGTTCAAAAATTACTCAGTCTGTGTTCTAACAGAATATGGACTCAGTCTATGTTTAAAGAATACTCACTCAGCCAGTGTTCTACCAGAATATGGATTCAGACTATTTTCAAGAATACTCACTCAGCCTGTGTTCTAGCAGAACGCTCACTTAGCCTGTGTTCTAACAGAATGTGTACTCAGATATTGTTCAAAAATTACTAACTCAGTCTGTGTTCTAACAGAATTTGGACGCAGTCTCTGTTTAAAAAATACTCACTCACCTCAGTGTTCTAACAGAACACTCACGTAGCCTGTGTTCTAAGAGAACACTAACTCAGCCTGTTTTCTAACAAAATGTGGATTCAGATCAAAAATTACTAACGCAGTCTGTGTTCTAACAGAATATGGACTTAGATTTTGTTCAAAAATTACTCAGTCTGTGTTCTAACAGAATATGGACTCAGTCTATGTTTAAAGAATACTCACTCAGCCAGTATTTTACCAGAGTATGGACTCAGCCTGTGTTCTAACAGAATACTCACACAGCCTGTGTTCTAACAGAATATGGACTCAGTCTATATTTAAAGAATACTCACTCACCTCAGTATTCCAACAGAACACTCATGTAGCCAGTGTTATAACAGAATACTAACTCAGCCTGTGTTCTAACGGAATGTGGATTCAGATCAAATATTACTAACTCAGTCTGTGTTCTAACAGAATGTGGACTCAGATTTTGTTCAAAAATTATTCAGCCTGTGTTCAAACAGAATGTGGATTCAGATAAAAATTACTAACTCAGTCTGTGTTCTAACAGAATGTGGGTTCAGATCAAAAATTACTAACTCAGTTTGTGTTCTAACAGAATATGAACTCAGATTTTGTTCAAAAATTACTCAGTCTGTGTTCTAGCAGAATATGGACTCAGTCTATATTTAAAGAATATTCACTCACCTAAGTATTCTAACAGAACACTCACGTAGCCAGTGTTCTAACAGAATACTAACTCATCCTGTGTTCTAACAGAATGTGGACTCAGATTTTGTTCAAAAATTACTCAGTCTGTTTCTAACAGAATATGGTCTCAGTCTTTGTTTAAAGAATACTCACTCAGCTCAGTGTTCTAACATAACACTCACTTAGCCTGTGTTCTAACAGAATGTGGTTTCAGATCAAAAATTACTAACTCAGTCTGTGTTCTAACAGAATGTGGGTTCAGATCAAAAATTACTAACTCAGTCTGTGTTCTAACAGAATATGAACTCAGATTTTGTTCAAAAATTACTCAGTCTGTGTTCTAACAGAATATGGACTCAGTCTATGTTTAAAGAATACTCACTCAGCCAGTATTTTACCAGAGTATGGACTCAGCCTGTGTTCTAACAGAATACTCACACAGCCTGTGTTCTAACAGAATATGGACTCAGTCTATATTTAAAGAATACTCACTCACCTCAGTATTCCTACAGAACACTCACGTAGCCAGTGTTCTAACAGAATACTAACTCAGCCTGTGTTCTAACAGAATGTGCATTCAGATCAAATATTACTAACTCAGTCTGTGTTCTAACAGAATGTGGACTCAGATTTTGTTCAAAAATTACTCAGTCTGTGTTCTAACAGAATGTGGATTCAGATCAAAAATTACTAACTCAGTCTGTGTTCTAACAGAATGTGGATTCAGATCAAAAATTACTAACTCAGTCTGTGTTCTAACAGAATATGAACTCAGATTTTGTTCAAAAATTACTCAGTCTGTGTTCTAACAGAATATGGACTCAGTCTATATTTAAAGAATACTCACTCACCTCAGTATTCTAACAGAACACTCACGTAGCCAGTGTTCTAACAGAATACTAACTCATCCTGTGTTCTAACAGAATGTGGATTCAGATCAAAAATTACTAACTCAGTCTGTGTTCTAACAGAATGTGGACTCAGATTTTGTTCAAAAATTACTCAGTCTGTTTCTAACAGAATATGGTCTCAGTCTTTGTTTAAAGAATACTCACTCAGCTCAGTGTTCTAACATAACACTCACTTAGCCTGTGTTCTAACAGAATGTGGTTTCAGATCAAAAATTACTAACTCAGTCTGTGTTCTAACAGAATATGAACTCAGATTTTGTTCAAAAATTACTCAGTCTGTGTTCTAACAGAATATGGACTCAGTCTATGTTTAAAGAATACTCACTCAGCCAGTGTTCTACCAGAATATGGATTCAGACTATTTTCAAGAATACTCACTCAGCCTGTGTTCTAGCAGAACGCTCACTTAGCCTGTGTTCTAACAGAATGTGTACTCAGATATTGTTCAAAAATTACTTACTCAGTCTGTGTTCTAACAGAATTTGGACGCAGTCTCTGTTTAAAAAATACTCACTCACCTCAGTATTCTAACAGAACACTCACGTAGCCTGTGTTCTAACAGAATACTCACACAGCCTGTGTTCTAACAGAATATGTACTCAGTCTATATTTAAAGAATACTCACTCACCTCAGTATTCTAACAGAACACTCACGTAGCCAGTGTTCTAACAGAACACTAACTCAGCCTGTTTTCTAACAGAATGTGGATTCAGATCAAAAATTACTAACGCAGTCTGTGTTCTAACAGAATATGGACTTAGATTTTGTTCAAAAATTACTCAGTCTGTGTTCTAACAGAATATGGACTCAGTCTATGTTTAAAGAATACTCACTCAGCCAGTATTTTACCAGAGTATGGACTCAGCCTGTGTTCTAACAGAATACTCACACAGCCTGTGTTCTAACAGAGTATGTACTCAGTCTATATTTAAAGAATACTCACTCACCTCAGTATTCTAACAGAACACTCACGTAGCCAGTGTTCTAACAGAATACTAACTCAGCCTGTGTTCTAACAGAATGTGGACTCAGATTTTGTTCAAAAATTACTCAGTCTGTTTCGAACAGAATATGGACTCAGTCTATGTTTAAAGAATACTCACTCAACCAGTATTTTACCAGAGTATGGACTCAGCCTGTGTTCTACCAGAATACTCACACAGCCTGTGTTCTAACAGAATATGGACTCAGTCTATATTTAAAGAATACTCACTGACCTCAGTATTCTAACAGAACACTCACGTACCCTGTGTTCTAACAGAACACTAACTCAGCCTGTTTTCTAACAGAATGTGGATTCAGATCAAAAATTACTAACGCAGTCTGTGTTCTAACAGAATATGGACTTAGATTTTGTTCAAAAATTACTCAGTCTGTGTTCTAACAGAATATGGACTCAGTCTATGTTTAAAGAATACTCACTCAGCCAGTATTTTACCAGAGTATGGACTCAGCCTGTGTTCTAACAGAATACTCACACAGCCTGTGTTCTAACAGAATATGGACTCAGTCTATATTTAAAGAATACTCACTCACCTCAGTATTCCTACAGAACACTCACGTAGCCAGTGTTCTAACAGAATACTAACTCAGCCTGTGTTCTAACAGAATGTGCATTCAGATCAAATATTACTAACTCAGTCTGTGTTCTAACAGAATGTGGACTCAGATTTTGTTCAAAAATTACTCAGTCTGTGTTCTAACAGAATGTGGATTCAGATCAAAAATTACTAACTCAGTCTGTGTTCTAACAGAATATGAACTCAGATTTTGTTCAAAAATTACTCAGTCTGTGTTCTAACAGAATATGCACTCAGTCTATATTTAAAGAATACTCACTCACCTCAGTATTCTAACAGAACACTCACGTAGCCAGTGTTCTAACAGAATACTAACTCATCCTGTGTTCTAACAGAATGTGGATTCAGATCAAAAATTACTAACTCAGTCTGTGTTCTAACAGAATGTGGACTCAGATTTTGTTCAAAAATTACTCAGTCTGTTTCTAACAGAATATGGTCTCAGTCTTTGTTTAAAGAATACTCACTCAGCTCAGTGTTCTAACATAACACTCACTTAGCCTGTGTTCTAACAGAATGTGGTTTCAGATCAAAAATTACTAACTCAGTCTGTGTTCTAACAGAATATGAACTCAGATTTTGTTCAAAAATTACTCAGTCTGTGTTCTAACAGAATATGGACTCAGTCTATGTTTAAAGAATACTCACTCAGCCAGTGTTCTACCAGAATATGGATTCAGACTATTTTCAAGAATACTCACTCAGCCTGTGTTCTAGCAGAACGCTCACTTAGCCTGTGTTCTAACAGAATGTGTATTCAGATATTGTTCAAAAATTACTAACTCAGTCTGTGTTCTAACAGAATTTGGACGCAGTCTCTGTTTAAAAAATACTCACTCACCTCAGTGTTCTAACAGAACACTCACGTAGCCTGTGTTCTAACAGAACACTAACTCAGCCTGTTTTCTAACAAAATGTGGATTCAGATCAAAAATTACTAACGCAGTCTGTGTTCTAACAGAATATGGACTTAGATTTTGTTCAAAAATTACTCAGTCTGTGTTCTAACAGAATATGGACTCAGTCTATGTTTAAAGAATACTCACTCAGCCAATATTTTACCAGAGTATGGACTCAGCCTGTGTTCTAACAGAATACTCACACAGCCTGTGTTCTAACAGAATATGGACTCAGTCTATATTTAAAGAATACTCACTCACCTCAGTATTCCTACAGAACACTCACGTAGCCAGTGTTCTAACAGAATATTAACTCAGCCTGTGTTCTAACAGAATGTGGATTCAGATCAAATATTACTAACTCAGTCTGTGTTCTAACAGAATGTGGACTCAGATTTTGTTCAAAAATTACTCAGTCTGTGTTCTAACAGAATATGGACTAAGTCTATGTTTAAAGAATACTCACTCAGCTCAGTGTTCTAACATAACACTCACTTAGCCTGTGTTCTAACAGAATGTGGTTTCAGATCAAAAATTACTAACTCAGTCTGTGTTCTAAAAGAATGTGGACTCAGATTTTGTTCAAAAATTACTCAGTCTGTGTTCTAACAGAATATGGACTCAGTCTATGTTTAAAGAATACTCACTCAGCCAGTGTTCTACCAGAATATGGATTCAGACTATTTTCAAGAATACTCACTCAGCCTGTGTTCTAGCAGAACGCTCACTTAGCCTGTGTTCTAACAGAATATGGACTTAGATTTTGTTCAAAAATTACTCAGTCTGTGTTCTAACAGAATATGGACTCAGTCTATGTTTAAAGAATACTCACTCAGCCAGTATTTTACCAGAGTATGGACTCAGCCTGTGTTCTAACAGAATACTCACACAGCCTGTGTTCTAACAGAATATGTACTCAGTCTATATTTAAAGAATACTCACTCACCTCAGTATTCTAACAGAACACTCACGTAGCCAGTGTTCTAACAGAATACTAACTCAGCCTGTGTTCTAACAGAATGTGGACTCAGATTTTGTTCAAAAATTACTCATTCTGTTTCTAACAGAATATGGAGTCAGTCTATGTTTAAAGAATACTCACTCAACCAGTATTTTACCAGAGTATGGACTCAGCCTTTGTTCTACCAGAATACTCACACAGCCTGTGTTCTAACAGAATATGGACTCAGTCTATATTTAAAGAATACTCACTCACCTCAGTTTTCTAACACAACACTCACGTACCCTGTGTTCTAACAGAACACTAACTCAGCCTGTTTTCTAACAGAATGTGGATTCAGATCAAAAATTACTAACGCAGTCTGTGTTCTAACAGAATATGGACTTAGATTTTGTTCAAAAATTACTCAGTCTGTGTTCTAACAGAATATGGACTCAGTCTATGTTTAAAGAATACTCACTCAGCCAGTATTTTACCAGAGTATGGACTCAGCCTGTGTTCTAACAGAATACTCACACAGCCTGTGTTCTAACAGAATATGTACTCAGTCTATATTTAAAGAATACACACTCACCTCAGTATTCTAACAGAACACTCACGTAGCCAGTGTTCTAACAGAATACTAACTCAGCCTGTGTTCTAACAGAATGTGGTTTCAGATCAAAAATTACTAACTCAGTCTGTGTTCTAACAGAATATGAACTCAGATTTTGTTCAAAAATTACTCAGTCTGTGTTCTAGCAGAATATGGACTCAGTCTATGTTTAAAGAATACTCACTCAGCCAGTGTTCTACCAGAATATGGATTCAGACTATTTTCAAGAATACTCACTCAGCCTGTGTTCTAGCAGAACGCTCACTTAGCCTGTGTTCTAACAGAATGTGTACTCAGATATTGTTCAAAAATTACTTACTCAGTCTGTGTTCTAACAGAATTTGGACGCAGTCTCTGTTTAAAAAATACTCACTCACCTCAGTATTCTAACAGAACACTCACGTAGCCTGTGTTCTAACAGAACACTAACTCAGCCTGTTTTCTAACAAAATGTGGATTCAGATCAAAAATTACTAACGCAGTCTGTGTTCTAACAGAATATGGACTTAGATTTTGTTCAAAAATTACTCAGTCTGTGTTCTAACAGAATATGGACTCAGTGTATGTTTAAAGAATACTCACTCAGCCAGTATTTTACCAGAGTATGGACTCAGCCTGTGTTCTAACAGAATACTCACACAGCCTGTGTTCTAACAGAATATGTACTCAGTCTATATTTAAAGAATACTCACTCACCTCAGTATTCTAACAGAACACTCACGTAGCCAGTGTTCTAACAGAATACTAACTCAGCCTGTGTTCTAACAGAATGTGGACTCAGATTTTGTTCAAAAATTACTCAGTCTGTTTCTAACAGAATATGGACTCAGTCTATGTTTAAAGAATACTCACTCAACCAGTATTTTACCAGAGTATGGACTCAGCCTGTGTTTTACCAGAATACTCACACAGCCTGTGTTCTAACAGAATATGGACTCAGTCTATATTTAAAGAATACTAACTGACCTCAGTATTCTAACAGAACACTCACGTACCCTGTGTTCTAACAGAACACTAACTCAGCCTGTTTTCTAACAGAATGTGGATTCAGATCAAAAATTACTAACGCAGTCTGTGTTCTAACAGAATATGGACTTAGATTTTGTTCAAAAATTACTCAGTCTGTGTTCTAACAGCATATGGACTCAGTCTATGTTTAAAGAATACTCACTCAGCCAGTATTTTACCAGAGTATGGACTCAGCCTGTGTTCTAACAGAATACTCACACAGCCTGTGTTCTAACAGAATATGGACTCAGTCTATATTTAAAGAATACTCACTCACCTCAGTATTCCTACAGAACACTCACGTAGCCAGTGTTCTAACAGAATACTAACTCAGCCTGTGTTCTAACAGAATGTGCATTCAGATCAAATATTACTAACTCAGTCTGTGTTCTAACAGAATGTGGACTCAGATTTTGTTCAAAAATTACTCAGTCTGTGTTCTAACAGAATGTGGATTCAGATCAAAAATTACTAACTCAGTCTGTGTTCTAACAGAATGTGGGTTCAGATCAAAAATTACTAACTCAGTCTGTGTTCTAACAGAATATGAACTCAGATTTTGTTCAAAAATTACTCAGTCTGTGTTCTAACAGAATATGCACTCAGTCTATATTTAAAGAATACTCACTCACCTCAGTATTCTAACAGAACACTCACGTAGCCAGTGTTCTAACAGAATACTAACTCATCCTGTGTTCTAACAGAATGTGGATTCAGATCAAAAATTACTAACTCAGTCTGTGTTCTAACAGAATGTGGACTCAGATTTTGTTCAAAAGTTACTCAGTCTGTTTCTAACAGAATATGGTCTCAGTCTTTGTTTAAATAATACTCACTCAGCTCAGTGTTCTAACATAACACTCACTTAGCCTGTGTTCTAACAGAATGTGGTTTCAGATCAAAAATTACTAACTCAGTCTGTGTTCTAACAGAATATGAACTCAGATTTTGTTCAAAAATTACTCAGTCTGTGTTCTAACAGAATATGGACTCAGTCTATGTTTAAAGAATACTCACTCAGCCAGTGTTCTACCAGAATATGGATTCAGACTATTTTCAAGAATACTCACTCAGCCTGTGTTCTAGCAGAACGCTCACTTAGCCTGTGTTCTAACAGAATGTGTACTCAGATATTGTTCAAAAATTACTAACTCAGTCTGTGTTCTAACAGAATTTGGACGCAGTCTCTGTTTAAAAAATACTCACTCACCTCAGTGTTCTAACAGAACACTCACGTAGCCTGTGTTCTAAGAGAACACTAACTCAGCCTGTTTTCTAACAAAATGTGGATTCAGATCAAAAATTACTAACGCAGTCTGTGTTCTAACAGAATATGGACTTAGATTTTGTTCAAAAATTACTCAGTCTGTGTTCTAACAGAATATGGACTCAGTCTATGTTTAAAGAATACTCACTCAGCCAGTATTTTACCAGAGTATGGACTCAGCCTGTGTTCTAACAGAATACTCACACAGCCTGTGTTCTAACAGAATATGGACTCAGTCTATATTTAAAGAATACTCACTCACCTCAGTATTCCAACAGAACACTCATGTAGCCAGTGTTATAACAGAATACTAACTCAGCCTGTGTTCTAACGGAATGTGGATTCAGATCAAATATTACTAACTCAGTCTGTGTTCTAACAGAATGTGGACTCAGATTTTGTTCAAAAATTATTCAGCCTGTGTTCAAACAGAATGTGGATTCAGATAAAAATTACTAACTCAGTCTGTGTTCTAACAGAATGTGGGTTCAGATCAAAAATTACTAACTCAGTCTGTGTTCTAACAGAATATGAACTCAGATTTTGTTCAAAAATTACTCAGTCTGTGTTCTAGCAGAATATGGACTCAGTCTATATTTAAAGAATATTCACTCACCTAAGTATTCTAACAGAACACTCACGTAGCCAGTGTTCTAACAGAATACTAACTCATCCTGTGTTCTAACAGAATGTGGACTCAGATTTTGTTCAAAAATTACTCAGTCTGTTTCTAACAGAATATGGTCTCAGTCTTTGTTTAAAGAATACTCACTCAGCTCAGTGTTCTAACATAACACTCACTTAGCCTGTGTTCTAACAGAATGTGGTTTCAGATCAAAAATTACTAACTCAGTCTGTGTTCTAACAGAATGTGGGTTCAGATCAAAAATTACTAACTCAGTCTGTGTTCTAACAGAATATGAACTCAGATTTTGTTCAAAAATTACTCAGTCTGTGTTCTAACAGAATATGGACTCAGTCTATGTTTAAAGAATACTCACTCAGCCAGTATTTTACCAGAGTATGGACTCAGCCTGTGTTCTAACAGAATACTCACACAGCCTGTGTTCTAACAGAATATGGACTCAGTCTATATTTAAAGAATACTCACTCACCTCAGTATTCCTACAGAACACTCACGTAGCCAGTGTTCTAACAGAATACTAACTCAGCCTGTGTTCTAACAGAATGTGCATTCAGATCAAATATTACTAACTCAGTCTGTGTTCTAACAGAATGTGGACTCAGATTTTGTTCAAAAATTACTCAGTCTGTGTTCTAACAGAATGTGGATTCAGATCAAAAATTACTAACTCAGTCTGTGTTCTAACAGAATGTGGATTCAGATCAAAAATTACTAACTCAGTCTGTGTTCTAACAGAATATGAACTCAGATTTTGTTCAAAAATTACTCAGTCTGTGTTCTAACAGAATATGGACTCAGTCTATATTTAAAGAATACTCACTCACCTCAGTATTCTAACAGAACACTCACGTAGCCAGTGTTCTAACAGAATACTAACTCATCCTGTGTTCTAACAGAATGTGGATTCAGATCAAAAATTACTAACTCAGTCTGTGTTCTAACAGAATGTGGACTCAGATTTTGTTCAAAAATTACTCAGTCTGTTTCTAACAGAATATGGTCTCAGTCTTTGTTTAAAGAATACTCACTCAGCTCAGTGTTCTAACATAACACTCACTTAGCCTGTGTTCTAACAGAATGTGGTTTCAGATCAAAAATTACTAACTCAGTCTGTGTTCTAACAGAATATGAACTCAGATTTTGTTCAAAAATTACTCAGTCTGTGTTCTAACAGAATATGGACTCAGTCTATGTTTAAAGAATACTCACTCAGCCAGTGTTCTACCAGAATATGGATTCAGACTATTTTCAAGAATACTCACTCAGCCTGTGTTCTAGCAGAACGCTCACTTAGCCTGTGTTCTAACAGAATGTGTACTCAGATATTGTTCAAAAATTACTTACTCAGTCTGTGTTCTAACAGAATTTGGACGCAGTCTCTGTTTAAAAAATACTCACTCACCTCAGTATTCTAACAGAACACTCACGTAGCCTGTGTTCTAACAGAATACTCACACAGCCTGTGTTCTAACAGAATATGTACTCAGTCTATATTTAAAGAATACTCACTCACCTCAGTATTCTAACAGAACACTCACGTAGCCAGTGTTCTAACAGAACACTAACTCAGCCTGTTTTCTAACAGAATGTGGATTCAGATCAAAAATTACTAACGCAGTCTGTGTTCTAACAGAATATGGACTTAGATTTTGTTCAAAAATTACTCAGTCTGTGTTCTAACAGAATATGGACTCAGTCTATGTTTAAAGAATACTCACTCAGCCAGTATTTTACCAGAGTATGGACTCAGCCTGTGTTCTAACAGAATACTCACACAGCCTGTGTTCTAACAGAGTATGTACTCAGTCTATATTTAAAGAATACTCACTCACCTCAGTATTCTAACAGAACACTCACGTAGCCAGTGTTCTAACAGAATACTAACTCAGCCTGTGTTCTAACAGAATGTGGACTCAGATTTTGTTCAAAAATTACTCAGTCTGTTTCGAACAGAATATGGACTCAGTCTATGTTTAAAGAATACTCACTCAACCAGTATTTTACCAGAGTATGGACTCAGCCTGTGTTCTACCAGAATACTCACACAGCCTGTGTTCTAACAGAATATGGACTCAGTCTATATTTAAAGAATACTCACTGACCTCAGTATTCTAACAGAACACTCACGTACCCTGTGTTCTAACAGAACACTAACTCAGCCTGTTTTCTAACAGAATGTGGATTCAGATCAAAAATTACTAACGCAGTCTGTGTTCTAACAGAATATGGACTTAGATTTTGTTCAAAAATTACTCAGTCTGTGTTCTAACAGAATATGGACTCAGTCTATGTTTAAAGAATACTCACTCAGCCAGTATTTTACCAGAGTATGGACTCAGCCTGTGTTCTAACAGAATACTCACACAGCCTGTGTTCTAACAGAATATGGACTCAGTCTATATTTAAAGAATACTCACTCACCTCAGTATTCCTACAGAACACTCACGTAGCCAGTGTTCTAACAGAATACTAACTCAGCCTGTGTTCTAACAGAATGTGCATTCAGATCAAATATTACTAACTCAGTCTGTGTTCTAACAGAATGTGGACTCAGATTTTGTTCAAAAATTACTCAGTCTGTGTTCTAACAGAATGTGGATTCAGATCAAAAATTACTAACTCAGTCTGTGTTCTAACAGAATATGAACTCAGATTTTGTTCAAAAATTACTCAGTCTGTGTTCTAACAGAATATGCACTCAGTCTATATTTAAAGAATACTCACTCACCTCAGTATTCTAACAGAACACTCACGTAGCCAGTGTTCTAACAGAATACTAACTCATCCTGTGTTCTAACAGAATGTGGATTCAGATCAAAAATTACTAACTCAGTCTGTGTTCTAACAGAATGTGGACTCAGATTTTGTTCAAAAATTACTCAGTCTGTTTCTAACAGAATATGGTCTCAGTCTTTGTTTAAAGAATACTCACTCAGCTCAGTGTTCTAACATAACACTCACTTAGCCTGTGTTCTAACAGAATGTGGTTTCAGATCAAAAATTACTAACTCAGTCTGTGTTCTAACAGAATATGAACTCAGATTTTGTTCAAAAATTACTCAGTCTGTGTTCTAACAGAATATGGACTCAGTCTATGTTTAAAGAATACTCACTCAGCCAGTGTTCTACCAGAATATGGATTCAGACTATTTTCAAGAATACTCACTCAGCCTGTGTTCTAGCAGAACGCTCACTTAGCCTGTGTTCTAACAGAATGTGTATTCAGATATTGTTCAAAAATTACTAACTCAGTCTGTGTTCTAACAGAATTTGGACGCAGTCTCTGTTTAAAAAATACTCACTCACCTCAGTGTTCTAACAGAACACTCACGTAGCCTGTGTTCTAACAGAACACTAACTCAGCCTGTTTTCTAACAAAATGTGGATTCAGATCAAAAATTACTAACGCAGTCTGTGTTCTAACAGAATATGGACTTAGATTTTGTTCAAAAATTACTCAGTCTGTGTTCTAACAGAATATGGACTCAGTCTATGTTTAAAGAATACTCACTCAGCCAATATTTTACCAGAGTATGGACTCAGCCTGTGTTCTAACAGAATACTCACACAGCCTGTGTTCTAACAGAATATGGACTCAGTCTATATTTAAAGAATACTCACTCACCTCAGTATTCCTACAGAACACTCACGTAGCCAGTGTTCTAACAGAATATTAACTCAGCCTGTGTTCTAACAGAATGTGGATTCAGATCAAATATTACTAACTCAGTCTGTGTTCTAACAGAATGTGGACTCAGATTTTGTTCAAAAATTACTCAGTCTGTGTTCTAACAGAATATGGACTAAGTCTATGTTTAAAGAATACTCACTCAGCTCAGTGTTCTAACATAACACTCACTTAGCCTGTGTTCTAACAGAATGTGGTTTCAGATCAAAAATTACTAACTCAGTCTGTGTTCTAAAAGAATGTGGACTCAGATTTTGTTCAAAAATTACTCAGTCTGTGTTCTAACAGAATATGGACTCAGTCTATGTTTAAAGAATACTCACTCAGCCAGTGTTCTACCAGAATATGGATTCAGACTATTTTCAAGAATACTCACTCAGCCTGTGTTCTAGCAGAACGCTCACTTAGCCTGTGTTCTAACAGAATATGGACTTAGATTTTGTTCAAAAATTACTCAGTCTGTGTTCTAACAGAATATGGACTCAGTCTATGTTTAAAGAATACTCACTCAGCCAGTATTTTACCAGAGTATGGACTCAGCCTGTGTTCTAACAGAATACTCACACAGCCTGTGTTCTAACAGAATATGTACTCAGTCTATATTTAAAGAATACTCACTCACCTCAGTATTCTAACAGAACACTCACGTAGCCAGTGTTCTAACAGAATACTAACTCAGCCTGTGTTCTAACAGAATGTGGACTCAGATTTTGTTCAAAAATTACTCATTCTGTTTCTAACAGAATATGGAGTCAGTCTATGTTTAAAGAATACTCACTCAACCAGTATTTTACCAGAGTATGGACTCAGCCTTTGTTCTACCAGAATACTCACACAGCCTGTGTTCTAACAGAATATGGACTCAGTCTATATTTAAAGAATACTCACTCACCTCAGTTTTCTAACACAACACTCACGTACCCTGTGTTCTAACAGAACACTAACTCAGCCTGTTTTCTAACAGAATGTGGATTCAGATCAAAAATTACTAACGCAGTCTGTGTTCTAACAGAATATGGACTTAGATTTTGTTCAAAAATTACTCAGTCTGTGTTCTAACAGAATATGGACTCAGTCTATGTTTAAAGAATACTCACTCAGCCAATATTTTACCAGAGTATGGACTCAGCCTGTGTTCTAACAGAATACTCAAACAGCCTGTGTTCTAACAGAATATGTACTCAGTCTATATTTAAAGAATACTCACTCACCACAGTATTCCAACAGAACACTCACGTAGCCAGTGTTCTAACAGAATACTAACTCAGCCTGTGTTCTAACAGAATGTGGATTCAGATCAAATATTACTAACTCAGTCTGTGTTCTAACAGAATGTGGACGCAGATTTTGTTCAAAAATTATTCAGCCTGTGTTCTAACAGAATGTGGATTCAGATCAAAAATTACTAACTCAGTCTGTGTTCTAACAGAATGTGGACTCAGATTTTGTTCAAAAATTACTCAGTCTGTTTCTAACAGAATATGGTCTCAATCTATGTTTAAAGAATACTCACTCAGCCAGTATTTTACCAGAGTATGGACTCAGCCTGTGTTCTAACAGAATACTCACACAGCCTGTGTTCTAACAGAATATGGACTCAGTCTATATTTAAAGAATACTCACTCACCTCAGTATTCTAACAGAACACTCACGTAGCCTGTGTTCTAACAGAACACTAACTCAGCCTGCTTTCTAACAGAATGTCGATTCAGATCAAAAATTACTAACGCAGTCTGTGTTCTAACAGAATATGGACTTAGATTTTGTTCAAAAATTACTCAGTCTGTGTTCTAACAGAATATGGACTCAGTCTATGTTTAAAGAATACTCACTCAGCCAGTATTTTACCAGAGTATGGACTCAGCCTGTGTTCTAACAGAATACTCACACAGCCTGTGTTCTAACAGAATATGGACTCAGTCTATATTTAAAGAATACTCACTCACCTCAGTATTCCTACAGAACACTCACGTAGCCAGTGTTCTAACAGAATACTAACTCAGCCTGTGTTCTAACAGAATGTGCATTCAGATCAAATATTACTAACTCAGTCTGTGTTCTAACAGAATGTGGACTCAGATTTTGTTCAAAAATTACTCAGTCTGTGTTCTAACAGAATGTGGATTCAGATCAAAAATTACTAACTCAGTCTGTGTTCTAACAGAATGTGGATTCAGATCAAAAATTACTAACTCAGTCTGTGTTCTAACAGAATATGAACTCAGATTTTGTTCAAAAATTACTCAGTCTGTGTTCTAACAGAATATGGACTCAGTCTATATTTAAAGAATACTCACTCACCTCAGTATTCTAACAGAACACTCACGTAGCCAGTGTTCTAACAGAATACTAACTCATCCTGTGTTCTAACAGAATGTGGATTCAGATCAAAAATTACTAACTCAGTCTGTGTTCTAACAGAATGTGGACTCAGATTTTGTTCAAAAATTACTCAGTCTGTTTCTAACAGAATATGGTCTCAGTCTTTGTTTAAAGAATACTCATTCAGCTCAGTGTTCTAACATAACACTCACTTAGCCTGTGTTCTAACAGAATGTGGTTTCAGATCAAAAATTACTAACTCAGTCTGTGTTCTAACAGAATGTGGACTCAGATTTTGTTCAAAAATTACTCAGTCTGTGTTCTAACAGAATATGGACTCAGTCTATGTTTAAAGAATACTCACTCAGCCAGTGTTCTACCAGAATATGGATTCAGACTATTTTCAAGAATACTCACTCAGCCTGTGTTCTAGCAGAACGCTCACTTAGCCTGTGTTCTAACAGAATGTGTACTCAGATATTGTTCAAAAATTACTAACTCAGTCTGTGTTCTAACAGAATTTGGACGCAGTCTCTGTTTAAAAAATACTCACTCACCTCAGTGTTCTAACAGAACACTCACGTAGCCTGTGTTCTAAGAGAACACTAACTCAGCCTGTTTTCTAACAAAATGTGGATTCAGATCAAAAATTACTAACGCAGTCTGTGTTCTAACAGAATATGGACTTAGATTTTGTTCAAAAATTACTCAGTCTGTGTTCTAACAGAATATGGACTCAGTCTATGTTTAAAGAATACTCACTCAGCCAATATTTGACCAGAGTATGGACTCAGCCTGTGTTCTAACAGAATACTCACACAGCCTGTGTTCTAACAGAATATGGACTCAGTCTATATTTAAAGAATACTCACTCAACTCAGTATTCCTACAGAACACTCACGTAGCCAGTGTTCTAACAGAATATTAACTCAGCCTGTGTTCTAACAGAATGTGGATTCAGATCAAATATTACTAACTCAGTCTGTGTTCTAACAGAATGTGGACTCAGATTTTGTTCAAAAATTACTCAGTCTGTGTTCTAACAGAATATGGACTAAGTCTATGTTTAAAGAATACTCACTCAGCTCAGTGTTCTAACATAACACTCACTTAGCCTGTGTTCTAACAGAATGTGGTTTCAGATCAAAAATTACTAACTCAGTCTGTGTTCTAAAAGAATGTGGACTCAGATTTTGTTCAAAAATTACTCAGTCTGTGTTCTAACAGAATATGGACTCAGTCTATGTTTAAAGAATACTCACTCAGCCAGTGTTCTACCAGAATATGGATTCAGACTATTTTCAAGAATACTCACTCAGCCTGTGTTCTAGCAGAACGCTCACTTAGCCTGTGTTCTAACAGAATATGGACTTAGATTTTGTTCAAAAATTACTCAGTCTGTGTTCTAACAGAATATGGACTCAGTCTATGTTTAAAGAATACTCACTCAGCCAGTATTTTACCAGAGTATGGACTCAGCCTGTGTTCTAACAGAATACTCACACAGCCTGTGTTCTAACAGAATATGTACTCAGTCTATATTTAAAGAATACTCACTCACCTCAGTATTCTAACAGAACACTCACGTAGCCAGTGTTCTAACAGAATACTAACTCAGCCTGTGTTCTAACAGAATGTGGACTCAGATTTTGTTCAAAAATTACTCAGTCTGTTTCTAACAGAATATGGAGTCAGTCTATATTTAAAGAATACTCACTCAACCAGTATTTTACCAGAGTATGGACTCAGCCTTTGTTCTACCAGAATACTCACACAGCCTGTGTTCTAACAGAATATGGACTCAGTCTATATTTAAAGAATACTCACTCACCTCAGTTTTCTAACACAACACTCACGTACCCTGTGTTCTAACAGAACACTAACTCAGCCTGTTTTCTAACAGAATGTGGATTCAGATCAAAAATTACTAACGCAGTCTGTGTTCTAACAGAATATGGACTTAGATTTTGTTCAAAAATTACTCAGTCTGTGTTCTAACAGAATATGGACTCAGTCTATGTTTAAAGAATACTCACTCAGCCAATATTTTACCAGAGTATGGACTCAGCCTGTGTTCTAACAGAATACTCACACAGCCTGTGTTCTAACAGAATATGTACTCAGTCTATATTTAAAGAATACTCACTCACCACAGTATTCCAACAGAACACTCACGTAGCCAGTGTTCTAACAGAATACTAACTCAGCCTGTGTTCTAACAGAATGTGGATTCAGATCAAATATTACTAACTCAGTCTGTGTTCTAACAGAATGTGGACGCAGATTTTGTTCAAAAATTATTCAGCCTGTGTTCTAACAGAATGTGGATTCAGATCAAAAATTACTAACTCAGTCTGTGTTCTAACAGAATGTGGACTCAGATTTTGTTCAAAAATTACTCAGTCTGTTTCTAACAGAATATGGTCTCAATCTATGTTTAAAGAATACTCACTCAGCCAGTATTTTACCAGAGTATGGACTCAGCCTGTGTTCTAACAGAATACTCACACAGCCTGTGTTCTAACAGAATATGGACTCAGTCTATATTTAAAGAATACTCACTCACCTCAGTATTCTAACAGAACACTCACGTAGCCTGTGTTCTAACAGAACACTAACTCAGCCTGCTTTCTAACAGAATGTCGATTCAGATCAAAAATTACTAACGCAGTCTGTGTTCTAACAGAATATGGACTTAGATTTTGTTCAAAAATTACTCAGTCTGTGTTCTAACAGAATATGGACTCAGTCTATGTTTAAAGAATACTCACTCAGCCAGTGTTCTACCAGAATATGGATTCAGACTATTTTGAAGAATACTCACTCAGCCTGTGTTCTAGCAGAACGCTCACTTAGCCTGAGTTCTAGCAGAATGTGTACTCAGATATTGTTCAAAAATTACTTACTCAGTCTGTGTTCTAACAGAATTTGGACGCAGTCTCTGTTTAAAAAATACTCACTCACCTCAGTATTCTAACAGAACACTCACGTAGCCTGTGTTCTAACAGAACACTAACTCAGCCTGTTTTCTAACAAAATGTGGATTCAGATCAAAAATTACTAACGCAGTCTGTGTTCTAACAGAATATGGACTTAGATTTTGTTCAAAAATTACTCAGTCTGTGTTCTAACAGAATATGGACTCAGTCTATGTTTAAAGAATACTCACTCAGCCAGTATTTTACCAGAGTATGGACTCAGCCTGTGTTCTAACAGAATACTCACACAGCCTGTGTTCTAACAGAATATGTACTCAGTCTATATTTAAAGAATACTCACTCACCTCAGTATTCTAACAGAACACTCACGTAGCCAGTGTTCTAACAGAATACTAACTCAGCCTGTGTTCTAACAGAATGTGGACTCAGATTTTGTTCAAAAATTACTCAGTCTGTTTCTAACAGAATATTGTCTCAGTCTATGTTTAAAGAATACTCACTCAGCCAGTATTTTACCAGAGTATGGACTCAGCCTGTGTTCTAACAGAATACTCACACAGCCTGTGTTCTAACAGAATATGGACTCAGTCTATATTTAAAGAATACTCACTCACCTCAGTATTCTAACAGAACACTCACGTAGCCTGTGTTCTAACAGTACACTAACTCAGCCTGCTTTCTAACAGAATGTGGATTCAGATCAAATATTACTAACGCAGTCTGTGTTCTAACAGAATATGGACTTAGATTTTGTTCAAAAATTACTCAGTCTGTGTTCTAACAGAATATGGACTCAGTCTATATTTAAAGAATACTGACTCACCTCAGTATTCCAACAGAACACTCACGTAGCCAGTGTTGTAACAGAATACTAACTCAGCCTGTGTTATAACAGAATGTGGATTCAGATCAAATATTAATAACTCAGTCTGTGTTCTAACAGAATGTGGACTCAGATTTTGTTCAAAATTACTCAGTCTCTGTTCTAACAGAATATGGACTAAGTCTATGTTTAAAAAATACTCACTCAGCTCAGTGTTCTAACATAACACTCACTTAGCCTGTGTTCTAACAGAATGTGGGTTCAGATCAAATATTACTAACTCAGTCTGTGTTCTAACAGAATGTGGACTCAGATTTTGTTCAAAAATTACTCAGTCTGTTTCTAACAGAATATGGACTCAGTCTATGTTTAAAGAATACTCACTCAGCCAGTATTTTACCAGAGTATGGACTCAGCCTGTGTTCTACCAGAATACTCACACAGCCTGTGTTCTAACAGAATATGGACTCAGTCTATATTTAAAGAATACTCACTCACCTCAGTTTTCTAACACAACACTCACGTACCCTGTGTTCTAACAGAACACTAACTCAGCCTGTTTTCTAACAGAATGTGGATTCAGATCAAAAATTACTAACGCAGTCTGTGTTCTAACAGAATATGGACTTAGATTTTGTTCAAAAATTACTCAGTCTGTGTTCTAACAGAATATGGACTCAGTCTATGTTTAAAGAATACTCACTCAGCCAATATTTTACCAGAGTATGGACTCAGCCTGTGTTCTAACAGAATACTCACACAGCCTGTGTTCTAACAGAATATGTACTCAGTCTATATTTAAAGAATACTCACTCAACACAGTATTCCAACAGAACACTCACGTAGCCAGTGTTCTAACAGAATACTAACTCAGCCTGTGTTCTAACAGAATGTGGATTCAGATCAAATATTACTAACTCAGTCTGTGTTCTAACAGAATGTGGACGCAGATTTTGTTCAAAAATTATTCAGCCTGTGTTCTAACAGAATGTGGATTCAGATCAAAAATTACTAACTCAGTCTGTGTTCTAACAGAATGTGGACTCAGATTTTGTTCAAAAATTACTCAGTCTGTTTCTAACAGAATATGGTCTCAATCTATGTTTAAAGAATACTCACTCAGCCAGTATTTTACCAGAGTATGGACTCAGCATGTGTTCTAACAGAATACTCACACAGCCTGTGTTCTAACAGAATATGGACTCAGTCTATATTTAAAGAATACTCACTCACCTCAGTATTCTAACAGAACACTCACGTAGCCTGTGTTCTAACAGAACACTAACTCAGCCTGCTTTCTAACAGAATGTCGATTCAGATCAAAAATTACTAACGCAGTCTGTGTTCTAACAGAATATGGACTTAGATTTTGTTCAAAAATTACTCAGTCTGTGTTCTAACAGAATATTGACTCAGTCTATGTTTAAAGAATACTCACTCAGCCAGTATTTTACCAGAGTATGGACTCAGCCTGTGTTCTAACAGAATACTCACACAGCCTGTGTTCTAACAGAGTATGTACTCAGTCTATATTTAAAGAATACTCACTCACCTCAGTATTCTAACAGAACACTCACGTAGCCAGTGTTCTAACAGAATACTAACTCAGCCTGTGTTCTAACAGAATGTGGACTCAGATTTTGTTCAAAAATTACTCAGTCTGTTTCGAACAGAATATGGACTCAGTCTATGTTTAAAGAATACTCACTCAACCAGTATTTTACCAGAGTATGGACTCAGCCTGTGTTCTACCAGAATACTCACACAGCCTGTGTTCTAACAGAATATGGACTCAGTCTATATTTAAAGAATACTCACTGACCTCAGTATTCTAACAGAACACTCACGTACCCTGTGTTCTAACAGAACACTAACTCAGCCTGTTTTCTAACAGAATGTGGATTCAGATCAAAAATTACTAACGCAGTCTGTGTTCTAACAGAATATGGACTTAGATTTTGTTCAAAAATTACTCAGTCTGTGTTCTAACAGAATATGGACTCAGTCTATGTTTAAAGAATACTCACTCAGCCAGTATTTTACCAGAGTATGGACTCAGCCTGTGTTCTAACAGAATACTCACACAGCCTGTGTTCTAACAGAATATGGACTCAGTCTATATTTAAAGAATACTCACTCACCTCAGTATTCCTACAGAACACTCACGTAGCCAGTGTTCTAACAGAATACTAACTCAGCCTGTGTTCTAACAGAATGTGCATTCAGATCAAATATTACTAACTCAGTCTGTGTTCTAACAGAATGTGGACTCAGATTTTGTTCAAAAATTACTCAGTCTGTGTTCTAACAGAATGTGGATTCAGATCAAAAATTACTAACTCAGTCTGTGTTCTAACAGAATGTGGATTCAGATCAAAAATTACTAACTCAGTCTGTGTTCTAACAGAATATGAACTCAGATTTTGTTCAAAAATTACTCAGTCTGTGTTCTAACAGAATATGGACTCAGTCTATATTTAAAGAATACTCACTCACCTCAGTATTCTAACAGAACACTCACGTAGCCAGTGTTCTAACAGAATACTAACTCATCCTGTGTTCTAACAGAATGTGGATTCAGATCAAAAATTACTAACTCAGTCTGTGTTCTAACAGAATGTGGACTCAGATTTTGTTCAAAAATTACTCAGTCTGTTTCTAACAGAATATGGTCTCAGTCTTTGCTTAAAGAATACTCACTCAGCTCAGTGTTCTAACATAACACTCACTTAGCCTGTGTTCTAACAGAATGTGGTTTCAGATCAAAAATTACTAACTCAGTCTGTGTTCTAACAGAATATGAACTCAGATTTTGTTCAAAAATTACTCAGTCTGTGTTCTAACAGAATATGGACTCAGTCTATGTTTAAAGAATACTCACTCAGCCAGTGTTCTACCAGAATATGGATTCAGACTATTTTCAAGAATACTCACTCAGCCTGTGTTCTAGCAGAACGCTCACTTAGCCTGTGTTCTAACAGAATGTGTACTCAGATATTGTTCAAAAATTACTAACTCAGTCTGTGTTCTAACAGAATTTGGACGCAGTCTCTGTTTAAAAAATACTCACTCACCTCAGTGTTCTAACAGAACACTCACGTAGCCTGTGTTCTAACAGAACACTAACTCAGCCTGTTTTCTAACAAAATGTGGATTCAGATCAAAAATTACTAACGCAGTCTGTGTTCTAACAGAATATGGACTTAGATTTTGTTCAAAAATTACTCAGTCTGTGTTCTAACAGAATATGGACTCAGTCTATGTTTAAAGAATACTCACTCAGCCAATATTTGACCAGAGTATGGACTCAGCCTGTGTTCTAACAGAATACTCACACAGCCTGTGTTCTAACAGAATATGGACTCAGTCTATATTTAAAGAATACTCACTCACCTCAGTATTCCTACAGAACACTCACGTAGCCAGTGTTCTAACAGAATATTAACTCAGCCTGTGTTCTAACAGAATGTGGATTCAGATCAAATATTACTAACTCAGTCTGTGTTCTAACAGAATGTGGACTCAGATTTTGTTCAAAAATTACTCAGTCTGTGTTCTAACAGAATATGGACTAAGTCTATGTTTAAAGAATACTCACTCAGCTCAGTGTTCTAACATAACACTCACTTAGCCTGTGTTCTAACAGAATGTGGTTTCAGATCAAAAATTACTAACTCAGTCTGTGTTCTAAAAGAATGTGGACTCAGATTTTGTTCAAAAATTACTCAGTCTGTGTTCTAACAGAATATGGACTCAGTCTATGTTTAAAGAATACTCACTCAGCCAGTGTTCTACCAGAATATGGATTCAGACTATTTTCAAGAATACTCACTCAGCCTGTGTTCTAGCAGAACGCTCACTTAGCCTGTGTTCTAACAGAATATGGACTTAGATTTTGTTCAAAAATTACTCAGTCTGTGTTCTAACAGAATATGGACTCAGTCTATGTTTAAAGAATACTCACTCAGCCAGTATTTTACCAGAGTATGGACTCAGCCTGTGTTCTAACAGAATACTCACACAGCCTGTGTTCTAACAGAATATGTACTCAGTCTATATTTAAAGAATACTCACTCACCTCAGTATTCTAACAGAACACTCACGTAGCCAGTGTTCTAACAGAATACTAACTCAGCCTGTGTTCTAACAGAATGTGGACTCAGATTTTGTTCAAAAATTACTCAGTCTGTTTCTAACAGAATATGGAGTCAGTCTATGTTTAAAGAATACTCACTCAACCAGTATTTTACCAGAGTATGGACTCAGCCTTTGTTCTACCAGAATACTCACACAGCCTGTGTTCTAACAGAATATGGACTCAGTCTATATTTAAAGAATACTCACTCACCTCAGTTTTCTAACACAACACTCACGTACCCTGTGTTCTAACAGAACACTAACTCAGCCTGTTTTCTAACAGAATGTGGATTCAGATCAAAAATTACTAACGCAGTCTGTGTTCTAACAGAATATGGACTTAGATTTTGTTCAAAAATTACTCAGTCTGTGTTCTAACAGAATATGGACTCAGTCTATGTTTAAAGAATACTCACTCAGCCAATATTTTACCAGAGTATGGACTCAGCCTGTGTTCTAACAGAATACTCACACAGCCTGTGTTCTAACAGAATATGTACTCAGTCTATATTTAAAGAATACTCACTCACCACAGTATTCCAACAGAACACTCACGTAGCCAGTGTTCTAACAGAATACTAACTCAGCCTGTGTTCTAACAGAATGTGGATTCAGATCAAATATTACTAACTCAGTCTGTGTTCTAACAGAATGTGGACGCAGATTCTGTTCAAAAATTATTCAGCCTGTGTTCTAACAGAATGTGGATTCAGATCAAAAATTACTAACTCAGTCTGTGTTCTAACAGAATGTGGACTCAGATTTTGTTCAAAAATTACTCAGTCTGTTTCTAACAGAATATGGTCTCAATCTATGTTTAAAGAATACTCACTCAGCCAGTATTTTACCAGAGTATGGACTCAGCCTGTGTTCTAACAGAATACTCACACAGCCTGTGTTCTAACAGAATATGGACTCAGTCTATATTTAAAGAATACTCACTCACCTCAGTATTCTAACAGAACACTCACGTAGCCTGTGTTCTAACAGAACACTAACTCAGCCTGCTTTCTAACAGAATGTCGATTCAGATCAAAAATTACTAACGCAGTCTGTGTTCTAACAGAATATGGACTTAGATTTTGTTCAAAAATTACTCAGTCTGTGTTCTAACAGAATATGGACTCAGTCTATGTTTAAAGAATACTCACTCAGCCAATATTTTACCAGAGTATGGACTCAGCCTGTGTTCTAACAGAATACTCACACAGCCTGTGTTCTAACAGAATATGTACTCAGTCTATATTTAAAGAATACTCACTCAACACAGTATTCCAACAGAACACTCACGTAGCCAGTGTTCTAACAGAATACTAACTCAGCCTGTGTTCTAACAGAATGTGGATTCAGATCAAATATTACTAACTCAGTCTGTGTTCTAACAGAATGTGGACGCAGATTTTGTTCAAAAATTATTCAGCCTGTGTTCTAACAGAATGTGGATTCAGATCAAAAATTACTAACTCAGTCTGTGTTCTAACAGAATGTGGACTCAGATTTTGTTCAAAAATTACTCAGTCTGTTTCTAACAGAATACGGTCTCAATCTATGTTTAAAGAATACTCACTCAGCCAGTATTTTACCAGAGTATGGACTCAGCATGTGTTCTAACAGAATACTCACACAGCCTGTGTTCTAACAGAATATGGACTCAGTCTATATTTAAAGAATACTCACTCACCTCAGTATTCTAACAGAACACTCACGTAGCCTGTGTTCTAACAGAACACTAACTCAGCCTGCTTTCTAACAGAATGTCGATTCAGATCAAAAATTACTAACGCAGTCTGTGTTCTAACAGAATATGGACTTAGATTTTGTTCAAAAATTACTCAGTCTGTGTTCTAACAGAATATTGACTCAGTCTATGTTTAAAGAATACTCACTCAGCCAGTATTTTACCAGAGTATGGACTCAGCCTGTGTTCTAACAGAATACTCACACAGCCTGTGTTCTAACAGAGTATGTACTCAGTCTATATTTAAAGAATACTCACTCACCTCAGTATTCTAACAGAACACTCACGTAGCCAGTGTTCTAACAGAATACTAACTCAGCCTGTGTTCTAACAGAATGTGGACTCAGATTTTGTTCAAAAATTACTCAGTCTGTTTCGAACAGAATATGGACTCAGTCTATGTTTAAAGAATACTCACTCAACCAGTATTTTACCAGAGTATGGACTCAGCCTGTGTTCTACCAGAATACTCACACAGCCTGTGTTCTAACAGAATATGGACTCAGTCTATATTTAAAGAATACTCACTGACCTCAGTATTCTAACAGAACACTCACGTACCCTGTGTTCTAACAGAACACTAACTCAGCCTGTTTTCTAACAGAATGTGGATTCAGATCAAAAATTACTAACGCAGTCTGTGTTCTAACAGAATATGGACTTAGATTTTGTTCAAAAATTACTCAGTCTGTGTTCTAACAGAATATGGACTCAGTCTATGTTTAAAGAATACTCACTCAGCCAGTATTTTACCAGAGTATGGACTCAGCCTGTGTTCTAACAGAATACTCACACAGCCTGTGTTCTAACAGAATATGGACTCAGTCTATATTTAAAGAATACTCACTCACCTCAGTATTCCTACAGAACACTCACGTAGCCAGTGTTCTAACAGAATACTAACTCAGCCTGTGTTCTAACAGAATGTGCATTCAGATCAAATATTACTAACTCAGTCTGTGTTCTAACAGAATGTGGACTCAGATTTTGTTCAAAAATTACTCAGTCTGTGTTCTAACAGAATGTGGATTCAGATCAAAAATTACTAACTCAGTCTGTGTTCTAACAGAATGTGGATTCAGATCAAAAATTACTAACTCAGTCTGTGTTCTAACAGAATATGAACTCAGATTTTGTTCAAAAATTACTCAGTCTGTGTTCTAACAGAATATGGACTCAGTCTATATTTAAAGAATACTCACTCACCTCAGTATTCTAACAGAACACTCACGTAGCCAGTGTTCTAACAGAATACTAACTCATCCTGTGTTCTAACAGAATGTGGATTCAGATCAAAAATTACTAACTCAGTCTGTGTTCTAACAGAATGTGGACTCAGATTTTGTTCAAAAATTACTCAGTCTGTTTCTAACAGAATATGGTCTCAGTCTTTGCTTAAAGAATACTCACTCAGCTCAGTGTTCTAACATAACACTCACTTAGCCTGTGTTCTAACAGAATGTGGTTTCAGATCAAAAATTACTAACTCAGTCTGTGTTCTAACAGAATATGAACTCAGATTTTGTTCAAAAATTACTCAGTCTGTGTTCTAACAGAATATGGACTCAGTCTATGTTTAAAGAATACTCACTCAGCCAGTGTTCTACCAGAATATGGATTCAGACTATTTTCAAGAATACTCACTCAGCCTGTGTTCTAGCAGAACGCTCACTTAGCCTGTGTTCTAACAGAATGTGTACTCAGATATTGTTCAAAAATTACTAACTCAGTCTGTGTTCTAACAGAATTTGGACGCAGTCTCTGTTTAAAAAATACTCACTCACCTCAGTGTTCTAACAGAACACTCACGTAGCCTGTGTTCTAACAGAACACTAACTCAGCCTGTTTTCTAACAAAATGTGGATTCAGATCAAAAATTACTAACGCAGTCTGTGTTCTAACAGAATATGGACTTAGATTTTGTTCAAAAATTACTCAGTCTGTGTTCTAACAGAATATGGACTCAGTCTATGTTTAAAGAATACTCACTCAGCCAATATTTGACCAGAGTATGGACTCAGCCTGTGTTCTAACAGAATACTCACACAGCCTGTGTTCTAACAGAATATGGACTCAGTCTATATTTAAAGAATACTCACTCACCTCAGTATTCCTACAGAACACTCACGTAGCCAGTGTTCTAACAGAATATTAACTCAGCCTGTGTTCTAACAGAATGTGGATTCAGATCAAATATTACTAACTCAGTCTGTGTTCTAACAGAATGTGGACTCAGATTTTGTTCAAAAATTACTCAGTCTGTGTTCTAACAGAATATGGACTAAGTCTATGTTTAAAGAATACTCACTCAGCTCAGTGTTCTAACATAACACTCACTTAGCCTGTGTTCTAACAGAATGTGGTTTCAGATCAAAAATTACTAACTCAGTCTGTGTTCTAAAAGAATGTGGACTCAGATTTTGTTCAAAAATTACTCAGTCTGTGTTCTAACAGAATATGGACTCAGTCTATGTTTAAAGAATACTCACTCAGCCAGTGTTCTACCAGAATATGGATTCAGACTATTTTCAAGAATACTCACTCAGCCTTGCCCTGGCTGGTTTAGCTCAGTGGATTGAGCGTCGGCCTGCGAGCTAAGTGTCGCTGGTTCGATCTTCCAGTCAGGGTACATCAGAGAAGGAAAACTCTGACTCCAAAAAACCTCCGCTGCCTTGCGGCATACCTCTTCAGGGGAAAGGCTAAGGGAGTAAACCCCGACAGAAAATCCGGAGCCGGAGTCCCTAAGGCGGTTTGACGTTGTAGTCAACACCGGCAACTCCTGCGGCGCACCTGAACCCAAGCTGTATCGACTCCGTCTTTCCCTTGGACCCTTCAGCTGCGAAGAGAGGGGGGGTCTGCTGCATGGGCAACAGCAGACCCTCCATATTACCCTGCCCAGGCTCTGTAGCTTCAGCGTCATCACAAGATGTCGATTCAACACGGGAGGAGACAGATACCATGTCACTCCCGAGTCGGACTGCACAGCCATTCTCGGCGGTGCAGATAGACTCTTAAGAAGCTACACCATCGTCTCTCGAGACGGACGGCTGCCGACGACGACGACTCACTCAGCCTGTGTTCTAGCAGAACGCTCACTTAGCCTGTGTTCTAACAGAATATGGACTTAGATTTTGTTCAAAAATTACTCAGTCTGTGTTCTAACAGAATATGGACTCAGTCTATGTTTAAAGAATACTCACTCAGCCAGTATTTTACCAGAGTATGGACTCAGCCTGTGTTCTAACAGAATACTCACACAGCCTGTGTTCTAACAGAATATGTACTCAGTCTATATTTAAAGAATACTCACTCACCTCAGTATTCTAACAGAACACTCACGTAGCCAGTGTTCTAACAGAATACTAACTCAGCCTGTGTTCTAACAGAATGTGGACTCAGATTTTGTTCAAAAATTACTCAGTCTGTTTCTAACAGAATATGGAGTCAGTCTATGTTTAAAGAATACTCACTCAACCAGTATTTTACCAGAGTATGGACTCAGCCTTTGTTCTACCAGAATACTCACACAGCCTGTGTTCTAACAGAATATGGACTCAGTCTATATTTAAAGAATACTCACTCACCTCAGTTTTCTAACACAACACTCACGTACCCTGTGTTCTAACAGAACACTAACTCAGCCTGTTTTCTAACAGAATGTGGATTCAGATCAAAAATTACTAACGCAGTCTGTGTTCTAACAGAATATGGACTTAGATTTTGTTCAAAAATTACTCAGTCTGTGTTCTAACAGAATATGGACTCAGTCTATGTTTAAAGAATACTCACTCAGCCAATATTTTACCAGAGTATGGACTCAGCCTGTGTTCTAACAGAATACTCACACAGCCTGTGTTCTAACAGAATATGTACTCAGTCTATATTTAAAGAATACTCACTCACCACAGTATTCCAACAGAACACTCACGTAGCCAGTGTTCTAACAGAATACTAACTCAGCCTGTGTTCTAACAGAATGTGGATTCAGATCAAATATTACTAACTCAGTCTGTGTTCTAACAGAATGTGGACGCAGATTTTGTTCAAAAATTATTCAGCCTGTGTTCTAACAGAATGTGGATTCAGATCAAAAATTACTAACTCAGTCTGTGTTCTAACAGAATGTGGACTCAGATTTTGTTCAAAAATTACTCAGTCTGTTTCTAACAGAATATGGTCTCAATCTATGTTTAAAGAATACTCACTCAGCCAGTATTTTACCAGAGTATGGACTCAGCCTGTGTTCTAACAGAATACTCACACAGCCTGTGTTCTAACAGAATATGGACTCAGTCTATATTTAAAGAATACTCACTCACCTCAGTATTCTAACAGAACACTCACGTAGCCTGTGTTCTAACAGAACACTAACTCAGCCTGCTTTCTAACAGAATGTCGATTCAGATCAAAAATTACTAACGCAGTCTGTGTTCTAACAGAATATGGACTTAGATTTTGTTCAAAAATTACTCAGTCTGTGTTCTAACAGAATATGGACTCAGTCTATGTTTAAAGAATACTCACTCAGCCAGTGTTCTACCAGAATATGGATTCAGACTATTTTCAAGAATACTCACTCAGCCTGTGTTCTAGCAGAACGCTCACTTAGCCTGAGTTCTAGCAGAATGTGTACTCAGATATTGTTCAAAAATTACTTACTCAGTCTGTGTTCTAACAGAATTTGGACGCAGTCTCTGTTTAAAAAATACTCACTCACCTCAGTATTCTAACAGAACACTCACGTAGCCTGTGTTCTAACAGAACACTAACTCAGCCTGTTTTCTAACAAAATGTGGATTCAGATCAAAAATTACTAACGCAGTCTGTGTTCTAACAGAATATGGACTTAGATTTTGTTCAAAAATTACTCAGTCTGTGTTCTAACAGAATATGGACTCAGTCTATGTTTAAAGAATACTCACTCAGCCAGTATTTTACCAGAGTATGGACTCAGCCTGTGTTCTAACAGAATACTCACACAGCCTGTGTTCTAACAGAATATGTACTCAGTCTATATTTAAAGAATACTCACTCACCTCAGTATTCTAACAGAACACTCACGTAGCCAGTGTTCTAACAGAATACTAACTCAGCCTGTGTTCTAACAGAATGTGGACTCAGATTTTGTTCAAAAATTACTCAGTCTGTTTCTAACAGAATATTGTCTCAGTCTATGTTTAAAGAATACTCACTCAGCCAGTATTTTACCAGAGTATGGACTCAGCCTGTGTTCTAACAGAATACTCACACAGCCTGTGTTCTAACAGAATATGGACTCAGTCTATATTTAAAGAATACTCACTCACCTCAGTATTCTAACAGAACACTCACGTAGCCTGTGTTCTAACAGTACACTAACTCAGCCTGCTTTCTAACAGAATGTGGATTCAGATCAAATATTACTAACGCAGTCTGTGTTCTAACAGAATATGGACTTAGATTTTGTTCAAAAATTACTCAGTCTGTGTTCTAACAGAATATGGACTCAGTCTATATTTAAAGAATACTGACTCACCTCAGTATTCCAACAGAACACTCACGTAGCCAGTGTTGTAACAGAATACTAACTCAGCCTGTGTTCTAACAGAATGTGGATTCAGATCAAATATTACTAACTCAGTCTGTGTTCTAACAGAATGTGGACTCAGATTTTGTTCAAAATTACTCAGTCTCTGTTCTAACAGAATATGGACTAAGTCTATGTTTAAAAAATACTCACTCAGCTCAGTGTTCTAACATAACACTCACTTAGCCTGTGTTCTAACAGAATGTGGGTTCAGATCAAATATTACTAACTCAGTCTGTGTTCTAACAGAATGTGGACTCAGATTTTGTTCAAAAATTACTCAGTCTGTTTCTAACAGAATATGGACTCAGTCTATGTTTAAAGAATACTCACTCAGCCAGTATTTTACCAGAGTATGGACTCAGCCTGTGTTCTACCAGAATACTCACACAGCCTGTGTTCTAACAGAATATGGACTCAGTCTATATTTAAAGAATACTCACTCACCTCAGTTTTCTAACACAACACTCACGTACCCTGTGTTCTAACAGAACACTAACTCAGCCTGTTTTCTAACAGAATGTGGATTCAGATCAAAAATTACTAACGCAGTCTGTGTTCTAACAGAATATGGACTTAGATTTTGTTCAAAAATTACTCAGTCTGTGTTCTAACAGAATATGGACTCAGTCTATGTTTAAAGAATACTCACTCAGCCAATATTTTACCAGAGTATGGACTCAGCCTGTGTTCTAACAGAATACTCACACAGCCTGTGTTCTAACAGAATATGTACTCAGTCTATATTTAAAGAATACTCACTCAACACAGTATTCCAACAGAACACTCACGTAGCCAGTGTTCTAACAGAATACTAACTCAGCCTGTGTTCTAACAGAATGTGGATTCAGATCAAATATTACTAACTCAGTCTGTGTTCTAACAGAATGTGGACGCAGATTTTGTTCAAAAATTATTCAGCCTGTGTTCTAACAGAATGTGGATTCAGATCAAAAATTACTAACTCAGTCTGTGTTCTAACAGAATGTGGACTCAGATTTTGTTCAAAAATTACTCAGTCTGTTTCTAACAGAATATGGTCTCAATCTATGTTTAAAGAATACTCACTCAGCCAGTATTTTACCAGAGTATGGACTCAGCCTGTGTTCTAACAGAATACTCACACAGCCTGTGTTCTAACAGAATATGGACTCAGTCTATATTTAAAGAATACTCACTCACCTCAGTATTCTAACAGAACACTCACGTAGCCTGTGTTCTAACAGAACACTAACTCAGCCTGCTTTCTAACAGAATGTCGATTCAGATCAAAAATTACTAACGCAGTCTGTGTTCTAACAGAATATGGACTTAGATTTTGTTCAAAAATTACTCAGTCTGTGTTCTAACAGAATATGGACTCAGTCTATGTTTAAAGAATACTCACTCAGCCAGTGTTCTACCAGAATATGGATTCAGACTATTTTCAAGAATACTCACTCAGCCTGTGTTCTAGCAGAACGCTCACTTAGCCTGAGTTCTAGCAGAATGTGTACTCAGATATTGTTCAAAAATTACTTACTCAGTCTGTGTTCTAACAGAATTTGGACGCAGTCTCTGTTTAAAAAATACTCACTCACCTCAGTATTCTAACAGAACACTCACGTAGCCTGTGTTCTAACAGAACACTAACTCAGCCTGTTTTCTAACAAAATGTGGATTCAGATCAAAAATTACTAACGCAGTCTGTGTTCTAACAGAATATGGACTTAGATTTTGTTCAAAAATTACTCAGTCTGTGTTCTAACAGAATATGGACTCAGTCTATGTTTAAAGAATACTCACTCAGCCAGTATTTTACCAGAGTATGGACTCAGCCTGTGTTCTAACAGAATACTCACACAGCCTGTGTTCTAACAGAATATGTACTCAGTCTATATTTAAAGAATACTCACTCACCTCAGTATTCTAACAGAACACTCACGTAGCCAGTGTTCTAACAGAATACTAACTCAGCCTGTGTTCTAACAGAATGTGGACTCAGATTTTGTTCAAAAATTACTCAGTCTGTTTCTAACAGAATATTGTCTCAGTCTATGTTTAAAGAATACTCACTCAGCCAGTATTTTACCAGAGTATGGACTCAGCCTGTGTTCTAACAGAATACTCACACAGCCTGTGTTCTAACAGAATATGGACTCAGTCTATATTTAAAGAATACTCACTCACCTCAGTATTCTAACAGAACACTCACGTAGCCTGTGTTCTAACAGTACACTAACTCAGCCTGCTTTCTAACAGAATGTGGATTCAGATCAAATATTACTAACGCAGTCTGTGTTCTAACAGAATATGGACTTAGATTTTGTTCAAAAATTACTCAGTCTGTGTTCTAACAGAATATGGACTCAGTCTATATTTAAAGAATACTGACTCACCTCAGTATTCCAACAGAACACTCACGTAGCCAGTGTTGTAACAGAATACTAACTCAGCCTGTGTTCTAACAGAATGTGGATTCAGATCAAATATTACTAACTCAGTCTGTGTTCTAACAGAATGTGGACTCAGATTTTGTTCAAAATTACTCAGTCTCTGTTCTAACAGAATATGGACTAAGTCTATGTTTAAAAAATACTCACTCAGCTCAGTGTTCTAACATAACACTCACTTAGCCTGTGTTCTAACAGAATGTGGGTTCAGATCAAATATTACTAACTCAGTCTGTGTTCTAACAGAATGTGGACTCAGATTTTGTTCAAAAATTACTCAGTCTGTTTCTAACAGAATATGGACTCAGTCTATGTTTAAAGAATACTCACTCAGCCAGTATTTTACCAGAGTATGGACTCAGCCTGTGTTCTACCAGAATACTCACACAGCCTGTGTTCTAACAGAATATGGACTCAGTCTATATTTAAAGAATACTCACTCACCTCAGTTTTCTAACACAACACTCACGTACCCTGTGTTCTAACAGAACACTAACTCAGCCTGTTTTCTAACAGAATGTGGATTCAGATCAAAAATTACTAACGCAGTCTGTGTTCTAACAGAATATGGACTTAGATTTTGTTCAAAAATTACTCAGTCTGTGTTCTAACAGAATATGGACTCAGTCTATGTTTAAAGAATACTCACTCAGCCAATATTTTACCAGAGTATGGACTCAGCCTGTGTTCTAACAGAATACTCACACAGCCTGTGTTCTAACAGAATATGTACTCAGTCTATATTTAAAGAATACTCACTCAACACAGTATTCCAACAGAACACTCACGTAGCCAGTGTTCTAACAGAATACTAACTCAGCCTGTGTTCTAACAGAATGTGGATTCAGATCAAATATTACTAACTCAGTCTGTGTTCTAACAGAATGTGGACGCAGATTTTGTTCAAAAATTATTCAGCCTGTGTTCTAACAGAATGTGGATTCAGATCAAAAATTACTAACTCAGTCTGTGTTCTAACAGAATGTGGACTCAGATTTTGTTCAAAAATTACTCAGTCTGTTTCTAACAGAATATGGTCTCAATCTATGTTTAAAGAATACTCACTCAGCCAGTATTTTACCAGAGTATGGACTCAGCATGTGTTCTAACAGAATACTCACACAGCCTGTGTTCTAACAGAATATGGACTCAGTCTATATTTAAAGAATACTCACTCACCTCAGTATTCTAACAGAACACTCACGTAGCCTGTGTTCTAACAGAACACTAACTCAGCCTGCTTTCTAACAGAATGTCGATACAGATCAAAAATTACTAACGCAGTCTGTGTTCTAACAGAATATGGACTTAGATTTTGTTCAAAAAATACTCAGTCTGTGTTCTAACAGAATATGGACTCAGTCTATGTTTAAAGAATACTCACTCAGCCAGTATTTTACCAGAGTATGGACTCAGCCTGTGTTCTAACAGAATACTCACACAGCCTGTGTTCTAACAGAGTATGTACTCAGTCTATATTTAAAGAATACTCACTCACCTCAGTATTCTAACAGAACACTCACGTAGCCAGTGTTCTAACAGAATACTAACTCAGCCTGTGTTCTAACAGAATGTGGACTCAGATTTTGTTCAAAAATTACTCAGTCTGTTTCGAACAGAATATGGACTCAGTCTATGTTTAAAGAATACTCACTCAACCAGTATGTTACCAGAGTATGGACTCAGCCTGTGTTCTACCAGAATACTCACACAGCCTGTGTTCTAACAGAATATGGACTCAGTCTATATTTAAAGAATACTCACTGACCTCAGTATTCTAACAGAACACTCACGTACCCTGTGTTCTAACAGAACACTAACTCAGCCTGTTTTCTAACAGAATGTGGATTCAGATCAAAAATTACTAACGCAGTCTGTGTTCTAACAGAATATGGACTTAGATTTTGTTCAAAAATTACTCAGTCTGTGTTCTAACAGAATATGGACTCAGTCTATGTTTAAAGAATACTCACTCTGCCAGTATTTTACCAGAGTATGGACTCAGCCTGTGTTCTAACAGAATACTCACACAGCCTGTGTTCTAACAGAATATGGACTCAGTCTATATTTAAAGAATACTCACTCACCTCAGTATTCCTACAGAACACTCACGTAGCCAGTGTTCTAACAGAATACTAACTCAGCCTGTGTTCTAACAGAATGTGCATTCAGATCAAATATTACTAACTCAGTCTGTGTTCTAACAGAATGTGGACTCAGATTTTGTTCAAAAATTACTCAGTCTGTGTTCTAACAGAATGTGGATTCAGATCAAAAATTACTAACTCAGTCTGTGTTCTAACAGAATGTGGATTCAGATCAAAAATTACTAACTCAGTCTGTGTTCTAACAGAATATGAACTCAGATTTTGTTCAAAAATTACTCAGTCTGTGTTCTAACAGAATATGGACTCAGTCTATATTTAAAGAATACTCACTCACCTCAGTATTCTAACAGAACACTCATGTAGCCAGTGTTCTAACAGAATACTAACTCATCCTGTGTTCTAACAGAATGTGGATTCAGATCAAAAATTACTAACTCAGTCTGTGTTCTAACAGAATGTGGACTCAGATTTTGTTCAAAAATTACTCAGTCTGTTTCTAACAGAATATGGTCTCAGTCTTTGTTTAAAGAATACTCACTCAGCTGAGTGTTCTAACATAACACTCACTTAGCCTGTGTTCTAACAGAATGTGGTTTCAGATCAAAAATTACTAACTCAGTCTGTGTTCTAACAGAATATGAACTCAGATTTTGTTCAAAAATTACTCAGTCTGTGTTCTAACAGAATATGGACTCAGTCTATGTTTAAAGAATACTCACTCAGCCAGTGTTCTACCAGAATATGGATTCAGACTATTTTCAAGAATACTCACTCAGCCTGTGTTCTAGCAGAACGCTCACTTAGCCTGTGTTCTAACAGAATGTGTACTCAGATATTGTTCAAAAATTACTAACTCAGTCTGTGTTCTAACAGAATTTGGACGCAGTCTCTGTTTAAAAAATACTCACTCACCTCAGTGTTCTAACAGAACACTCACGTAGCCTGTGTTCTAACAGAACACTAACTCAGCCTGTTTTCTAACAAAATGTGGATTCAGATCAAAAATTACTAACGCAGTCTGTGTTCTAACAGAATATGGACTTAGATTTTGTTCAAAAATTACTCAGTCTGTGTTCTAACAGAATATGGACTCAGTCTATGTTTAAAGAATACTCACTCAGCCAATATTTGACCAGAGTATGGACTCAGCCTGTGTTCTAACAGAATACTCACACAGCCTGTGTTCTAACAGAATATGGACTCAGTCTATATTTAAAGAATACTCACTCACCTCAGTATTCCTACAGAACACTCACGTAGCCAGTGTTCTAACAGAATATTAACTCAGCCTGTGTTCTAACAGAATGTGGATTCAGATCAAATATTACTAACTCAGTCTGTGTTCTAACAGAATGTGGACTCAGATTTTGTTCAAAAATTACTCAGTCTGTGTTCTAACAGAATATGGACTAAGTCTATGTTTAAAGAATACTCACTCAGCTCAGTGTTCTAACATAACACTCACTTAGCCTGTGTTCTAACAGAATGTGGTTTCAGATCAAAAATTACTAACTCAGTCTGTGTTCTAAAAGAATGTGGACTCAGATTTTGTTCAAAAATTACTCAGTCTGTGTTCTAACAGAATATGGACTCAGTCTATGTTTAAAGAATACTCACTCAGCCAGTGTTCTACCAGAATATGGATTCAGACTATTTTCAAGAATACTCACTCAGCCTGTGTTCTAGCAGAACGCTCACTTAGCCTGTGTTCTAACAGAATATGGACTTAGATTTTGTTCAAAAATTACTCAGTCTGTGTTCTAACAGAATATGGACTCAGTCTATGTTTAAAGAATACTCACTCAGCCAGTATTTTACCAGAGTATGGACTCAGCCTGTGTTCTAACAGAATACTCACACAGCCTGTGTTCAAACAGAATATGTACTCAGTCTATATTTAAAGAATACTCACTCACCTCAGTATTCTAACAGAACACTCACGTAGCCAGTGTTCTAACAGAATACTAACTCAGCCTGTGTTCTAACAGAATGTGGACTCAGATTTTGTTCAAAAATTACTCAGTCTGTTTCTAACAGAATATGGAGTCAGTCTATATTTAAAGAATACTCACTCAACCAGTATTTTACCAGAGTATGGACTCAGCCTTTGTTCTACCAGAATACTCACACAGCCTGTGTTCTAACAGAATATGGACTCAGTCTATATTTAAAGAATACTCACTCACCTCAGTTTTCTAACACAACACTCACGTACCCTGTGTTCTAACAGAACACTAACTCAGCCTGTTTTCTAACAGAATGTGGATTCAGATCAAAAATTACTAACGCAGTCTGTGTTCTAACAGAATATGGACTTAGATTTTGTTCAAAAATTACTCAGTCTGTGTTCTAACAGAATATGGACTCAGTCTATGTTTAAAGAATACTCACTCAGCCAATATTTTACCAGAGTATGGACTCAGCCTGTGTTCTAACAGAATACTCACACAGCCTGTGTTCTAACAGAATATGTACTCAGTCTATATTTAAAGAATACTCACTCACCACAGTATTCCAACAGAACACTCACGTAGCCAGTGTTCTAACAGAATACTAACTCAGCCTGTGTTCTAACAGAATGTGGATTCAGATCAAATATTACTAACTCAGTCTGTGTTCTAACAGAATGTGGACGCAGATTTTGTTCAAAAATTATTCAGCCTGTGTTCTAACAGAATGTGGATTCAGATCAAAAATTACTAACTCAGTCTGTGTTCTAACAGAATGTGGACTCAGATTTTGTTCAAAAATTACTCAGTCTGTTTCTAACAGAATATGGTCTCAATCTATGTTTAAAGAATACTCACTCAGCCAGTATTTTACCAGAGTATGGACTCAGCCTGTGTTCTAACAGAATACTCACACAGCCTGTGTTCTAACAGAATATGGACTCAGTCTATATTTAAAGAATACTCACTCACCTCAGTATTCTAACAGAACACTCACGTAGCCTGTGTTCTAACAGAACACTAACTCAGCCTGCTTTCTAACAGAATGTCGATTCAGATCAAAAATTACTAACGCAGTCTGTGTTCTAACAGAATATGGACTTAGATTTTGTTCAAAAATTACTCAGTCTGTGTTCTAACAGAATATGGACTCAGTCTATGTTTAAAGAATACTCACTCAGCCAGTATTTTACCAGAGTATGGACTCAGCCTGTGTTCTAACAGAATACTCACACAGCCTGTGTTCTAACAGAATATGGACTCAGTCTATATTTAAAGAATACTCACTCACCTCAGCATTCCTACAGAACACTCACGTAGCCAGTGTTCTAACAGAATACTAACTCAGCCTGTGTTCTAACAGAATGTGCATTCAGATCAAATATTACTAACTCAGTCTGTGTTCTAACAGAATGTGGACTCAGATTTTGTTCAAAAATTACTCAGTCTGTGTTCTAACAGAATGTGGATTCAGATCAAAAATTACTAACTCAGTCTGTGTTCTAACAGAATGTGGATTCAGATCAAAAATTACTAACTCAGTCTGTGTTCTAACAGAATATGAACTCAGATTTTGTTCAAAAATTACTCAGTCTGTGTTCTAACAGAATATGGACTCAGTCTATATTTAAAGAATACTCACTCACCTCAGTATTCTAACAGAACACTCACGTAGCCAGTGTTCTAACAGAATACTAACTCATCCTGTGTTCTAACAGAATGTGGATTCAGATCAAAAATTACTAACTCAGTCTGTGTTCTAACAGAATGTGGACTCAGATTTTGTTCAAAAATTACTCAGTCTGTTTCTAACAGAATATGGTCTCAGTCTTTGTTTAAAGAATACTCACTCAGCTCAGTGTTCTAACATAACACTCACTTAGCCTGTGTTCTAACAGAATGTGGTTTCAGATCAAAAATTACTAACTCAGTCTGTGTTCTAACAGAATATGAACTCAGATTTTGTTCAAAAATTACTCAGTCTGTGTTCTAACAGAATATGGACTCAGTCTATGTTTAAAGAATACTCACTCAGCCAGTGTTCTACCAGAATATGGATTCAGACTATTTTCAAGAATACTCACTCAGCCTGTGTTCTAGCAGAACGCTCACTTAGCCTGTGTTCTAACAGAATGTGTACTCAGATATTGTTCAAAAATTACTAACTCTGTGTTCTAACAGAATTTGGACGCAGTCTCTGTTTAAAAAATACTCACTCACCTCAGTGTTCTAACAGAACACTCACGTAGCCTGTGTTCTAACAGAACACTAACTCAGCCTGTTTTCTAACAAAATGTGGATTCAGATCAAAAATTACTAACGCAGTCTGTGTTCTAACAGAATATGGACTTAGATTTTGTTCAAAAATTACTCAGTCTGTGTTCTAACAGAATATGGACTCAGTCTATGTTTAAAGAATACTCACTCAGCCAATATTTGACCAGAGTATGGACTCAGCCTGTGTTCTAACAGAATACTCACACAGCCTGTGTTCTAACAGAATATGGACTCAGTCTATATTTAAAGAATACTCACTCACCTCAGTATTCCTACAGAACACTCACGTAGCCAGTGTTCTAACAGAATATTAACTCAGCCTGTGTTCTAACAGAATGTGGATTCAGATCAAATATTACTAACTCAGTCTGTGTTCTAACAGAATGTGGACTCAGATTTTGTTCAAAAATTACCCAGTCTGTGTTCTAACAGAATATGGACTAAGTCTATGTTTAAAGAATACTCACTCAGCTCAGTGTTCTAACATAACACTCACTTAGCCTGTGTTCTAACAGAATGTGGTTTCAGATCAAAAATTACTAACTCAGTCTGTGTTCTAAAAGAATGTGGACTCAGATTTTGTTCAAAAATTACTCAGTCTGTGTTCTAACAGAATATGGACTCAGTCTATGTTTAAAGAATACTCACTCAGCCAGTGTTCTACCAGAATATGGATTCAGACTATTTTCAAGAATACTCACTCAGCCTGTGTTCTAGCAGAACGCTCACTTAGCCTGTGTTCTAACAGAATATGGACTTAGATTTTGTTCAAAAATTACTCAGTCTGTGTTCTAACAGAATATGGACTCAGTCTATGTTTAAAGAATACTCACTCAGCCAGTATTTTACCAGAGTATGGACTCAGCCTGTGTTCTAACAGAATACTCACACAGCCTGTGTTCTAACAGAATATGTACTCAGTCTATATTTAAAGAATACTCACTCACCTCAGTATTCTAACAGAACACTCACGTAGCCAGTGTTCTAACAGAATACTAACTCAGCCTGTGTTCTAACAGAATGTGGACTCAGATTTTGTTCAAAAATTACTCAGTCTGTTTCTAACAGAATATGGAGTCAGTCTATGTTTAAAGAATACTCACTCAACCAGTATTTTACCAGAGTATGGACTCAGCCTTTGTTCTACCAGAATACTCACACAGCCTGTGTTCTAACAGAATATGGACTCAGTCTATATTTAAAGAATACTCACTCACCTCAGTTTTCTAACACAACACTCACGTACCCTGTGTTCTAACAGAACACTAACTCAGCCTGTTTTCTAACAGAATGTGGATTCAGATCAAAAATTACTAACGCAGTCTGTGTTCTAACAGAATATGGACTTAGATTTTGTTCAAAAATTACTCAGTCTGTGTTCTAACAGAATATGGACTCAGTCTATGTTTAAAGAATACTCACTCAGCCAATATTTTACCAGAGTATGGACTCAGCCTGTGTTCTAACAGAATACTCACACAGCCTGTGTTCTAACAGAATATGTACTCAGTCTATATTTAAAGAATACTCACTCACCACAGTATTCCAACAGAACACTCACGTAGCCAGTGTTCTAACAGAATACTAACTCAGCCTGTGTTCTAACAGAATGTGGATTCAGATCAAATATTACTAACTCAGTCTGTGTTCTAACAGAATGTGGACGCAGATTTTGTTCAAAAATTATTCAGCCTGTGTTCTAACAGAATGTGGATTCAGATCAAAAATTACTAACTCAGTCTGTGTTCTAACAGAATGTGGACTCAGATTTTGTTCAAAAATTACTCAGTCTGTTTCTAACAGAATATGGTCTCAATCTATGTTTAAAGAATACTCACTCAGCCAGTATTTTACCAGAGTATGGACTCAGCATGTGTTCTAACAGAATACTCACACAGCCTGTGTTCTAACAGAATATGGACTCAGTCTATATTTAAAGAATACTCACTCACCTCAGTATTCTAACAGAACACTCACGTAGCCTGTGTTCTAACAGAACACTAACTCAGCCTGCTTTCTAACAGAATGTCGATTCAGATCAAAAATTACTAACGCAGTCTGTGTTCTAACAGAATATGGACTTAGATTTTGTTCAAAAATTACTCAGTCTGTGTTCTAACAGAATATGGACTCAGTCTATGTTTAAAGAATACTCACTCAGCCAGTATTTTACCAGAGTATGGACTCAGCCTGTGTTCTAACAGAATACTCACACAGCCTGTGTTCTAACAGAGTATGTACTCAGTCTATATTTAAAGAATACTCACTCACCTCAGTATTCTAACAGAACACTCACGTAGCCAGTGTTCTAACAGAATACTAACTCAGCCTGTGTTCTAACAGAATGTGGACTCAGATTTTGTTCAAAAATTACTCAGTCTGTTTCGAACAGAATATGGACTCAGTCTATGTTTAAAGAATACTCACTCAACCAGTATTTTACCAGAGTATGGACTCAGCCTGTGTTCTACCAGAATGCTCACACAGCCTGTGTTCTAACAGAATATGGACTCAGTCTATATTTAAAGAATACTCACTAACCTCAGTATTCTAACAGAACACTCACGTACCCTGTGTTCTAACAGAACACTAACTCAGCCTGTTTTCTAACAGAATGTGGATTCAGATCAAAAATTACTAACGCAGTCTGTGTTCTAACAGAATATGGACTTAGATTTTGTTCAAAAATTACTCAGTCTGTGTTCTAACAGAATATGGACTCAGTCTATGTTTAAAGAATACTCACTCAGCCAGTATTTTACCAGAGTATGGACTCAGCCTGTGTTCTAACAGAATACTCACACAGCCTGTGTTCTAACAGAATATGGACTCAGTCTATATTTAAAGAATACTCACTCACCTCAGTATTCCTACAGAACACTCACGTAGCCAGTGTTCTAACAGAATACTAACTCAGCCTGTGTTCTAACAGAATGTGCATTCAGATCAAATATTACTAACTCAGTCTGTGTTCTAACAGAATGTGGACTCAGATTTTGTTCAAAAATTACTCAGTCTGTGTTCTAACAGAATGTGGATTCAGATCAAAAATTACTAACTCAGTCTGTGTTCTAACAGAATGTGGATTCAGATCAAAAATTACTAACTCAGTCTGTGTTCTAACAGAATATGAACTCAGATTTTGTTCAAAAATTACTCAGTCTGTGTTCTAACAGAATATGGACTCAGTCTATATTTAAAGAATACTCACTCACCTCAGTATTCTAACAGAACACTCACGTAGCCAGTGTTCTAACAGAATACTAACTCATCCTGTGTTCTAACAGAATGTGGATTCAGATCAAAAATTACTAACTCAGTCTGTGTTCTAACAGAATGTGGACTCAGATTTTGTTCAAAAATTACTCAGTCTGTTTCTAACAGAATATGGTCTCAGTCTTTGTTTAAAGAATACTCACTCAGCTCAGTGTTCTAACATAACACTCACTTAGCCTGTGTTCTAACAGAATGTGGTTTCAGATCAAAAATTACTAACTCAGTCTGTGTTCTAACAGAATATGAACTCAGATTTTGTTCAAAAATTACTCAGTCTGTGTTCTAACAGAATATGGACTCAGTCTATGTTTAAAGAATACTCACTCAGCCAGTGTTCTACCAGAATATGGATTCAGACTATTTTCAAGAATACTCACTCAGCCTGTGTTCTAGCAGAACGCTCACTTAGCCTGTGTTCTAACAGAATGCGTACTCAGATATTGTTCAAAAATTACTAACTCAGTCTGTGTTCTAACAGAATTTGGACGCAGTCTCTGTTTAAAAAATACTCACTCACCTCAGTGTTCTAACAGAACACTCACGTAGCCTGTGTTCTAACAGAACACTAACTCAGCCTATTTTCTAACAAAATGTGGATTCAGATCAAAAATTACTAACGCAGTCTGTGTTCTAACAGAATATGGACTTAGATTTTGTTCAAAAATTACTCAGTCTGTGTTCTAACAGAATATGGACTCAGTCTATGTTTAAAGAATACTCACTCAGCCAATATTTGACCAGAGTATGGACTCAGCCTGTGTTCTAACAGAATACTCACACAGCCTGTGTTCTAACAGAATATGGACTCAGTCTATATTTAAAGAATACTCACTCACCTCAGTATTCCTACAGAACACTCACGTAGCCAGTGTTCTAACAGAATATTAACTCAGCCTGTGTTCTAACAGAATGTGGATTCAGATCAAATATTACTAACTCAGTCTGTGTTCTAACAGAATGTGGACTCAGATTTTGTTCAAAAATTACTCAGTCTGTGTTCTAACAGAATATGGACTAAGTCTATGTTTAAAGAATACTCACTCAGCTCAGTGTTCTAACATAACACTCACTTAGCCTGTGTTCTAACAGAATGTGGTTTCAGATAAAAAATTACTAACTCAGTCTGTGTTCTAAAAGAATGTGGACTCAGATTTTGTTCAAAAATTACTCAGTCTGTGTTCTAACAGAATATGGACTCAGTCTATGTTTAAAGAATACTCACTCAGCCAGTGTTCTACCAGAATATGGATTCAGACTATTTTCAAGAATACTCACTCAGCCTGTGTTCTAGCAGAACGCTCACTTAGCCTGTGTTCTAACAGAATATGGACTTAGATTTTGTTCAAAAATTACTCAGTCTGTGTTCTAACAGAATATGGACTCAGTCTATGTTTAAAGAATACTCACTCAGCCAGTATTTTACCAGAGTATGGACTCAGCCTGTGTTCTAACAGAATACTCACACAGCCTGTGTTCTAACAGAATATGTACTCAGTCTATATTTAAAGAATACTCACTCACCTCAGTATTCTAACAGAACACTCACGTAGCCAGTGTTCTAACAGAATACTAACTCAGCCTGTGTTCTAACAGAATGTGGACTCAGATTTTGTTCAAAAATTACTCAGTCTGTTTCTAACAGAATATGGAGTCAGTCTATATTTAAAGAATACTCACTCAACCAGTATTTTACCAGAGTATGGACTCAGCCTTTGTTCTACCAGAATACTCACACAGCCTGTGTTCTAACAGAATATGGACTCAGTCTATATTTAAAGAATACTCACTCACCTCAGTTTTCTAACACAACACTCACGTACCCTGTGTTCTAACAGAACACTAACTCAGCCTGTTTTCTAACAGAATGTGGATTCAGATCAAAAATTACTAACGCAGTCTGTGTTCTAACAGAATATGGACTTAGATTTTGTTCAAAAATTACTCAGTCTGTGTTCTAACAGAATATGGACTCAGTCTATGTTTAAAGAATACTCACTCAGCCAATATTTTACCAGAGTATGGACTCAGCCTGTGTTCTAACAGAATACTCACACAGCCTGTGTTCTAACAGAATATGTACTCAGTCTATATTTAAAGAATACTCACTCACCACAGTATTCCAACAGAACACTCACGTAGCCAGTGTTCTAACAGAATACTAACTCAGCCTGTGTTCTAACAGAATGTGGATTCAGATCAAATATTACTAACTCAGTCTGTGTTCTAACAGAATGTGGACGCAGATTTTGTTCAAAAATTATTCAGCCTGTGTTCTAACAGAATGTGGATTCAGATCAAAAATTACTAACTCAGTCTGTGTTCTAACAGAATGTGGACTCAGATTTTGTTCAAAAATTACTCAGTCTGTTTCTAACAGAATATGGTCTCAATCTATGTTTAAACAATACTCACTCAGCCAGTATTTTACCAGAGTATGGACTCAGCCTGTGTTCTAACAGAATACTCACACAGCCTGTGTTCTAACAGAATATGGACTCAGTCTATATTTAAAGAATACTCACTCACCTCAGTATTCTAACAGAACACTCACGTAGCCTGTGTTCTAACAGAACACTAACTCAGCCTGCTTTCTAACAGAATGTCGATTCAGATCAAAAATTACTAACGCAGTCTGTGTTCTAACAGAATATGGACTTAGATTTTGTTCAAAAATTACTCAGTCTGTGTTCTAACAGAATATGGACTCAGTCTATGTTTAAAGAATACTCACTCAGCCAGTATTTTACCAGAGTATGGACTCAGCCTGTGTTCTAACAGAATACTCACACAGCCTGTGTTCTAACAGAATATGGACTCAGTCTATATTTAAAGAATACTCACTCACCTCAGTATTCCTACAGAACACTCACGTAGCCAGTGTTCTAACAGAATACTAACTCAGCCTGTGTTCTAACAGAATGTGCATTCAGATCAAATATTACTAACTCAGTCTGTGTTCTAACAGAATGTGGACTCAGATTTTGTTCAAAAATTACTCAGTCTGTGTTCTAACAGAATGTGGATTCAGATCAAAAATTACTAACTCAGTCTGTGTTCTAACAGAATGTGGATTCAGATCAAAAATTACTAACTCAGTCTGTGTTCTAACAGAATATGAACTCAGATTTTGTTCAAAAATTACTCAGTCTGTGTTCTAACAGAATATGGACTCAGTCTATATTTAAAGAATACTCACTCACCTCAGTATTCTAACAGAACACTCACGTAGCCAGTGTTCTAACAGAATACTAACTCATCCTGTGTTCTAACAGAATGTGGATTCAGATCAAAAATTACTAACTCAGTCTGTGTTCTAACAGAATGTGGACTCAGATTTTGTTCAAAAATTACTCAGTCTGTTTCTAACAGAATATGGTCTCAGTCTTTGTTTAAAGAATACTCACTCAGCTCAGTGTTCTAACATAACACTCACTTAGCCTGTGTTATAACACAATGTGGTTTCAGATCAAAAATTACTAACTCAGTCTGTGTTCTAACAGAATGTGGACTCAGATTTTGTTCAGAAATTACTCAGTCTGTGTTCTAACAGAATATGGACTCAGTCTATGTTTAAAGAATACTCACTCAGCCAGTGTTCTACCAGAATATGGATTCAGACTATTTTCAAGAATACTCACTCAGCCTGTGTTCTAGCAGAACGCTCACTTAGCCTGTGTTCTAACAGAATGTGTACTCAGATATTGTTCAAAAATTACTAACTCAGTCTGTGTTCTAACAGAATTTGGACGCAGTCTCTGTTTAAAAAATACTCACTCACCTCAGTGTTCTAACAGAACACTCACGTAGCCTGTGTTCTAACAGAACACTAACTCAGCCTGCTTTCTAACAGAATGTCGATTCAGATCAAAAATTACTAACGCAGTCTGTGTTCTAACAGAATATGGACTCAGTCTATGTTTAAAGAATACTCACTCAGCCAATATTTGACCAGAGTATGGACTCAGCCTGTGTTCTAACAGAATACTCACACAGCCTGTGTTCTAACAGAATATGGACTCAGTCTATATTTAAAGAATACTCACTCACCTCAGTATTCCTACAGAACACTCACGTAGCCAGTGTTCTAACAGAATATTAACTCAGCCTGTGTTCTAACAGAATGTGGATTCAGATCAAATATTACTAACTCAGTCTGTGTTCTAACAGAATGTGGACTCAGATTTTGTTCAAAAATTACCCAGTCTGTGTTCTAACAGAATATGGACTAAGTCTATGTTTAAAGAATACTCACTCAGCTCAGTGTTCTAACATAACACTCACTTAGCCTGTGTTCTAACAGAATGTGGTTTCAGATAAAAAATTACTAACTCAGTCTGTGTTCTAAAAGAATGTGGACTCAGATTTTGTTCAAAAATTACTCAGTCTGTGTTCTAACAGAATATGGACTCAGTCTATGTTTAAAGAATACTCACTCAGCCAGTGTTCTACCAGAATATGGATTCAGACTATTTTCAAGAATACTCACTCAGCCTGTGTTCTAGCAGAACGCTCACTTAGCCTGTGTTCTAACAGAATATGGACTTAGATTTTGTTCAAAAATTACTCAGTCTGTGTTCTAACAGAATATGGACTCAGTCTATGTTTAAAGAATACTCACTCAGCCAGTATTTTACCAGAGTATGGACTCAGCCTGTGTTCTAACAGAATACTCACACAGCCTGTGTTCTAACAGAATATGTACTCAGTCTATATTTAAAGAATACTCACTCACCTCAGTATTCTAACAGAACACTCACGTAGCCAGTGTTCTAACAGAATACTAACTCAGCCTGTGTTCTAACAGAATGTGGACTCAGATTTTGTTCAAAAATTACTCAGTCTGTTTCTAACAGAATATGGAGTCAGTCTATGTTTAAAGAATACTCACTCAACCAGTATTTTACCAGAGTATGGACTCAGCCTTTGTTCTACCAGAATACTCACACAGCCTGTGTTCTAACAGAATATGGACTCAGTCTATATTTAAAGAATACTCACTCACCTCAGTTTTCTAACACAACACTCACGTACCCTGTGTTCTAACAGAACACTAACTCAGCCTGTTTTCTAACAGAATGTGGATTCAGATCAAAAATTACTAACGCAGTCTGTGTTCTAACAGAATATGGACTTAGATTTTGTTCAAAAATTACTCAGTCTGTGTTCTAACAGAATATGGACTCAGTCTATGTTTAAAGAATACTCACTCAGCCAATATTTTACCAGAGTATGGACTCAGCCTGTGTTCTAACAGAATACTCACACAGCCTGTGTTCTAACAGAATATGTACTCAGTCTATATTTAAAGAATACTCACTCACCACAGTATTCCAACAGAACACTCACGTAGCCAGTGTTCTAACAGAATACTAACTCAGCCTGTGTTCTAACAGAATGTGGATTCAGATCAAATATTACTAACTCAGTCTGTGTTCTAACAGAATGTGGACGCAGATTTTGTTCAAAAATTATTCAGCCTGTGTTCTAACAGAATGTGGATTCAGATCAAAAATTACTAACTCAGTCTGTGTTCTAACAGAATGTGGACTCAGATTTTGTTCAAAAATTACTCAGTCTGTTTCTAACAGAATATGGTCTCAATCTATGTTTAAAGAATACTCACTCAGCCAGTATTTTACCAGAGTATGGACTCAGCCTGTGTTCTAACAGAATACTCACACAGCCTGTGTTCTAACAGAATATGGACTCAGTCTATATTTAAAGAATACTCACTCACCTCAGTATTCTAACAGAACACTCACGTAGCCTGTGTTCTAACAGAACACTAACTCAGCCTGCTTTCTAACAGAATGTCGATTCAGATCAAAAATTACTAACGCAGTCTGTGTTCTAACAGAATATGGACTTAGATTTTGTTCAAAAATTACTCAGTCTGTGTTCTAACAGAATATGGACTCAGTCTATGTTTAAAGAATACTCACTCAGCCAGTGTTCTACCAGAATATGGATTCAGACTATTTTCAAGAATACTCACTCAGCCTGTGTTCTAGCAGAACGCTCACTTAGCCTGAGTTCTAGCAGAATGTGTACTCAGATATTGTTCAAAAATTACTTACTCAGTCTGTGTTCTAACAGAATTTGGACGCAGTCTCTGTTTAAAAAATACTCACTCACCTCAGTATTCTAACAGAACACTCACGTAGCCTGTGTTCTAACAGAATACTCACACAGCCTGTGTTCTAACAGAATATGGACTCAGTCTATATTTAAAGAATACTCACTCACCTCAGTTTTCTAACACAACACTCACGTACCCTGTGTTCTAACAGAACACTAACTCAGCCTGTTTTCTAACAGAATGTGGATTCAGATCAAAAATTACTAACGCAGTCTGTGTTCTAACAGAATATGGACTTAGATTTTGTTCAAAAATTACTCAGTCTGTGTTCTAACAGAATATGGACTCAGTCTATGTTTAAAGAATACTCACTCAGCCAATATTTTACCAGAGTATGGACTCAGCCTGTGTTCTAACAGAATACTCACACAGCCTGTGTTCTAACAGAATATGTACTCAGTCTATATTTAAAGAATACTCACTCACCACAGTATTCCAACAGAACACTCACGTAGCCAGTGTTCTAACAGAATACTAACTCAGCCTGTGTTCTAACAGAATGTGGATTCAGATCAAATATTACTAACTCAGTCTGTGTTCTAACAGAATGTGGACGCAGATTTTGTTCAAAAATTATTCAGCCTGTGTTCTAACAGAATGTGGATTCAGATCAAAAATTACTAACTCAGTCTGTGTTCTAACAGAATGTGGACTCAGATTTTGTTCAAAAATTACTCAGTCTGTTTCTAACAGAATATGGTCTCAATCTATGTTTAAACAATACTCACTCAGCCAGTATTTTACCAGAGTATGGACTCAGCCTGTGTTCTAACAGAATACTCACACAGCCTGTGTTCTAACAGAATATGGACTCAGTCTATATTTAAAGAATACTCACTCACCTCAGTATTCTAACAGAACACTCACGTAGCCTGTGTTCTAACAGAACACTAACTCAGCCTGCTTTCTAACAGAATGTCGATTCAGATCAAAAATTACTAACGCAGTCTGTGTTCTAACAGAATATGGACTTAGATTTTGTTCAAAAATTACTCAGTCTGTGTTCTAACAGAATATGGACTCAGTCTATGTTTAAAGAATACTCACTCAGCCAGTATTTTACCAGAGTATGGACTCAGCCTGTGTTCTAACAGAATACTCACACAGCCTGTGTTCTAACAGAATATGGACTCAGTCTATATTTAAAGAATACTCACTCACCTCAGTATTCCTACAGAACACTCACGTAGCCAGTGTTCTAACAGAATACTAACTCAGCCTGTGTTCTAACAGAATGTGCATTCAGATCAAATATTACTAACTCAGTCTGTGTTCTAACAGAATGTGGACTCAGATTTTGTTCAAAAATTACTCAGTCTGTGTTCTAACAGAATGTGGATTCAGATCAAAAATTACTAACTCAGTCTGTGTTCTAACAGAATGTGGATTCAGATCAAAAATTACTAACTCAGTCTGTGTTCTAACAGAATATGAACTCAGATTTTGTTCAAAAATTACTCAGTCTGTGTTCTAACAGAATATGGACTCAGTCTATATTTAAAGAATACTCACTCACCTCAGTATTCTAACAGAACACTCACGTAGCCAGTGTTCTAACAGAATACTAACTCATCCTGTGTTCTAACAGAATGTGGATTCAGATCAAAAATTACTAACTCAGTCTGTGTTCTAACAGAATGTGGACTCAGATTTTGTTCAAAAATTACTCAGTCTGTTTCTAACAGAATATGGTCTCAGTCTTTGTTTAAAGAATACTCACTCAGCTCAGTGTTCTAACATAACACTCACTTAGCCTGTGTTATAACACAATGTGGTTTCAGATCAAAAATTACTAACTCAGTCTGTGTTCTAACAGAATGTGGACTCAGAATTTGTTCAGAAATTACTCAGTCTGTGTTCTACCAGAATATGGATTCAGACTATTTTCAAGAATACTCACTCAGCCTGTGTTCTAGCAGAACGCTCACTTAGCCTGTGTTCTAACAGAATGTGTACTCAGATATTGTTCAAAAATTACTAACTCAGTCTGTGTTCTAACAGAATTTGGACGCAGTCTCTGTTTAAAAAATACTCACTCACCTCAGTGTTCTAACAGAACACTCACGTAGCCTGTGTTCTAACAGAACACTAACTCAGCCTGCTTTCTAACAGAATGTCGATTCAGATCAAAAATTACTAACGCAGTCTGTGTTCTAACAGAATATGGACTCAGTCTATGTTTAAAGAATACTCACTCAGCCAATATTTGACCAGAGTATGGACTCAGCCTGTGTTCTAACAGAATACTCACACAGCCTGTGTTCTAACAGAATATGGACTCAGTCTATATTTAAAGAATACTCACTCACCTCAGTATTCCTACAGAACACTCACGTAGCCAGTGTTCTAACAGAATATTAACTCAGCCTGTGTTCTAACAGAATGTGGATTCAGATCAAATATTACTAACTCAGTCTGTGTTCTAACAGAATGTGGACTCAGATTTTGTTCAAAAATTACCCAGTCTGTGTTCTAACAGAATATGGACTAAGTCTATGTTTAAAGAATACTCACTCAGCTCAGTGTTCTAACATAACACTCACTTAGCCTGTGTTCTAACAGAATGTGGTTTCAGATAAAAAATTACTAACTCAGTCTGTGTTCTAAAAGAATGTGGACTCAGATTTTGTTCAAAAATTACTCAGTCTGTGTTCTAACAGAATATGGACTCAGTCTATGTTTAAAGAATACTCACTCAGCCAGTGTTCTACCAGAATATGGATTCAGACTATTTTCAAGAATACTCACTCAGCCTGTGTTCTAGCAGAACGCTCACTTAGCCTGTGTTCTAACAGAATATGGACTTAGATTTTGTTCAAAAATTACTCAGTCTGTGTTCTAACAGAATATGGACTCAGTCTATGTTTAAAGAATACTCACTCAGCCAGTATTTTACCAGAGTATGGACTCAGCCTGTGTTCTAACAGAATACTCACACAGCCTGTGTTCTAACAGAATATGTACTCAGTCTATATTTAAAGAATACTCACTCACCTCAGTATTCTAACAGAACACTCACGTAGCCAGTGTTCTAACAGAATACTAACTCAGCCTGTGTTCTAACAGAATGTGGACTCAGATTTTGTTCAAAAATTACTCAGTCTGTTTCTAACAGAATATGGAGTCAGTCTATGTTTAAAGAATACTCACTCAACCAGTATTTTACCAGAGTATGGACTCAGCCTTTGTTCTACCAGAATACTCACACAGCCTGTGTTCTAACAGAATATGGACTCAGTCTATATTTAAAGAATACTCACTCACCTCAGTTTTCTAACACAACACTCACGTACCCTGTGTTCTAACAGAACACTAACTCAGCCTGTTTTCTAACAGAATGTGGATTCAGATCAAAAATTACTAACGCAGTCTGTGTTCTAACAGAATATGGACTTAGATTTTGTTCAAAAATTACTCAGTCTGTGTTCTAACAGAATATGGACTCAGTCTATGTTTAAAGAATACTCACTCAGCCAATATTTTACCAGAGTATGGACTCAGCCTGTGTTCTAACAGAATACTCACACAGCCTGTGTTCTAACAGAATATGTACTCAGTCTATATTTAAAGAATACTCACTCACCACAGTATTCCAACAGAACACTCACGTAGCCAGTGTACTAACAGAATACTAACTCAGCCTGTGTTCTAACAGAATGTGGATTCAGATCAAATATTACTAACTCAGTCTGTGTTCTAACAGAATGTGGACGCAGATTTTGTTCAAAAATTATTCAGCCTGTGTTCTAACAGAATGTGGATTCAGATCAAAAATTACTAACTCAGTCTGTGTTCTAACAGAATGTGGACTCAGATTTTGTTCAAAAATTACTCAGTCTGTTTCTAACAGAATATGGTCTCAATCTATGTTTAAAGAATACTCACTCAGCCAGTATTTTACCAGAGTATGGACTCAGCCTGTGTTCTAACAGAATACTCACACAGCCTGTGTTCTAACAGAATATGGACTCAGTCTATATTTAAAGAATACTCACTCACCTCAGTATTCTAACAGAACACTCACGTAGCCTGTGTTCTAACAGAACACTAACTCAGCCTGCTTTCTAACAGAATGTCGATTCAGATCAAAAATTACTAACGCAGTCTGTGTTCTAACAGAATATGGACTTAGATTTTGTTCAAAAATTACTCAGTCTGTGTTCTAACAGAATATGGACTCAGTCTATGTTTAAAGAATACTCACTCAGCCAGTGTTCTACCAGAATATGGATTCAGACTATTTTCAAGAATACTCACTCAGCCTGTGTTCTAGCAGAACGCTCACTTAGCCTGAGTTCTAGCAGAATGTGTACTCAGATATTGTTCAAAAATTACTTACTCAGTCTGTGTTCTAACAGAATTTGGACGCAGTCTCTGTTTAAAAAATACTCACTCACCTCAGTATTCTAACAGAACACTCACGTAGCCTGTGTTCTAACAGAACACTAACTCAGCCTGTTTTCTAACAAAATGTGGATTCAGATCAAAAATTACTAACGCAGTCTGTGTTCTAACAGAATATGGACTTAGATTTTGTTCAAAAATTACTCAGTCTGTGTTCTAACAGAATATGGACTCAGTCTATGTTTAAAGAATACTCACTCAGCCAGTATTTTACCAGAGTATGGACTCAGCCTGTGTTCTAACAGAATACTCACACAGCCTGTGTTCTAACAGAATATGTACTCAGTCTATATTTAAAGAATACTCACTCACCTCAGTATTCTAACAGAACACTCACGTAGCCAGTGTTCTAACAGAATACTAACTCAGCCTGTGTTCTAACAGAATGTGGACTCAGATTTTGTTCAAAAATTACTCAGTCTGTTTCTAACAGAATATTGTCTCAGTCTATGTTTAAAGAATACTCACTCAGCCAGTATTTTACCAGAGTATGGACTCAGCCTGTGTTCTAACAGAATACTCACACAGCCTGTGTTCTAACAGAATATGGACTCAGTCTATATTTAAAGAATACTCACTCACCTCAGTATTCTAACAGAACACTCACGTAGCCTGTGTTCTAACAGTACACTAACTCAGCCTGCTTTCTAACAGAATGTGGATTCAGATCAAATATTACTAACGCAGTCTGTGTTCTAACAGAATATGGACTTAGATTTTGTTCAAAAATTACTCAGTCTGTGTTCTAACAGAATATGGACTCAGTCTATATTTAAAGAATACTGACTCACCTCAGTATTCCAACAGAACACTCACGTAGCCAGTGTTGTAACAGAATACTAACTCAGCCTGTGTTCTAACAGAATGTGGATTCAGATCAAATATTACTAACTCAGTCTGTGTTCTAACAGAATGTGGACTCAGATTTTGTTCAAAATTACTCAGTCTCTGTTCTAACAGAATATGGACTAAGTCTATGTTTAAAGAATACTCACTCAGCTCAGTGTTCTAACATAACACTCACTTAGCCTGTGTTCTAACAGAATGTGGGTTCAGATCAAATATTACTAACTCAGTCTGTGTTCTAACAGAATGTGGACTCAGATTTTGTTCAAAAATTACTCAGTCTGTTTCTAACAGAATATTGGCTCAGTCTATGTTTAAAGAATACTCACTCAGCCAGTATTTTACCAGAGTATGGACTCAGCCTGTGTTCTACCAGAATACTCACACAGCCTGTGTTCTAACAGAATATGGACTCAGTCTATATTTAAAGAATACTCACTCACCTCAGTTTTCTAACACAACACTCACGTACCCTGTGTTCTAACAGAACACTAACTCAGCCTGTTTTCTAACAGAATGTGGATTCAGATCAAAAATTACTAACGCAGTCTGTGTTCTAACAGAATATGGACTTAGATTTTGTTCAAAAATTACTCAGTCTGTGTTCTAACAGAATATGGACTCAGTCTATGTTTAAAGAATACTCACTCAGCCAATATTTTACCAGAGTATGGACTCAGCCTGTGTTCTAACAGAATACTCACACAGCCTGTGTTCTAACAGAATATGTACTCAGTCTATATTTAAAGAGTACTCACTCAACACAGTATTCCAACAGAACACTCACGTAGCCAGTGTTCTAACAGAATACTAACTCAGCCTGTGTTCTAACAGAATGTGGATTCAGATCAAATATTACTAACTCAGTCTGTGTTCTAACAGAATGTGGACGCAGATTTTGTTCAAAAATTATTCAGCCTGTGTTCTAACAGAATGTGGATTCAGATCAAAAATTACTAACTCAGTCTGTGTTCTAACAGAATGTGGACTCAGATTTTGTTCAAAAATTACTCAGTCTGTGTTCTAACAGAATATGGACTCAGTCTATGTTTAAAGAATACTCACTCAGCCAGTGTTCTACCAGAATATGGATTCAGACTATTTTCAAGAATACTCACTCAGCCTGTGTTCTAGCAGAACGCTCACTTAGCCTGTGTTCTAACAGAATATGGACTTAGATTTTGTTCAAAAATTACTCAGTCTGTGTTCTAACAGAATATGGACTCAGTCTATGTTTAAAGAATACTCACTCAGCCAGTATTTTACCAGAGTATGGACTCAGCCTGTGTTCTAACAGAATACTCACACAGCCTGTGTTCTAACAGAATATGTACTCAGTCTATATTTAAAGAATACTCACTCACCTCAGTATTCTAACAGAACACTCACGTAGCCAGTGTTCTAACAGAATACTAACTCAGCCTGTGTTCTAACAGAATGTGGACTCAGATTTTGTTCAAAAATTACTCAGTCTGTTTCTAACAGAATATGGAGTCAGTCTATGTTTAAAGAATACTCACTCAACCAGTATTTTACCAGAGTATGGACTCAGCCTTTGTTCTACCAGAATACTCACACAGCCTGTGTTCTAACAGAATATGGACTCAGTCTATATTTAAAGAATACTCACTCACCTCAGTTTTCTAACACAACACTCACGTACCCTGCGTTCTAACAGAACACTAACTCAGCCTGTTTTCTAACAGAATGTGGATTCAGATCAAAAATTACTAACGCAGTCTGTGTTCTAACAGAATATGGACTTAGATTTTGTTCAAAAATTACTCAGTCTGTGTTCTAACAGAATATGGACTCAGTCTATGTTTAAAGAATACTCACTCAGCCAATATTTTACCAGAGTATGGACTCAGCCTGTGTTCTAACAGAATACTCACACAGCCTGTGTTCTAACAGAATATGTACTCAGTCTATATTTAAAGAATACTCACTCACCACAGTATTCCAACAGAACACTCACGTAGCCAGTGTTCTAACAGAATACTAACTCAGCCTGTGTTCTAACAGAATGTGGATTCAGATCAAATATTACTAACTCAGTCTGTGTTCTAACAGAATGTGGACGCAGATTTTGTTCAAAAATTATTCAGCCTGTGTTCTAACAGAATGTGGATTCAGATCAAAAATTACTAACTCAGTCTGTGTTCTAACAGAATGTGGACTCAGATTTTGTTCAAAAATTACTCAGTCTGTTTCTAACAGAATATGGTCTCAATCTATGTTTAAAGAATACTCACTCAGCCAGTATTTTACCAGAGTATGGACTCAGCCTGTGTTCTAACAGAATACTCACACAGCCTGTGTTCTAACAGAATATGGACTCAGTCTATATTTAAAGAATACTCACTCACCTCAGTATTCTAACAGAACACTCACGTAGCCTGTGTTCTAACAGAACACTAACTCAGCCTGCTTTCTAACAGAATGTCGATTCAGATCAAAAATTACTAACGCAGTCTGTGTTCTAACAGAATATGGACTTAGATTTTGTTCAAAAATTACTCAGTCTGTGTTCTAACAGAATATGGACTCAGTCTATGTTTAAAGAATACTCACTCAGCCAGTGTTCTACCAGAATATGGATTCAGACTATTTTCAAGAATACTCACTCAGCCTGTGTTCTAGCAGAACGCTCACTTAGCCTGAGTTCTAGCAGAATGTGTACTCAGATATTGTTCAAAAATTACTTACTCAGTCTGTGTTCTAACAGAATTTGGACGCAGTCTCTGTTTAAAAAATACTCACTCACCTCAGTATTCTAACAGAACACTCACGTAGACTGTGTTCTAACAGAACACTAACTCAGCCTGTTTTCTAACAAAATGTGGATTCAGATCAAAAATTACTAACGCAGTCTGTGTTCTAACAGAATATGGACTTAGATTTTGTTCAAAAATTACTCAGTCTGTGTTCTAACAGAATATGGACTCAGTCTATGTTTAAAGAATACTCACTCAGCCAGTATTTTACCAGAGTATGGACTCAGCCTGTGTTCTAACAGAATACTCACACAGCCTGTGTTCTAACAGAATATGTACTCAGTCTATATTTAAAGAATACTCACTCACCTCAGTATTCTAACAGAACACTCACGTAGCCAGTGTTCTAACAGAATACTAACTCAGCCTGTGTTCTAACAGAATGTGGACTCAGATTTTGTTCAAAAATTACTCAGTCTGTTTCTAACAGAATATTGTCTCAGTCTATGTTTAAAGAATACTCACTCAGCCAGTATTTTACCAGAGTATGGACTCAGCCTGTGTTCTAACAGAATACTCACACAGCCTGTGTTCTAACAGAATATGGACTCAGTCTATATTTAAAGAATACTCACTCACCTCAGTATTCTAACAGAACACTCACGTAGCCTGTGTTCTAACAGTACACTAACTCAGCCTGCTTTCTAACAGAATGTGGATTCAGATCAAATATTACTAACGCAGTCTGTGTTCTAACAGAATATGGACTTAGATTTTGTTCAAAAATTACTCAGTCTGTGTTCTAACAGAATATGGACTCAGTCTATATTTAAAGAATACTGACTCACCTCAGTATTCCAACAGAACACTCACGTAGCCAGTGTTGTAACAGAATACTAACTCAGCCTGTGTTCTAACAGAATGTGGATTCAGATCAAATATTACTAACTCAGTCTGTGTTCTAACAGAATGTGGACTCAGATTTTGTTCAAAATTACTCAGTCTCTGTTCTAACAGAATATGGACTAAGTCTATGTTTAAAGAATACTCACTCAGCTCAGTGTTCTAACATAACACTCACTTAGCCTGTGTTCTAACAGAATGTGGGTTCAGATCAAATATTACTAACTCAGTCTGTGTTCTAACAGAATGTGGACTCAGATTTTGTTCAAAAATTACTCAGTCTGTTTCTAACAGAATATTGGCTCAGTCTATGTTTAAAGAATACTCACTCAGCCAGTATTTTACCAGAGTATGGACTCAGCCTGTGTTCTACCAGAATACTCACACAGCCTGTGTTCTAACAGAATATGGACTCAGTCTATATTTAAAGAATACTCACTCACCTCAGTTTTCTAACACAACACTCACGTACCCTGTGTTCTAACAGAACACTAACTCAGCCTGTTTTCTAACAGAATGTGGATTCAGATCAAAAATTACTAACGCAGTCTGTGTTCTAACAGAATATGGACTTAGATTTTGTTCAAAAATTACTCAGTCTGTGTTCTAACAGAATATGGACTCAGTCTATGTTTAAAGAATACTCACTCAGCCAATATTTTACCAGAGTATGGACTCAGCCTGTGTTCTAACAGAATACTCACACAGCCTGTGTTCTAACAGAATATGTACTCAGTCTATATTTAAAGAGTACTCACTCAACACAGTATTCCAACAGAACACTCACGTAGCCAGTGTTCTAACAGAATACTAACTCAGCCTGTGTTCTAACAGAATGTGGATTCAGATCAAATATTACTAACTCAGTCTGTGTTCTAACAGAATGTGGACGCAGATTTTGTTCAAAAATTATTCAGCCTGTGTTCTAACAGAATGTGGATTCAGATCAAAAATTACTAACTCAGTCTGTGTTCTAACAGAATGTGGACTCAGATTTTGTTCAAAAATTACTCAGTCTGTTTCTAACAGAATATGGTCTCAATCTATGTTTAAAGAATACTCACTCAGCCAGTATTTTACCAGAGTATGGACTCAGCATGTGTTCTAACAGAATACTCACACAGCCTGTGTTCTAACAGAATATGGACTCAGTCTATATTTAAAGAATACTCACTCACCTCAGTATTCTAACAGAACACTCACGTAGCCTGTGTTCTAACAGAACACTAACTCAGCCTGCTTTCTAACAGAATGTCGATTCAGATCAAAAATTACTAACGCAGTCTCTGTTCTAACAGAATATGGACTTAGATTTTGTTCAAAAATTACTCAGTCTGTGTTCTAACAGAATATGGACTCAGTCTATGTTTAAAGAATACTCACTCAGCCAATATTTGACCAGAGTATGGACTCAGCCTGTGTTCTAACAGAATACTCACACAGCCTGTGTTCTACCAGATTATGGACTCAGTCTATATTTAAAGAATACTCACTCACCTCGTATTCCTACAGAACACTCACGTAGCCAGTGTTCTAACAGAATACTAACTCAGCCTGTGTTCTAACAGAATGTGGATTCAGATCAAATATTACTAACGCAGTCTGTGTTCTAACAGAATATGGACTTAGATTTTGTTCAAAAATTACTCAGTCTGTGTTCTAACAGAATATGGACTCAGTCTATGTTTAAAGAATACTCACTCAGCCAATATTTTACCAGAGTATGGACTCAGCCTGTGTTCTAACAGAATACTCACACAGCCTGTGTTCTAACAGAATATGTACACAGTCTATATTTAAAGAATACTCACTCACCTCAGTATTCCAACAGAACACTCACGTAGCCAGTGTTCTAACAGAATACTAACTCAGCCTGTGTTCTAACAGAATGTGGATTCAGATCAAATATTACTAACTCAGTCTGTGTTCTAACAGAATGTGGACGCCGATTTTGTTCAAAAATTATTCAGCCTGTGTTCTAACAGAATGTGGATTCAGATCAAAAATTACTAACTCAGTCTGTGTTCTAACAGAATGTGGACTCAGATTTTGTTCAAAAATTACTCAGTCTGTTTCTAACAGAATATGATTTCAATCTATGTTTAAAGAAGACTCACTCAACCAGTATTTTACCAGAGTATGGACTCAGCCTGTGTTGTAACAGAATACTCACACAGCCTGTGTTCTAACAGAATATGGACTCAGTCTATATTTAAAGAATACTCACTCACCTCAGTATTCTAACAGAACACTCACGTAGCCTGTGTTCTAACAGAACACTAACTCAGCCTGCTTTCTAACAGAATGTCGATTCAGATCAAAAATTACTAACGCAGTCTGTGTTCTAACAGAATATGGACTTAGATGTTGTTCAAAAATTACTCAGTCTGTGTTCTAACAGAATATGGACTCAGTCTATGTTTAAAGAATACTCACTCAGCCAATATTTGACCAGAGTATGGACTCAGCCTGTGTTCTAACAGAATACTCACACAGCCTGTGTTCTAACAGAATATGGACTCAGTCTATATTTAAAGAATACTCACTCACCTCAGTATTCCTACAGAACACTCACGTAGCCAGTGTTCTAACAGAATACTAACTCAGCCTGTGTTCTAACAGAATGTGGATTCAGATCAAATATTACTAACGCAGTCTGTGTTCTAACAGAATATGGACTTAGATTTTGTTCAAAAATTACTCAGTCTGTGTTCTAACAGAATATGGACTCAGTCTATGTTTAAAGAATACTCACTCAGCCAATATTTTACCAGAGTATGGACTCAGCCTGTGTTCTAACAGAATACTCACACAGCCTGTGTTCTAACAGAATATGTACACAGTCTATATTTAAAGAATACTCACTCACCTCAGCATTCCAACAGAACACTCACGTAGCCAGTGTTCTAACAGAATACTAACTCAGCCTGTGTTCTAACAGAATGTGGATTCAGATCAAATATTACTAACTCAGTCTGTGTTCTAACAGAATGTGGACGCAGATTTTGTTCAAAAATTATTCAGCCTGTGTTCTAACAGAATGTGGATTCAGATCAAAAATTACTAACTCAGTCTGTGTTCTAACAGAATGTGGACTCAGATTTTGTTCAAAAATTACTCAGTCTGTTTCTAACAGAATATGATCTCAATCTATGTTTAAAGAATACTCACTCAGCCAGTATTTTACCAGAGTATGGACTCAGCCTGTGTTCTAACAGAATACTCACACAGCCTGTGTTCTAACAGAATATGGACTCAGTCTATATTTAAAGAATACTCACTCACCTCAGTATTCTAACAGAACACTCACGTAGCCTGTGTTCTAACAGAACACTAACTCAGCCTGCTTTCTAACAGAATGTCGATTCAGATCAAAAATTACTAACGCAGTCTGTGTTGTAACAGAATATGGACTTAGATTTTGTTCAAAAATTACTCAGTCTGTGTTCTAACAGAATATGGACTCAGTCTATGTTTAAAGAATACTCACTCAGCCAATATTTGACCAGAGTATGGACTCAGCCTGTGTTCTAACAGAATACTCACACAGCCTGTGTTCTAACAGAATATGGACTCAGTCTATATTTAAAGAATACTCACTCACCTCAGTATTCCTACAGAACACTCACGTATCCAGTGTTCTAACAGAATACTAACTCAGCCTGTGTTCTAACAGAATGTGGATTCAGATCAAATATTACTAACGCAGTCTGTGTTCTAACAGAATATGGACTTAGATTTTGTTCAAAAATTACTCAGTCTGTGTTCTAACAGAATATGGACTCATTCTATGTTTAAAGAATACTCACTCAGCCAATATTTTACCAGAGTATGGACTCGGCCTGTGTTCTAACAGAATACTCACACAGCCTGTGTTCTAACAGAATATGGACTCAGTCTATATTCAAAGAATACTCACTCACCTCAGTATTCTTACAGAACACTCAGGTAGCCAGTGTTCTAACAGAATACTAACTCAGCATGTGTTCTAACAGAATGTGGATTCAGATCAAAAATTACTAACTCAGTCTGTGTTCTAACAGAATGTGGACTCAGATTTTGTTCAAAAATTACTCAGTCTGTTTCTAAGAGAATATGGTCTCAGTCTATGTTTAAAGAATACTCACTCAGCCAGTATCTTACCAGAGTATGGACTCAGCCTGTGTTCTAATAGAATACTCACACAGCCTGTGTTCTAACAGAATATGGACTCAGTCTATATTTAAAGAATACTCACTCACCTCAGTATTCTAACAGAACACTCACGTAGCCTGTGTTCTAACAGAACACTAACTCAGCCTGTTTTCTAACAGAATGTGGATTCAGATCAAAAATTACTAACTCAGTCTGTGTTCTAACAGAATGTGGACTCAGAATTTGTTCAAAAATTATTCAGCCTGTGTTCTAACAGAATGTGGATTCAGATCAAAAATTACAAACGCAGTCTGTGTTCTAACAGAATATGGACTTAGATTTTGTTCAAAAATTACTCAGTCTGTGTTCTAACAGAATATGGACTCAGTCTATGTTTAAAGAATACTCACTCAGCCAATATTTTACCAGAGTATGGACTCGGCCTGTGTTCTAACAGAATACTCACACAGCCTGTGTTCTAACAGAATATGGACTCAGTCTATATTTAAAGAATACTCACTCACCTCAGTATTCCTACAGAACACTCACGTAGCCAGTGTTCTAACAGAATACTAACTCAGCCTGTGTTCTAACAGAATGTGGATTCAGATCAAATATTACTAACTCAGTCAGTGTTCTAACAGAATGTGGACTCAGATTTTGTTCAAAAATTACTCAGTCTGTGTTCTAACAGAATATGGACTAAGTCTATGTTTAAAGAATACTCACTCAGCTCAGTGTTCTAACATAACACTCACTTAGCCTGTGTTCTAACAGAATGTGGTTTCAGATCAAAAATTACTAACTCAGTCTGTGTTCTAACAGAATTTGGACGCAGTCTCTGTTTAAAAAATACTCACTCACCTCAGTGTTCTAACAGAACACTCACGTAGCCTGTGTTCTAACAGAACACTAACTCAGCCTGTTTTCTAACAAAATGTGGATTCAGATCAAAAATTACTAACGCAGTCTGTGTTCTAACAGAATATGGACTTAGATTTTGTTCAAAAATTACTCAGTCTGTGTTCTAACAGAATATGGACTCAGTCTATGTTTAAAGAATACTCACTCAGCCAGTATTTTACCAGAGTATGGACTCAGCCTGTGTTCTAACAGAATACTCACACAGCCTGTGTTCTAACAGAATATGTACTCAGTCTATATTTAAAGAATACTCACTCACCTCAGTATTCTAACAGAACACTCACGTAGCCAGTGTTCTAACAGAATACTAACTCAGCCTGTGTTCTAACAGAATGTGGACTCAGATTTTGTTCAAAAATTACTCAGTCTGTTTCTAACAGAATATGGAGTCAGTCTATGTTTAAAGAATACTCACTCAACCAGTATTTTACCAGAGTATGGACTCAGCCTGTGTTCTAACAGAATACTCACACAGCCTGTGTTCTAACAGAATATGGACTCAGTCTATATTTAAAGAATACTCACTCACCTCAGTTTTCTAACAGAACACTCACGTACCCTGTGTTCTAACAGAACACTAACTCAGCCTGTTTTCTAACAGAATGTGGATTCAGATCAAAAATTACTAACGCAGTCTGTGTTCTGACAGAATATGGACTTAGATTTTGTTCAAAAATTACTCAGTCTGTGTTCTAACAGAATATGGAATCAGTCTATGTTTAAAATATACTCACTCAGCCAATATTTTACCAGAGTATGGACTCAGCCTGTGTTCTAACAGAATACTCACACAGCCTGTGTTCTAACAGAATATGGACTCAGTCTATATTTAAAGAATACTCACTCACCTCAGTATTCCAACAGAACACTCATGTAGCCAGTGTTCTAACAGAATACTAACTCAGCCTGTGTTCTAACAGAATGTGGATTCAGATCAAATATTACTAACTCAGTCTGTGTTCTAACAGAATGTGGACTCAGAATTTGTTCAAAAATTATTCAGCCTGTGTTCTAACAGAATGTGGATTCAGATCAAAAATTACAAACGCAGTCTGTGTTCTAACAGAATATGGACTTAGATTTTGTTCAAAAATTACTCAGTCTGTGTTCTAACAGAATATGGACTCAGTCTATGTTTAAAGAATACTCACTCAGCCAATATTTTACCAGAGTATGGACTCGGCCTGTGTTCTAACAGAATACTCACACAGCCTGTGTTCTAACAGAATATGGACTCAGTCTATATTTAAAGAATACTCACTCACCTCAGTATTCCTACAGAACACTCACGTAGCCAGTGTTCTAACAGAATACTAACTCAGCCTGTGTTCTAACAGAATGTGGATTCAGATCAAATATTACTAACTCAGTCAGTGTTCTAACAGAATGTGGACTCAGATTTTGTTCAAAAATTACTCAGTCTGTGTTCTAACAGAATATGGACTAAGTCTATGTTTAAAGAATACTCACTCAGCTCAGTGTTCTAACATAACACTCACTTAGCCTGTGTTCTAACAGAATGTGGTTTCAGATCAAAAATTACTAACTCAGTCCGTGTTCTAACAGAATGTGGACTCAGATTTTGTTCAAAAATTACTCAGTCTGTGTTCTAACAGAATATGGACTCAGTCTAAGTTTAAAGAATACTCACTCAGCCAGTGTTCTACCAGAATATGGATTCAGACTATTTTCAAGAATACTCACTCAGCCTGTGTTCTAGCAGAACGCTCACTTAGCCTGTGTTCTAACAGAATGTGGACTCAGATATTGTTCAAAAATTACTAACTCAGTCTGTGTTCTAACAGAATTTGGACGCAGTCTCTGTTTAAAAAATACTCACTCACCTCAGTGTTCTAACAGAACACTCACGTAGCCTGTGTTCTAACAGAACACTAACTCAGCCTGTTTTCTAACAAAATGTGGATTCAGATCAAAAATTACTAACGCAGTCTGTGTTCTAACAGAATATGGACTTAGATTTTGTTCAAAAATTACTCAGTCTGTGTTCTAACAGAATATGGACTCAGTCTGTGTTTAAAGAATACTCACTCAGCCAATATATTACCAGAGTATGGACTCGGCCTGTGTTCTAACAGAATACTCACACAGCCTGTGTTCTAACAGAATATGGACTCAGTCTATATTTAAAGAATACTCACTCACCTCAGTATTCCTACAGAACACTCACGTAGCCAGTGTTCTAACAGAATACTAACTCAGCCTGTGTTCTAACAGAATGTGGACTCAGATTTTGTTCAAAAATTACTCAGTCTGTTTCTAACAGAATATGGAGTCAGTCTATGTTTAAAGAATACTCACTCAACCAGTATTTTACCAGAGTATGGACTCAGCCTGTGTTCTAACAGAATAATCACACAGCCTGTGTTCTAACAGAATATGGACTCAGTCTATATTTAAAGAATACTCACTCACCTCAGTTTTCTAACAGAGCACTCACGTACCCTGTGTTCTAACAGAACACTAACTCAGCCTGTTTTCTAACAGAATGTGGATTCAGATCAAAAATTACTAACGCAGTCTGTGTTCTAACAGAATATGGACTTAGATTTTGTTCAAAAATTACTCAGTCTGTGTTCTAACAGAATATGGACTCAGTCTATGTTTAAAGAATACTCACTCAGCCAATATTTTACCAGAGTATGGACTCAGCCTGTGTTCTAACAGAATACTCACACAGCCTGTGTTCTAACAGAATATGTACTCAGTCTATATTTAAAGAATACTCACTCACCTCAGTATTCCAACAGAACACTCACGTAGCCAGTGTTCTAACAGAATACTAACTCAGCCTGTGTTCTAACAGAATGTGGATTCAGATCAAATATTACTAACTCAGTCTGTGTTCTAACAGAATGTGGACGCAGATTTTGCTCAAAAATTATTCAGCCTGTGTTCTAACAGAATGTGGATTCAGATCAAAAATTACTAACTCAGTCTGTGTTCTAACAGAATGTGGACTCAGATTTTGTTCAAAAATTACTCAGTCTGTTTCTAACAGAATATGGTCTCAATCTATGTTTAAAGAATACTCACTCAGCCAGTATTTTACCAGAGTATGGACTCAGCCTGTGTTCTAACAGAATACTCACACAGCCTGTGTTCTAACAGAATATGGACTCAGTCTATATTTAAAGAATACTCACTCACCTCAGTATTCTAACAGAACACTCACGTAGCCAGTGTTCTAACAGAATACTAACTCAGCCTGTGTTCTAACAGAATGTGGATTCAGATCAAAAATTACAAACGCAGTCTGTGTTCTAACAGCATATGGACTTAGATTTTGTTCAAAAATTACTCAGTCTGTGTTCTAACAGAATATGGACTCAGTCTGTGTTTAAAGAATACTCACTCAGCCAATATTTTACCAGAGTATGGACTCGGCCTGTGTTCTAACAGAATACTCACACAGCCTGTGTTCTAACAGAATATGGACTCAGTCTATATTTAAAGAATACTCACTCACCTCAGTATTCCTACAGAACACTCACTTAGCCAGTGTTCTAACAGAATACTAACTCAGCCTGTGTTCTAACAGAATGTGGATTCAGTTCAAAAATTACTAACTCAGTCTGTGTTCTAACAGAATGTGGACTCAGATTTTGTTCAAAAATTACTCAGTCTGTTTCTAACAGAATATGGTCTCAATCTATGTTTAAAGAATACTCACTCAGCCAGTATTTTACCAGAGTATGGACTCAGCCTGTGTTCTAACAGAATACTCACACAGCCTGTGTTCTAACAGAATATGGACTCAGTCTATATTTAAAGAATACTCACTCACCTCAGTATTCTAACAGAACACTCACGTAGCCTGTGTTCTAACAGAACACTAACTCAGCCTGCTTTCTAACAGAATGTGGATTCAGATCAAATATTACTAACGCAGTCTGTGTTCTAACAGAATGTGGACTCAGATATTGTTCAAAAATTACTCAGTCTGTGTTCTAACAGAATATGGACTCAGTCTATGTTTAAAGAATACTCACTCAGCCAATATTTTACCAGAGTGTGGACTCGGCCTGTGTTCTAACAGAATACTCACACAGCCTGTGTTCTAACAGAATATGGACTCAGTCTATATTTAAAGAATACTCACTCACCTCAGTATTCCTACAGAACACTCACGTAGCCAGTGTTCTAACAGAATACTAACTCAGCCTGTGTTCTAACAGAATGTGGATTCAGATCAAATATTACTAACTCAGTCAGTGTTCTAACAGAATGTGGACTCAGATTTTGTTCAAAAATTACTCAGTCTGTGTTCTAACAGAATATGGACTAAGTCTATGTTTAAAGAATACTCACTCAGCTCAGTGTTCTAACATAACACTCACTTAGCCTGTGTTCTAACAGAATGTGGTTTCAGATCAAAAATTACTAACTCAGTCTGTGTTCTAACAGAATGTGGACTCAGATTTTGTTCAAAAATTACTCAGTCTGTGTTCTAACAGAATATGGACTCAGTCTATGTTTAAAGAATACTCACTCAGCCAGTGTTCTACCAGAATATGGATTCAGACTATTTTCAAGAATACTCACTCAGCCTGTGTTCTAGCAGAACGCTCACTTAGCCTGTGTTCTAACAGAATGTGGACTCAGATATTGTTCAAAAATTACTAACTTAGTCTGTGTTCTAACAGAATTTGGACGCAGTCTCTGTTTAAAAAATACTCACTCACCTCAGTGTTCTAACAGAACACTCACGTAGCCTGTGTTCTAACAGAACACTAACTCAGCCTGTTTTCTAACAAAATGTGGATTGAGATCAAAAATTACTAACGCAGTCTGTGTTCTAACAGAATATGGACTTAGATTTTGTTCAAAAATTACTCAGTCTGTGTTCTAACAGAATATGGACTCAGTCTATGTTTAAAGAATACTCACTCAGCCAGTATTTTACCAGAGTATGGACTCAGCCTGTGTTCTAACAGAATACTCACACAGCCTGTGTTCTAACAGAATATGTACTCAGTCTATATTTAAAGAATACTCACTCACCTCAGTATTCTAACAGAACACTCACGTAGCCAGTGTTCTAACAGAATACTAACTCAGCCTGTGTTCTAACAGAATGTGGATTCAGATCAAATATTACTAACTCAGTCAGTGTTCTAACAGAATGTGGACTCAGATTTTGTTCAAAAATTACTCAGTCTGTGTTCTAACAGAATATGTACTAAGTCTATGTTTAAAGAATACTCACTCAGCTCAGTGTTCTAACATAACACTCACTTAGCCTGTGTTCTAACAGAATGTGGTTTCAGATCAAAAATTACTAACTCAGTCTGTGTTCTAACAGAATGTGGACTCAGATTTTGTTCAAAAATTACTCAGTCTGTGTTCTAACAGAATATGGACTCAGTCTATGTTTAAAGAATACTCACTCAGCCAGTGTTCTACCAGAATATGGATTCAGACTATTTTCAAGAATACTCACTCAGCCTGTGTTCTAGCAGAACGCTCACTTAGCCTGTGTTCTAACAGAATGTGGACTCAGATATTGTTCAAAAATTACTAACTCAGTCTGTGTTCTAACAGAATTTGGAGGCAGTCTCGTTTTAAAAAATACTCACTCACCTCAGTGTTCTAACAGAACACTCACGTAGCCTGTGTTCTAACAGAACACTAACTCAGCCTGTTTTCTAACAAAATGTGGATTCAGATCAAAAATTACTAACGCAGTCTGTGTTCTAACAGAATATGGACTTAGATTTTGTTCAAAAATTACTCAGTCTGTGTTCTAACAGAATATGGACTCAGTCTATGTTTAAAGAATACTCACTCAGCCAGTATTTTACCAGAGTATGGACTCAGCCTGTGTTCTAACAGAATACTCACACAGCCTGTGTTCTAACAGAATATGGACTCAGTCTATATTTAAAGAATACTCACTCACCTCAGTATTCCAACAGAACACTCATGTAGCCAGTGTTCTAACAGAATACTAACTCAGCCTGTGTTCTAACAGAATGTGGATTCAGATCAAATATTACTAACTCAGTCTGTGTTCTAACAGAATGTGGACTCAGAATTTGTTCAAAAATTATTCAGCCTGTGTTCTAACAGAATGTGGATTCAGATCAAAAATTACAAACGCAGTCTGTGTTCTAACAGAATATGGACTTAGATTTTGTTCAAAAATTACTCAGTCTGTGTTCTAACAGAATATGGACTCAGTCTATGTTTAAAGAATACTCACTCAGCCAATATTTTACCAGAGTATGGACTCGGCCTGTGTTCTAACAGAATACTCACACAGCCTGTGTTCTAACAGAATATGGACTCAGTCTATATTTAAAGAATACTCACTCACCTCAGTATTCCTACAGAACACTCACGTAGCCAGTGTTCTAACAGAATACTAACTCAGCCTGTGTTCTAACAGAATGTGGATTCAGATCAAATATTACTAACTCAGTCAGTGTTCTAACAGAATGTGGACTCAGATTTTGTTCAAAAATTACTCAGTCTGTGTTCTAACAGAATATGGACTAAGTCTATGTTTAAAGAATACTCACTCAGCTCAGTGTTCTAACATAACACTCACTTAGCCTGTGTTCTAACAGAATGTGGTTTCAGATCAAAAATTACTAACTCAGTCCGTGTTCTAACAGAATGTGGACTCAGATTTTGTTCAAAAATTACTCAGTCTGTGTTCTAACAGAATATGGACTCAGTCTAAGTTTAAAGAATACTCACTCAGCCAGTGTTCTACCAGAATATGGATTCAGACTATTTTCAAGAATACTCACTCAGCCTGTGTTCTAGCAGAACGCTCACTTAGCCTGTGTTCTAACAGAATGTGGACTCAGATATTGTTCAAAAATTACTAACTCAGTCTGTGTTCTAACAGAATTTGGACGCAGTCTCTGTTTAAAAAATACTCACTCACCTCAGTGTTCTAACAGAACACTCACGTAGCCTGTGTTCTAACAGAACACTAACTCAGCCTGTTTTCTAACAAAATGTGGATTCAGATCAAAAATTACTAACGCAGTCTGTGTTCTAACAGAATATGGACTTAGATTTTGTTCAAAAATTACTCAGTCTGTGTTCTAACAGAATATGGACTCAGTCTGTGTTTAAAGAATACTCACTCAGCCAATATATTACCAGAGTATGGACTCGGCCTGTGTTCTAACAGAATACTCACACAGCCTGTGTTCTAACAGAATATGGACTCAGTCTATATTTAAAGAATACTCACTCACCTCAGTATTCCTACAGAACACTCACGTAGCCAGTGTTCTAACAGAATACTAACTCAGCCTGTGTTCTAACAGAATGTGGACTCAGATTTTGTTCAAAAATTACTCAGTCTGTTTCTAACAGAATATGGAGTCAGTCTATGTTTAAAGAATACTCACTCAACCAGTATTTTACCAGAGTATGGACTCAGCCTGTGTTCTAACAGAATAATCACACAGCCTGTGTTCTAACAGAATATGGACTCAGTCTATATTTAAAGAATACTCACTCACCTCAGTTTTCTAACAGAGCACTCACGTACCCTGTGTTCTAACAGAACACTAACTCAGCCTGTTTTCTAACAGAATGTGGATTCAGATCAAAAATTACTAACGCAGTCTGTGTTCTAACAGAATATGGACTTAGATTTTGTTCAAAAATTACTCAGTCTGTGTTCTAACAGAATATGGACTCAGTCTATGTTTAAAGAATACTCACTCAGCCAATATTTTACCAGAGTATGGACTCAGCCTGTGTTCTAACAGAATACTCACACAGCCTGTGTTCTAACAGAATATGTACTCAGTCTATATTTAAAGAATACTCACTCACCTCAGTATTCCAACAGAACACTCACGTAGCCAGTGTTCTAACAGAATACTAACTCAGCCTGTGTTCTAACAGAATGTGGATTCAGATCAAATATTACTAACTCAGTCTGTGTTCTAACAGAATGTGGACGCAGATTTTGCTCAAAAATTATTCAGCCTGTGTTCTAACAGAATGTGGATTCAGATCAAAAATTACTAACTCAGTCTGTGTTCTAACAGAATGTGGACTCAGATTTTGTTCAAAAATTACTCAGTCTGTTTCTAACAGAATATGGTCTCAATCTATGTTTAAAGAATACTCACTCAGCCAGTATTTTACCAGAGTATGGACTCAGCCTGTGTTCTAACAGAATACTCACACAGCCTGTGTTCTAACAGAATATGGACTCAGTCTATATTTAAAGAATACTCACTCACCTCAGTATTCTAACAGAACACTCACGTAGCCAGTGTTCTAACAGAATACTAACTCAGCCTGTGTTCTAACAGAATGTGGATTCAGATCAAAAATTACAAACGCAGTCTGTGTTCTAACAGCATATGGACTTAGATTTTGTTCAAAAATTACTCAGTCTGTGTTCTAACAGAATATGGACTCAGTCTGTGTTTAAAGAATACTCACTCAGCCAATATTTTACCAGAGTATGGACTCGGCCTGTGTTCTAACAGAATACTCACACAGCCTGTGTTCTAACAGAATATGGACTCAGTCTATATTTAAAGAATACTCACTCACCTCAGTATTCCTACAGAACACTCACTTAGCCAGTGTTCTAACAGAATACTAACTCAGCCTGTGTTCTAACAGAATGTGGATTCAGTTCAAAAATTACTAACTCAGTCTGTGTTCTAACAGAATGTGGACTCAGATTTTGTTCAAAAATTACTCAGTCTGTTTCTAACAGAATATGGTCTCAATCTATGTTTAAAGAATACTCACTCAGCCAGTATTTTACCAGAGTATGGACTCAGCCTGTGTTCTAACAGAATACTCACACAGCCTGTGTTCTAACAGAATATGGACTCAGTCTATATTTAAAGAATACTCACTCACCTCAGTATTCTAACAGAACACTCACGTAGCCTGTGTTCTAACAGAACACTAACTCAGCCTGCTTTCTAACAGAATGTGGATTCAGATCAAATATTACTAACGCAGTCTGTGTTCTAACAGAATGTGGACTCAGATATTGTTCAAAAATTACTCAGTCTGTGTTCTAACAGAATATGGACTCAGTCTATGTTTAAAGAATACTCACTCAGCCAATATTTTACCAGAGTGTGGACTCGGCCTGTGTTCTAACAGAATACTCACACAGCCTGTGTTCTAACAGAATATGGACTCAGTCTATATTTAAAGAATACTCACTCACCTCAGTATTCCTACAGAACACTCACGTAGCCAGTGTTCTAACAGAATACTAACTCAGCCTGTGTTCTAACAGAATGTGGATTCAGATCAAATATTACTAACTCAGTCAGTGTTCTAACAGAATGTGGACTCAGATTTTGTTCAAAAATTACTCAGTCTGTGTTCTAACAGAATATGGACTAAGTCTATGTTTAAAGAATACTCACTCAGCTCAGTGTTCTAACATAACACTCACTTAGCCTGTGTTCTAACAGAATGTGGTTTCAGATCAAAAATTACTAACTCAGTCTGTGTTCTAACAGAATGTGGACTCAGATTTTGTTCAAAAATTACTCAGTCTGTGTTCTAACAGAATATGGACTCAGTCTATGTTTAAAGAATACTCACTCAGCCAGTGTTCTACCAGAATATGGATTCAGACTATTTTCAAGAATACTCACTCAGCCTGTGTTCTAGCAGAACGCTCACTTAGCCTGTGTTCTAACAGAATGTGGACTCAGATATTGTTCAAAAATTACTAACTTAGTCTGTGTTCTAACAGAATTTGGACGCAGTCTCTGTTTAAAAAATACTCACTCACCTCAGTGTTCTAACAGAACACTCACGTAGCCTGTGTTCTAACAGAACACTAACTCAGCCTGTTTTCTAACAAAATGTGGATTGAGATCAAAAATTACTAACGCAGTCTGTGTTCTAACAGAATATGGACTTAGATTTTGTTCAAAAATTACTCAGTCTGTGTTCTAACAGAATATGGACTCAGTCTATGTTTAAAGAATACTCACTCAGCCAGTATTTTACCAGAGTATGGACTCAGCCTGTGTTCTAACAGAATACTCACACAGCCTGTGTTCTAACAGAATATGTACTCAGTCTATATTTAAAGAATACTCACTCACCTCAGTATTCTAACAGAACACTCACGTAGCCAGTGTTCTAACAGAATACTAACTCAGCCTGTGTTCTAACAGAATGTGGATTCAGATCAAATATTACTAACTCAGTCAGTGTTCTAACAGAATGTGGACTCAGATTTTGTTCAAAAATTACTCAGTCTGTGTTCTAACAGAATATGGACTAAGTCTATGTTTAAAGAATACTCACTCAGCTCAGTGTTCTAACATAACACTCACTTAGCCTGTGTTCTAACAGAATGTGGTTTCAGATCAAAAATTACTAACTCAGTCTGTGTTCTAACAGAATGTGGACTCAGATTTTGTTCAAAAATTACTCAGTCTGTGTTCTAACAGAATATGGACTCAGTCTATGTTTAAAGAATACTCACTCAGCCAGTGTTCTACCAGAATATGGATTCAGACTATTTTCAAGAATACTCACTCAGCCTGTGTTCTAGCAGAACGCTCACTTAGCCTGTGTTCTAACAGAATGTGGACTCAGATATTGTTCAAAAATTACTAACTCAGTCTGTGTTCTAACAGAATTTGGAGGCAGTCTCGTTTTAAAAAATACTCACTCACCTCAGTGTTCTAACAGAACACTCACGTAGCCTGTGTTCTAACAGAACACTAACTCAGCCTGTTTTCTAACAAAATGTGGATTCAGATCAAAAATTACTAACGCAGTCTGTGTTCTAACAGAATATGGACTTAGATTTTGTTCAAAAATTACTCAGTCTGTGTTCTAACAGAATATGGACTCAGTCTATGTTTAAAGAATACTCACTCAGCCAGTATTTTACCAGAGTATGGACTCAGCCTGTGTTCTAACAGAATACTCACACAGCCTGTGTTCTAACAGAATATGTACTCAGTCTATATTTAAAGAATACTCACTCACCTCAGTATTCTAACAGAACACTCACGTAGCCAGTGTTCTAACAGAATACTAACTCAGCCTGTGTTCTAACAGAATGTGGACTCAGATTTTGTTCAAAAATTACTCAGTCCGTTTCTAACAGAATATGGAGTCAGTCTATGTTTAAAGAATACTCACTCAACCAGTATTTTACCAGAGTATGGACTCAGCCTGTGTTCTAACAGAATACTCACACAGCCTGTGTTCTAACAGAATATGGACTCAGTCTATATTTAAAGAATACTCACTCACCTCAGTTTTCTAACAGAACACTCACGTACCCTGTGTTCTAACAGAACACTAACTCAGCCTGTTTTCTAACAGAATGTGGATTCAGATCAAAAATTACTAACGCAGTCTGTGTTCTAACAGAATATGGACTTAGATTTTGTTCAAAAATTACTCAGTCTGTGTTCTAACAGAATATGGACTCAGTCTATGTTTAAAGAATACTCACTCAGCCAATATTTTACCAGAGTATGGACTCAGCCTGTGTTCTAACAGAATATTCACACAGCCTGTGTTCTAACAGAATATGTACTCAGTCTATATTTAAAGAATACTCACTCACCTCAGTATTCCAACAGAACACTCACGTAGCCAGTGTTCTAACAGAATACTAACTCAGCCTGTGTTCTAACAGAATGTGGACTCAGATTTTGTTCAAAAATTACTCAGTCTGTTTCTAACAGAATATGGAGTCAGTCTATGTTTAAAGAATACTCACTCAACCAGTATTTTACCAGAGTATGGACTCAGCCTGTGTTCTAACAGAATACTCACACAGCCTGTGTTCTAACAGAATATGGACTCAGTCTATATTTAAAGAATACTCACTCACCTCAGTTTTCTAACAGAACACTCACGTACCCTGTGTTCTAACAGAATACCAACTCAGCCTGTGTTCTAACAGAATGTGGATTCAGATCAAATATTACTAACTCAGTCTGTGTTCTAACAGAATGTGGACTCAGAATTTGTTCAAAAATTATTCAGCCTGTGTTCTAACAGAATGTGGATTCAGATCAAAAATTACTAACTCAGTCTGTGTTCTAACAGAATGTGGGTTCAGATCAAAAATTACTAACTCAGTCTGTGTTTTGAAGAATATGAACTCAGATTTTGTTCAAAAATTACTCAGTCTGTGTTCTAACAGAATATGGACTCAGTCTATATTTAAAGAATACTCACTCACCTCAGTATTCTAACAGAACACTCACGTAGCCAGTGTTCTAACAGAATACTAACTCAGCCTGTGTTCTAACAGAATGTGGATTCAGATCAAAAATTACAAACGCAGTCTGTGTTCTAACAGCATATGGACTTAGATTTTGTTCAAAAATTACTCAGTCTGTGTTCTAACAGAATATGGACTCAGTCTATGTTTAAAGAATACTCACTCAGCCAATATTTTACCAGAGTATGGACTCGGCCTGTGTTCTAACAGAATACTCACACAGCCTGTGTTCTAACAGAATATGGACTCAGTCTATATTTAAAGAATACTCACTCACCTCAGTATTCCTACAGAACACTCACTTAGCCAGTGTTCTAACAGAATACTAACTCAGCCTGTGTTCTAACAGAATGTGGATTCAGTTCAAAAATTACTAACTCAGTCTGTGTTCTAACAGAATGTGGACTCAGATTTTGTTCAAAAATTACTCAGTCTGTGTTCTAACAGAATATGGAATCAGTCTATGTTTAAAATATACTCACTCAGCCAATATTTTACCAGAGTATGGACTCAGCCTGTGTTCTAACAGAATACTCACACAGCCTGTGTTCTAACAGAATATGGACTCAGTCTATATTTAAAGAATACTCACTCACCTCAGTATTCCAACAGAACACTCACGTAGCCAGTGTTCTAACAGAATACCAACTCAGCCTGTGTTCTAACAGAATGTGGATTCAGATCAAATATTACTAACTCAGTCTGTGTTCTAACAGAATGTGGACTCAGAATTTGTTCAAAAATTATTCAGCCTGTGTTCTAACAGAATGTGGATTGGATCAAAAATTACTAACTCAGTCTGTGTTCTAACAGAATGTGGGTTCAGATCAAAAATTACTAACTCAGTCTGTGTTTTGAAGAATATGAACTCAGATTTTGTTCAAAAATTACTCAGTCTGTGTTCTAACAGAATATGGACTCAGTCTATATTTAAAGAATACTCACTCACCTCAGTATTCTAACAGAACACTCACGTAGCCAGTGTTCTAACAGAATACTAACTCAGCCTGTGTTCTAACAGAATGTGGATTCAGATCAAAAATTACAAACGCAGTCTGTGTTCTAACAGCATATGGACTTAGATTTTGTTCAAAAATTACTCAGTCTGTGTTCTAACAGAATATGGACTCAGTCTATGTTTAAAGAATACTCACTCAGCCAATATTTTACCAGAGTATGGACTCGGCCTGTGTTCTAACAGAATACTCACACAGCCTGTGTTCTAACAGAATATGGACTCAGTCTATATTTAAAGAATACTCACTCACCTCAGTATTCCTACAGAACACTCACTTAGCCAGTGTTCTAACAGAATACTAACTCAGCCTGTGTTCTAACAGAATGTGGATTCAGTTCAAAAATTACTAACTCAGTCTGTGTTCTAACAGAATGTGGACTCAGATTTTGTTCAAAAATTACTCAGTCTGTGTTCTAACAGAATATGGAATCAGTCTATGTTTAAAATATACTCACTCAGCCAATATTTTACCAGAGTATGGACTCAGCCTGTGTTCTAACAGAATACTCACACAGCCTGTGTTCTAACAGAATATGGACTCAGTCTATATTTAAAGAATACTCACTCACCTCAGTATTCCAACAGAACACTCACGTAGCCAGTGTTCTAACAGAATACCAACTCAGCCTGTGTTCTAACAGAATGTGGATTCAGATCAAATATTACTAACTCAGTCTGTGTTCTAACAGAATGTGGACTCAGAATTTGTTCAAAAATTATTCAGCCTGTGTTCTAACAGAATGTGGATTGGATCAAAAATTACTAACTCAGTCTGTGTTCTAACAGAATGTGGGTTCAGATCAAAAATTACTAACTCAGTCTGTGTTTTGAAGAATATGAACTCAGATTTTGTTCAAAAATTACTCAGTCTGTGTTCTAACAGAATATGGACTCAGTCTATATTTAAAGAATACTCACTCACCTCAGTATTCTAACAGAACACTCACGTAGCCAGTGTTCTAACAGAATACTAACTCAGCCTGTGTTCTAACAGAATGTGGATTCAGATCAAAAATTACAAACGCAGTCTGTGTTCTAACAGCATATGGACTTAGATTTTGTTCAAAAATTACTCAGTCTGTGTTCTAACAGAATATGGACTCAGTCTATGTTTAAAGAATACTCACTCAGCCAATATTTTACCAGAGTATGGACTCGGCCTGTGTTCTAACAGAATACTCACACAGCCTGTGTTCTAACAGAATATGGACTCAGTCTATATTTAAAGAATACTCACTCACCTCAGTATTCCTACAGAACACTCACTTAGCCAGTGTTCTAACAGAATACTAACTCAGCCTGTGTTCTAACAGAATGTGGATTCAGTTCAAAAATTACTAACTCAGTCTGTGTTCTAACAGAATGTGGACTCAGATTTTGTTCAAAAATTACTCAGTCTGTTTCTAACAGAATATGGTCTCAATCTATGTTTAAAGAATACTCACTCAGCCAGTATTTTACCAGAGTATGGACTCAGCCTGTGTTCTAACAGAATACTCACACAGCCTGTGTTCTAACAGAATATGGACTCAGTCTATATTTAAAGAATACTCACTCACCTCAGTATTCTAACATAACACTCACGTAGCCTGTGTTCTAACAGAACACTAACTCAGCCTGCTTTCTAACAGAATGTGGATTCAGATCAAATATTACTAACGCAGTCTGTGTTCTAACAGAATGTGGACTCAGATATTGTTCAAAATTTACTCAGTCTGTGTTCTAACAGAATATGGACTCAGTCTATGTTTAAAGAATACTCACTCAGCCAATATTTTACCAGAGTATGGACTCGGCCTGTGTTCTAACAGAATACTCACACAGCCTGTGTTCTAACAGAATATGGACTCAGTCTATATTTAAAGAATACTCACTCACTTCAGTATTCCTACAGAACACTCACGTAGCCAGTGTTCTAACAGAATACTAACTCAGCCTGTGTTCTAACAGAATGTGGATTCAGATCAAATATTACTAACTCAGTCAGTGTTCTAACAGAATGTGGACTCAGATTTTGTTCAAAAATTACTCAGTCTGTGTTCTAACAGAATATGGACTAAGTCTATGTTTAAAGAATACTCACTCAGCTCAGTGTTCTAACATAACACTCACTTAGCCTGTGTTCTAACAGAATGTGGTTTCAGATCAAAAATTACTAACTCAGTCTGTGTTCTAACAGAATGTGGACTCAGATTTTGTTCAAAAATTACTCAGTCTGTGTTCTAACAGAATATGGACTCAGTCTATGTTTAAAGAATACTCACTCAGCCAGTGTTCTACCAGAATATGGATTCAGACTATTTTCAAGAATACTCACTCAGCCTGTGTTCTAGCAGAACGCTCACTTAGCCTGTGTTCTAACAGAATGTGGACTCAGATATTGTTCAAAAATTACTAACTCAGTCTGTGTTCTAACAGAATTTGGAGGCAGTCTCGTTTTAAAAAATACTCACTCACCTCAGTGTTCTAACAGAACACTCACGTAGCCTGTGTTCTAACAGAACACTAACTCAGCCTGTTTTCTAACAAAATGTGGATTCAGATCAAAAATTACTAACGCAGTCTGTGTTCTAACAGAATATGGACTTAGATTTTGTTCAAAAATTACTCAGTCTGTGTTCTAACAGAATATGGACTCAGTCTATGTTTAAAGAATACTCACTCAGCCAGTATTTTACCAGAGTATGGACTCAGCCTGTGTTCTAACAGAATACTCACACAGCCTGTGTTCTAACAGAATATGGACTCAGTCTATATTTAAAGAATACTCACTCACCTCAGTATTCCAACAGAACACTCACGTAGCCAGTGTTCTAACAGAATACTAACTCAGCCTGTGTTCTAACAGAATGTGGATTCAGATCAAATATTACTAACTCAGTCTGTGTTCTAACAGAATGTGGACTCAGAATTTGTTCAAAAATTATTCAGCCTGTGTTCTAACAGAATGTGGATTCAGATCAAAAATTACTAACTCAGTCTGTGTTCTAACAGAATGTGGGTTCAGATCAAAAATTACTAACTCAGTCTGTGTTTTGAAGAATATGAACTCAGATTTTGTTCAAAAATTACTCAGTCTGTGTTCTAACAGAATATGGACTCAGTCTATATTTAAAGAATACTCACTCACCTCAGTATTCTAACAGAACACTCACGTAGCCAGTGTTCTAACAGAATACTAACTCAGCCTGTGTTCTAACAGAATGTGGATTCAGATCAAAAATTACAAACGCAGTCTGTGTTCTAACAGCATATGGACTTAGACTTTGTTCAAAAATTACTCAGTCTGTTTCTAACAGAATATGGTCTCAATCTATGTTTAAAGAATACTCACTCAGCCAGTATTTTACCAGAGTATGGACTCAGCCTGTGTTCTAACAGAATACTCACACAGCCTGTGTTCTAACAGAATATGGACTCAGTCTATATTTAAAGAATACTCACTCACCTCAGTATTCTAACATAACACTCACGTAGCCTGTGTTCTAACAGAACACTAACTCAGCCTGCTTTCTAACAGAATGTGGATTCAGATCAAATATTACTAACGCAGTCTGTGTTCTAACAGAATGTGGACTCAGAAATTGTTCAAAATTTACTCAGTCTGTGTTCTAACAGAATATGGACTCAGTCTATGTTTAAAGAATACTCACTCAGCCAATATTTTACCAGAGTATGGACTCGGCCTGTGTTCTAACAGAATACTCACACAGCCTGTGTTCTAACAGATTATGGACTCAGTCTATATTTAAAGAATACTCACTCACTTCAGTATTCCTACAGAACACTCACGTAGCCAGTGTTCTAACAGAATACTAACTCAGCCTGTGTTCTAACAGAATGTGGATTCAGATCAAATATTACTAACTCAGTCAGTGTTCTAACAGAATGTGGACTCAGATTTTGTTCAAAAATTACTCAGTCTGTGTTCTAACAGAATATGGACTAAGTCTATGTTTAAAGAATACTCACTCAGCTCAGTGTTCTAACATAACACTCACTTAGCCTGTGTTCTAACAGAATGTGGTTTCAGATCAAAAATTACTAACTCAGTCTGTGTTCTAACAGAATGTGGACTCAGATTTTGTTCAAAAATTACTCAGTCTGTGTTCTAACAGAATATGGACTCAGTCTATGTTTAAAGAATACTCACTCAGCCAGTGTTCTACCAGAATATGGATTCAGACTATTTTCAAGAATACTCACTCAGCCTGTGTTCTAGCAGAACGCTCACTTAGCCTGTGTTCTAACAGAATGTGGACTCAGATATTGTTCAAAAATTACTAACTCAGTCTGTGTTCTAACAGAATTTGGAGGCAGTCTCGTTTTAAAAAATACTCACTCACCTCAGTGTTCTAACAGAACACTCACGTAGCCTGTGTTCTAACAGAACACTAACTCAGCCTGTTTTCTAACAAAATGTGGATTCAGATCAAATATTACTAACTCAGTCTGTGTTCTAACAGAATGTGGACGCAGATTTTGCTCAAAAATTATTCAGCCTGTGTTCTAACAGAATGTGGATTCAGATCAAAAATTACTAACTCAGTCTGTGTTCTAACAGAATGTGGACTCAGATTTTGTTCAAAAATTACTCAGTCTGTTTCTAACAGAATATGGTCTCAATCTATGTTTAAAGAATACTCACTCAGCCAGTATTTTACCAGAGTATGGACTCAGCCTGTGTTCTAACAGAACACTCACGTAGCCTGTGTTCTAACAGAACACTAACTCAGCCTTCTTTCTAACAGAATGTGGATTCAGATCAAATATTACTAACGCAGTCTGTGTTCTAACAGAATGTGGACTCAGTCTATGTTTAAAGAATACTCACTCAGCCAGTGTTCTACCAGAATATGGATTCAGACTATTTTCAAGAATACTCACTCAGCCTGTGTTCTAGCAGAACGCTCACTTAACCTGTGTTCTAACAGAATGTGGACTCAGATATTGTTCAAAAATTACTAACTCAGTCTGTGTTCTAACAGAATTTGGACGCAGTCTCTGTTTAAAAAATACTCACTCACCTCAGTGTTCTAACAGAACACTCACGTAGCCTGTGTTCTAACAGAACACTAACTCAGCCTGTTTTCTAACAAAATGTGGATTCAGATCAAAAATTCCTAACGCAGTCTGTGTTCTAACAGAATATGGACTTAGATTTTGTTCAAAAATTACTCAGTCTGTGTTCTAACAGAATATGAACTCAGTCTATGTTTAAAGAATACTCACTCAGCCAGTATTTTACCAGAGTATGGACTCAGCCTGTGTTCTAACAGAATACTCACACAGCCTGTGTTCTAACAGAATATGGACTCAGTCTATATTTAAAGAATACTCACTCACCTCAGTATTCCTACAGAACACTCACTTAGCCAGTGTTCTAACAGAATACTAACTCAGCCTGTGTTCTAACAGAATGTGGACTCAGATTTTGTTCAAAAATTACTCAGTCTGTTTCTAACAGAATATGGAGTCAGTCTATGTTTAAAGAATACTCACTCAACCAGTATTTTACCAGAGTATGGACTCAGCCTGTGTTCTAACAGAATACTCACACAGCCTGTGTTCTAACAGAATATGGACTCAGTCTATATTTAAAGAATACTCACTCACCTCAGTATTCCAACAGAACACTCACGTAGCCAGTGTTCTAACAGAATACTAACTCAGCCTGTGTTCTAACAGAATGTGGATTCAGATCAAATATTACTAACTCAGTCTGTGTTCTAACAGAATGTGGACTCAGAATTTGTTCAAAAATTATTCAGCCTGTGTTCTAACAGAATGTGGATTCAGATCAAAAATTACTAACTCAGTCTGTGTTCTAACAGAATGTGGGTTCAGATCAAAAATTACGAACTCAGTCTGTGTTTTGAAGAATATGAACTCAGATTTTGTTCAAAAATTACTCAGTCTGTGTTCTAACAGAATATGGACTCAGTCTATATTTAAAGAATACTCACTCACCTCAGTATTCTAACAGAACACTCACGTAGCCAGTGTTCTAACAGAATACTAACTCAGCCTGTGTTCTAACAGAATGTGGATTCAGATCAAAAATTACAAACGCAGTCTGTGTTCTAACAGCATATGGACTTAGATTTTGTTCAAAAATTACTCAGTCTGTGTTCTAACAGAATATGGACTCAGTCTATGTTTAAAGAATACTCACTCAGCCAATATTTTACCAGAGTATGGACTCGGCCTGTGTTCTAACAGAATACTCACACAGCCTGTGTTCTAACAGAATATGGACTCAGTCTATATTTAAAGAATACTCACTCACCTCAGTATTCCTACAGAACACTCACTTAGCCAGTGTTCTAACAGAATACTAACTCAGCCTGTGTTCTAACAGAATGTGGATTCAGTTCAAAAATTACTAACTCAGTCTGTGTTCTAACAGAATGTGGACTCAGATTTTGTTCAAAAATTACTCAGTCTGTTTCTAACAGAATATGGTCTCAATCTATGTTTAAAGAATACTCACTCAGCCAGTATTTTACCAGAGTATGGACTCAGCCTGTGTTCTAACAGAATACTCACACAGCCTGTGTTCTAACAGAATATGGACTCAGTCTATATTTAAAGAATACTCACTCACCTCAGTATTCTAACATAACACTCACGTAGCCTGTGTTCTAACAGAACACTAACTCAGCCTGCTTTCTAACAGAATGTGGATTCAGATCAAATATTACTAACGCAGTCTGTGTTCTCACAGAATGTGGACTCAGATATTGTTCAAAATTTACTCAGTCTGTGTTCTAACAGAATATGGACTCAGTCTATGTTTAAAGAATACTCACTCAGCCAATATTTTACCAGAGTATGGACTCGGCCTGTGTTCTAACAGAATACTCACACAGCCTGTGTTCTAACAGAATATGGACTCAGTCTATATTTAAAGAATACTCACTCACTTCAGTATTCCTACAGAACACTCACGTAGCCAGTGTTCTAACAGAATACTAACTCAGCCTGTGTTCTAACAGAATGTGGATTCAGATCAAATATTACTAACTCAGTCAGTGTTCTAACAGAATGTGGACTCAGATTTTGTTCAAAAATTACTCAGTCTGTGTTCTAACAGAATATGGACTAAGTCTATGTTTAAAGAATACTCACTCAGCTCAGTGTTCTAACATAACACTCACTTAGCCTGTGTTCTAACAGAATGTGGTTTCAGATCAAAAATTACTAACTCAGTCTGTGTTCTAACAGAATGTGGACTCAGATTTTGTTCAAAAATTACTCAGTCTGTGTTCTAACAGAATATGGACTCAGTCTATGTTTAAAGAATACTCACTCAGCCAGTGTTCTACCAGAATATGGATTCAGACTATTTTCAAGAATACTCACTCAGCCTGTGTTCTAGCAGAACGCTCACTTAGCCTGTGTTCTAACAGAATGTGGACTCAGATATTGTTCAAAAATTACTAACTCAGTCTGTGTTCTAACAGAATTTGGAGGCAGTCTCGTTTTAAAAAATACTCACTCACCTCAGTGTTCTAACAGAACACTCACGTAGCCTGTGTTCTAACAGAACACTAACTCAGCCTGTTTTCTAACAAAATGTGGATTCAGATCAAAAATTACTAACGCAGTCTGTGTTCTAACAGAATATGGACTTAGATTTTGTTCAAAAATTACTCAGTCTGTGTTCTAACAGAATATGGACTCAGTCTATGTTTAAAGAATACTCACTCAGCCAGTATTTTACCAGAGTATGGACTCAGCCTGTGTTCTAACAGAATACTCACACAGCCTGTGTTCTAACAGAATATGGACTCAGTCTATATTTAAAGAATACTCACTCACCTCAGTATTCCAACAGAACACTCACGTAGCCAGTGTTCTAACAGAATACTAACTCAGCCTGTGTTCTAACAGAATGTGGATTCAGATCAAATATTACTAACTCAGTCTGTGTTCTAACAGAATGTGGACTCAGAATTTGTTCAAAAATTATTCAGCCTGTGTTCTAACAGAATGTGGATTCAGATCAAAAATTACTAACTCAATCTGTGTTCTAACAGAATGTGGGTTCAGATCAAAAATTACTAACTCAGTCTGTGTTTTGAAGAATATGAACTAAGATTTTGTTCAAAAATTACTCAGTCTGTGTTCTAACAGAATACTCACACAGCCTGTGTTCTAACAGAATATGGACTCAGTCTATATTTAAAGAATACTCACTCACTTCAGTATTCCTACAGAACACTCACGTAGCCAGTGTTCTAACAGAATACTAACTCAGCCTGTGTTCTAACAGAATGTGGATTCAGATCAAATATTACTAACTCAGTCAGTGTTCTAACAGAATGTGGACTCAGATTTTGTTCAAAAATTACTCAGTCTGTGTTCTAACAGATTATGGACTCAGTCTATGTTTAAAGAATACTCACTCAGCCAGTGTTCTACCAGAATATGGATTCAGACTATTTTCAAGAATACTCACTCAGCCTGTGTTCTAGCAGAACGCTCACTTAGCCTGTGTTCTAACAGAATGTGGACTCAGATATTGTTCAAAAATTACTAACTCAGTCTGTGTTCTAACAGAATTTGGAGGCAGTCTCGTTTTAAAAAATACTCACTCACCTCAGTGTTCTAACAGAACACTCACGTAGCCTGTGTTCTAACAGAACACTAACTCAGCCTGTTTTCTAACAAAATGTGGATTCAGATCAAAAATTACTAACGCAGTCTGTGTTCTAACAGAATATGGACTTAGATTTTGTTCAAAAATTACTCAGTCTGTATTCTAACAGAATATGGACTCAGTCTATGTTTAAAGAATACTCACTCAGCCAGTATTTTACCAGAGTATGGACTCAGCCTGTGTTCTAACAGAATACTCACACAGCCTGTGTTCTAACAGAATATGTACTCAGTCTATATTTAAAGAATACTCACTCACCTCAGTATTCTAACAGAACACTCACGTAGCCAGTGTTCTAACAGAATACTAACTCAGCCTGTGTTCTAACAGAATGTGGACTCAGATTTTGTTCAAAAATTACTCAGTCTGTTTCTAACAGAATATGGAGTCAGTCTATGTTTAAAGAATACTCACTCAACCAGTATTTTACCAGAGTATGGACTCAGCCTGTGTTCTAACAGAATACTCACACAGCCTGTGTTCTAACAGAATATGGACTCAGTCTATATTTAAAGAATACTCACTCACCTCAGTTTTCTAACAGAACACTCACGTACCCTGTGTTCTAACAGAACACTAACTCAGCCTGTTTTCTAACAGAATGTGGATTCAGATCAAAAATTACTAACGCAGTCTGTGTTCTAACAGAATATGGACTTAGATTTTGTTCAAAAATTACTCAGTCTGTGTTCTAACAGAATATGGACTCAGTCTATGTTTAAAGAATACTCACTCAGCCAATATTTTACCAGAGTATGGACTCAGCCTGTGTTCTAACAGAATACTCACACAGCCTGTGTTCTAACAGAATATGTACTCAGTCTATATTTAAAGAATACTCACTCACCTCAGTATTCCAACAGAACACTCACGTAGCCAGTGTTCTAACAGAATACTAACTCAGCCTGTGTTCTAACAGAATGTGGATTCAGATCAAATATTACTAACTCAGTCTGTGTTCTAACAGAATGTGGACTCAGAATTTGTTCAAAAATTATTCAGCCTGTGTTCTAACAGAATGTGGATTCAGATCAAAAATTACTAACTCAATCTGTGTTCTAACAGAATGTGGGTTCAGATCAAAAATTACTAACTCAGTCTGTGTTTTGAAGAATATGAACTAAGATTTTGTTCAAAAATTACTCAGTCTGTGTTCTAACAGAATATGGACTCAGTCTATATTTAAAGAATACTCACTCACCTCAGTATTCTAACAGAACACTCACGTAGCCAGTGTTCTAACAGAATACTAACTCAGCCTGTGTTCTAACAGAATGTGGATTCAGATCAAAAATTACAAACGCAGTCTGTGTTCTAACAGCATATGGACTTAGATTTTGTTCAAAAATTACTCAGTCTGTGTTCTAACAGAATATGGACTCAGTCTATGTTTAAAGAATACTCACTCAGCCAATATTTTACCAGAGTATGGACTCGGCCTGTGTTCTAACAGAATACTCACACAGCCTGTGTTCTAACAGAATATGGACTCAGTCTATATTTAAAGAATACTCACTCACCTCAGTATTCCTACAGAACACTCACTTAGCCAGTGTTCTAACAGAATACTAACTCAGCCTGTGTTCTAACAGAATGTGGATTCAGTTCAAAAATTACTAACTCAGTCTGTGTTCTAACAGAATGTGGACTCAGATTTTGTTCAAAAATTACTCAGTCTGTTTCTAACAGAATATGGTCTCAATCTATGTTTAAAGAATACTCACTCAGCCAATATTTTACCAGAGTATGGACTCGGCCTGTGTTCTAACAGAATACTCACACAGCCTGTGTTCTAACAGAATATGGACTCAGTCTATATTTAAAGAATACTCACTCACTTCAGTATTCCTACAGAACACTCACGTAGCCAGTGTTCTAACAGAATACTAACTCAGCCTGTGTTCTAACAGAATGTGGATTCAGATCAAATATTACTAACTCAGTCAGTGTTCTAACAGAATGTGGACTCAGATTTTGTTCAAAAATTACTCAGTCTGTGTTCTAACAGATTATGGACTCAGTCTATGTTTAAAGAATACTCACTCAGCCAGTGTTCTACCAGAATATGGATTCAGACTATTTTCAAGAATACTCACTCAGCCTGTGTTCTAGCAGAACGCTCACTTAGCCTGTGTTCTAACAGAATGTGGACTCAGATATTGTTCAAAAATTACTAACTCAGTCTGTGTTCTAACAGAATTTGGAGGCAGTCTCGTTTTAAAAAATACTCACTCACCTCAGTGTTCTAACAGAACACTCACGTAGCCTGTGTTCTAACAGAACACTAACTCAGCCTGTTTTCTAACAAAATGTGGATTCAGATCAAAAATTACTAACGCAGTCTGTGTTCTAACAGAATATGGACTTAGATTTTGTTCAAAAATTACTCAGTCTGTGTTCTAACAGAATATGGACTCAGTCTATGTTTAAAGAATACTCACTCAGCCAGTATTTTACCAGAGTATGGACTCAGCCTGTGTTCTAACAGAATACTCACACAGCCTGTGTTCTAACAGAATATGTACTCAGTCTATATTTAAAGAATACTCACTCACCTCAGTATTCTAACAGAACACTCACGTAGCCAGTGTTCTAACAGAATACTAACTCAGCCTGTGTTCTAACAGAATGTGGACTCAGATTTTGTTCAAAAATTACTCAGTCTGTTTCTAACAGAATATGGAGTCAGTCTATGTTTAAAGAATACTCACTCAACCAGTATTTTACCAGAGTATGGACTCAGCCTGTGTTCTAACAGAATACTCACACAGCCTGTGTTCTAACAGAATATGGACTCAGTCTATATTTAAAGAATACTCACTCACCTCAGTTTTCTAACAGAACACTCACGTACCCTGTGTTCTAACAGAACACTAACTCAGCCTGTTTTCTAACAGAATGTGGATTCAGATCAAAAATTACTAACGCAGTCTGTGTTCTAACAGAATATGGACTTAGATTTTGTTCAAAAATTACTCAGTCTGTGTTCTAACAGAATATGGACTCAGTCTATGTTTAAAGAATACTCACTCAGCCAATATTTTACCAGAGTATGGACTCAGCCTGTGTTCTAACAGAATACTCACACAGCCTGTGTTCTAACAGAATATGTACTCAGTCTATATTTAAAGAATACTCACTCACCTCAGTATTCCAACAGAACACTCACGTAGCCAGTGTTCTAACAGAATACTAACTCAGCCTGTGTTCTAACAGAATGTGGATTCAGATCAAATATTACTAACTCAGTCTGTGTTCTAACAGAATGTGGACGCAGATTTTGCTCAAAAATTATTCAGCCTGTGTTCTAACAGAATGTGGATTCAGATCAAAAATTACTAACTCAGTCTGTGTTCTAACAGAATGTGGACTCAGATTTTGTTCAAAAATTACTCAGTCTGTTTCTAACAGAATATGGTCTCAATCTATGTTTAAAGAATACTCACTCAGCCAGTATTTTACCAGAGTATGGACTCAGCCTGTGTTCTAACAGAATACTCACACAGCCTGTGTTCTAACAGAATATGGACTCAGTCTATATTTAAAGAATACTCACTCACCTCAGTATTCTAACAGAACACTCACGTAGCCTGTGTTCTAACAGAACACTAACTCAGCCTTCTTTCTAACAGAATGTGGATTCAGATCAAATATTACTAACGCAGTCTGTGTTCTAACAGAATGTGGACTCTGTCTATGTTTAAAGAATACTCACTCAGCCAGTGTTCTACCAGAATATGGATTCAGACTATTTTCAAGAATACTCACTCAGCCTGTGTTCTAGCAGAACGCTCACTTAGCCTGTGTTCTAACAGAATGTGGACTCAGATATTGTTCAAAAATTACTAACTCAGTCTGTGTTCTAACAGAATTTGGACGCAGTCTCTGTTTAAAAAATACTCACTCACCTCAGTGTTCTAACAGAACACTCACGTAGCCTGTGTTCTAACAGAACACTAACTCAGCCTGTTTTCTAACAAAATGTGGATTCAGATCAAAAATTACTAACGCAGTCTGTGTTCTAACAGAATATGGACTTAGATTTTGTTCAAAAATTACTCAGTCTGTGTTCTAACAGAATATGGACTCAGTCTATGTTTAAAGAATACTCACTCAGCCAGTATTTTACCAGAGTATGGACTCAGCCTGTGTTCTAACAGAATACTCACACAGCCTGTGTTCTAACAGAATATGTACTCAGTCTATATTTAAAGAATACTCACTCACCTCAGTATTCTAACAGAACACTCACGTAGCCAGTGTTCTAACAGAATACTAACTCAGCCTGTGTTCTAACAGAATGTGGACTCAGATTTTGTTCAAAAATTACTCAGTCTGTTTCTAACAGAATATGGAGTCAGTCTATGTTTAAAGAATACTCACTCAACCAGTATTTTACCAGAGTATGGACTCAGCCTGTGTTCTAACAGAATACTCACACAGCCTGTGTTCTAACAGAATATGGACTCAGTCTATATTTAAAGAATACTCACTCACCTCAGTTTTCTAACAGAACACTCACGTACCCTGTGTTCTAACAGAACACTAACTCAGCCTGTTTTCTAACAGAATGTGGATTCAGATCAAAAATTACTAACGCAGTCTGTGTTCTAACAGAATATGGACTTAGATTTTGTTCAAAAATTACTCAGTCTGTGTTCTAACAGAATATGGACTCAGTCTATGTTTAAAGAATACTCACTCAGCCAATATTTTACCAGAGTATGGACTCAGCCTGTGTTCTAACAGAATACTCACACAGCCTGTGTTCTAACAGAATATGTACTCAGTCTATATTTAAAGAATACTCACTCACCTCAGTATTCCAACAGAACACTCACGTAGCCAGTGTTCTAACAGAATACTAACTCAGCCTGTGTTCTAACAGAATGTGGATTCAGATCAAATATTACTAACTCAGTCTGTGTTCTAACAGAATGTGGACGCAGATTTTGCTCAAAAATTATTCAGCCTGTGTTCTAACAGAATGTGGATTCAGATCAAAAATTACTAACTCAGTCTGTGTTCTAACAGAATGTGGACTCAGATTTTGTTCAAAAATTACTCAGTCTGTTTCTAACAGAATATGGTCTCAATCTATGTTTAAAGAATACTCACTCAGCCAGTATTTTACCAGAGTATGGACTCAGCCTGTGTTCTAACATAATACTCACACAGCCTGTGTTCTAACAGAATATGGACTCAGTCTATATTTAAAGAATACTCACTCACCTCAGTATTCTAACAGAACACTCACGTAGCCTGTGTTCTAACAGAACACTAACTCAGCCTGTTTTCTAACAGAATGTGGATTCAGATCAAAAATTACTAACGCAGTCTGTGTTCTAACAGAATATGGACTTAGATTTTGTTCAAAAATTACTCAGTCTGTGTTCTAACAGAATATGGAATCAGTCTATGTTTAAAATATACTCACTCAGCCAATATTTTACCAGAGTATGGACTCAGCCTGTGTTCTAACAGAATACTCACACAGCCTGTGTTCTAACAGAATATGGACTCAGTCTATATTTAAAGAATACTCACTCACCTCAGTATTCCAACAGAACACTCACGTAGCCAGTGTTCTAACAGAATACTAACTCAGCCTGTGTTCTAACAGAATGTGGATTCAGATCAAATATTACTAACTCAGTCTGTGTTCTAACAGAATGTGGACTCAGAATTTGTTCAAAAATTATTCAGCCTGTGTTCTAACAGAATGTGGATTCAGATCAAAAATTACTAACTCAGTCTGTGTTCTAACAGAATGTGGGTTCAGATCAAAAATTACTAACTCTGTCTGTGTTCTGAAGAATATGAACTCAGATTTTGTTCAAAAATTACTCAGTCTGTGTTCTAACAGAATATGGACTCAGTCTATATTTAAAGAATACTCACTCACCTCAGTATTCTAACAGAACACTCACGTAGCCAGTGTTCTAACAGAATACTAACTCAGCCTGTGTTCTAACAGAATGTGGATTCAGATCAAAAATTACAAACGCAGTCTGTGTTCTAACAGCATATGGACTTAGATTTTGTTCAAAAATTACTCAGTCTGTGTTCTAACAAAATATGGACTCAGTCTATGTTTAAAGAATACTCACTCAGCCAATATTTTACCAGAGTATGGACTCGGCCTGTGTTCTAACAGAATACTCACACAGCCTGTGTTCTAACAGAATATGGACTCAGTCTATATTTAAAGAATACTCACTCACCTCAGTATTCCTACAGAACACTCACTTAGCCAGTGTTCTAACAGAATACTAACTCAGCCTGTGTTCTAACAGAATGTGGATTCAGTTCAAAAATTACTAACTCAGTCTGTGTTCTAACAGAATGTGGACTCAGATTTTGTTCAAAAATTACTCAGTCTGTTTCTAACAGAATATGGTCTCAATCTATGTTTAAAGAATACTCACTCAACCAGTATTTTACCAGAGTATGGACTCAGCCTGTGTTCTAACAGAATACTCACACAGCCTGTGTTCTAACAGAATATGGACTCAGTCTATATTTAAAGAATACTCACTCACCTCAGTATTCTAACAGAACACTCACGTAGCCTGTGTTCTAACAGAACACTAACTCAGCCTGCTTTCTAACAGAATGTGGATTCAGATCAAATATTACTAACGCAGTCTGTGTTCTAACAGAATGTGGACTCAGATATTGTTCAAAATTTACTCAGTCTGTGTTCTAACAGAATATGGACTCAGTCTATGTTTAAAGAATACTCACTCAGCCAATATTTTACCAGAGTGTTGACTCGGCCTGTGTTCTAACAGAATACTCACACAGCCTGTGTTCTAACAGAATATGGACTCAGTCTATATTTAAAGAATACTCACTCACCTCAGTATTCCTACAGAACACTCACGTAGCCAGTGTTCTAACAGAATACTAACTCAGCCTGTGTTCTAACAGAATGTGGATTCAGATCAAAAATTACTAACTCAGTCTGTGTTCTAACAGAATGTGGACTCAGATTTTGTTCAAAAATTACTCAGTCTTTGTTCTAACAGAATATGGACTCAGTCTATGTTTAAAGAATACTCACTCAGCCAGTGTTCTACCAGAATATGGATTCAGACTATTTTCAAGAATACTCACTCAGCCTGTGTTCTAGCAGAACGCTCACTTAGCCTGTGTTCTAACAGAATGTGGACTCAGATATTGTTCAAAAATTACTAACTTAGTCTGTGTTCTAACAGAATTTGGACGCAGTCTCTGTTTAAAAAATACTCACTCACCTCAGTGTTCTAACAGAACACTCACGTAGCCTGTGTTCTAACAGAACACTAACTCAGCCTGTTTTCTAACAAAATGTGGATTGAGATCAAAAATTACTAACGCAGTCTGTGTTCTAACAGAATATGGACTTAGATTTTGTTCAAAAATTACTCAGTCTGTGTTCTAACAGAATATGGACTCAGTCTATGTTTAAAGAATACTCACTCAGCCAGTATTTTACCAGAGTATGGACTCAGCCTGTGTTCTAACAGAATACTCACACAGCCTGTGTTCTAACAGAATATGTACTCAGTCTATATTTAAAGAATACTCACTCACCTCAGTATTCTAACAGAACACTCACGTAGCCAGTGTTCTAACAGAATACTAACTCAGCCTGTGTTCTAACAGAATGTGGACTCAGATTTTGTTCAAAAATTACTCAGTCTGTTTCTAACAGAATATGGAGTCAGTCTATGTTTAAAGAATACTCACTCAACCAGTATTTTACCAGAGTATGGACTCAGCCTGTGTTCTAACAGAATACTCACACAGCCTGTGTTCTAACAGAATATGGACTCAGTCTATATTTAAAGAATACTCACTCACCTCAGTTTTCTAACAGAACACTCACGTACCCTGTGTTCTAACAGAACACTAACTCAGCCTGTTTTCTAACAGAATGTGGATTCAGATCAAAAATTACTAACGCAGTCTGTGTTCTAACAGAATATGGACTTAGATTTTGTTCAAAAATTACTCAGTCTGTGTTCTAACAGAATATGGAATCAGTCTATGTTTAAAATATACTCACTCAGCCAATATTTTACCAGAGTATGGACTCAGCCTGTGTTCTAACAGAATACTCACACAGCCTGTGTTCTAACAGAATATGGACTCAGTCTATATTTAAAGAATACTCACTCACCTCAGTATTCCAACAGAACACTCACGTAGCCAGTGTTCTAACAGAATACCAACTCAGCCTGTGTTCTAACAGAATGTGGATTCAGATCAAATATTACTAACTCAGTCTGTGTTCTAACAGAATGTGGACTCAGAATTTGTTCAAAAATTATTCAGCCTGTGTTCTAACAGAATGTGGATTCAGATCAAAAATTACTAACTCAGTCTGTGTTCTAACAGAATGTGGGTTCAGATCAAAAATTACTAACTCAGTCTGTGTTTTGAAGAATATGAACTCAGATTTTGTTCAAAAATTACTCAGTCTGTGTTCTAACAGAATATGGACTCAGTCTATATTTAAAGAATACTCACTCACCTCAGTATTCTAACAGAACACTCACGTAGCCAGTGTTCTAACAGAATACTTACTCAGCCTGTGTTCTAACAGAATGTGGATTCAGATCAAAAATTACAAACGCAGTCTGTGTTGTAACAGCATATGGACTTAGATTTTGTTCAAAAATTACTCAGTCTGTGTTCTAACAGAATATGGACTCAGTCTATGTTTAAAGAATACTCACTCAGCCAATATTTTACCAGAGTATGGACTCGGCCTGTGTTCTAACAGAATACTCACACAGCCTGTGTTCTAACAGAATATGGACTCAGTCTATATTTAAAGAATACTCACTCACCTCAGTATTCCTACAGAACACTCACTTAGCCAGTGTTCTAACAGAATACTAACTCAGCCTGTGTTCTAACAGAATGTGGATTCAGTTCAAAAATTACTAACTCAGTCTGTGTTCTAACAGAATGTGGACTCAGATTTTGTTCAAAAATTACTCAGTCTGTTTCTAACAGAATATGGTCTCAATCTATGTTTAAAGAATACTCACTCAGCCAGTATTTTACCAGAGTATGGACTCAGCCTGTGTTCTAACAGAATACTCACACAGCCTGTGTTCTAACAGAATATGGACTCAGTCTATATTTAAAGAATACTCACTCACCTCAGTATTCTAACAGAACACTCACGTAGCCTGTGTTCTAACAGAACACTAACTCAGCCTGCTTTCTAACAGAATGTGGATTCAGATCAAATATTACTAACGCAGTCTGTGTTCTAACAGAATGTGGACTCAGATATTGTTCAAAATTTACTCAGTCTGTGTTCTAACAGAATATGGACTCAGTCTATGTTTAAAGAATACTCACTCAGCCAATATTTTACCAGAGTATGGACTCAGCCTGTGTTCTAACAGAATACTCACACAGCCTGTGTTCTAACAGAATATGGACTCAGTCTATATTTAAAGAATACTCACTCACCTCAGTATTCCAACAGAACACTCACGTAGCCAGTGTTCTAACAGAATACCAACTCAGCCTGTGTTCTAACAGAATGTGGATTCAGATCAAATATTACTAACTCAGTCTGTGTTCTAACAGAATGTGGACTCAGAATTTGTTCAAAAATTATTCAGCCTGTGTTCTAACAGAATGTGGATTCAGATCAAAAATTACTAACTCAGTCTGTGTTCTAACAGAATGTGGGTTCAGATCAAAAATTACTAACTCAGTCTGTGTTTTGAAGAATATGAACTCAGATTTTGTTCAAAAATTACTCAGTCTGTGTTCTAACAGAATATGGACTCAGTCTATATTTAAAGAATACTCACTCACCTCAGTATTCTAACAGAACACTCACGTAGCCAGTGTTCTAACAGAATACTTACTCAGCCTGTGTTCTAACAGAATGTGGATTCAGATCAAAAATTACAAACGCAGTCTGTGTTCTAACAGCATATGGACTTAGATTTTGTTCAAAAATTACTCAGTCTGTGTTCTAACAGAATATGGACTCAGTCTATGTTTAAAGAATACTCACTCAGCCAATATTTTACCAGAGTATGGACTCGGCCTGTGTTCTAACAGAATACTCACACAGCCTGTGTTCTAACAGAATATGGACTCAGTCTATATTTAAAGAATACTCACTCACCTCAGTATTCCTACAGAACACTCACTTAGCCAGTGTTCTAACAGAATACTAACTCAGCCTGTGTTCTAACAGAATGTGGATTCAGTTCAAAAATTACTAACTCAGTCTGTGTTCTAACAGAATGTGGACTCAGATTTTGTTCAAAAATTACTCAGTCTGTTTCTAACAGAATATGGTCTCAATCTATGTTTAAAGAATACTCACTCAGCCAGTATTTTACCAGAGTATGGACTCAGCCTGTGTTCTAACAGAATACTCACACAGCCTGTGTTCTAACAGAATATGGACTCAGTCTATATTTAAAGAATACTCACTCACCTCAGTATTCTAACATAACACTCACGTAGCCTGTGTTCTAACAGAACACTAACTCAGCCTGCTTTCTAACAGAATGTGGATTCAGATCAAATATTACTAACGCAGTCTGTGTTCTAACAGAATGTGGACTCAGATATTGTTCAAAATTTACTCAGTCTGTGTTCTAACAGAATATGGACTCAGTCTATGTTTAAAGAATACTCACTCAGCCAATATTTTACCAGAGTATGGACTCGGCCTGTGTTCTAACAGAATACTCACACAGCCTGTGTTCTAACAGAATATGGACTCAGTCTATATTTAAAGAATACTCACTCACTTCAGTATTCCTACAGAACACTCACGTAGCCAGTGTTCTAACAGAATACTAACTCAGCCTGTGTTCTAACAGAATGTGGATTCAGATCAAATATTACTAACTCAGTCAGTGTTCTAACAGAATGTGGACTCAGATTTTGTTCAAAAATTACTCAGTCTGTGTTCTAACAGAATATGGACTAAGTCTATGTTTAAAGAATACTCACTCAGCTCAGTGTTCTAACATAACACTCACTTAGCCTGTGTTCTAACAGAATGTGGTTTCAGATCAAAAATTACTAACTCAGTCTGTGTTCTAACAGAATGTGGACTCAGATTTTGTTCAAAAATTACTCAGTCTGTGTTCTAACAGAATATGGACTCAGTCTATGTTTAAAGAATACTCACTCAGCCAGTGTTCTACCAGAATATGGATTCAGACTATTTTCAAGAATACTCACTCAGCCTGTGTTCTAGCAGAACGCTCACTTAGCCTGTGTTCTAACAGAATGTGGACTCAGATATTTTTCAAAAATTACTAACTCAGTCTGTGTTCTAACAGAATTTGGAGGCAGTCTCGTTTTAAAAAATACTCACTCACCTCAGTGTTCTAACAGAACACTCACGTAGCCTGTGTTCTAACAGAACATTAACTCAGCCTGTTTTCTAACAAAATGTGGATTGAGATCAAAAATTACTAACGCAGTCTGTGTTCTAACAGAATATGGACTTAGATTTTGTTCAAAAATTACTCAGTCTGTGTTCTAACAGAATATGGACTCAGTCTATGTTTAAAGAATACTCACTCAGCCAGTATTTTACCAGAGTATGGACTCAGCCTGTGTTCTAACAGAATACTCACACAGCCTGTGTTCTAACAGAATATGGACTCAGTCTATATTTAAAGAATACTCACTCACCTCAGTATTCCAACAGAACACTCACGTAGCCAGTGTTCTAACAGAATACTAACTCAGCCTGTGTTCTAACAGAATGTGGATTCAGATCAAATATTACTAACTCAGTCTGTGTTCTAACAGAATGTGGACTCAGAATTTGTTCAAAAATTATTCAGCCTGTGTTCTAACAGAATGTGGATTCAGATCAAAAATTACTAACTCAGTCTGTGTTCTAACAGAATGTGGGTTCAGATCAAAAATTACTAACTCTGTCTGTGTTCTGAAGAATATGAACTCAGATTTTGTTCAAAAATTACTCAGTCTGTGTTCTAACAGAATATGGACTCAGTCTATATTTAAAGAATACTCACTCACCTCAGTATTCTAACAGAACACTCACGTAGCCAGTGTTCTAACAGAATACTAACTCAGCCTGTGTTCTAACAGAATGTGGATTCAGATCAAAAATTACAAACGCAGTCTGTGTTCTAACAGCATATGGACTTAGATTTTGTTCAAAAATTACTCAGTCTGTGTTCTAACAAAATATGGACTCAGTCTATGTTTAAAGAATACTCACTCAGCCAATATTTTACCAGAGTATGGACTCGGCCTGTGTTCTAACAGAATACTCACACAGCCTGTGTTCTAACAGAATATGGACTCAGTCTATATTTAAAGAATACTCACTCACCTCAGTATTCCTACAGAACACTCACTTAGCCAGTGTTCTAACAGAATACTAACTCAGCCTGTGTTCTAACAGAATGTGGATTCAGTTCAAAAATTACTAACTCAGTCTGTGTTCTAACAGAATGTGGACTCAGATTTTGTTCAAAAATTACTCAGTCTGTTTCTAACAGAATATGGTCTCAATCTATGTTTAAAGAATACTCACTCAACCAGTATTTTACCAGAGTATGGACTCAGCCTGTGTTCTAACAGAATACTCACACAGCCTGTGTTCTAACAGAATATGGACTCAGTCTATATTTAAAGAATACTCACTCACCTCAGTATTCTAACAGAACACTCACGTAGCCTGTGTTCTAACAGAACACTAACTCAGCCTGCTTTCTAACAGAATGTGGATTCAGATCAAATATTACTAACGCAGTCTGTGTTCTAACAGAATGTGGACTCAGATATTGTTCAAAATTTACTCAGTCTGTGTTCTAACAGAATATGGACTCAGTCTATGTTTAAAGAATACTCACTCAGCCAATATTTTACCAGAGTGTTGACTCGGCCTGTGTTCTAACAGAATACTCACACAGCCTGTGTTCTAACAGAATATGGACTCAGTCTATATTTAAAGAATACTCACTCACCTCAGTATTCCTACAGAACACTCACGTAGCCAGTGTTCTAACAGAATACTAACTCAGCCTGTGTTCTAACAGAATGTGGATTCAGATCAAAAATTACTAACTCAGTCTGTGTTCTAACAGAATGTGGACTCAGATTTTGTTCAAAAATTACTCAGTCTTTGTTCTAACAGAATATGGACTCAGTCTATGTTTAAAGAATACTCACTCAGCCAGTGTTCTACCAGAATATGGATTCAGACTATTTTCAAGAATACTCACTCAGCCTGTGTTCTAGCAGAACGCTCACTTAGCCTGTGTTCTAACAGAATGTGGACTCAGATATTGTTCAAAAATTACTAACTTAGTCTGTGTTCTAACAGAATTTGGACGCAGTCTCTGTTTAAAAAATACTCACTCACCTCAGTGTTCTAACAGAACACTCACGTAGCCTGTGTTCTAACAGAACACTAACTCAGCCTGTTTTCTAACAAAATGTGGATTGAGATCAAAAATTACTAACGCAGTCTGTGTTCTAACAGAATATGGACTTAGATTTTGTTCAAAAATTACTCAGTCTGTGTTCTAACAGAATATGGACTCAGTCTATGTTTAAAGAATACTCACTCAGCCAGTATTTTACCAGAGTATGGACTCAGCCTGTGTTCTAACAGAATACTCACACAGCCTGTGTTCTAACAGAATATGTACTCAGTCTATATTTAAAGAATACTCACTCACCTCAGTATTCTAACAGAACACTCACGTAGCCAGTGTTCTAACAGAATACTAACTCAGCCTGTGTTCTAACAGAATGTGGACTCAGATTTTGTTCAAAAATTACTCAGTCTGTTTCTAACAGAATATGGAGTCAGTCTATGTTTAAAGAATACTCACTCAACCAGTATTTTACCAGAGTATGGACTCAGCCTGTGTTCTAACAGAATACTCACACAGCCTGTGTTCTAACAGAATATGGACTCAGTCTATATTTAAAGAATACTCACTCACCTCAGTTTTCTAACAGAACACTCACGTACCCTGTGTTCTAACAGAACACTAACTCAGCCTGTTTTCTAACAGAATGTGGATTCAGATCAAAAATTACTAACGCAGTCTGTGTTCTAACAGAATATGGACTTAGATTTTGTTCAAAAATTACTCAGTCTGTGTTCTAACAGAATATGGAATCAGTCTATGTTTAAAATATACTCACTCAGCCAATATTTTACCAGAGTATGGACTCAGCCTGTGTTCTAACAGAATACTCACACAGCCTGTGTTCTAACAGAATATGGACTCAGTCTATATTTAAAGAATACTCACTCACCTCAGTATTCCAACAGAACACTCACGTAGCCAGTGTTCTAACAGAATACCAACTCAGCCTGTGTTCTAACAGAATGTGGATTCAGATCAAATATTACTAACTCAGTCTGTGTTCTAACAGAATGTGGACTCAGAATTTGTTCAAAAATTATTCAGCCTGTGTTCTAACAGAATGTGGATTCAGATCAAAAATTACTAACTCAGTCTGTGTTCTAACAGAATGTGGGTTCAGATCAAAAATTACTAACTCAGTCTGTGTTTTGAAGAATATGAACTCAGATTTTGTTCAAAAATTACTCAGTCTGTGTTCTAACAGAATATGGACTCAGTCTATATTTAAAGAATACTCACTCACCTCAGTATTCTAACAGAACACTCACGTAGCCAGTGTTCTAACAGAATACTTACTCAGCCTGTGTTCTAACAGAATGTGGATTCAGATCAAAAATTACAAACGCAGTCTGTGTTCTAACAGCATATGGACTTAGATTTTGTTCAAAAATTACTCAGTCTGTGTTCTAACAGAATATGGACTCAGTCTATGTTTAAAGAATACTCACTCAGCCAATATTTTACCAGAGTATGGACTCGGCCTGTGTTCTAACAGAATACTCACACAGCCTGTGTTCTAACAGAATATGGACTCAGTCTATATTTAAAGAATACTCACTCACCTCAGTATTCCTACAGAACACTCACTTAGCCAGTGTTCTAACAGAATACTAACTCAGCCTGTGTTCTAACAGAATGTGGATTCAGTTCAAAAATTACTAACTCAGTCTGTGTTCTAACAGAATGTGGACTCAGATTTTGTTCAAAAATTACTCAGTCTGTTTCTAACAGAATATGGTCTCAATCTATGTTTAAAGAATACTCACTCAGCCAGTATTTTACCAGAGTATGGACTCAGCCTGTGTTCTAACAGAATACTCACACAGCCTGTGTTCTAACAGAATATGGACTCAGTCTATATTTAAAGAATACTCACTCACCTCAGTATTCTAACATAACACTCACGTAGCCTGTGTTCTAACAGAACACTAACTCAGCCTGCTTTCTAACAGAATGTGGATTCAGATCAAATATTACTAACGCAGTCTGTGTTCTAACAGAATGTGGACTCAGATATTGTTCAAAATTTACTCAGTCTGTGTTCTAACAGAATATGGACTCAGTCTATGTTTAAAGAATACTCACTCAGCCAATATTTTACCAGAGTATGGACTCGGCCTGTGTTCTAACAGAATACTCACACAGCCTGTGTTCTAACAGAATATGGACTCAGTCTATATTTAAAGAATACTCACTCACTTCAGTATTCCTACAGAACACTCACGTAGCCAGTGTTCTAACAGAATACTAACTCAGCCTGTGTTCTAACAGAATGTGGATTCAGATCAAATATTACTAACTCAGTCAGTGTTCTAACAGAATGTGGACTCAGATTTTGTTCAAAAATTACTCAGTCTGTGTTCTAACAGAATATGGACTAAGTCTATGTTTAAAGAATACTCACTCAGCTCAGTGTTCTAACATAACACTCACTTAGCCTGTGTTCTAACAGAATGTGGTTTCAGATCAAAAATTACTAACTCAGTCTGTGTTCTAACAGAATGTGGACTCAGATTTTGTTCAAAAATTACTCAGTCTGTGTTCTAACAGAATATGGACTCAGTCTATGTTTAAAGAATACTCACTCAGCCAGTGTTCTACCAGAATATGGATTCAGACTATTTTCAAGAATACTCACTCAGCCTGTGTTCTAGCAGAACGCTCACTTAGCCTGTGTTCTAACAGAATGTGGACTCAGATATTTTTCAAAAATTACTAACTCAGTCTGTGTTCTAACAGAATTTGGAGGCAGTCTCATTTTAAAAAATACTCACTCACCTCAGTGTTCTAACAGAACACTCACGTAGCCTGTGTTCTAACAGAACATTAACTCAGCCTGTTTTCTAACAAAATGTGGATTGAGATCAAAAATTACTAACGCAGTCTGTGTTCTAACAGAATATGGACTTAGATTTTGTTCAAAAATTACTCAGTCTGTGTTCTAACAGAATATGGACTCAGTCTATGTTTAAAGAATACTCACTCAGCCAGTATTTTACCAGAGTATGGACTCAGCCTGTGTTCTAACAGAATACTCACACAGCCTGTGTTCTAACAGAATATGGACTCAGTCTATATTTAAAGAATACTCACTCACCTCAGTATTCTAACAGAACACTCACGTAGCCAGTGTTCTAACAGAATACTAACTCAGCCTGTGTTCTAACAGAATGTGGACTCAGATTTTGTTCAAAAATTACTCAGTCTGTTTCTAACAGAATATGGAGTCAGTCTATGTTTAAAGAATACTCACTCAACCAGTATTTTACCAGAGTATGGACTCAGCCTGTGTTCTAACAGAATACTCACACAGCCTGTGTTCTAACAGAATATGGACTCAGTCTATATTTAAAGAATACTCACTCACCTCAGTTTTCTAACAGAACACTCACGTACCCTGTGTTCTAACAGAACACTAACTCAGCCTGTTTTCTAACAGAATGTGGATTCAGATCAAAAATTACTAACGCAGTCTGTGTTCTAACAGAATATGGACTTAGATTTTGTTCAAAAATTACTCAGTCTGTGTTCTAACAGAATATGGACTCAGTCTATGTTTAAAGAATACTCACTCAGCCAATATTTTACCAGAGTATGGACTCAGCCTGTGTTCTAACAGAATACTCACACAGCCTGTGTTCTAACAGAATATGTACTCAGTCTATATTTAAAGAATACTCACTCACCTCAGTATTCCAACAGAACACTCACGTAGCCAGTGTTCTAACAGAATACTAACTCAGCCTGTGTTCTAACAGAATGTGGATTCAGATCAAATATTACTAACTCAGTCTGTGTTCTAACAGAATGTGGACGCAGATTTTGCTCAAAAATTATTCAGCCTGTGTTCTAACAGAATGTGGATTCAGATCAAAAATTACTAACTCAGTCTGTGTTCTAACAGAATGTGGACTCAGATTTTGTTCAAAAATTACTCAGTCTGTTTCTAACAGAATATGGTCTCAATCTATGTTTAAAGAATACTCACTCAGCCAGTATTTTACCAGAGTATGGACTCAGCCTGTGTTCTAACAGAATACTCACACAGCCTGTGTTCTAACAGAATATGGACTCAGTCTATATTTAAAGAATACTCACTCACCTCAGTATTCTAACAGAACACTCACGTAGCCTGTGTTCTAACAGAACACTAACTCAGCCTTCTTTCTAACAGAATGTGGATTCAGATCAAATATTACTAACGCAGTCTGTGTTCTAACAGAATGTGGACTCAGTCTATGTTTAAAGAATACTCACTCAGCCAGTGTTCTACCAGAATATGGATTCAGACTATTTTCAAGAATACTCACTCAGCCTGTGTTCTAGCAGAACGCTCACTTAGCCTGTGTTCTAACAGAATGTGGACTCAGATATTGTTCAAAAATTACTAACTCAGTCTGTGTTCTAACAGAATTTGGACGCAGTCTCTGTTTAAAAAATACTCACTCACCTCAGTGTTCTAACAGAACACTCACGTAGCCTGTGTTCTAACAGAACACTAACTCAGCCTGTTTTCTAACAAAATGTGGATTCAGATCAAAAATTACTAACGCAGTCTGTGTTCTAACAGAATATGGACTTAGATTTTGTTCAAAAATTACTCAGTCTGTGTTCTAACAGAATATGGACTCAGTCTATGTTTAAAGAATACTCACTCAACCAGTATTTTACCAGAGTATGGACTCAGCCTGTGTTCTAACAGAATACTCACACAGCCTGTGTTCTAACAGAATATGGACTCAGTCTATATTTAAAGAATACTCACTCACCTCAGTTTTCTAACAGAACACTCACGTACCCTGTGTTCTAACAGAACACTAACTCAGCCTGTTTTCTAACAGAATGTGGATTCAGATCAAAAATTACTAACGCAGTCTGTGTTCTAACAGAATATGGACTTAGATTTTGTTCAAAAATTACTCAGTCTGTGTTCTAACAGAATATGGACTCAGTCTATGTTTAAAGAATACTCACTCAGCCAATATTTTACCAGAGTATGGACTCAGCCTGTGTTCTAACAGAATACTCACACAGCCTGTGTTCTAACAGAATATGTACTCAGTCTATATTTAAAGAATACTCACTCACCTCAGTATTCCAACAGAACACTCACGTAGCCAGTGTTCTAACAGAATACTAACTCAGCCTGTGTTCTAACAGAATGTGGATTCAGATCAAATATTACTAACTCAGTCTGTGTTCTAACAGAATGTGGACGCAGATTTTGCTCAAAAATTATTCAGCCTGTGTTCTAACAGAATGTGGATTCAGATCAAAAATTACTAACTCAGTCTGTGTTCTAACAGAATGTGGACTCAGATTTTGTTCAAAAATTACTCAGTCTGTTTCTAACAGAATATGGTCTCAATCTATGTTTAAAGAATACTCACTCAGCCAGTATTTTACCAGAGTATGGACTCAGCCTGTGTTCTAACAGAATACTCACACAGCCTGTGTTCTAACAGAATATGGACTCAGTCTATATTTAAAGAATACTCACTCACCTCAGTATTCTAACAGAACACTCACGTAGCCTGTGTTCTAACAGAACACTAACTCAGCCTTCTTTCTAACAGAATGTGGATTCAGATCAAATATTACTAACGCAGTCTGTGTTCTAACAGAATGTGGACTCAGTCTATGTTTAAAGAATACTCACTCAGCCAGTGTTCTACCAGAATATGGATTCAGACTATTTTCAAGAATACTCACTCAGCCTGTGTTCTAGCAGAACGCTCACTTAGCCTGTGTTCTAACAGAATGTGGACTCAGATATTGTTCAAAAATTACTAACTCAGTCTGTGTTCTAACAGAATTTGGACGCAGTCTCTGTTTAAAAAATACTCACTCACCTCAGTGTTCTAACAGAACACTCACGTAGCCTGTGTTCTAACAGAACACTAACTCAGCCTGTTTTCTAACAAAATGTGGATTCAGATCAAAAATTACTAACGCAGTCTGTGTTCTAACAGAATATGGACTTAGATTTTGTTCAAAAATTACTCAGTCTGTGTTCTAACAGAATATGGACTCAGTCTATGTTTAAAGAATACTCACTCAGCCAGTATTTTACCAGAGTATGGACTCAGCCTGTGTTCTAACAGAATACTCACACAGCCTGTGTTCTAACAGAATATGTACTCAGTCTATATTTAAAGAATACTCACTCACCTCAGTATTCTAACAGAACACTCACGTAGCCAGTGTTCTAACAGAATACTAACTCAGCCTGTGTTCTAACAGAATGTGGACTCAGATTTTGTTCAAAAATTACTCAGTCTGTTTCTAACAGAATATGGAGTCAGTCTATGTTTAAAGAATACTCACTCAACCAGTATTTTACCAGAGTATGGACTCAGCCTGTGTTCTAACAGAATACTCACACAGCCTGTGTTCTAACAGAATATGGACTCAGTCTATATTTAAAGAATACTCACTCACCTCAGTTTTCTAACAGAACACTCACGTACCCTGTGTTCTAACAGAACACTAACTCAGCCTGTTTTCTAACAGAATGTGGATTCAGATCAAAAATTACTAACGCAGTCTGTGTTCTAACAGAATATGGACTTAGATTTTGTTCAAAAATTACTCAGTCGGTGTTCTAACAGAATATGGACTCAGTCTATGTTTAAAGAATACTCACTCAGCCAATATTTTACCAGAGTATGGACTCAGCCTGTGTTCTAACAGAATACTCACACAGCCTGTGTTCTAACAGAATATGTACTCAGTCTATATTTAAAGAATACTCACTCACCTCAGTATTCCAACAGAACACTCACGTAGCCAGTGTTCTAACAGAATACTAACTCAGCCTGTGTTCTAACAGAATGTGGATTCAGATCAAATATTACTAACTCAGTCTGTGTTCTAACAGAATGTGGACGCAGATTTTGCTCAAAATTTATTCAGCCTGTGTTCTAACAGAATGTGGATTCAGATCAAAAATTACTAACTCAGTCTGTGTTCTAACAGAATGTGGACTCAGATTTTGTTCAAAAATTACTCAGTCTGTTTCTAACAGAATATGGTCTCAATCTATGTTTAAAGAATACTCACTCAGCCAGTATTTTACCAGAGTATGGACTCAGCCTGTGTTCTAACAGAATACTCACACAGCCTGTGTTCTAACAGAATATGGACTCAGTCTATATTTAAAGAATACTCACTCACCTCAGTATTCTAACAGAACACTCACGTAGCCTGTGTTCTAACAGAACACTAACTCAGCCTGTTTTCTAACAGAATGTGGATTCAGATCAAAAATTACTAACGCAGTCTGTGTTCTAACAGAATATGGACTTAGATTTTGTTCAAAAATTACTCAGTCTGTGTTCTAACAGAATATGGAATCAGTCTATGTTTAAAATATACTCACTCAGCCAATATTTTACCAGAGTATGGACTCAGCCTGTGTTCTAACAGAATACTCACACAGCCTGTGTTCTAACAGAATATGGACTCAGTCTATATTTAAAGAATACTCACTCACCTCAGTATTCCAACAGAACACTCACGTAGCCAGTGTTCTAACAGAATACTAACTCAGCCTGTGTTCTAACAGAATGTGGATTCAGATCAAATATTACTAACTCAGTCTGTGTTCTAACAGAATGTGGACTCAGAATTTGTTCAAAAATTATTCAGCCTTTGTTCTAACAGAATGTGGATTCAGATCAAAAATTACTAACTCAGTCTGTGTTCTAACAGAATGTGGGTTCAGATCAAAAATTACTAACTCTGTCTGTGTTCTGAAGAATATGAACTCAGATTTTGTTCAAAAATTACTCAGTCTGTGTTCTAACAGAATATGGACTCAGTCTATATTTAAAGAATACTCACTCACCTCAGTATTCTAACAGAACACTCACGTAGCCAGTGTTCTAACAGAATACTAACTCAGCCTGTGTTCTAACAGAATGTGGATTCAGATCAAAAATTACAAACGCAGTCTGTGTTCTAACAGCATATGGACTTAGATTTTGTTCAAAAATTACTCAGTCTGTGTTCTAACAGAATATGGACTCAGTCTATGTTTAAAGAATACTCACTCAGCCAATATTTTACCAGAGTATGGACTCGGCCTGTGTTCTAACAGAATACTCACACAGCCTGTGTTCTAACAGAATATGGACTCAGTCTATATTTAAAGAATACTCACTCACCTCAGTATTCCTACAGAACACTCACTTAGCCAGTGTTCTAACAGAATACTAACTCAGCCTGTGTTCTAACAGAATGTGGATTCAGTTCAAAAATTACTAACTCAGTCTGTGTTCTAACAGAATGTGGACTCAGATTTTGTTCAAAAATTACTCAGTCTGTTTCTAACAGAATATGGTCTCAATCTATGTTTAAAGAATACTCACTCAGCCAGTATTTTACCAGAGTATGGACTCAGCCTGTGTTCTAACAGAATACTCACACAGCCTGTGTTCTAACAGAATATGGACTCAGTCTATATTTAAAGAATACTCACTCACCTCAGTATTCTAACAGAACACTCACGTAGCCTGTGTTCTAACAGAACACTAACTCAGCCTGCTTTCTAACAGAATGTGCATTCAGATCAAATATTACTAACGCAGTCTGTGTTCTAACAGAATGTGGACTCAGATATTGTTCAAAATTTACTCAGTCTGTGTTCTAACAGAATATGGACTCAGTCTATGTTTAAAGAATACTCACTCAGCCAATATTTTACCAGAGTGTTGACTCGGCCTGTGTTCTAACAGAATACTCACACAGCCTGTGTTCTAACAGAATATGGACTCAGTCTATATTTAAAGAATACTCACTCACCTCAGTATTCTAACAGAACACTCACGTAGCCAGTGTTCTAACAGAATACTAACTCAGCCTGTGTTCTAACAGAATGTGGACTCAGATTTTGTTCAAAAATTACTCAGTCTGTTTCTAACAGAATATGGAGTCAGTCTATGTTTAAAGAATACTCACTCAACCAGTATTTTACCAGAGTATGGACTCAGCCTGTGTTCTAACAGAATACTCACACAGCCTGTGTTCTAACAGAATATGGACTCAGTCTATATTTAAAGAATACTCACTCACCTCAGTTTTCTAACAGAACACTCACGTACCCTGTGTTCTAACAGAACACTAACTCAGCCTGTTTTCTAACAGAATGTGGATTCAGATCAAAAATTACTAACGCAGTCTGTGTTCTAACAGAATATGGACTTAGATTTTGTTCAAAAATTACTCAGTCTGTGTTCTAACAGAATATGGACTCAGTCTATGTTTAAAGAATACTCACTCAGCCAATATTTTACCAGAGTATGGACTCAGCCTGTGTTCTAACAGAATACTCACACAGCCTGTGTTCTAACAGAATATGTACTCAGTCTATATTTAAAGAATACTCACTCACCTCAGTATTCCAACAGAACACTCACGTAGCCAGTGTTCTAACAGAATACTAACTCAGCCTGTGTTCTAACAGAATGTGGATTCAGATCAAATATTACTAACTCAGTCTGTGTTCTAACAGAATGTGGACGCAGATTTTGCTCAAAAATTATTCAGCCTGTGTTCTAACAGAATGTGGATTCAGATCAAAAATTACTAACTCAGTCTGTGTTCTAACAGAATGTGGACTCAGATTTTGTTCAAAAATTACTCAGTCTGTTTCTAACAGAATATGGTCTCAATCTATGTTTAAAGAATACTCACTCAGCCAGTATTTTACCAGAGTATGGACTCAGCCTGTGTTCTAACAGAATACTCACACAGCCTGTGTTCTAACAGAATATGGACTCAGTCTATATTTAAAGAATACTCACTCACCTCAGTATTCTAACAGAACACTCACGTAGCCTGTGTTCTAACAGAACACTAACTCAGCCTTCTTTCTAACAGAATGTGGATTCAGATCAAATATTACTAACGCAGTCTGTGTTCTAACAGAATGTGGACTCAGTCTATGTTTAAAGAATACTCACTCAGCCAGTGTTCTACCAGAATATGGATTCAGACTATTTTCAAGAATACTCACTCAGCCTGTGTTCTAGCAGAACGCTCACTTAGCCTGTGTTCTAACAGAATGTGGACTCAGATATTGTTCAAAAATTACTAACTCAGTCTGTGTTCTAACAGAATTTGGACGCAGTCTCTGTTTAAAAAATACTCACTCACCTCAGTGTTCTAACAGAACACTCACGTAGCCTGTGTTCTAACAGAACACTAACTCAGCCTGTTTTCTAACAAAATGTGGATTCAGATCAAAAATTACTAACGCAGTCTGTGTTCTAACAGAATATGGACTTAGATTTTGTTCAAAAATTACTCAGTCTGTGTTCTAACAGAATATGGACTCAGTCTATGTTTAAAGAATACTCACTCAGCCAGTATTTTACCAGAGTATGGACTCAGCCTGTGTTCTAACAGAATACTCACACAGCCTGTGTTCTAACAGAATATGTACTCAGTCTATATTTAAAGAATACTCACTCACCTCAGTATTCTAACAGAACACTCACGTAGCCAGTGTTCTAACAGAATACTAACTCAGCCTGTGTTCTAACAGAATGTGGACTCAGATTTTGTTCAAAAATTACTCAGTCTGTTTCTAACAGAATATGGAGTCAGTCTATGTTTAAAGAATACTCACTCAACCAGTATTTTACCAGAGTATGGACTCAGCCTGTGTTCTAACAGAATACTCACACAGCCTGTGTTCTAACAGAATATGGACTCAGTCTATATTTAAAGAATACTCACTCACCTCAGTTTTCTAACAGAACACTCACGTACCCTGTGTTCTAACAGAACACTAACTCAGCCTGTTTTCTAACAGAATGTGGATTCAGATCAAAAATTACTAACGCAGTCTGTGTTCTAACAGAATATGGACTTAGATTTTGTTCAAAAATTACTCAGTCGGTGTTCTAACAGAATATGGACTCAGTCTATGTTTAAAGAATACTCACTCAGCCAATATTTTACCAGAGTATGGACTCAGCCTGTGTTCTAACAGAATACTCACACAGCCTGTGTTCTAACAGAATATGTACTCAGTCTATATTTAAAGAATACTCACTCACCTCAGTATTCCAACAGAACACTCACGTAGCCAGTGTTCTAACAGAATACTAACTCAGCCTGTGTTCTAACAGAATGTGGATTCAGATCAAATATTACTAACTCAGTCTGTGTTCTAACAGAATGTGGACGCAGATTTTGCTCAAAATTTATTCAGCCTGTGTTCTAACAGAATGTGGATTCAGATCAAAAATTACTAACTCAGTCTGTGTTCTAACAGAATGTGGACTCAGATTTTGTTCAAAAATTACTCAGTCTGTTTCTAACAGAATATGGTCTCAATCTATGTTTAAAGAATACTCACTCAGCCAGTATTTTACCAGAGTATGGACTCAGCCTGTGTTCTAACAGAATACTCACACAGCCTGTGTTCTAACAGAATATGGACTCAGTCTATATTTAAAGAATACTCACTCACCTCAGTATTCTAACAGAACACTCACGTAGCCTGTGTTCTAACAGAACACTAACTCAGCCTGTTTTCTAACAGAATGTGGATTCAGATCAAAAATTACTAACGCAGTCTGTGTTCTAACAGAATATGGACTTAGATTTTGTTCAAAAATTACTCAGTCTGTGTTCTAACAGAATATGGAATCAGTCTATGTTTAAAATATACTCACTCAGCCAATATTTTACCAGAGTATGGACTCAGCCTGTGTTCTAACAGAATACTCACACAGCCTGTGTTCTAACAGAATATGGACTCAGTCTATATTTAAAGAATACTCACTCACCTCAGTATTCCAACAGAACACTCACGTAGCCAGTGTTCTAACAGAATACTAACTCAGCCTGTGTTCTAACAGAATGTGGATTCAGATCAAATATTACTAACTCAGTCTGTGTTCTAACAGAATGTGGACTCAGAATTTGTTCAAAAATTATTCAGCCTTTGTTCTAACAGAATGTGGATTCAGATCAAAAATTACTAACTCAGTCTGTGTTCTAACAGAATGTGGGTTCAGATCAAAAATTACTAACTCTGTCTGTGTTCTGAAGAATATGAACTCAGATTTTGTTCAAAAATTACTCAGTCTGTGTTCTAACAGAATATGGACTCAGTCTATATTTAAAGAATACTCACTCACCTCAGTATTCTAACAGAACACTCACGTAGCCAGTGTTCTAACAGAATACTAACTCAGCCTGTGTTCTAACAGAATGTGGATTCAGATCAAAAATTACAAACGCAGTCTGTGTTCTAACAGCATATGGACTTAGATTTTGTTCAAAAATTACTCAGTCTGTGTTCTAACAGAATATGGACTCAGTCTATGTTTAAAGAATACTCACTCAGCCAATATTTTACCAGAGTATGGACTCGGCCTGTGTTCTAACAGAATACTCACACAGCCTGTGTTCTAACAGAATATGGACTCAGTCTATATTTAAAGAATACTCACTCACCTCAGTATTCCTACAGAACACTCACTTAGCCAGTGTTCTAACAGAATACTAACTCAGCCTGTGTTCTAACATAATGTGGATTCAGTTCAAAAATTACTAACTCAGTCTGTGTTCTAACAGAATGTGGACTCAGATTTTGTTCAAAAATTACTCAGTCTGTTTCTAACAGAATATGGTCTCAATCTATGTTTAAAGAATACTCACTCAGCCAGTATTTTACCAGAGTATGGACTCAGCCTGTGTTCTAACAGAATACTCACACAGCCTGTGTTCTAACAGAATATGGACTCAGTCTATATTTAAAGAATACTCACTCACCTCAGTATTCTAACAGAACACTCACGTAGCCTGTGTTCTAACAGAACACTAACTCAGCCTGCTTTCTAACAGAATGTGCATTCAGATCAAATATTACTAACGCAGTCTGTGTTCTAACAGAATGTGGACTCAGATATTGTTCAAAATTTACTCAGTCTGTGTTCTAACAGAATATGGACTCAGTCTATGTTTAAAGAATACTCACTCAGCCAATATTTTACCAGAGTGTTGACTCGGCCTGTGTTCTAACAGAATACTCACACAGCCTGTGTTCTAACAGAATATGGACTCAGTCTATATTTAAAGAATACTCACTCACCTCAGTATTCCTACAGAACACTCACGTAGCCAGTGTTCTAACAGAATACTAACTCAGCCTGTGTTCTCACAGAATGTGGATTCAGATCAAATATTACTAACTCAGTCAGTGTTCTAACAGAATGTGGACTCAGATTTTGTTCAAAAATTACTCAGTCTGTGTTCTAACAGAATATGGACTAAGTCTATGTTTAAAGAATACTCACTCAGCTCAGTGTTCTAACATAACACTCACTTAGCCTGTGTTCTAACAGAATGTGGTTTCAGATCAAAAATTACTAACTCAGTCTCTGTTCTAACAGAATGTGGACTCAGATTTTGTTCAAAAATTACTCAGTCTGTGTTCTAACAGAATATGGACTCAGTCTATGTTTAAAGAATACTCACTCAGCCAGTGTTCTACCAGAATATGGATTCAGACTATTTTCAAGAATACTCACTCAGCCTGTGTTCTAGCAGAACGCTCACTTAGCCTGTGTTCTAACAGAATGTGGACTCAGATATTGTTCAAAAATTACTAACTTAGTCTGTGTTCTAACAGAATTTGGACGCAGTCTCTGTTTAAAAAATACTCACTCACCTCAGTGTTCTAACAGAACACTCACGTAGCCTGTGTTCTAACAGAACACTAACTCAGCCTGTTTTCTAACAAAATGTGGATTGAGATCAAAAATTACTAACGCAGTCTGTGTTCTAACAGAATATGGACTTAGATTTTGTTCAAAAATTACTCAGTCTGTGTTCTAACAGAATATGGACTCAGTCTATGTTTAAAGAATACTCACTCAGCCAGTATTTTACCAGAGTATGGACTCAGCCTGTGTTCTAACAGAATACTCACACAGCCTGTGTTCTAACGGAATATGTACTCAGTCTATATTTAAAGAATACTCACTCACCTCAGTATTCTAACAGAACACTCACGTAGCCAGTGTTCTAACAGAATACTAACTCAGCCTGTGTTCTAACAGAATGTGGACTCAGATTTTGTTCAAAAATTACTCAGTCTGTTTCTAACAGAATATGGAGTCAGTCTATGTTTAAAGAATACTCACTCAACCAGTATTTTACCAGAGTATGGACTCAGCCTGTGTTCTAACAGAATACTCACACAGCCTGTGTTCTAACAGAATATGGACTCAGTCTATATTTAAAGAATACTCACTCACCTCAGTTTTCTAACAGAACACTCACGTACCCTGTGTTCTAACAGAACACTAACTCAGCCTGTTTTCTAACAGAATGTGGATTCAGATCAAAAATTACTAACGCAGTCTGTGTTCTAACAGAATATGGACTTAGATTTTGTTCAAAAATTACTCAGTCTGTGTTCTAACAGAATATGGAATCAGTCTATGTTTAAAATATACTCACTCAGCCAATATTTTACCAGAGTATGGACTCAGCCTGTGTTCTAACAGAATACTCACACAGCCTGTGTTCTAACAGAATATGGACTCAGTCTATATTTAAAGAATACTCACTCACCTCAGTATTCCAACAGAACACTCACTCAGCCAGTGTTCTACCAGAATATGGATTCAGACTATTTTCAAGAATACTCACTCAGCCTGTGTTCTAGCAGAACGCTCACTTAGCCTGTGTTCTAACAGAATGTGGACTCAGATATTGTTCAAAAATTACTAACTCAGTCTGTGTTCTAACAGAATTTGGACGCAATCTCTGTTTAAAAAATACTCACTCACCTCAGTGTTCTAACAGAACACTCACGTAGCCTGTGTTCTAACAGAACACTAACTCAGCCTGTTTTCTAACAAAATGTGGATTCAGATCAAAAATTACTAACGCAGTCTGTGTTCTAACAGAATATGGACTTAGATTTTGTTCAAAAATTACTCAGTCTGTGTTCTAACAGAATATGGACTCAGTCTATGTTTAAAGAATACTCACTCAGCCAGTATTTTACCAGAGTATGGACTCAGCCTGTGTTCTAACAGAATACTCACACAGCCTGTGTTCTAACAGAATATGTACTCAGTCTATATTTAAAGAATACTCACTCACCTCAGTATACTAACAGAACACTCACGTAGCCAGTGTTCTAACAGAATACTAACTCAGCCTGTGTTCTAACAGAATGTGGACTCAGATTTTGTTCAAAAATTACTCAGTCTGTTTCTAACAGAATATGGAGTCAGTCTATGTTTAAAGAATACTCACTCAACCAGTATTTTACCAGAGTATGGACTCAGCCTGTGTTCTAACAGAATACTCACACAGCCTGTGTTCTAACAGAATATGGACTCAGTCTATATTTAAAGAATACTCACTCACCTCAGTTTTCTAACAGAACACTCACGTACCCTGTGTTCTAACAGAACACTAACTCAGCCTGTTTTCTAACAGAATGTGGATTCAGATCAAAAATTACTAACGCAGTCTGTGTTCTAACAGAATATGGACTTAGATTTTGTTCAAAAATTACTCAGTCTGTGTTCTAACAGAATATGGACTCAGTCTATGTTTAAAGAATACTCACTCAGCCAATATTTTACCAGAGTATGGACTCAGCCTGTGTTCTAACAGAATACTCACACAGCCTGTGTTCTAACAGAATATGTACTCAGTCTATATTTAAAGAATACTCACTCACCTCAGTATTCCAACAGAACACTCACGTAGCCAGTGTTCTAACAGAATACTAACTCAGCCTGTGTTCTAACAGAATGTGGATTCAGATCAAATATTACTAACTCAGTCTGTGTTCTAACAGAATGTGGACGCAGATTTTGCTCAAAATTTATTCAGCCTGTGTTCTAACAGAATGTGGACTCAGATTTTGTTCAAAAATTACTCAGTCTGTTTCTAACAGAATATGGTCTCAATCTATGTTTAAAGAATACTCACTCAGCCAGTATTTTACCAGAGTATGGACTCAGCCTGTGTTCTAACAGAATACTCACACAGCCTGTGTTCTAACAGAATATGGACTCAGTCTATATTTAAAGAATACTCACTCACCTCAGTATTCTAACAGAACACTCACGTAGCCTGTGTTCTAACAGAACACTAACTCAGCCTGTTTTCTAAGAGAATGTGGATTCAGATCAAAAATTACTAACGCAGTCTGTGTTCTAACGGAATATGGACTTAGATTTTGTTCAAAAATTACTCAGTCTGTGTTCTAACAGAATATGGAATCAGTCTATGTTTAAAATATACTCACTCAGCCAATATTTTACCAGAGTATGGACTCAGCCTGTGTTCTAACAGAATACTCACACAGCCTGTGTTCTAACAGAATATGGACTCAGTCTATATTTAAAGAATACTCACTCACCTCAGTATTCCAACAGAACACTCACGTAGCCAGTGTTCTAACAGAATACTAACTCAGCCTGTGTTCTAACAGAATGTGGATTCAGATCAAATATTACTAACTCAGTCTGTGTTCTAACAGAATGTGGACTCAGAATTTGTTCAAAAATTATTCAGCCTGTGTTCTAACAGAATGTGGATTCAGATCAAAAATTACTAACTCAGTCTGTGTTCTAACAGAATGTGGGTTCAGATCAAAAATTACTAACTCTGTCTGTGTTCTGAAGAATATGAACTCAGATTTTGTTCAAAAATTACTCAGTCTGTGTTCTAACAGAATATGGACTCAGTCTATATTTAAAGAATACTCACTCACCTCAGTATTCTAACAGAACACTCACGTAGCCAGTGTTCTAACAGAATACTAACTCAGCCTGTGTTCTAACAGAATGTGGATTCAGATCAAAAATTACAAACGCAGTCTGTGTTCTAACAGCATATGGACTTAGATTTTGTTCAAAAATTACTCAGTCTGTGTTCTAACAGAATATGGACTCAGTCTATGTTTAAAGAATACTCACTCAGCCAATATTTTACCAGAGTATGGACTCGGCCTGTGTACTAACAGAATACTCACACAGCCTGTGTTCTAACAGAATATGGACTCAGTCTATATTTAAAGAATACTCACTCACCTCAGTATTCCTACAGAACACTCACTTAGCCAGTGTTCTAACAGAATACTAACTCAGCCTGTGTTCTAACAGAATGTGGATTCAGTTCAAAAATTACTAACTCAGTCTGTGTTCTAACAGAATGTGGACTCAGATTTTGTTCAAAAATTACTCAGTCTGTTTCTAACAGAATATGGTCTCAATCTATGTTTAAAGAATACTCACTCAGCCAGTATTTTACCAGAGTATGGACTCAGCCTGTGTTCTAACAGAATACTCACACAGCCTGTGTTCTAACAGAATATGGACTCAGTCTATATTTAAAGAATACTCACTCACCTCAGTATTCTAACAGAACACTCACGTAGCCTGTGTTCTAACAGAACACTAACTCAGCCTGCTTTCTAACAGAATGTGGATTCAGATCAAATATTACTAACGCAGTCTGTGTTCTAACAGAATGTGGACTCAGATATTGTTCAAAATTTACTCAGTCTGTGTTCTAACAGAATATGGACTCAGTCTATGTTTAAAGAATACTCACTCAGCCAATATTTTACCAGAGTGTGGACTCGGCCTGTGTTCTAACAGAATACTCACACAGCCTGTGTTCTAACAGAATATGGACTCAGTCTATATTTAAAGAATACTCACTCACCTCAGTATTCCTACAGAACACTCACGTAGCCAGTGTTCTAACAGAATACTAACTCAGCCTGTGTTCTAACAGAATGTGGATTCAGATCAAATATTACTAACTCAGTCAGTGTTCTAACAGAATGTGGACTCAGATTTTGTTCAAAAATTACTCAGTCTGTGTTCTAACAAAATATGGACTAAGTCTATGTTTAAAGAATACTCACTCAGCTCAGTGTTCTAACATAACACTCACTTAGCCTGTGTTCTAACAGAATGTGGGTTCAGATCAAAAATTACTAACTCAGTCTCTGTTCTAACAGAATGTGGACTCAGATTTTGTTCAAAAATTACTCAGTCTGTGTTCTAACAGAATATGGACTCAGTCTATGTTTAAAGAATACTCACTCAGCCAGTGTTCTACCAGAATATGGATTCAGACTATTTTCAAGAATACTCACTCAGCCTGTGTTCTAGCAGAACGCTCACTTAGCCTGTGTTCTAACAGAATGTGGACTCAGATATTGTTCAAAAATTACTAACTTAGTCTGTGTTCTAACAGAATTTGGACGCAGTCTCTGTTTAAAAAATACTCACTCACCTCAGTGTTCTAACAGAACACTCACGTAGCCTGTGTTCTAACAGAACACTAACTCAGCCTGTTTTCTAACAAAATGTGGATTGAGATCAAAAATTACTAACGCAGTCTGTGTTCTAACAGAATATGGACTTAGATTTTGTTCAAAAATTACTCAGTCTGTGTTCTAACAGAATATGGACTCAGTCTATGTTTAAAGAATACTCACTCAGCCAGTATTTTACCAGAGTATGGACTCAGCCTGTGTTCTAACAGAATACTCACACAGCCTGTGTTCTAACAGAATATGTACTCAGTCTATATTTAAAGAATACTCACTCACCTCAGTATTCTAACAGAACACTCACGTAGCCAGTGTTCTAACAGAATACTAACTCAGCCTGTGTTCTAACAGAATGTGGACTCAGATTTTGTTCAAAAATTACTCAGTCTGTTTCTAACAGAATATGGTCTCAATCTATGTTTAAAGAATACTCACTCAGCCAGTATTTTACCAGAGTATGGACTCAGCCTGTGTTCTAACAGAATACTCACACAGCCTGTGTTCTAACAGAATATGGACTCAGTCTATATTTAAAGAATACTCACTCACCTCAGTATTCTAACAGAACACTCACGTAGCCTGTGTTCTAACAGAACACTAACTCAGCCTTCTTTCTAACAGAATGTGGATTCAGATCAAATATTACTAACGCAGTCTGTGTTCTAACAGAATGTGGACTCAGTCTATGTTTAAAGAATACTCACTCAGCCAGTGTTCTACCAGAATATGGATTCAGACTATTTTCAAGAATACTCACTCAGCCTGTGTTCTAGCAGAACGCTCACTTAGCCTGTGTTCTAACAGAATGTGGACTCAGATATTGTTCAAAAATTACTAACTCAGTCTGTGTTCTAACAGAATTTGGACGCAGTCTCTGTTTAAAAAATACTCACTCACCTCAGTGTTCTAACAGAACACTCACGTAGCCTGTGTTCTAACAGAACACTAACTCAGCCTGTTTTCTAACAAAATGTGGATTCAGATCAAAAATTACTAACGCAGTCTGTGTTCTAACAGAATATGGACTTAGATTTTGTTCAAAAATTACTCAGTCTGTGTTCTAACAGAATATGGACTCAGTCTATGTTTAAAGAATACTCACTCAGCCAGTATTTTACCAGAGTATGGACTCAGCCTGTGTTCTAACAGAATACTCACACAGCCTGTGTTCTAACAGAATATGTACTCAGTCTATATTTAAAGAATACTCACTCACCTCAGTATTCTAACAGAACACTCACGTAGCCAGTGTTCTAACAGAATACTAACTCAGCCTGTGTTCTAACAGAATGTGGACTCAGATTTTGTTCAAAAATTACTCAGTCTGTTTCTAACAGAATATGGAGTCAGTCTATGTTTAAAGAATACTCACTCAACCAGTATTTTACCAGAGTATGGACTCAGCCTGTGTTCTAACAGAATACTCACACAGCCTGTGTTCTAACAGAATATGGACTCAGTCTATATTTAAAGAATACTCACTCACCTCAGTTTTCTAACAGAACACTCACGTACCCTGTGTTCTAACAGAACACTAACTCAGCCTGTTTTCTAACAGAATGTGGATTCAGATCAAAAATTACTAACGCAGTCTGTGTTCTAACAGAATATGGACTTAGATTTTGTTCAAAAATTACTCAGTCTGTGTTCTAACAGAATATGGACTCAGTCTATGTTTAAAGAATACTCACTCAGCCAATATTTTACCAGAGTATGGACTCAGCCTGTGTTCTAACAGAATACTCACACAGCCTGTGTTCTAACAGAATATGTACTCAGTCTATATTTAAAGAATACTCACTCACCTCAGTATTCCAACAGAACACTCACGTAGCCAGTGTTCTAACAGAATACTAACTCAGCCTGTGTTCTAACAGAATGTGGATTCAGATCAAATATTACTAACTCAGTCTGTGTTCTAACAGAATGTGGACGCAGATTTTGCTCAAAATTTATTCAGCCTGTGTTCTAACAGAATGTGGATTCAGATCAAAAATTACTAACTCAGTCTGTGTTCTAACAGAATGTGGACTCAGATTTTGTTCAAAAATTACTCAGTCTGTTTCTAACAGAATATGGTCTCAATCTATGTTTAAAGAATACTCACTCAGCCAGTATTTTACCAGAGTATGGACTCAGCCTGTGTTCTAACAGAATACTCACACAGCCTGTGTTCTAACAGAATATGGACTCAGTCTATATTTAAAGAATACTCACTCACCTCAGTATTCCAACAGAACACTCACGTAGCCAGTGTTCTAACAGAATACTAACTCAGCCTGTGTTCTAACAGAATGTGGATTCAGATCAAATATTACTAACTCAGTCTGTGTTCTAACAGAATGTGGACTCAGAATTTGTTCAAAAATTATTCAGCCTTTGTTCTAACAGAATGTGGATTCAGATCAAAAATTACTAACTCAGTCTGTGTTCTAACAGAATGTGGGTTCAGATCAAAAATTACTAACTCTGTCTGTGTTCTGAAGAATATGAACTCAGATTTTGTTCAAAAATTACTCAGTCTGTGTTCTAACAGAATATGGACTCAGTCTATATTTAAAGAATACTCACTCACCTCAGTATTCTAACAGAACACTCACGTAGCCAGTGTTCTAACAGAATACTAACTCAGCCTGTGTTCTAACAGAATGTGGATTCAGATCAAAAATTACAAACGCAGTCTGTGTTCTAACAGCATATGGACTTAGATTTTGTTCAAAAATTACTCAGTCTGTGTTCTAACAGAATATGGACTCAGTCTATGTTTAAAGAATACTCACTCAGCCAATATTTTACCAGAGTATGGACCCGGCCTGTGTTCTAACAGAATACTCACACAGCCTGTGTTCTAACAGAATATGGACTCAGTCTATATTTAAAGAATACTCACTCACCTCAGTATTCCTACAGAACACTCACTTAGCCAGTGTTCTAACAGAATACTAACTCAGCCTGTGTTCTAACAGAATGTGGATTCAGTTCAAAAATTACTAACTCAGTCTGTGTTCTAACAGAATGTGGACTCAGATTTTGTTCAAAAATTACTCAGTCTGTTTCTAACAGAATATGGTCTCAATCTATGTTTAAAGAATACTCACTCAGCCAGTATTTTACCAGAGTATGGACTCAGCCTGTGTTCTAACAGAATACTCACACAACCTGTGTTCTAACAGAATATGGACTCAGTCTATATTTAAAGAATACTCACTCACCTCAGTATTATAACAGAACACTCACGTAGCCTGTGTTCTAACAGAACACTAACTCAGCCTGCTTTCTAACAGAATGTGCATTCAGATCAAATATTACTAACGCAGTCTGTGTTCTAACAGAATGTGGACTCAGATATTGTTCAAAATTTACTCAGTTTGTGTTCTAACAGAATATGGACTCAGTCTATGTTTAAAGAATACTCACTCAGCCAATATTTTACCAGAGTGTGGACTCGGCCTGTGTTCTAACAGAATACTCACACAGCCTGTGTTCTAACAGAATATGGACTCAGTCTATATTTAAAGAATACTCACTCACCTCAGTATTCCTACAGAACACTCACGTAGCCAGTGTTCTAACAGAATACTAACTCAGCCTGTGTTCTCACAGAATGTGGATTCAGATCAAATATTACTAACTCAGTCAGTGTTCTAACAGAATGTGGACTCAGATTTTGTTCAAAAATTACTCAGTCTGTGTTCTAACAGAATATGGACTAAGTCTATGTTTAAAGAATACTCACTCAGCTCAGTGTTCTAACATAACACTCACTTAGCCTGTGTTCTAACAGAATGTGGTTTCAGATCAAAAATTACTAACTCAGTCTCTGTTCTAACAGAATGTGGACTCAGATTTTGTTCAAAAATTACTCAGTCTGTGTTCTAACAGAATATGGACTCAGTCTATGTTTAAAGAATACTCACTCAGCCAGTGTTCTACCAGAATATGGATTCAGACTATTTTCAAGAATACTCACTCAGCCTGTGTTCTAGCAGAACGCTCACTTAGCCTGTGTTCTAACAGAATGTGGACTCAGATATTGTTCAAAAATTACTAACTTAGTCTGTGTTCTAACAGAATTTGGACGCAGTCTCTGTTTAAAAAATACTCACTCACCTCAGTGTTCTAACAGAACACTCACGTAGCCTGTGTTCTAACAGAACACTAACTCAGCCTGTTTTCTAACAAAATGTGGATTGAGATCAAAAATTACTAACGCAGTCTGTGTTCTAACAGAATATGGACTTAGATTTTGTTCAAAAATTACTCAGTCTGTGTTCTAACAGAATATGGACTCAGTCTATGTTTAAAGAATACTCACTCAGCCAGTATTTTACCAGAGTATGGACTCAGCCTGTGTTCTAACAGAATACTCACACAGCCTGTGTTCTAACGGAATATGTACTCAGTCTATATTTAAAGAATACTCACTCACCTCAGTATTCTAACAGAACACTCACGTAGCCAGTGTTCTAACAGAATAGTAACTCAGCCTGTGTTCTAACAGAATGTGGACTCAGATTTTGTTCAAAAATTACTCAGTCTGTTTCTAACAGAATATGGAGTCAGTCTATGTTTAAAGAATACTCACTCAACCAGTATTTTACCAGAGTATGGACTCAGCCTGTGTTCTAACAGAATACTCACACAGCCTGTGTTCTAACAGAATATGGACTCAGTCTATATTTAAAGAATACTCACTCACCTCAGTTTTCTAACAGAACACTCACGTACCCTGTGTTCTAACAGAACACTAACTCAGCCTGTTTTCTAACAGAATGTGGATTCAGATCAAAAATTACTAACGCAGTCTGTGTTCTAACAGAATATGGACTTAGATTTTGTTCAAAAATTACTCAGTCTGTGTTCTAACAGAATATGGAATCAGTCTATGTTTAAAATATACTCACTCAGCCAATATTTTACCAGAGTATGGACTCAGCCTGTGTTCTAACAGAATACTCACACAGCCTGTGTTCTAACAGAATATGGACTCAGTCTATATTTAAAGAATACTCACTCACCTCAGTATTCCAACAGAACACTCACGTAGCCAGTGTTCTAACAGAATACTAACTCAGCCTGTGTTCTAACAGAATGTGGATTCAGATCAAATATTACTAACTCAGTCTGTGTTCTAACAGAATGTGGACTCAGAATTTGTTCAAAAATTATTCAGCCTGTGTTCTAACAGAATGTGGATTCAGATCAAAAATTACTAACTCAGTCTGTGTTCTAACAGAATGTGGGTTCAGATCAAAAATTACTAACTCAGTCTGTGTTTTGAAGAATATGAACTCAGATTTTGTTCAAAAATTACTCAGTCTGTGTTCTAACAGAATATGGACTCAGTCTATATTTAAAGAATACTCACTCACCTCAGTATTCTAACAGAACACTCACGTAGCCAGTGTTCTAACAGAATACTAACTCAGCCTGTGTTCTAACAGAATGTGGATTCAGATCAAAAATTACAAACGCAGTCTGTGTTCTAACAGCATATGGACTTAGATTTTGTTCAAAAATTACTCAGTCTGTGTTCTAACAGAATATGGACTCAGTCTATGTTTAAAGAATACTCACTCAGCCAATATTTTACCAGAGTATGGACTCAGCCTGTGTTCTAACAGAATACTCACACAGCCTGTGTTCTAACAGAATATGTACTCAGTCTATATTTAAAGAATACTCACTCACCTCAGTATTCCAACAGAACACTCACGTAGCCAGTGTTCTAACAGAATACTAACTCAGCCTGTGTTCTAACAGAATGTGGATTCAGATCAAATATTACTAACTCAGTCTGTGTTCTAACAGAATGTGGACGCAGATTTTGCTCAAAAATTATTCAGCCTGTGTTCTAACAGAATGTGGATTCAGATCAAAAATTACTAACTCAGTCTGTGTTCTAACAGAATGTGGACTCAGATTTTGTTCAAAAATTACTCAGTCTGTTTCTAACAGAATATGGTCTCAATCTATGTTTAAAGAATACTCACTCAGCCAGTATTTTACCAGAGTATGGACTCAGCCTGTGTTCTAACAGAATACTCACACAGCCTGTGTTCTAACAGAATATGGACTCAGTCTATATTTAAAGAATACTAACTCACCTCAGTATTCTAACAGAACACTCACGTAGCCTGTGTTCTAACAGAACACTAACTCAGCCTTCTTTCTAACAGAATGTGGATTCAGATCAAATATTACTAACGCAGTCTGTGTTCTAACAGAATGTGGACTCAGTCTATGTTTAAAGAATACTCACTCAGCCAGTGTTCTACCAGAATATGGATTCAGACTATTTTCAAGAATACTCACTCAGCCTGTGTTCTAGCAGAACGCTCACTTAGCCTGTGTTCTAACAGAATGTGGACTCAGATATTGTTCAAAAATTACTAACTCAGTCTGTGTTCTAACAGAATTTGGAAGCAATCTCTGTTTAAAAAATACTCACTCACCTCAGTGTTCTAACAGAACACTCACGTAGCCTGTGTTCTAACAGAACACTAACTCAGCCTGTTTTCTAACAAAATGTGGATTCAGATCAAAAATTACTAACGCAGTCTGTGTTCTAACAGAATATGGACTTAGATTTTGTTCAAAAATTACTCAGTCTGTGTTCTAACAGAATATGGACTCAGTCTATGTTTAAAGAATACTCACTCAGCCAGTATTTTACCAGAGTATGGACTCAGCCTGTGTTCTAACAGAATACTCACACAGCCTGTGTTCTAACAGAATATGTACTCAGTCTATATTTAAAGAATACTCACTCACCTCAGTATACTAACAGAACACTCACGTAGCCAGTGTTCTAACAGAATACTAACTCATCCTGTGTTCTAACAGAATGTGGACTCAGATTTTGTTCAAAAATTACTCAGTCTGTTTCTAACAGAATATGGAGTCAGTCTATGTTTAAAGAATACTCACTCAACCAGTATTTTACCAGAGTATGGACTCAGCCTGTGTTATAACAGAATACTCACACAGCCTGTGTTCTAACAGAATATGGACTCAGTCTATATTTAAAGAATACTCACTCACCTCAGTTTTCTAACAGAACACTCACGTACCCTGTGTTCTAACAGAACACTAACTCAGCCTGTTTTCTAACAGAATGTGGATTCAGATCAAAAATTACTAACGCAGTCTGTGTTCTAACAGAATATGGACTTAGATTTTGTTCAAAAATTACTCAGTCTGTGTTCTAACAGAATATGGACTCAGTCTATGTTTAAAGAATACTCACTCAGCCAATATTTTACCAGAGTATGGACTCAGCCTGTGTTCTAACAGAATACTCACACAGCCTGTGTTCTAACAGAATATGTACTCAGTCTATATTTAAAGAATACTCACTCACCTCAGTATTCCAACAGAACACTCACGTAGCCAGTGTTCTAACAGAATACTAACTCAGCCTGTGTTCTAACAGAATGTGGATTCAGATCAAATATTACTAACTCAGTCTGTGTTCTAACAGAATGTGGACGCAGATTTTGCTCAAAATTTATTCAGCCTGTGTTCTAACAGAATGTGGACTCAGATTTTGTTCAAAAATTACTCAGTCTGTTTCTAACAGAATATGGTCTCAATCTATGTTTAAAGAATACTCACTCAGCCAGTATTTTACCAGAGTATGGACTCAGCCTGTGTTCTAACAGAATACTCACACAGCCTGTGTTCTAACAGAATATGGACTCAGTCTATATTTAAAGAATACTCACTCACCTCAGTATTCTAACAGAACACTCACGTAGCCTGTGTTCTAACAGAACACTAACTCAGCCTGTTTTCTAACAGAATGTGGATTCAGATCAAAAATTACTAACGCAGTCTGTGTTCTAACGGAATATGGACTTAGATTTTGTTCAAAAATTACTCAGTCTGTGTTCTAACAGAATATGGAATCAGTCTATGTTTAAAATATACTCACTCAGCCAATATTTTACCAGAGTATGGACTCAGCCTGTGTTCTAACAGAATACTCACACAGCCTGTGTTCTAACAGAATATGGACTCAGTCTATATTTAAAGAATACTCACTCACCTCAGTATTCCAACAGAACACTCACGTAGCCAGTGTTCTAACAGAATACTAACTCAGCCTGTGTTCTAACAGAATGTGGATTCAGATCAAATATTACTAACTCAGTCTGTGTTCTAACAGAATGTGGACTCAGAATTTGTTCAAAAATTATTCAGCCTGTGTTCTAACAGAATGTGGATTCAGATCAAAAATTACTAACTCAGTCTGTGTTCTAACAGAATGTGGGTTCAGATCAAAAATTACTAACTCTGTCTGTGTTCTGAAGAATATGAACTCAGATTTTGTTCAAAAATTACTCAGTCTGTGTTCTAACAGAATATGGACTCAGTCTATATTTAAAGAATACTCACTCACCTCAGTATTCTAACAGAACACTCACGTAGCCAGTGTTCTAACAGAATACTAACTCAGCCTGTGTTCTAACAGAATGTGGATTCAGATCAAAAATTACAAACGCAGTCTGTGTTCTAACAGCATATGGAATTAGATTTTGTTCAAAAATTACTCAGTCTGTGTTCTAACAGAATATGGACTCAGTCTATGTTTAAAGAATACTCACTCAGCCAATATTTTACCAGAGTATGGACTCGGCCTGTGTACTAACAGAATACTCACACAGCCTGTGTTCTAACAGAATATGGACTCAGTCTATATTTAAAGAATACTCACTCACCTCAGTATTCCTACAGAACACTCACTTAGCCAGTGTTCTAACAGAATACTAACTCAGCCTGTGTTCTAACAGAATGTGGATTCAGTTCAAAAATTACTAACTCAGTCTGTGTTCTAACAGAATGTGGACTCAGATTTTGTTCAAAAATTACTCAGTCTGTTTCTAACAGAATATGGTCTCAATCTATGTTTAAAGAATACTCACTCAGCCAGTATTTTACCAGAGTATGGACTCAGCCTGTGTTCTAACAGAATACTCACACAGCCTGTGTTCTAACAGAATATGGACTCAGTCTATATTTAAAGAATACTCACTCACCTCAGTATTCTAACAGAACACTCACGTAGCCTGTGTTCTAACAGAACACTAACTCAGCCTGCTTTCTAACAGAATGTGGATTCAGATCAAATATTACTAACGCAGTCTGTGTTCTAACAGAATGTGGACTCAGATATTGTTCAAAATTTACTCAGTCTGTGTTCTAACAGAATATGGACTCAGTCTATGTTTAAAGAATACTCACTCAGCCAATATTTTACCAGAGTGTGGACTCGGCCTGTGTTCTAACAGAATACTCACACAGCCTGTGTTCTAACAGAATATGGACTCAGTCTATATTTAAAGAATACTCACTCACTTCAGTATTCCTACAGAACACTCACGTAGCCAGTGTTCTAACAGAATACTAACTCAGCCTGTGTTCTAACAGAATGTGGATTCAGATCAAATATTACTAACTCAGTCAGTGTTCTAACAGAATGTGGACTCAGATTTTGTTCAAAAATTACTCAGTCTGTGTTCTAACAAAATATGGACTAAGTCTATGTTTAAAGAATACTCACTCAGCTCAGTGTTCTAACATAACACTCACTTAGCCTGTGTTCTAACAGAATGTGGTTTCAGATCAAAAATTACTAACTCAGTCTCTGTTCTAACAGAATGTGGACTCAGATTTTGTTCAAAAATTACTCAGTCTGTGTTCTAACAGAATATGGACTCAGTCTATGTTTAAAGAATACTCACTCAGCCAGTGTTCTACCAGAATATGGATTCAGACTATTTTCAAGAATACTCACTCAGCCTGTGTTCTAGCAGAACGCTCACTTAGCCTGTGTTCTAACAGAATGTGGACTCAGATATTGTTCAAAAATTACTAACTTAGTCTGTGTTCTAACAGAATTTGGACGCAGTCTCTGTTTAAAAAATACTCACTCACCTCAGTGTTCTAACAGAACACTCACGTAGCCTGTGTTCTAACAGAACACTAACTCAGCCTGTTTTCTAACAAAATGTGGATTGAGATCAAAAATTACTAACGCAGTCTGTGTTCTAACAGAATATGGACTTAGATTTTGTTCAAAAATTACTCAGTCTGTGTTCTAACAGAATATGGACTCAGTCTATGTTTAAAGAATACTCACTCAGCCAGTATTTTACCAGAGTATGGACTCAGCCTGTGTTCTAACAGAATACTCACACAGCCTGTGTTCTAACAGAATATGTACTCAGTCTATATTTAAAGAATACTCACTCACCTCAGTATTCTAACAGAACACTCACGTAGCCAGTGTTCTAACAGAATACTAACTCAGCCTGTGTTCTAACAGAATGTGGACTCAGATTTTGTTCAAAAATTACTCAGTCTGTTTCTAACAGAATATGGAGTCAGTCTATGTTTAAAGAATACTCACTCAACCAGTATTTTACCAGAGTATGGACTCAGCCTGTGTTCTAACAGAATACTCACACAGCCTGTGTTCTAACAGAATATGGACTCAGTCTATATTTAAAGAATACTCACTCACCTCAGTATTCTAACAGAACACTCACGTACCCTGTGTTCTAACAGAACACTAACTCAGCCTGTTTTCTAACAGAATGTGGATTCAGATCAAAAATTACTAACGCAGTCTGTGTTCTAACGGAATATGGACTTAGATTTTGTTCAAAAATTACTCAGTCTGTGTTCTAACAGAATATGGAATCAGTCTATGTTTAAAATATACTCACTCAGCCAATATTTTACCAGAGTATGGACTCAGCCTGTGTTCTAACAGAATACTCACACAGCCTGTGTTCTAACAGAATATGGACTCAGTCTATATTTAAAGAATACTCACTCACCTCAGTATTCCAACAGAACACTCACGTAGCCAGTGTTCTAACAGAATACTAACTCAGCCTGTGTTCTAACAGAATGTGGATTCAGATCAAATATTACTAACTCAGTCTGTGTTCTAACAGAATGTGGACTCAGAATTTGTTCAAAAATTATTCAGCCTGTGTTCTAACAGAATGTGGATTCAGATCAAAAATTACTAACTCAGTCTGTGTTCTAACAGAATGTGGGTTCAGATCAAAAATTACTAACTCTGTCTGTGTTCTGAAGAATATGAACTCAGATTTTGTTCAAAAATTACTCAGTCTGTGTTCTAACAGAATATGGACTCAGTCTATATTTAAAGAATACTCACTCACCTCAGTATTCTAACAGAACACTCACGTAGCCAGTGTTCTAACAGAATACTAACTCAGCCTGTGTTCTAACAGAATGTGGATTCAGATCAAAAATTACAAACGCAGTCTGTGTTCTAACAGCATATGGACTTAGATTTTGTTCAAAAATTACTCAGTCTGTGTTCTAACAGAATATGGACTCAGTCTATGTTTAAAGAATACTCACTCAGCCAATATTTTACCAGAGTATGGACTCGGCCTGTGTACTAACAGAATACTCACACAGCCTGTGTTCTAACAGAATATGGACTCAGTCTATATTTAAAGAATACTCACTCACCTCAGTATTCCTACAGAACACTCACTTAGCCAGTGTTCTAACAGAATACTAACTCAGCCTGTGTTCTAACAGAATGTGGATTCAGTTCAAAAATTACTAACTCAGTCTGTGTTCTAACAGAATGTGGACTCAGATTTTGTTCAAAAATTACTCAGTCTGTTTCTAACAGAATATGGTCTCAATCTATGTTTAAAGAATACTCACTCAGCCAGTATTTTACCAGAGTATGGACTCAGCCTGTGTTCTAACAGAATACTCACACAGCCTGTGTTCTAACAGAATATGGACTCAGTCTATATTTAAAGAATACTCACTCACCTCAGTATTCTAACAGAACACTCACGTAGCCTGTGTTCTAACAGAACACTAACTCAGCCTGCTTTCTAACAGAATGTGGATTCAGATCAAATATTACTAACGCAGTCTGTGTTCTAACAGAATGTGGACTCAGATATTGTTCAAAATTTACTCAGTCTGTGTTCTAACAGAATATGGACTCAGTCTATGTTTAAAGAATACTCACTCAGCCAATATTTTACCAGAGTGTGGACTCGGCCTGTGTTCTAACAGAATACTCACACAGCCTGTGTTCTAACAGAATATGGACTCAGTCTATATTTAAAGAATACTCACTCACCTCAGTATTCCTACAGAACACTCACGTAGCCAGTGTTCTAACAGAATACTAACTCAGCCTGTGTTCTAACAGAATGTGGATTCAGATCAAATATTACTAACTCAGTCAGTGTTCTAACAGAATGTGGACTCAGATTTTGTTCAAAAATTACTCAGTCTGTGTTCTAACAAAATATGGACTAAGTCTACGTTTAAAGAATACTCACTCAGCTCAGTGTTCTAACATAACACTCACTTAGCCTGTGTTCTAACAGAATGTGGTTTCAGATCAAAAATTACTAACTCAGTCTCTGTTCTAACAGAATGTGGACTCAGATTTTGTTCAAAAATTACTCAGTCTGTGTTCTAACAGAATATGGACTCAGTCTATGTTTAAAGAATACTCACTCAGCCAGTGTTCTACCAGAATATGGATTCAGACTATTTTCAAGAATACTCACTCAGCCTGTGTTCTAGCAGAACGCTCACTTAGCCTGTGTTCTAACAGAATGTGGACTCAGATATTGTTCAAAAATTACTAACTTAGTCTGTGTTCTAACAGAATTTGGACGCAGTCTCTGTTTAAAAAATACTCACTCACCTCAGTGTTCTAACAGAACACTCACGTAGCCTGTGTTCTAACAGAACACTAACTCAGCCTGTTTTCTAACAAAATGTGGATTGAGATCAAAAATTACTAACGCAGTCTGTGTTCTAACAGAATATGGACTTAGATTTTGTTCAAAAATTACTCAGTCTGTGTTCTAACAGAATATGGACTCAGTCTATGTTTAAAGAATACTCACTCAGCCAGTATTTTACCAGAGTATGGACTCAGCCTGTGTTCTAACAGAATACTCACACAGCCTGTGTTCTAACAGAATATGTACTCAGTCTATATTTAAAGAATACTCACTCACCTCAGTATTCTAACAGAACACTCACGTAGCCAGTGTTCTAACAGAATACTAACTCAGCCTGTGTTCTAACAGAATGTGGACTCAGATTTTGTTCAAAAATTACTCAGTCTGTTTCTAACAGAATATGGAGTCAGTCTATGTTTAAAGAATACTCACTCAACCAGTATTTTACCAGAGTATGGACTCAGCCTGTGTTCTAACAGAATACTCACACAGCCTGTGTTCTAACAGAATATGGACTCAGTCTATATTTAAAGAATACTCACTCACCTCAGTATTCCAACAGAACACTCACGTAGCCAGTGTTCTAACAGAATACTAACTCAGCCTGTGTTCTAACAGAATGTGGATTCAGATCAAATATTACTAACTCAGTCTGTGTTCTAACAGAATGTGGACTCAGAATTTGTTCAAAAATTATTCAGCCTGTGTTCTAACAGAATGTGGATTCAGATCAAAAATTACTAACTCAGTCTGTGTTCTAACAGAATGTGGGTTCAGATCAAAAATTACGAACTCAGTCTGTGTTTTGAAGAATATGAACTCAGATTTTGTTCAAAAATTACTCAGTCTGTGTTCTAACAGAATATGGACTCAGTCTATATTTAAAGAATACTCACTCACCTCAGTATTCTAACAGAACACTCACGTAGCCAGTGTTCTAACAGAATACTAACTCAGCCTGTGTTCTAACAGAATGTGGATTCAGATCAAAAATTACAAACGCAGTCTGTGTTCTAACAGCATATGGACTTAGATTTTGTTCAAAAATTACTCAGTCTGTGTTCTAACAGAATATGGACTCAGTCTATGTTTAAAGAATACTCACTCAGCCAATATTTTACCAGAGTATGGACCCGGCCTGTGTTCTAACAGAATACTCACACAGCCTGTGTTCTAACAGAATATGGACTCAGTCTATATTTAAAGAATACTCACTCACCTCAGTATTCCTACAGAACACTCACTTAGCCAGTGTTCTAACAGAATACTAACTCAGCCTGTGTTCTAACAGAATGTGGATTCAGTTCAAAAATTACTAACTCAGTCTGTGTTCTAACAGAATGTGGACTCAGATTTTGTTCAAAAATTACTCAGTCTGTTTCTAACAGAATATGGTCTCAATCTATGTTTAAAGAATACTCACTCAGCCAGTATTTTACCAGAGTATGGACTCAGCCTGTGTTCTAACAGAATACTCACACAGCCTGTGTTCTAACAGAATATGGACTCAGTCTATATTTAAAGAATACTCACTCACCTCAGTATTCTAACAGAACACTCACGTAGCCTGTGTTCTAACAGAACACTAACTCAGCCTGCTTTCTAACAGAATGTGGATTCAGATCAAATATTACTAACGCAGTCTGTGTTCTAACAGAATGTGGACTCAGATATTGTTCAAAATTTACTCAGTCTGTGTTCTAACAGAATATGGACTCAGTCTATGTTTAAAGAATACTCACTCAGCCAATATTTTACCAGAGTGTGGACTCGGCCTGTGTTCTAACAGAATACTCACACAGCCTGTGTTCTAACAGAATATGGACTCAGTCTATATTTAAAGAATACTCACTCACCTCAGTATTCCTACAGAACACTCACGTAGCCAGTGTTCTAACAGAATACTAACTCAGCCTGTGTTCTAACAGAATGTGGATTCAGATCAAATATTACTAACTCAGTCAGTGTTCTAACAGAATGTGGACTCAGATTTTGTTCAAAAATTACTCAGTCTGTGTTCTAACAAAATATGGACTAAGTCTACGTTTAAAGAATACTCACTCAGCTCAGTGTTCTAACATAACACTCACTTAGCCTGTGTTCTAACAGAATGTGGTTTCAGATCAAAAATTACTAACTCAGTCTCTGTTCTAACAGAATGTGGACTCAGATTTTGTTCAAAAATTACTCAGTCTGTGTTCTAACAGAATATGGACTCAGTCTATGTTTAAAGAATACTCACTCAGCCAGTGTTCTACCAGAATATGGATTCAGACTATTTTCAAGAATACTCACTCAGCCTGTGTTCTAGCAGAACGCTCACTTAGCCTGTGTTCTAACAGAATGTGGACTCAGATATTGTTCAAAAATTACTAACTTAGTCTGTGTTCTAACAGAATTTGGACGCAGTCTCTGTTTAAAAAATACTCACTCACCTCAGTGTTCTAACAGAACACTCACGTAGCCTGTGTTCTAACAGAACACTAACTCAGCCTGTTTTCTAACAAAATGTGGATTGAGATCAAAAATTACTAACGCAGTCTGTGTTCTAACAGAATATGGACTTAGATTTTGTTCAAAAATTACTCAGTCTGTGTTCTAACAGAATATGGACTCAGTCTATATTTAAAGAATACTCACTCACCTCAGTATTCTAACAGAACACTCACGTAGCCAGTGTTCTAACAGAATACTAACTCAGCCTGTGTTCTAACAGAATGTGGATTCAGATCAAAAATTACAAACGCAGTCTGTGTTCTAACAGCATATGGACTTAGATTTTGTTCAAAAATTACTCAGTCTGTGTTCTAACAGAATATGGACTCAGTCTATGTTTAAAGAATACTCACTCAGCCAATATTTTACCAGAGTATGGACCCGGCCTGTGTTCTAACAGAATACTCACACAGCCTGTGTTCTAACAGAATATGGACTCAGTCTATATTTAAAGAATACTCACTCACCTCAGTATTCCTACAGAACACTCACTTAGCCAGTGTTCTAACAGAATACTAACTCAGCCTGTGTTCTAACAGAATGTGGATTCAGTTCAAAAATTACTAACTCAGTCTGTGTTCTAACAGAATGTGGACTCAGATTTTGTTCAAAAATTACTCAGTCTGTTTCTAACAGAATATGGTCTCAATCTATGTTTAAAGAATACTCACTCAGCCAGTATTTTACCAGAGTATGGACTCAGCCTGTGTTCTAACAGAATACTCACACAGCCTGTGTTCTAACAGAATATGGACTCAGTCTATATTTAAAGAATACTCACTCACCTCAGTATTCTAACAGAACACTCACGTAGCCTGTGTTCTAACAGAACACTAACTCAGCCTGCTTTCTAACAGAATGTGGATTCAGATCAAATATTACTAACGCAGTCTGTGTTCTAACAGAATGTGGACTCAGATATTGTTCAAAATTTACTCAGTCTGTGTTCTAACAGAATATGGACTCAGTCTATGTTTAAAGAATACTCACTCAGCCAATATTTTACCAGAGTGTGGACTCGGCCTGTGTTCTAACAGAATACTCACACAGCCTGTGTTCTAACAGAATATGGACTCAGTCTATATTTAAAGAATACTCACTCACCTCAGTATTCCTACAGAACACTCACGTAGCCAGTGTTCTAACAGAATACTAACTCAGCCTGTGTTCTAACAGAATGTGGATTCAGATCAAATATTACTAACTCAGTCAGTGTTCTAACAGAATGTGGACTCAGATTTTGTTCAAAAATTACTCAGTCTGTGTTCTAACAAAATATGGACTAAGTCTATGTTTAAAGAATACTCACTCAGCTCAGTGTCCTAACATAACACTCACTTAGCCTGTGTTCTAACAGAATGTGGTTTCAGATCAAAAATTACTAACTCAGTCTGTGTTCTAACAGAATGTGGACTCAGATTTTTTTCAAAAATTACTCAGTCTGTGTTCTAACAGAATATGGACTCAGTCTATGTTTAAAGAATACTCACTCAGCCAGTGTTCTACCAGAATATGGATTCAGACTATTTTCAAGAATACTCACTCAGCCTGTGTTCTAGCAGAACGCTCACTTAGCCTGTGTTCTAACAGAATGTGGACTCAGATATTGTTCAAAAATTACTAACTTAGTCTGTGTTCTAACAGAATTTGGACGCAGTCTCTGTTTAAAAAATACTCACTCACCTCAGTGTTCTAACAGAACACTCACGTAGCCTGTGTTCTAACAGAACACTAACTCAGCCTGTTTTCTAACAAAATGTGGATTGAGATCAAAAATTACTAACGCAGTCTGTGTTCTAACAGAATATGGACTTAGATTTTGTTCAAAAATTACTCAGTCTGTGTTCTAACAGAATATGGACTCAGTCTATGTTTAAAGAATACTCACTCAGCCAGTATTTTACCAGAGTATGGACTCAGCCTGTGTTCTAACAGAATACTCACACAGCCTGTGTTCTAACAGAATATGTACTCAGTCTATATTTAAAGAATACTCACTCACCTCAGTATTCTAACAGAACACTCACGTAGCCAGTGTTCTAACAGAATACTAACTCAGCCTGTGTTCTAACAGAATGTGGACTCAGATTTTGTTCAAAAATTACTCAGTCTGTTTCTAACAGAATATGGAGTCAGTCTATGTTTAAAGAATACTCACTCAACCAGTATTTTACCAGAGTATGGACTCAGCCTGTGTTCTAACAGAATACTCACACAGCCTGTGTTCTAACAGAATATGGACTCAGTCTATATTTAAAGAATACTCACTCACCTCAGTTTTCTAACAGAACACTCACGTACCCTGTGTTCTAACAGAACACTAACTCAGCCTGTTTTCTAACAGAATGTGGATTCAGATCAAAAATTACTAACGCAGTCTGTGTTCTAACAGAATATGGACTTAGATTTTGTTCAAAAATTACTCAGTCTGTGTTCTAACAGAATATGGAATCAGTCTATGTTTAAAATATACTCACTCAGCCAATATTTTACCAGAGTATGGACTCAGCCTGTGTTCTAACAGAATACTCACACAGCCTGTGTTCTAACAGAATATGGACTCAGTCTATATTTAAAGAATACTCACTCACCTCAGTATTCCAACAGAACACTCACGTAGCCAGTGTTCTAACAGAATACTAACTCAGCCTGTGTTCTAACAGAATGTGGATTCAGATCAAATATTACTAACTCAGTCTGTGTTCTAACAGAATGTGGACTCAGAATTTGTTCAAAAATTATTCAGCCTGTGTTCTAACAGAATGTGGATTCAGATCAAAAATTACTAACTCAGTCTGTGTTCTAACAGAATGTGGGTTCAGATCAAAAATTACGAACTCAGTCTGTGTTTTGAAGAATATGAACTCAGATTTTGTTCAAAAATTACTCAGTCTGTGTTCTAACAGAATATGGACTCAGTCTATATTTAAAGAATACTCACTCACCTCAGTATTCTAACAGAACACTCACGTAGCCAGTGTTCTAACAGAATACTAACTCAGCCTGTGTTCTAACAGAATGTGGATTCAGATCAAAAATTACAAACGCAGTCTGTGTTCTAACAGCATATGGACTTAGATTTTGTTCAAAAATTACTCAGTCTGTGTTCTAACAGAATATGGACTCAGTCTATGTTTAAAGAATACTCACTCAGCCAATATTTTACCAGAGTATGGACCCGGCCTGTGTTCTAACAGAATACTCACACAGCCTGTGTTCTAACAGAATATGGACTCAGTCTATATTTAAAGAATACTCACTCACCTCAGTATTCCTACAGAACACTCACTTAGCCAGTGTTCTAACAGAATACTAACTCAGCCTGTGTTCTAACAGAATGTGGATTCAGTTCAAAAATTACTAACTCAGTCTGTGTTCTAACAGAATGTGGACTCAGATTTTGTTCAAAAATTACTCAGTCTGTTTCTAACAGAATATGGTCTCAATCTATGTTTAAAGAATACTCACTCAGCCAGTATTTTACCAGAGTATGGACTCAGCCTGTGTTCTAACAGAATACTCACACAGCCTGTGTTCTAACAGAATATGGACTCAGTCTATATTTAAAGAATACTCACTCACCTCAGTATTCTAACAGAACACTCACGTAGCCTGTGTTCTAACAGAACACTAACTCAGCCTGCTTTCTAACAGAATGTGGATTCAGATCAAATATTACTAACGCAGTCTGTGTTCTAACAGAATGTGGACTCAGATATTGTTCAAAATTTACTCAGTCTGTGTTCTAACAGAATATGGACTCAGTCTATGTTTAAAGAATACTCACTCAGCCAATATTTTACCAGAGTGTGGACTCGGCCTGTGTTCTAACAGAATACTCACACAGCCTGTGTTCTAACAGAATATGGACTCAGTCTATATTTAAAGAATACTCACTCACCTCAGTATTCCTACAGAACACTCACGTAGCCAGTGTTCTAACAGAATACTAACTCAGCCTGTGTTCTAACAGAATGTGGATTCAGATCAAATATTACTAACTCAGTCAGTGTTCTAACAGAATGTGGACTCAGATTTTGTTCAAAAATTACTCAGTCTGTGTTCTAACAAAATATGGACTAAGTCTATGTTTAAAGAATACTCACTCAGCTCAGTGTTCTAACATAACACTCACTTAGCCTGTGTTCTAACAGAATGTGGTTTCAGATCAAAAATTACTAACTCAGTCTGTGTTCTAACAGAATGTGGACTCAGATTTTTTTCAAAAATTACTCAGTCTGTGTTCTAACAGAATATGGACTCAGTCTATGTTTAAAGAATACTCACTCAGCCAGTGTTCTACCAGAATATGGATTCAGACTATTTTCAAGAATACTCACTCAGCCTGTGTTCTAGCAGAACGCTCACTTAGCCTGTGTTCTAACAGAATGTGGACTCAGATATTGTTCAAAAATTACTAACTTAGTCTGTGTTCTAACAGAATTTGGACGCAGTCTCTGTTTAAAAAATACTCACTCACCTCAGTGTTCTAACAGAACACTCACGTAGCCTGTGTTCTAACAGAACACTAACTCAGCCTGTTTTCTAACAAAATGTGGATTGAGATCAAAAATTACTAACGCAGTCTGTGTTCTAACAGAATATGGACTTAGATTTTGTTCAAAAATTACTCAGTCTGTGTTCTAACAGAATATGGACTCAGTCTATGTTTAAAGAATACTCACTCAGCCAGTATTTTACCAGAGTATGGACTCAGCCTGTGTTCTAACAGAATACTCACACAGCCTGTGTTCTAACAGAATATGTACTCAGTCTATATTTAAAGAATACTCACTCACCTCAGTATTCTAACAGAACACTCACGTAGCCAGTGTTCTAACAGAATACTAACTCAGCCTGTGTTCTAACAGAATGTGGACTCAGATTTTGTTCAAAAATTACTCAGTCTGTTTCTAACAGAATATGGAGTCAGTCTATGTTTAAAGAATACTCACTCAACCAGTATTTTACCAGAGTATGGACTCAGCCTGTGTTCTAACAGAATACTCACACAGCCTGTGTTCTAACAGAATATGGACTCAGTCTATATTTAAAGAATACTCACTCACCTCAGTTTTCTAACAGAACACTCACGTACCCTGTGTTCTAACAGAACACTAACTCAGCCTGTTTTCTAACAGAATGTGGATTCAGATCAAAAATTACTAACGCAGTCTGTGTTCTAACAGAATATGGACTTAGATTTTGTTCAAAAATTACTCAGTCTGTGTTCTAACAGAATATGGAATCAGTCTATGTTTAAAATATACTCACTCAGCCAATATTTTACCAGAGTATGGACTCAGCCTGTGTTCTAACAGAATACTCACACAGCCTGTGTTCTAACAGAATATGGACTCAGTCTATATTTAAAGAATACTCACTCACCTCAGTATTCCAACAGAACACTCACGTAGCCAGTGTTCTAACAGAATACTAACTCAGCCTGTGTTCTAACAGAATGTGGATTCAGATCAAATATTACTAACTCAGTCTGTGTTCTAACAGAATGTGGACTCAGAATTTGTTCAAAAATTATTCAGCCTGTGTTCTAACAGAATGTGGATTCAGATCAAAAATTACTAACTCAGTCTGTGTTCTAACAGAATGTGGGTTCAGATCAAAAATTACGAACTCAGTCTGTGTTTTGAAGAATATGAACTCAGATTTTGTTCAAAAATTACTCAGTCTGTGTTCTAACAGAATATGGACTCAGTCTATATTTAAAGAATACTCACTCACCTCAGTATTCTAACAGAACACTCACGTAGCCAGTGTTCTAACAGAATACTAACTCAGCCTGTGTTCTAACAGAATGTGGATTCAGATCAAAAATTACAAACGCAGTCTGTGTTCTAACAGCATATGGACTTAGATTTTGTTCAAAAATTACTCAGTCTGTGTTCTAACAGAATATGGACTCAGTCTATGTTTAAAGAATACTCACTCAGCCAATATTTTACCAGAGTATGGACCCGGCCTGTGTTCTAACAGAATACTCACACAGCCTGTGTTCTAACAGAATATGGACTCAGTCTATATTTAAAGAATACTCACTCACCTCAGTATTCCTACAGAACACTCACTTAGCCAGTGTTCTAACAGAATACTAACTCAGCCTGTGTTCTAACAGAATGTGGATTCAGTTCAAAAATTACTAACTCAGTCTGTGTTCTAACAGAATGTGGACTCAGATTTTGTTCAAAAATTACTCAGTCTGTTTCTAACAGAATATGGTCTCAATCTATGTATAAAGAATACTCACTCAGCCAGTATTTTACCAGAGTATGGACTCAGCCTGTGTTCTAACAGAATACTCACACAGCCTGTGTTCTAACAGAATATGGACTCAGTCTATATTTAAAGAATACTCACTCACCTCAGTATTCTAACAGAACACTCACGTAGCCTGTGTTCTAACAGAACACTAACTCAGCCTGCTTTCTAAAAGAATGTGGATTCAGATCAAATATTACTAACGCAGTCTGTGTTCTAACAGAATGTGGACTCAGATTTTGTTCAAAAATTACTCAGTCTGTGTTCTAACAGAATATGGACTCAGTCTATGTTTAAAGAATACTCACTCAGCCAGTGTTCTACCAGAATATGGATTCAGACTATTTTCAAGAATACTCACTCAGCCTGTGTTCTAGCAGAACGCTCACTTAGCCTGTGTTCTAACAGAATGTGGACTCAGATATTGTTCAAAAATTACTAACTCAGTCTGTGTTCTAACAGAATTTGGAGGCAGTCTCGTTTTAAAAAATACTCACTCACCTCAGTGTTCTAACAGAACACTCACGTAGCCTGTGTTCTAACAGAACACTAACTCAGCCTGTTTTCTAACAAAATGTGGATTCAGATCAAAAATTACTAACGCAGTCTGTGTTCTAACAGAATATGGACTTAGATTTTGTTCAAAAATTACTCAGTCTGTGTTCTAACAGAATATGGACTCAGTCTATGTTTAAAGAATACTCACTCAGCCAGTATTTTACCAGAGTATGGACTCAGCCTGTGTTCTAACAGAATACTCACACAGCCTGTGTTCTAACAGAATATGTACTCAGTCTATATTTAAAGAATACTCACTCACCTCAGTATTCTAACAGAACACTCACGTAGCCAGTGTTCTAACAGAATACTAACTCAGCCTGTGTTCTAACAGAATGTGGACTCAGATTTTGTTCAAAAATTACTCAGTCTGTGTTCTAACAGAATATGGACTCAGTCTATGTTTAAAGAATACTCACTCAACCAGTATTTTACCAGAGTATGGACTCAGCCTGTGTTCTAACAGAATACTCACACAGCCTGTGTTCTAACAGAATATAGACTCAGTCTATATTTAAAGAATACTCACTCACCTCAGTTTTCTAACAGAACACTCACGTACCCTGTGTTCTAACAGAACACTAACTCAGCCTGTTTTCTAACAGAATGTGGATTCAGATCAAAAATTACTAACGCAGTCTGTGTTCTAACAGAATATGGACTTAGATTTTGTTCAAAAATTACTCAGTCTGTGTTCTAACAGAATATGGACTCAGTCTATGTTTAAAGAATACTCACTCAGCCAATATTTTACCAGAGTATGGACTCAGCCTGTGTTCTAACAGAATACTCACACAGCCTGTGTTCTAACAGAATATGTACTCAGTCTATATTTAAAGAATACTCACTCACCTCAGTATTCCAACAGAACACTCACGTAGCCAGTGTTCTAACAGAATACTAACTCAGCCTGTGTTCTAACAGAATGTGGATTCAGATCAAATATTACTAACTCAGTCTGTGTTCTAACAGAATGTGGACGCAGATTTTGCTCAAAAATTATTCAGCCTGTGTTCTAACAGAATGTGGATTCAGATCAAAAATTACTAACTCAGTCTGTGTTCTAACAGAATGTGGACTCAGATTTTGTTCAAAAATTACTCAGTCTGTTTCTAACAGAATATGGTCTCAATCTATGTTTAAAGAATACTCACTCAGCCAGTATTTTACCAGAGTATGGACTCAGCCTGTGTTCTAACAGAATACTCACACAGCCTGTGTTCTAACAGAATATGGACTCAGTCTATATTTAAAGAATACTCACTCACCTCAGTATTCTAACAGAACACTCACGTAGCCTGTGTTCTAACAGAACACTAACTCAGCCTGCTTTCTAACAGAATGTGGATTCAGATCAAATATTACTAACGCAGTCTGTGTTCTAACAGAATGTGGACTCAGATATTGTTCAAAATTTACTCAGTCTGTGTTCTAACAGAATATGGACTCAGTCTATGTTTAAAGAATACCCACTCAGCCAATATTTTACCAGAGTGTGGACTCGGCCTGTGTTCTAACAGAATACTCACACAGCCTGTGTTCTAACAGAATATGGACTCAGTCTATATTTAAAGAATACTCACTCACCTCAGTATTCCAACAGAACACTTACGTAGCCAGTGTTCTAACAGAATACTAACTCAGCCTGTGTTCTAACAGAATGTGGATTCAGATCAAATATTACTAACTCAGTCTGTGTTCTAACAGAATGTGGACTCAGAATTTGTTCAAAAATTATTCAGCCTGTGTTCTAACAGAATGTGGATTCAGATCAAAAATTACTAACTCAGTCTGTGTTTTGAAGAATATGAACTCAGATTTTGTTCAAAAATTACTCAGTCTGTGTTCTAACAGAATATGGACTCAGTCTATATTTAAAGAATACTCACTCACCTCAGTATTGTAACAGAACACTCACGTAGCCAGTGTTCTAACAGAATACTAACTCAGCCTGTGTTCTAACAGAATGTGGATTCAGATCAAAAATTACAAACGCAGTCTGTGTTCTAACAGCATATGGACTTAGATTTTGTTCAAAAATTACTCAGTCTGTGTTCTAACAGAATATGGACTCAGTCTATGTTTAAAGAATACTCACTCAGCCAATATTTTACCAGAGTATGGACTCGGCCTGTGTTCTAACAGAATACTCACACAGCCTGTGTTCTAACAGAATATGGACTCAGTCTATATTTAAAGAATACTCACTCACCTCAGTATTCCTACAGAACACTCACTTAGCCAGTGTTCTAACAGAATACTAACTCAGCCTGTCTTCTAACAGAATGTGGATTCAGTTCAAAAATTACTAACTCAGTCTGTGTTCTAACAGAATGTGGACTCAGATTTTGTTCAAAAATTACTCAGTCTGTTTCTAACAGAATGTGGATTCAGATCAAAAATTACTAACTCAGTCTGTGTTCTAACAGAATATGGACTCAGTCTATGTTTAAAGAATACTCACTCAGCCAATATTTTACCAGAGTATGGACTCAGCCTGTGTTCTAACAGAATACTCACACAGCCTGTGTTCTAACAGAATATGTACTCAGTCTATATTTAAAGAATACTCACTCACCTCAGTATTCCAACAGAACACTCACGTAGCCAGTGTTCTAACAGAATACTAACTCAGCCTGTGTTCTAACAGAATGTGGATTCAGATCAAATATTACTAACTCAGTCTGTGTTCTAACAGAATGTGGACGCAGATTTTGCTCAAAAATTATTCAGCCTGTGTTCTAACAGAATGTGGATTCAGATCAAAAATTACTAACTCAGTCTGTGTTCTAACAGAATGTGGACTCAGATTTTGTTCAAAAATTACTCAGTCTGTTTCTAACAGAATATGGTCTCAATCTATGTTTAAAGAATACTCACTCAGCCAGTATTTTACCAGAGTATGGACTCAGCCTGTGTTCTAACAGAATACTCACACAGCCTGTGTTCTAACAGAATATGGACTCAGTCTATATTTAAAGAATACTCACTCACCTCAGTATTCTAACATAACACTCACGTAGCCTGTGTTCTAACAGAACACTAACTCAGCCTGCTTTCTAACAGAATGTGGATTCAGATCAAATATTACTAACGCAGTCTGTGTTCTAACAGAATGTGGACTCAGATATTGTTCAAAATTTACTCAGTCTGTGTTCTAACAGAATATGGACTCAGTCTATGTTTAAAGAATACTCACTCAGCCAATATTTTACCAGAGTATGGACTCGGCCTGTGTTCTAACAGAATACTCACACAGCCTGTGTTCTAACAGAATATGGACTCAGTCTATATTTAAAGAATACTCACTCACTTCAGTATACCTACAGAACACTCACGTAGCCAGTGTTCTAACAGAATACTAACTCAGCCTGTGTTCTAACAGAATGTGGATTCAGATCAAATATTACTAACTCAGTCAGTGTTCTAACAGAATGTGGACTCAGATTTTGTTCAAAAATTACTCAGTCTGTGTTCTAACAGAATATGGACTAAGTCTATGTTTAAAGAATACTCACTCAGCTCAGTGTTCTAACATAACACTCACTTAGCCTGTGTTCTAACAGAATGTGGTTTCAGATCAAAAATTACTAACTCAGCCAGTGTTCTACCAGAATGTGGACTCAGATTTTGTTCAAAAATTACTCAGTCTGTGTTCTAACAGAATATGGACTCAGTCTATGTTTAAAGAATACTCACTCAGCCAGTGTTCTACCAGAATATGGATTCAGACTATTTTCAAGAATACTCACTCAGCCTGTGTTCTAGCAGAACGCTCACTTAGCCTGTGTTCTAACAGAATGTGGACTCAGATATTGTTCAAAAATTACTAACTCAGTCTGTGTTCTAACAGAATTTGGAGGCAGTCTCGTTTTAAAAAATACTCACTCACCTCAGTGTTCTAACAGAACACTCACGTAGCCTGTGTTCTAACAGAACACTAACTCAGCCTGTTTTCTAACAAAATGTGGATTCAGATCAAAAATTACTAACGCAGTCTGTGTTCTAACAGAATATGGACTTAGATTTTGTTCAAAAATTACTCAGTCTGTGTTCTAACAGAATATGGACTCAGTCTATGTTTAAAGAATACTCACTCAGCCAGTATTTTACCAGAGTATGGACTCAGCCTGTGTTCTAACAGAATACTCACACAGCCTGTGTTCTAACAGAATATAGACTCAGTCTATATTTAAAGAATACTCACTCACCTCAGTTTTCTAACAGAACACTCACGTACCCTGTGTTCTAACAGAACACTAACTCAGCCTGTTTTCTAACAGAATGTGGATTCAGATCAAAAATTACTAACGCAGTCTGTGTTCTAACAGAATATGGACTTAGATTTTGTTCAAAAATTACTCAGTCTGTGTTCTAACAGAATATGGACTCAGTCTATGTTTAAAGAATACTCACTCAGCCAATATTTTACCAGAGTATGGACTCAGCCTGTGTTCTAACAGAATACTCACACAGCCTGTGTTCTAACAGAATATGTACTCAGTCTATATTTAAAGAATACTCACTCACCTCAGTATTCCAACAGAACACTCACGTAGCCAGTGTTCTAACAGAATACTAACTCAGCCTGTGTTCTAACAGAATGTGGATTCAGATCAAATATTACTAACTCAGTCTGTGTTCTAACAGAATGTGGACGCAGATTTTGTTCAAAAATTATTCAGCCTGTGTTCTAACAGAATGTGGATTCAGATCAAAAATTACTAACTCAGTCTGTGTTCTAACAGAATGTGGACTCAGATTTTGTTCAAAAATTACTCAGTCTGTTTCTAACAGAATATGGTCTCAATCTATGTTTAAAGAATACTCACTCAGCCAGTATTTTACCAGAGTATGGACTCAGCCTGTGTTCTAACAGAATACTCACACAGCCTGTGTTCTAACAGAATATGGACTCAGTCTATATTTAAAGAATACTCACTCACCTCAGTATTCTAACAGAACACTCACGTAGCCTGTGTTCTAACAGAACACTAACTCAGCCTGCTTTCTAACAGAATGTGGATTCAGATCAAATATTACTAACGCAGTCTGTGTTCTAACAGAATGTGGACTCAGATATTGTTCAAAATTTACTCAGTCTGTGTTCTAACAGAATATGGACTCAGTCTATGTTTAAAGAATACTCACTCAGCCAATATTTTACCAGAGTGTGGACTCGGCCTGTGTTCTAACAGAATACTCACACAGCCTGTGTTCTAACAGAATATGGACTCAGTCTATATTTAAAGAATACTCACTCACCTCAGTATTCCAACAGAACACTCACGTAGCCAGTGTTCTAACAGAATACTAACTCAGCCTGTGTTCTAACAGAATGTGGATTCAGATCAAATATTACTAACTCAGTCTGTGTTCTAACAGAATGTGGACTCAGAATTTGTTCAAAAATTATTCAGCCTGTGTTCTAACAGAATGTGGATTCAGATCAAAAATTACTAACTCAGTCTGTGTTCTAACAGAATGTGGGTTCAGATCAAAAATTACGAACTCAGTCTGTGTTTTGAAGAATATGAACTCAGATTTTGTTCAAAAATTACTCAGTCTGTGTTCTAACAGAATATGGACTCAGTCTATATTTAAAGAATACTCACTCACCTCAGTATTCTAACAGAACACTCACGTAGCCAGTGTTCTAACAGAATACTAACTCAGCCTGTGTTCTAACAGAATGTGGATTCAGATCAAAAATTACAAACGCAGTCTGTGTTCTAACAGCATATGGACTTAGATTTTGTTCAAAAATTACTCAGTCTGTGTTCTAACAGAATATGGACTCAGTCTATGTTTAAAGAATACTCACTCAGCCAATATTTTACCAGAGTATGGACTCGGCCTGTGTTCTAACAGAATACTCACACAGCCTGTGTTCTAACAGAATATGGACTCAGTCTATATTTAAAGAATACTCACTCACCTCAGTATTCCTACAGAACACTCACTTAGCCAGTGTTCTAACAGAATACTAACTCAGCCTGTGTTCTAACAGAATGTGGATTCAGTTCAAAAATTACTAACTCAGTCTGTGTTCTAACAGAATGTGGACTCAGATTTTGTTCAAAAATTACTCAGTCTGTTTCTAACAGAATGTGGATTCAGATCAAAAATTACTAACTCAGTCTGTGTTCTAACAGAATATGGACTCAGTCTATGTTTAAAGAATACTCACTCAGCCAATATTTTACCAGAGTATGGACTCAGCCTGTGTTCTAACAGAATACTCACACAGCCTGTGTTCTAACAGTATATGGACTCAGTCTATATTTAAAGAATACTCACTCACCTCAGTATTCTAACAGAACACTCACGTAGCCTGTGTTCTAACAGAACTCTAACTCAGCCTGTTTTCTAACAGAATGTGGATTCAGATCAAAAATTACTAACGCAGTCTGTGTTCTAACAGAATATGGACTTAGATTTTGTTCAAAAATTACTCAGTCTGTGTTCTAACAGAATATGGACTCAGTCTATGTTTAAAGAATACTCACTCAGCCAATATTTTACCAGAGTATGGACTCAGCCTGTGTTCTAACAGAATACTCACACAGCCTGTGTTCTAACAGAATATGGACTCAGTCTATATTTAAAGAATACTCACTCACCTCAGTATTCCAACAGAACACTCACGTAGCCAGTGTTCTAACAGAATACTAACTCAGCCTGTGTTCTAACAGAATGTGGATTCAGATCAAATATTACTAACCCAGTCTGTGTTCTAACAGAATGTGGACTCAGATTTTGTTCAAAAATTATTCAGCCTGTTTTCTAACAGAATGTGGATTCAGATCAATAATTACTAACTCAGTCTGTGTTCTAACAGAATGTGGGTTCAGATCAAAAATTACTAACTCAGTCTGTGTTCTAACAGAATATGAACTGAGATTTTGTTCAAAAATTACTCAGTCTGTGTTCTAACAGAATATGGACTAAGTCTATGTTTAAAGAATACTCACTCAGCTCAGTGTTCTAACATAACACTCACTTAGCCTGTGTTCTAACAGAATGTGGTTTCAGATCAAAAATTACTAACTCAGTCTGTGTTCTAACAGAATGTGGACTCAGATTTTGTTCAAAAATTACTCAGTCTGTGTTCTAACAGAATATGGACTCAGTCTATGTTTAAAGAATACTCACTCAGCCAGTGTTCTACCATAATATGGATTCAGACTATTTTCAAGAATACTCACTCAGCCTGTGTTCTAGCAGAACGCTCACTTAGCCTGTGTTCTAACAGAATGTGGACTCAGATATTGTTCAAAAATTACTAACTCAGTCTGTGTTCTAACAGAATTTGGACGCAGTCTATGTTTAAAAAATACTCACTCACCTCAGTGTTCTAACAGAACACTCACGTAGCCTGTGTTCTAACAGAACACTAACTCAGCCTGTTTTCTAACAAAATGTGGATTCAGATCAAAAATTACTAACGCAGTCTGTGTTCTAACAGAATATGGACTTAGATTTTGTTCAAAAATTACTCAGTCTGTGTTCTAACAGAATATGGACTCAGTCTATGTTTAAAGAATACTCACTCAGCCAGTATTTTACCAGAGTATGGACTCAGCCTGTGTTCTAACAGAATACTCACACAGCCTGTTTTCTAACAGAATATGTACTCAGTCTATATTTAAAGAATACTCACTCACCTCAGTATTCTAACAGAACACTCACGTAGCCAGTGTTCTAACAGAATACTAACTCAGCCTGTGTTCTAACAGAATGTGGATTCAGATCCAAAATTACTAACTCAGTCTGTGTTCTAACAGAATGTGGACTCAGATTTTGTTCAAAAATTACTCAGTCTGTTTCTAACAGAATATGGTCTCAGTCTATGTTTAAAGAATACTCACTGAGCCAGTATTTTACCAGAGTATGGACTCAGCCTGTGTTCTAACAGAATACTCACACAGCCTGTGTTCTAACAGAATATGGACTCAGTCTATATTTAAAGAATACTCACTCACCTCAGTATTCTAACAGAACACTCACGTGGCCTGTGTTCTAACAGAACACTAACTCAGCCTGTTTTCTAACAGAATGTGGATTCAGATCAAAAATTACTAACGCAGTCTGTGTTCTAACAGAATATGGACTTAGATTTTGTTCAAAAATTACTCAGTCTGTGTTCTAACAGAATATGGACTCAGTCTATGTTTAAAGAATACTCACTCAGCCAATATTTTACCAGAGTATGGACTCAGCCTGTGTTCTAACAGAATACTCACACAGCCTGTGTTCTAACAGAATATGTACTCAGTCTATATTTAAAGAATACTCACTCACCTCAGTATTCCAACAGAACACTCACGTAGCCAGTGTTCTAACAGAATACTAACTCAGCCTGTGTTCTAACAGAATGTGGATTCAGATCAAATATTACTAACTCAGTCTGTGTTCTAACAGAATGTGGACGCAGATTTTGCTCAAAAATTATTCAGCCTGTGTTCTAACAGAATGTGGATTCAGATCAAAAATTACTAACTCAGTCTGTGTTCTAACAGAATGTGGACTCAGATTTTGTTCAAAAATTACTCAGTCTGTTTCTAACAGAATATGGTCTCAATCTATGTTTAAAGAATACTCACTCAGCCAGTATTTTACCAGAGTATGGACTCAGCCTGTGTTCTAACAGAATACTCACACAGCCTGTGTTCTAACAGAATATGTACTCAGTCTATATTTAAAGAATACTCACTCACCTCAGTATTCCAACAGAACACTCACGTAGCCAGTGTTCTAACAGAATACTAACTCAGCCTGTGTTCTAACAGAATGTGGATTCAGATCAAATATTACTAACTCAGTCTGTGTTCTAACAGAATGTGGACGCAGATTTTGCTCAAAAATTATTCAGCCTGTGTTCTAACAGAATGTGGATTCAGATCAAAAATTACTAACTCAGTCTGTGTTCTAACAGAATGTGGACTCAGATTTTGTTCAAAAATTACTCAGTCTGTTTCTAACAGAATATGGTCTCAATCTATGTTTAAAGAATACTCACTCAGCCAGTATTTTACCAGAGTATGGACTCAGCCTGTGTTCTAACAGAATACTCACACAGCCTGTGTTCTAACAGAATATGGACTCAGTCTATATTTAAAGAATACTCACTCACCTCAGTATTCTAACAGAACACTCCCGTAGCCTGTGTTCTAACAGAACACTAACTCAGCCTACTTTCTAACAGAATGTGGATTCAGATCAAATATTACTAACGCAGTCTGTGTTCTAACAGAATGTGGACTCAGATATTGTTCAAAATTTACTCAGTCTGTGTTCTAACAGAATATGGACTCAGTCTATGTTTAAAGAATACTCACTCAGCCAATATTTTACCAGAGTATGGACTCGGCCTGTGTTCTAACAGAATACTCACACAGCCTGTGTTCTAACAGAATATGGACTCAGTCTATATTTAAAGAATACTCACTCACCTCAGTATTCCTACAGAACACTCACGTAGCCAGTGTTCTAACAGAATACTAACTCAGCCTGTGTTCTAACAGAATGTGGATTCAGATCAAATATTACTAACTCAGTCAGTGTTCTAACAGAATGTGGACTCAGATATTGTTCAAAATTTACTCAGTCTGTGTTCTAACAGAATATGGACTAGTCTATGTTTAAAGAATACTCACTCAGCTCAGTGTTCTAACATAACACTCACTTAGCCTGTGTTATAACACAATGTGGTTTCAGATCAAAAATTACTAACTCAGTCTGTGTTCTAACAGAATGTGGACTCAGATTTTGTTCAGAAATTACTCAGTCTGTGTTCTAACAGAATATGGACTCAGTCTATGTTTAAAGAATACTCACTCAGCCAGTGTTCTACCAGAATATGGATTCAGACTATTTTCAAGAATACTCACTCAGCCTGTGTTCTAGCAGAACGCTCACTTAGCCTGTGTTCTAACAGAATGTGGACTCAGATATTGTTCAAAAATTACTAACTCAGTCTGTGTTCTAACAGAATTTGGACGCAGTCTCTGTTTAAAAAATACTCACTCACCTCAGTGTTCTAACAGAACACTCACGTAGCCTGTGTTCTAACAGAACACTAACTCAGCCTGTTTTCTAACAGAATGTGGATTCAGATCAAAAATTACTAACGCAGTCTGTGTTCTAACAGAATATGGACTTAGATTTTGTTCAAAAATTACTCAGTCTGTGTTCTAACAGAATATGGACTCAGTCTATGTTTAAAGAATACTCACTCAGCCAATATTTTACCAGAGTATGGACTCAGCCTGTGTTCTAACAGAATACTCACACAGCCTGTGTTCTAACAGAATATGTACTCAGTCTATATTTAAAGAATACTCACTCACCTCAGTATTCCAACAGAACACTCACGTAGCCAGTGTTCTAACAGAATACTAACTCAGCCTGTGTTCTAACAGAATGTGGATTCAGATCAAATATTACTAACCCAGTCTGTGTTCTAACAGAATGTGGACTCAGATTTTGTTCAAAAATTATTCAGCCTGTTTTCTAACAGAATGTGGATTCAGATCAATAATTACTAACTCAGTCTGTGTTCTAACAGAATGTGGGTTCAGATCAAAAATTACTAACTCAGTCTGTGTTCTAACAGAATATGAACTGAGATTTTGTTCAAAAATTACTCAGTCTGTGTTCTAACAGAATATGGACTAAGTCTATGTTTAAAGAATACTCACTCAGCTCAGTGTTCTAACATAACACTCACTTAGCCTGTGTTCTAACAGAATGTGGTTTCAGATCAAAAATTACTAACTCAGTCTGTGTTATAACAGAATGTGGACTCAGATTTTGTTCAAAAATTACTCAGTCTGTGTTCTAACAGAATATGGACTCAGTCTATGTTTAAAGAATACTCACTCAGCCAGTGTTCTACCATAATATGGATTCAGACTATTTTCAAGAATACTCACTCAGCCTGTGTTCTAGCAGAACGCTCACTTAGCCTGTGTTCTAACAGAATGTGGACTCAGATATTGTTCAAAAATTACTAACTCAGTCTGTGTTCTAACAGAATTTGGACGCAGTCTATGTTTAAAAAATACTCACTCACCTCAGTGTTCTAACAGAACACTCACGTAGCCTGTGTTCTAACAGAACACTAACTCAGCCTGTTTTCTAACAAAATGTGGATTCAGATCAAAAATTACTAACGCAGTCTGTGTTCTAACAGAATATGGACTTAGATTTTGTTCAAAAATTACTCAGTCTGTGTTCTAACAGAATATGGACTCAGTCTATGTTTAAAGAATACTCACTCAGCCAGTATTTTACCAGAGTATGGACTCAGCCTGTGTTCTAACAGAATACTCACACAGCCTGTTTTCTAACAGAATATTTACTCAGTCTATATTTAAAGAATACTCACTCACCTCAGTATTCTAACAGAACACTCACGTAGCCAGTGTTCTAACAGAATACTAACTCAGCCTGTGTTCTAACAGAATGTGGATTCAGATCCAAAATTACTAACTCAGTCTGTGTTCTAACAGAATGTGGACTCAGATTTTGTTCAAAAATTACTCAGTCTGTTTCTAACAGAATATGGTCTCAGTCTATGTTTAAAGAATACTCACTCAGCCAGTATTTTACCAGAGTATGGACTCAGCCTGTGTTCTAACAGAATACTCACACAGCCTGTGTTCTAACAGAATATGGACTCAGTCTATATTTAAAGAATACTCACTCACCTCAGTATTCTAACAGAACACTCACGTGGCCTGTGTTCTAACAGAACACTAACTCAGCCTGTTTTCTAACAGAATGTGGATTCAGATCAAAAATTACTAACGCAGTCTGTGTTCTAACAGAATATGGACTTAGATTTTGTTCAAAAATTACTCAGTCTGTGTTCTAACAGAATATGGACTCAGTCTATGTTTAAAGAATACTCACTCAGCCAATATTTTACCAGAGTATGGACTCAGCCTGTGTTCTAACAGAATACTCACACAGCCTGTGTTCTAACAGAATATGTACTCAGTCTATATTTAAAGAATACTCACTCACCTCAGTATTCCAACAGAACACTCACGTAGCCAGTGTTCTAACAGAATACTAACTCAGCCTGTGTTCTAACAGAATGTGGATTCAGATCAAATATTACTAACTCAGTCTGTGTTCTAACAGAATGTGGACGCAGATTTTGCTCAAAAATTATTCAGCCTGTGTTCTAACAGAATGTGGATTCAGATCAAAAATTACTAACTCAGTCTGTGTTCTAACAGAATGTGGACTCAGATTTTGTTCAAAAATTACTCAGTCTGTTTCTAACAGAATATGGTCTCAATCTATGTTTAAAGAATACTCACTCAGCCAGTATTTTACCAGAGTATGGACTCAGCCTGTGTTCTAACAGAATACTCACACAGCCTGTGTTCTAACAGAATATGTACTCAGTCTATATTTAAAGAATACTCACTCACCTCAGTATTCCAACAGAACACTCACGTAGCCAGTGTTCTAACAGAATACTAACTCAGCCTGTGTTCTAACAGAATGTGGATTCAGATCAAATATTACTAACTCAGTCTGTGTTCTAACAGAATGTGGACGCAGATTTTGCTCAAAAATTATTCAGCCTGTGTTCTAACAGAATGTGGATTCAGATCAAAAATTACTAACTCAGTCTGTGTTCTAACAGAATGTGGACTCAGATTTTGTTCAAAAATTACTCAGTCTGTTTCTAACAGAATATGGTCTCAATCTATGTTTAAAGAATACTCACTCAGCCAGTATTTTACCAGAGTATGGACTCAGCCTGTGTTCTAACAGAATACTCACACAGCCTGTGTTCTAACAGAATATGGACTCAGTCTATATTTAAAGAATACTCACTCACCTCAGTATTCTAACAGAACACTCCCGTAGCCTGTGTTCTAACAGAACACTAACTCAGCCTACTTTCTAACAGAATGTGGATTCAGATCAAATATTACTAACGCAGTCTGTGTTCTAACAGAATGTGGACTCAGATATTGTTCAAAATTTACTCAGTCTGTGTTCTAACAGAATATGGACTCAGTCTATGTTTAAAGAATACTCACTCAGCCAATATTTTACCAGAGTATGGACTCGGCCTGTGTTCTAACAGAATACTCACACAGCCTGTGTTCTAACAGAATATGGACTCAGTCTATATTAAAAGAATACTCACTCACCTCAGTATTCCTACAGAACACTCACGTAGCCAGTGTTCTAACAGAATACTAACTCAGCCTGTGTTCTAACAGAATGTGGATTCAGATCAAATATTACTAACTCAGTCAGTGTTCTAACAGAATGTGGACTCAGATATTGTTCAAAATTTACTCAGTCTGTGTTCTAACAGAATATGGACTAGTCTATGTTTAAAGAATACTCACTCAGCTCAGTGTTCTAACATAACACTCACTTAGCCTGTGTTCTAACACAATGTGGTTTCAGATCAAAAATTACTAACTCAGTCTGTGTTCTAACAGAATGTGGACTCAGATTTTGTTCAGAAATTACTCAGTCTGTGTTCTAACAGAATATGGACTCAGTCTATGTTTAAAGAATACTCACTCAGCCAGTGTTCTACCAGAATATGGATTCAGACTATTTTCAAGAATACTCACTCAGCCTGTGTTCTAGCAGAACGCTCACTTAGCCTGTTTTCTAACAAAATGTGGATTCAGATCAAAAATTACTAACGCAGTCTGTGTTCTAACAGAATATGGACTTAGATTTTGTTCAAAAATTACTCAGTCTGTGTTCCAACAGAATATGGACTCAGTCTATGTTTAAAGAATACTCACTCAGCCAGTATTTTACCAGAGTATGGACTCAGCCTGTGTTCTAACAGAATACTCACACAGCCTGTGTTCTAACAGAATATGTACTCAGTCTATATTTAAAGAATACTCACTCACCTCAGTATTCTAACAGAACACTCACGTAGCCAGTGTTCTAACAGAATACTAACTCAGCCTGTGTTCTAACAGAATGTGGACTCAGATTTTGTTCAAAAATTACTCATTCTGTTTCTAACAGAATATGGTCTCAGTCTATGTTTAAAGAATACTCACTCAGCCAGTATTTTACCAGAGTATGGACTCAGCCTGTGTTCTAACAGAATACTCACACAGCCTGTGTTCTAACAGTACATGGACTCAGTCTATATTTAAAGAATACTCACTCACCTCAGTATTCTAACAGAACACTCACGTAGCCTGTGTTCTAACAGAACACTAACTCAGCCTGTTTTCTAACAGAATGTGGATTCAGATCAAAAATTACTAACGCAGTCTGTGTTCTAACAGAATATGGACTTAGATTTTGTTCAAAAATTACTCAGCCTGTGTTCTAACAGAATATGGACTCTGTCTATATTTAAAGAATACTCACTCACCTCAGTATTCCAACAGAACACTCACGTAGCCAGTGTTCTAACAGAATACTAACTCAGCCTGTGTTCTAACAGAATGTGGATTCAGATCAAATATTACTAACCCAGTCTGTGTTCTAACAGAATGTGGACTCAGATTTTGTTGAAAAATTATTCAACCTGTTTTCTAACAGAATGTGGATTCAGATCAATAATTACTAACTCAGTCTGTGTTCTAACAGAATGTGGGTTCAGATCAAAAATTACTAACTCAGTCTGTGTTCTAACAGAATATGAACTGAGATTTTGTTCAAAAATTACTCAGTCTGTGTTCTAACAGAATATGGACTAAGTCTATGTTTAAAGAATACTCACTCAGCTCAGTGTTCTAACATAACACTCACTTAGCCTGTGTTCTAACAGAATGTGGTTTCAGATCAAAAATTACTAACTCAGTCTGTGTTCTAACAGAATGTGGACTCAGATTTTGTTCAAAAATTACTCAGTCTGTGTTCTAACAGAATATGGACTCAGTCTATGTTTAAAGAATACTCACTCAGCCAGTGTTCTACCAGAATATGGATTCAGACTATTTTCAAGAATACTCACTCAGCCTGTGTTCTAGCAGAACGCTCACTTAGCCTGTGTTCTAACAGAATGTGGACTCAGATATTGTTCAAAAATTACTAACTCAGTCTGTGTTCTAACAGAATTTGGACGCAGTCTCTGTTTAAAAAATACTCACTCACCTCAGTGTTCTAACAGAACAATCACGTAGCCTGTGTTCTAACAGAACACTAACTCAGCCTGTTTTCTAACAAAATGTGGATTCAGATCAAAAATTACTAACGCAGTCTGTGTTCTAACAGAGTATGGACTTAGATTTTGTTCAAAAATTACTCAGTCTGTGTTTTAACAGAATATGGACTCAGTCTATGTTTAAAGAATACTCACTCAGCCAATATTTTACCAGAGTATGGACTCAGCCTGTGTTCTAACAGAATACTCACACAGCCTGTGTTCTAACAGAATATGGACTCAGTCTATATTTAAAGAATACTGACTCACCTCAGTATTCCAACAGAACCCTCACGTAGCCAGTGTTCTAACAGAATACTAACTCAGCCTGTGTTCTAACAGAATGTGGATTCAGATCAAATATTACTAACTCAGTCTGTGTTCTAACAGAATGTGGACGCAGATTTTGTTCAAAAATTATTCAGCCTGTGTTCTAACAGAATGTGGATTCAAATCAAAAATTACTAACTCAGTCTGTGTTCTAACAGAATATGGACTCAGTCTATGTTTAAAGAATACTCACTCAGCCAATATTTTACCAGAGTATGGACTCAGCCTGTGTTCTAACAGAATACTCACACAGCCTGTGTTCTAACAATATATGGACTCAGTCTATATTTAAAGAATACTCACTCACCTCAGTATTCTAACAGAACACTCACGTAGCCAGTGTTCTAAGAGAATACTAACTCATCCTGTGTTCTAACAGAATGTGGATTCAGATCAAAAATTACTAACTCAGTCTGTGTTCTAACAGAATGTGGACTCAGATTTTGTTCAAAAATTACTCAGTCTGTTTCTAACAGAATATGGTCTCAATCTATGTTTAAAGAATACTCACTCAGCCAGTATTTTACCAGAGTATGGACTCAGCCTGTGTTCTAACAGAATACTCACACAGCCTGTGTTCTAACAGAATATGGACTCAGTCTATATTTAAAGAATACTCACTCACCTCAGTATTCTAACAGAACACTCACGTAGCCTGTGTTCTAACAGAACACTAACTCAGCCTGCTTTCTAACAGAATGTGGATTCAGATCAAATATTACTAACGCAGTCTGTGTTCTAACAGAATGTGGACTCAGATATTGTTCAAAATTTACTCAGTCTGTGTTCTAACAGAATATGGACTCAGTCTATGTTTAAAGAATACTCACTCAGCCAATATTTTACCAGAGTATGGACTCGGCCTGTGTTCTAACAGAATACTCACACAGCCTGTGTTCTAACAGAATATGGACTCAGTCTATATTTAAAGAATACTCACTCACCTCAGTATTCCTACAGAACACTCACGTAGCCAGTGTTCTAACAGAATACTAACTCAGCCTGTGTTCTAACAGAATGTGGATTCAGATCAAATATTACTAACTCAGTCAGTGTTCTAACAGAATGTGGACTCAGATTTTGTTCAAAAATTACTCAGTCTGTGTTCTAACAGAATATGGACTAAGTCTATGTTTAAAGAATACTCACTCAGCTCAGTGTTCTAACATAACACTCACTTAGCCTGTGTTCTAACAGAATGTGGTTTCAGATCAAAAATTACTAACTCAGTCTGTGTTCTAACAGAATGTGGACTCAGATTTTGTTCAAAAATTACTCAGTCTGTGTTCTAACAGAATATGGACTCAGTCTATGTTTAAAGAATACTCACTCAGCCAGTGTTCTACCAGAATATGGATTCAGACTATTTTCAAGAATACTCACTCAGCCTGTGTTCTAGCAGAACGCTCACTTAGCCTGTGTTCTAACAGAATGTGGACTCAGATATTGTTCAAAAATTACTAACTCAGTCTGTGTTCTAACAGAATTTGGACGCAGTCTCTGTTTAAAAAATACTCACTCACCTCAGTATTCTAACAGAACACTCACGTAGCCTGTGTTCTAACAGAACACTAACTCAGCCTGTTTTCTAACAAAATGTGGATTCAGATCAAAAATTACTAACGCAGTCTGTGTTCTAACAGAATATGGACTTAGATTTTGTTCAAAAATTACTCAGTCTGTGTTCTAACAGAATATGGACTCAGTCTATGTTTAAAGAATACTCACTCAGCCAGTATTTTACCAGAGTATGGACTCAGCCTGTGTTCTAACAGAATACTCACACAGCCTGTGTTCTAACAGAATATGTACTCAGTCTATATTTAAAGAATACTCACTCACCTCAGTATTCTAACAGAACACTCACGTAGCCAGTGTTCTAACAGAATACTAACTCAGCCTGTGTTCTAACAGAATGTGGATTCAGATCCAAAATTACTAACTCAGTCTGTGTTCTAACAGAATGTGGACTCAGATTTTGTTCAAAAATTACTCAGTCTGTTTCTAACAGAATATGGTCTCAGTCTATGTTTAAAGAATACTCACTCAGCCAGTATTTTACCAGAGTATGGACTCAGCCTGTGTTCTAACAGAATACTCACACAGCCTGTGTTCTAACAGAATATGGACTCAGTCTATATTTAAAGAATACTCACTCACCTCAGTATTCTAACAGAACACTCACGTGGCCTGTGTTCTAACAGAACACTAACTCAGCCTGTTTTCTAACAGAATGTGGATTCAGATCAAAAATTACTAACGCAGTCTGTGTTCTAACAGAATATGGACTTAGATTTTGTTCAAAAATTACTCAGTCTGTGTTCTAACAGAATATGGACTCAGTCTATGTTTAAAGAATACTCACTCAGCCAATATTTTACCAGAGTATGGACTCAGCCTGTGTTCTAACAGAATACTCACACAGCCTGTGTTCTAACAGAATATGTACTCAGTCTATATTTAAAGAATACTCACTCACCTCAGTATTCCAACAGAACACTCACGTAGCCAGTGTTCTAACAGAATACTAACTCAGCCTGTGTTCTAACAGAATGTGGATTCAGATCAAATATTACTAACTCAGTCTGTGTTCTAACAGAATGTGGACGCAGATTTTGCTCAAAAATTATTCAGCCTGTGTTCTAACAGAATGTGGATTCAGATCAAAAATTACTAACTCAGTCTGTGTTCTAACAGAATGTGGACTCAGATTTTGTTCAAAAATTACTCAGTCTGTTTCTAACAGAATATGGTCTCAATCTATGTTTAAAGAATACTCACTCAGCCAGTATTTTACCAGAGTATGGACTCAGCCTGTGTTCTAACAGAATACTCACACAGCCTGTGTTCTAACAGAATATGGACTCAGTCTATATTTAAAGAATACTCACTCACCTCAGTATTCTAACAGAACACTCACGTAGCCTGTGTTCTAACAGAACACTAACTCAGCCTGCTTTCTAACAGAATGTGGATTCAGATCAAATATTACTAACGCAGTCTGTGTTCTAACAGAATGTGGACTCAGATATTGTTCAAAATTTACTCAGTCTGTGTTCTAACAGAATATGGACTCAGTCTATGTTTAAAGAATACTCACTCAGCCAATATTTTACCAGAGTATGGACTCGGCCTGTGTTCTAACAGAATACTCACACAGCCTGTGTTCTAACAGAATATGGACTCAGTCTATATTTAAAGAATACTCACTCACCTCAGTATTCCTACAGAACACTCACGTAGCCAGTGTTCTAACAGAATACTAACTCATCCTGTGTTCTAACAGAATGTGGATTCAGATCAAATATTACTAACTCAGTCAGTGTTCTAACAGAATGTGGACTCAGATATTGTTCAAAATTTACTCAGTCTGTGTTCTAACAGAATATGGACTAGTCTATGTTTAAAGAATACTCACTCAGCTCAGTGTTCTAACATAACACTCACTTAGCCTGTGTTATAACACAATGTGGTTTCAGATCAAAAATTACTAACTCAGTCTGTGTTCTAACAGAATGTGGACTCAGATTTTGTTCAGAAATTACTCAGTCTGTGTTCTAACAGAATATGGACTCAGTCTATGTTTAAAGAATACTCACTCAGCCAGTGTTCTACCAGAATATGGATTCAGACTATTTTCAAGAATACTCACTCAGCCTGTGTTCTAGCAGAACGCTCACTTAGCCTGTGTTCTAACAGAATGTGGACTCAGATATTGTTCAAAAATTACTAACTCAGTCTGTGTTCTAACAGAATTTGGACGCAGTCTCTGTTTAAAAAATACTCACTCACCTCAGTGTTCTAACAGAACACTCACGTAGCCTGTGTTCTAACAGAACACTAACTCAGCCTGTTTTCTAACAAAATGTGGATTCAGATCAAAAATTACTAACGCAGTCTGTGTTCTAACAGAATATGGACTTAGATTTTGTTCAAAAATTACTCAGTCTGTGTTCCAACAGAATATGGACTCAGTCTATGTTTAAAGAATACTCACTCAGCCAGTATTTTACCAGAGTATGGACTCAGCCTGTGTTCTAACAGAATACTCACACAGCCTGTGTTCTAACAGAATATGTACTCAGTCTATATTTAAAGAATACTCACTCACCTCAGTATTCTAACAGAACACTCACGTAGCCAGTGTTCTAACAGAATACTAACTCAGCCTGTGTTCTAACAGAATGTGGACTCAGATTTTGTTCAAAAATTACTCATTCTGTTTCTAACAGAATATGGTCTCAGTCTATGTTTAAAGAATACTCACTCAGCCAGTATTTTACCAGAGTATGGACTCAGCCTGTGTTCTAACAGAATACTCACACAGCCTGTGTTCTAACAGTACATGGACTCAGTCTATATTTAAAGAATACTCACTCACCTCAGTATTCTAACAGAACACTCACGTAGCCTGTGTTCTAACAGAACACTAACTCAGCCTGTTTTCTAACAGAATGTGGATTCAGATCAAAAATTACTAACGCAGTCTGTGTTCTAACAGAATATGGACTTAGATTTTGTTCAAAAATTACTCAGCCTGTGTTCTAACAGAATATGGACTCTGTCTATATTTAAAGAATACTCACTCACCTCAGTATTCCAACAGAACACTCACGTAGCCAGTGTTCTAACAGAATACTAACTCAGCCTGTGTTCTAAGAGAATGTGGATTCAGATCAAATATTACTAACCCAGTCTGTGTTCTAACAGAATGTGGACTCAGATTTTGTTGAAAAATTATTCAGCCTGTTTTCTAACAGAATGTGGATTCAGATCAATAATTACTAACTCAGTCTGTGTTCTAACAGAATGTGGGTTCAGATCAAAAATTACTAACTCAGTCTGTGTTCTAACAGAATATGAACTGAGATTTTGTTCAAAAATTACTCAGTCTGTGTTCTAACAGAATATGGACTAAGTCTATGTTTAAAGAATACTCACTCAGCTCCGTGTTCTAACATAACACTCACTTAGCCTGTGTTCTAACAGAATGTGGTTTCAGATCAAAAATTACTAACTCAGTCTGTGTTCTAACAGAATGTGGACTCAGATTTTGTTCAAAAATTACTCAGTCTGTGTTCTAACAGAATATGGACTCAGTCTATGTTTAAAGAATACTCACTCAGCCAGTGTTCTACCAGAATATGGATTCAGACTATTTTCAAGAATACTCACTCAGCCTGTGTTCTAGCAGAATGCTCACTTAGCCTGTGTTCTAACAGAATGTGGACTCAGATATTGTTCAAAAATTACTAACTCAGTCTGTGTTCTAACAGAATTTGGACGCAGTCTCTGTTTAAAAAATACTCACTCACCTCAGTGTTCTAACAGAACAATCACGTAGCCTGTGTTCTAACAGAACACTAACTCAGCCTGTTTTCTAACAAAATGTGGATTCAGATCAAAAATTACTAATGCAGTCTGTGTTCTAACAGAGTATGGACTTAGATTTTGTTCAAAAATTACTCAGTCTGTGTTTTAACAGAATATGGACTCAGTCTATGTTTAAAGAATACTCACTCAGCCAATATTTTACCAGAGTATGGACTCAGCCTGTGTTCTAACAGAATACTCACACAGCCTGTGTTCTAACAGAATATGGACTCAGTCTATATTTAAAGAATACTGACTCACCTCAGTATTCTAACAGAACACTCACGTAGCCAGTGTTCTAACAGAATACTAACTCAGCCTGTGTTCTAACAGAATGTGGATTCAGATCAAATATTACTAACTCAGTCTGTGTTCTAACAGAATGTGGACGCAGATTTTGTTCAAAAATTATTCAGCCTGTGTTCTAACAGAATGTGGATTCAGATCAAAAATTACTAACTCAGTCTGTGTTCTAACAGAATATGGACTCAGTCTATGTTTAAAGAATACTCACTCAGCCAATATTTTACCAGAGTATGGACTCAGCCTGTGTTCTAACAGAATACTCACACAGCCTGTGTTCTAACAGAATATGTACTCAGTCTATATTTAAAGAATACTCACTCACCTCAGTATTCCAACAGAACACTCACGTAGCCAGTGTTCTAACAGAATACTAACTCAGCCTGTGTTCTAACAGAATGTGGATTCAGATCAAATATTACTAACTCAGTCTGTGTTCTAAAAGAATGTGGACGCAGATTTTGCTCAAAAATTATTCAGCCTGTGTTCTAACAGAATGTGGATTCAGATCAAAAATTACTAACTCAGTCTGTGTTCTAACAGAATGTGGACTCAGATTTTGTTCAAAAATTACTCAGTCTGTTTCTAACAGAATATGGTCTCAATCTATGTTTAAAGAATACTCACTCAGCCAGTATTTTACCAGAGTACGGACTCAGCCTGTGTTCTAACAGAATACTCACACAGCCTGTGTTCTAACAGAATATGGACTCAGTCTATATTTAAAGAATACTCACTCACCTCAGTATTCTAACAGAACACTCACGTAGCCTGTGTTCTAACAGAACACTAACTCAGCCTACTTTCTAACAGAATGTGGATTCAGATCAAATATTACTAACGCAGTCTGTGTTCTAACAGAATGTGGACTCAGATATTGTTCAAAATTTACTCAGTCTGTGTTCTAACAGAATATGGACTCAGTCTATGTTTAAAGAATACTCACTCAGCCAATATTTTACCAGAGTATGGACTCGGCCTGTGTTCTAACAGAATACTCACACAGCCTGTGTTCTAACAGAATATGGACTCAGTCTATATTTAAAGAATACTCACTCACCTCAGTATTCCTACAGAACACTCACGTAGCCAGTGTTCTAACAGAATACTAACTCAGCCTGTGTTCTAACAGAATGTGGATTCAGATCAAATATTACTAACTCAGTCAGTGTTCTAACAGAATGTGGACTCAGATATTGTTCAAAATTTACTCAGTCTGTGTTCTAACAGAATATGGACTAGTCTATGTTTAAAGAATACTCACTCAGCTCAGTGTTCTAACATAACACTCACTTAGCCTGTGTTATAACAGAATGTGGTTTCAGATCAAAAATTACTAACTCAGTCTGTGTTCTAACAGAATGTGGACTCAGATTTTGTTCAGAAATTACTCAGTCTGTGTTCTAACAGAATATGGACTCAGTCTATGTTTAAAGAATACTCACTCAGCCAGTGTTCTACCAGAATATGGATTCAGACTATTTTCAAGAATACTCACTCAGCCTGTGTTCTAGCAGAACGCTCACTTAGCCTGTGTTCTAACAGAATGTGGACTCAGATATTGTTCAAAAATTACTAACTCAGTCTGTGTTCTAACAGAATTTGGACGCAGTCTCTGTTTAAAAAATACTCACTCACCTCAGTGTTCTAACAGAACACTCACGTAGCCTGTGTTCTAACAGAACACTAACTCAGCCTGTTTTCTAACAAAATGTGGATTCAGATCAAAAATTACTAACGCAGTCTGTGTTCTAACAGAATATGGACTTAGATTTTGTTCAAAAATTACTCAGTCTGTGTTCCAACAGAATATGGACTCAGTCTATGTTTAAAGAATACTCACTCAGCCAGTATTTTACCAGAGTATGGACTCAGCCTGTGTTCTAACAGAATACTCACACAGCCTGTGTTCTAACAGAATATGTACTCAGTCTATATTTAAAGAATACTCACTCACCTCAGTATTCTAACAGAACACTCACGTAGCCAGTGTTCTAACAGAATACTAACTCAGCCTGTGTTCTAACAGAATGTGGACTCAGATTTTGTTCAAAAATTACTCATTCTGTTTCTAACAGAATATGGTCTCAGTCTATGTTTAAAGAATACTCACTCAGCCAGTATTTTACCAGAGTATGGACTCAGCCTGTGTTCTAACAGAATACTCACACAGCCTGTGTTCTAACAGTACATGGACTCAGTCTATATTTAAAGAATACTCACTCACCTCAGTATTCTAACAGAACACTCACGTAGCCTGTGTTCTAACAGAACACTAACTCAGCCTGTTTTCTAACAGAATGTGGATTCAGATCAAAAATTACTAACGCAGCCTGTGTTCTAACAGAATATGGACTTAGATTTTGTTCAAAAATTACTCAGCCTGTGTTCTAACAGAATATGGACTCTGTCTATATTTAAAGAATACTCACTCACCTCAGTATTCCAACAGAACACTCACGTAGCAAGTGTTCTAACAGAATACTAACTCAGCCTGTGTTCTAACAGAATGTGGATTCAGATCAAATATTACTAACCCAGTCTGTGTTCTAACAGAATGTGGACTCAGATTTTGTTGAAAAATTATTCAGCCTGTTTTCTAACAGAATGTGGATTCAGATCAATAATTACTAACTCAGTCTGTGTTCTAACAGAATGTGGGTTCAGATCAAAAATTACTAACTCAGTCTGTGTTCTAACAGAATATGAACTGAGATTTTGTTCAAAAATTACTCAGTCTGTGTTCTAACAGAATATGGACTAAGTCTATGTTTAAAGAATACTCACTCAGCTCAGTGTTCTAACATAACACTCACTTAGCCTGTGTTCTAACAGAATGTGGTTTCAGATCAAAAATTACTAACTCAGTCTGTGTTCTAACAGAATGTGGACTCAGATTTTGTTCAAAAATTACTCAGTCTGTGTTCTAACAGAATATGGACTCAGTCTATGTTTAAAGAATACTCACTCAGCCAGTGTTCTACCAGAATATGGATTCAGACTATTTTCAAGAATACTCACTCAGCCTGTGTTCTAGCAGAATGCTCACTTAGCCTGTGTTCTAACAGAATGTGGACTCAGATATTGTTCAAAAATTACTAACTCAGTCTGTGTTCTAACCGAATTTGGACGCAGTCTCTGTTTAAAAAATACTCACTCACCTCAGTGTTCTAACAGAACAATCACGTAGCCTGTGTTCTAACAGAACACTAACTCAGCCTGTTTTCTAACAAAATGTGGATTCAGATCAAAAATTACTAACGCAGTCTGTGTTCTAACAGAGTATGGACTTAGATTTTGTTCAAAAATTACTCAGTCTGTGTTTTAACAGAATATGGACTCAGTCTATGTTTAAAGAATACTCACTCAGCCAATATTTTACCAGAGTATGGACTCAGCCTGTGTTCTAACAGAATACTCACACAGCCTGTGTTCTAACAGAATATGGACTCAGTCTATATTTAAAGAATACTGACTCACCTCAGTATTCTAACAGAACACTCACGTAGCCAGTGTTCTAACAGAATACTAACTCAGCCTGTGTTCTAACAGAATGTGGATTCAGATCAAATATTACTAACTCAGTCTGTGTTCTAACAGAATGTGGACGCAGATTTTGTTCAAAAATTATTCAGCTTGTGTTCTAACAGAATGTGGATTCAGATCAAAAATTACTAACTCAGTCTGTGTTCTAACAGAATATGGACTCAGTCTATGTTTAAAGAATACTCACTCAGCCAATATTTTACCAGAGTATGGACTCAGCCTGTGTTCTAACAGAATACTCACACAGCCTGTGTTCTAACAGAATATGTACTCAGTCTATATTTAAAGAATACTCACTCACCTCAGTATTCCAACAGAACACTCACGTAGCCAGTGTTCTAACAGAATACTAACTCAGCCTGTGTTCTAACAGAATGTGGATTCAGTTCAAAAATTACTAACTCAGTCTGTGTTCTAACAGAATGTGGACTCAGATTTTGTTCAAAAATTACTCAGTCTGTTTCTAACAGAATGTGGATTCAGATCAAAAATTACTAACTCAGTCTGTGTTCTAACAGAATATGGACTCAGTCTATGTTTAAAGAATACTCACTCAGCCAATATTTTACCAGAGTATGGACTCAGCCTGTGTTCTAACAGAATACTCACACAGCCTGTGTTCTAACAGTATATGGACTCAGTCTATATTTAAAGAATACTCACTCACCTCAGTATTCTAACAGAACACTCACGTAGCCTGTGTTCTAACAGAACTCTAACTCAGCCTGTTTTCTAACAGAATGTGGATTCAGATCAAAAATTACTAACGCAGTCTGTGTTCTAACAGAATATGGACTTAGATTTTGTTCAAAAATTACTCAGTCTGTGTTCTAACAGAATATGGACTCAGTCTATGTTTAAAGAATACTCACTCAGCCAATATTTTACCAGAGTATGGACTCAGCCTGTGTTCTAACAGAATACTCACACAGCCTGTGTTCTAACAGAATATGGACTCAGTCTATATTTAAAGAATACTCACTCACCTCAGTATTCCAACAGAACACTCACGTAGCCAGTGTTCTAACAGAATACTAACTCAGCCTGTGTTCTAACAGAATGTGGATTCAGATCAAATATTACTAACCCAGTCTGTGTTCTAACAGAATGTGGACTCAGATTTTGTTCAAAAATTATTCAGCCTGTTTTCTAACAGAATGTGGATTCAGATCAATAATTACTAACTCAGTCTGTGTTCTAACAGAATGTGGGTTCAGATCAAAAATTACTAACTCAGTCTGTGTTCTAACAGAATATGAACTGAGATTTTGTTCAAAAATTACTCAGTCTGTGTTCTAACAGAATATGGACTAAGTCTATGTTTAAAGAATACTCACTCAGCTCAGTGTTCTAACATAACACTCACTTAGCCTGTGTTCTAACAGAATGTGGTTTCAGATCAAAAATTACTAACTCAGTCTGTGTTCTAACAGAATGTGGACTCAGATTTTGTTCAAAAATTACTCAGTCTGTGTTCTAACAGAATATGGACTCAGTCTATGTTTAAAGAATACTCACTCAGCCAGTGTTCTACCATAATATGGATTCAGACTATTTTCAAGAATACTCACTCAGCCTGTGTTCTAGCAGAACGCTCACTTAGCCTGTGTTCTAACAGAATGTGGACTCAGATATTGTTCAAAAATTACTAACTCAGTCTGTGTTCTAACAGAATTTGGACGCAGTCTATGTTTAAAAAATACTCACTCACCTCAGTGTTCTAACAGAACACTCACGTAGCCTGTGTTCTAACAGAACACTAACTCAGCCTGTTTTCTAACAAAATGTGGATTCAGATCAAAAATTACTAACGCAGTCTGTGTTCTAACAGAATATGGACTTAGATTTTGTTCAAAAATTACTCAGTCTGTGTTCTAACAGAATATGGACTCAGTCTATGTTTAAAGAATACTCACTCAGCCAGTATTTTACCAGAGTATGGACTCAGCCTGTGTTCTAACAGAATACTCACACAGCCTGTTTTCTAACAGAATATGTACTCAGTCTATATTTAAAGAATACTCACTCACCTCAGTATTCTAACAGAACACTCACGTAGCCAGTGTTCTAACAGAATACTAACTCAGCCTGTGTTCTAACAGAATGTGGATTCAGATCCAAAATTACTAACTCAGTCTGTGTTCTAACAGAATGTGGACTCAGATTTTGTTCAAAAATTACTCAGTCTGTTTCTAACAGAATATGGTCTCAGTCTATGTTTAAAGAATACTCACTGAGCCAGTATTTTACCAGAGTATGGACTCAGCCTGTGTTCTAACAGAATACTCACACAGCCTGTGTTCTAACAGAATATGGACTCAGTCTATATTTAAAGAATACTCACTCACCTCAGTATTCTAACAGAACACTCACGTGGCCTGTGTTCTAACAGAACACTAACTCAGCCTGTTTTCTAACAGAATGTGGATTCAGATCAAAAATTACTAACGCAGTCTGTGTTCTAACAGAATATGGACTTAGATTTTGTTCAAAAATTACTCAGTCTGTGTTCTAACAGAATATGGACTCAGTCTATGTTTAAAGAATACTCACTCAGCCAATATTTTACCAGAGTATGGACTCAGCCTGTGTTCTAACAGAATACTCACACAGCCTGTGTTCTAACAGAATATGTACTCAGTCTATATTTAAAGAATACTCACTCACCTCAGTATTCCAACAGAACACTCACGTAGCCAGTGTTCTAACAGAATACTAACTCAGCCTGTGTTCTAACAGAATGTGGATTCAGATCAAATATTACTAACTCAGTCTGTGTTCTAACAGAATGTGGACGCAGATTTTGCTCAAAAATTATTCAGCCTGTGTTCTAACAGAATGTGGATTCAGATCAAAAATTACTAACTCAGTCTGTGTTCTAACAGAATGTGGACTCAGATTTTGTTCAAAAATTACTCAGTCTGTTTCTAACAGAATATGGTCTCAATCTATGTTTAAAGAATACTCACTCAGCCAGTATTTTACCAGAGTATGGACTCAGCCTGTGTTCTAACAGAATACTCACACAGCCTGTGTTCTAACAGAATATGTACTCAGTCTATATTTAAAGAATACTCACTCACCTCAGTATTCCAACAGAACACTCACGTAGCCAGTGTTCTAACAGAATACTAACTCAGCCTGTGTTCTAACAGAATGTGGATTCAGATCAAATATTACTAACTCAGTCTGTGTTCTAACAGAATGTGGACGCAGATTTTGCTCAAAAATTATTCAGCCTGTGTTCTAACAGAATGTGGATTCAGATCAAAAATTACTAACTCAGTCTGTGTTCTAACAGAATGTGGACTCAGATTTTGTTCAAAAATTACTCAGTCTGTTTCTAACAGAATATGGTCTCAATCTATGTTTAAAGAATACTCACTCAGCCAGTATTTTACCAGAGTATGGACTCAGCCTGTGTTCTAACAGAATACTCACACAGCCTGTGTTCTAACAGAATATGGACTCAGTCTATATTTAAAGAATACTCACTCACCTCAGTATTCTAACAGAACACTCCCGTAGGCTGTGTTCTAACAGAACACTAACTCAGCCTACTTTCTAACAGAATGTGGATTCAGATCAAATATTACTAACGCAGTCTGTGTTCTAACAGAATGTGGATTCAGATATTGTTCAAAATTTACTCAGTCTGTGTTCTAACAGAATATGGACTCAGTCTATGTTTAAAGAATACTCACTCAGCCAATATTTTACCAGAGTATGGACTCGGCCTGTGTTCTAACAGAATACTCACACAGCCTGTGTTCTAACAGAATATGGACTCAGTCTATATTTAAAGAATACTCACTCACCTCAGTATTCCTACAGAACACTCACGTAGCCAGTGTTCTAACAGAATACTAACTCAGCCTGTGTTCTAACAGAATGTGGATTCAGATCAAATATTACTAACTCAGTCAGTGTTCTAACAGAATGTGGACTCAGATATTGTTCAAAATTTACTCAGTCTGTGTTCTAACAGAATATGGACTAGTCTATGTTTAAAGAATACTCACTCAGCTCAGTGTTCTAACATAACACTCACTTAGCCTGTGTTATAACACAATGTGGTTTCAGATCAAAAATTACTAACTCAGTCTGTGTTCTAACAGAATGTGGACTCAGATTTTGTTCAGAAATTACTCAGTCTGTGTTCTAACAGAATATGGACTCAGTCTATGTTTAAAGAATACTCACTCAGCCAGTGTTCTACCAGAATATGGATTCAGACTATTTTCAAGAATACTCACTCAGCCTGTGTTCTAGCAGAACGCTCACTTAGCCTGTGTTCTAACAGAATGTGGACTCAGATATTGTTCAAAAATTACTAACTCAGTCTGTGTTCTAACAGAATTTGGACGCAGTCTCTGTTTAAAAAATACTCACTCACCTCAGTGTTCTAACAGAACACTCACGTAGCCTGTGTTCTAACAGAACACTAACTCAGCCTGTTTTCTAACAGAATGTGGATTCAGATCAAAAATTACTAACGCAGTCTGTGTTCTAACAGAATATGGACTTAGATTTTGTTCAAAAATTACTCAGTCTGTGTTCTAACAGAATATGGACTCAGTCTATGTTTAAAGAATACTCACTCAGCCAATATTTTACCAGAGTATGGACTCAGCCTGTGTTCTAACAGAATACTCACACAGCCTGTGTTCTAACAGAATATGTACTCAGTCTATATTTAAAGAATACTCACTCACCTCAGTATTCCAACAGAACACTCACGTAGCCAGTGTTCTAACAGAATACTAACTCAGCCTGTGTTCTAACAGAATGTGGATTCAGATCAAATATTACTAACCCAGTCTGTGTTCTAACAGAATGTGGACTCAGATTTTGTTCAAAAATTATTCAGCCTGTTTTCTAACAGAATGTGGATTCAGATCAATAATTACTAACTCAGTCTGTGTTCTAACAGAATGTGGGTTCAGATCAAAAATTACTAACTCAGTCTGTGTTCTAACAGAATATGAACTGAGATTTTGTTCAAAAATTACTCAGTCTGTGTTCTAACAGAATATGGACTAAGTCTATGTTTAAAGAATACTCACTCAGCTCAGTGTTCTAACATAACACTCACTTAGCCTGTGTTCTAACAGAATGTGGTTTCAGATCAAAAATTACTAACTCAGTCTGTGTTATAACAGAATGTGGACTCAGATTTTGTTCAAAAATTACTCAGTCTGTGTTCTAACAGAATATGGACTCAGTCTATGTTTAAAGAATACTCACTCAGCCAGTGTTCTACCATAATATGGATTCAGACTATTTTCAAGAATACTCACTCAGCCTGTGTTCTAGCAGAACGCTCACTTAGCCTGTGTTCTAACAGAATGTGGACTCAGATATTGTTCAAAAATTACTAACTCAGTCTGTGTTCTAACAGAATTTGGACGCAGTCTATGTTTAAAAAATACTCACTCACCTCAGTGTTCTAACAGAACACTCACGTAGCCTGTGTTCTAACAGAACACTAACTCAGCCTGTTTTCTAACAAAATGTGGATTCAGATCAAAAATTACTAACGCAGTCTGTGTTCTAACAGAATATGGACTTAGATTTTGTTCAAAAATTACTCAGTCTGTGTTCTAACAGAATATGGACTCAGTCTATGTTTAAAGAATACTCACTCAGCCAGTATTTTACCAGAGTATGGACTCAGCCTGTGTTCTAACAGAATACTCACACAGCCTGTTTTCTAACAGAATATTTACTCAGTCTATATTTAAAGAATACTCACTCACCTCAGTATTCTAACAGAACACTCACGTAGCCAGTGTTCTAACAGAATACTAACTCAGCCTGTGTTCTAACAGAATGTGGATTCAGATCCAAAATTACTAACTCAGTCTGTGTTCTAACAGAATGTGGACTCAGATTTTGTTCAAAAATTACTCAGTCTGTTTCTAACAGAATATGGTCTCAGTCTATGTTTAAAGAATACTCACTCAGCCAGTATTTTACCAGAGTATGGACTCAGCCTGTGTTCTAACAGAATACTCACACAGCCTGTGTTCTAACAGAATATGGACTCAGTCTATATTTAAAGAATACTCACTCACCTCAGTATTCTAACAGAACACTCACGTGGCCTGTGTTCTAACAGAACACTAACTCAGCCTGTTTTCTAACAGAATGTGGATTCAGATCAAAAATTACTAACGCAGTCTGTGTTCTAACAGAATATGGACTTAGATTTTGTTCAAAAATTACTCAGTCTGTGTTCTAACAGAATATGGACTCAGTCTATGTTTAAAGAATACTCACTCAGCCAATATTTTACCAGAGTATGGACTCAGCCTGTGTTCTAACAGAATACTCACACAGCCTGTGTTCTAACAGAATATGTACTCAGTCTATATTTAAAGAATACTCACTCACCTCAGTATTCCAACAGAACACTCACGTAGCCAGTGTTCTAACAGAATACTAACTCAGCCTGTGTTCTAACAGAATGTGGATTCAGATCAAATATTACTAACTCAGTCTGTGTTCTAACAGAATGTGGACGCAGATTTTGCTCAAAAATTATTCAGCCTGTGTTCTAACAGAATGTGGATTCAGATCAAAAATTACTAACTCAGTCTGTGTTCTAACAGAATGTGGACTCAGATTTTGTTCAAAAATTACTCAGTCTGTTTCTAACAGAATATGGTCTCAATCTATGTTTAAAGAATACTCACTCAGCCAGTATTTTACCAGAGTATGGACTCAGCCTGTGTTCTAACAGAATACTCACACAGCCTGTGTTCTAACAGAATATGTACTCAGTCTATATTTAAAGAATACTCACTCACCTCAGTATTCCAACAGAACACTCACGTAGCCAGTGTTCTAACAGAATACTAACTCAGCCTGTGTTCTAACAGAATGTGGATTCAGATCAAATATTACTAACTCAGTCTGTGTTCTAACAGAATGTGGACGCAGATTTTGCTCAAAAATTATTCAGCCTGTGTTCTAACAGAATGTGGATTCAGATCAAAAATTACTAACTCAGTCTGTGTTCTAACAGAATGTGGACTCAGATTTTGTTCAAAAATTACTCAGTCTGTTTCTAACAGAATATGGTCTCAATCTATGTTTAAAGAATACTCACTCAGCCAGTATTTTACCAGAGTATGGACTCAGCCTGTGTTCTAACAGAATACTCACACAGCCTGTGTTCTAACAGAATATGGACTCAGTCTATATTTAAAGAATACTCACTCACCTCAGTATTCTAACAGAACACTCCCGTAGCCTGTGTTCTAACAGAACACTAACTCAGCCTACTTTCTAACAGAATGTGGATTCAGATCAAATATTACTAACGCAGTCTGTGTTCTAACAGAATGTGGACTCAGATATTGTTCAAAATTTACTCAGTCTGTGTTCTAACAGAATATGGACTCAGTCTATGTTTAAAGAATACTCACTCAGCCAATATTTTACCAGAGTATGGACTCGGCCTGTGTTCTAACAGAATACTCACACAGCCTGTGTTCTAACAGAATATGGACTCAGTCTATATTAAAAGAATACTCACTCACCTCAGTATTCCTACAGAACACTCACGTAGCCAGTGTTCTAACAGAATACTAACTCAGCCTGTGTTCTAACAGAATGTGGATTCAGATCAAATATTACTAACTCAGTCAGTGTTCTAACAGAATGTGGACTCAGATATTGTTCAAAATTTACTCAGTCTGTGTTCTAACAGAATATGGACTAGTCTATGTTTAAAGAATACTCACTCAGCTCAGTGTTCTAACATAACACTCACTTAGCCTGTGTTCTAACACAATGTGGTTTCAGATCAAAAATTACTAACTCAGTCTGTGTTCTAACAGAATGTGGACTCAGATTTTGTTCAGAAATTACTCAGTCTGTGTTCTAACAGAATATGGACTCAGTCTATGTTTAAAGAATACTCACTCAGCCAGTGTTCTACCAGAATATGGATTCAGACTATTTTCAAGAATACTCACTCAGCCTGTGTTCTAGCAGAACGCTCACTTAGCCTGTGTTCTAACAGAATGTGGACTCAGATATTGTTCAAAAATTACTAACTCAGTCTGTGTTCTAACAGAATTTGGACGCAGTCTCTGTTTAAAAAATACTCACTCACCTCAGTGTTCTAACAGAACACTCACGTAGCCTGTGTTCTAACAGAACACTAACTCAGCCTGTTTTCTAACAAAATGTGGATTCAGATCAAAAATTACTAACGCAGTCTGTGTTCTAACAGAATATGGACTTAGATTTTGTTCAAAAATTACTCAGTCTGTGTTCCAACAGAATATGGACTCAGTCTATGTTTAAAGAATACTCACTCAGCCAGTATTTTACCAGAGTATGGACTCAGCCTGTGTTCTAACAGAATACTCACACAGCCTGTGTTCTAACAGAATATGTACTCAGTCTATATTTAAAGAATACTCACTCACCTCAGTATTCTAACAGAACACTCACGTAGCCAGTGTTCTAACAGAATACTAACTCAGCCTGTGTTCTAACAGAATGTGGACTCAGATTTTGTTCAAAAATTACTCATTCTGTTTCTAACAGAATATGGTCTCAGTCTATGTTTAAAGAATACTCACTCAGCCAGTATTTTACCAGAGTATGGACTCAGCCTGTGTTCTAACAGAATACTCACACAGCCTGTGTTCTAACAGTACATGGACTCAGTCTATATTTAAAGAATACTCACTCACCTCAGTATTCTAACAGAACACTCACGTAGCCTGTGTTCTAACAGAACACTAACTCAGCCTGTTTTCTAACAGAATGTGGATTCAGATCAAAAATTACTAACGCAGTCTGTGTTCTAACAGAATATGGACTTAGATTTTGTTCAAAAATTACTCAGCCTGTGTTCTAACAGAATATGGACTCTGTCTATATTTAAAGAATACTCACTCACCTCAGTATTCCAACAGAACACTCACGTAGCCAGTGTTCTAACAGAATACTAACTCAGCCTGTGTTCTAACAGAATGTGGATTCAAATCAAATATTACTAACCCAGTCTGTGTTCTAACAGAATGTGGACTCAGATTTTGTTGAAAAATTATTCAACCTGTTTTCTAACAGAATGTGGATTCAGATCAATAATTACTAACTCAGTCTGTGTTCTAACAGAATGTGGGTTCAGATCAAAAATTACTAACTCAGTCTGTGTTCTAACAGAATATGAACTGAGATTTTGTTCAAAAATTACTCAGTCTGTGTTCTAACAGAATATGGACTAAGTCTATGTTTAAAGAATACTCACTCAGCTCAGTGTTCTAACATAACACTCACTTAGCCTGTGTTCTAACAGAATGTGGTTTCAGATCAAAAATTACTAACTCAGTCTGTGTTCTAACAGAATGTGGACTCAGATTTTGTTCAAAAATTACTCAGTCTGTGTTCTAACAGAATATGGACTCAGTCTATGTTTAAAGAATACTCACTCAGCCAGTGTTCTACCAGAATATGGATTCAGACTATTTTCAAGAATACTCACTCAGCCTGTGTTCTAGCAGAACGCTCACTTAGCCTGTGTTCTAACAGAATGTGGACTCAGATATTGTTCAAAAATTACTAACTCAGTCTGTGTTCTAACAGAATTTGGACGCAGTCTCTGTTTAAAAAATACTCACTCACCTCAGTGTTCTAACAGAACAATCACGTAGCCTGTGTTCTAACAGAACACTAACTCAGCCTGTTTTCTAACAAAATGTGGATTCAGATCAAAAATTACTAACGCAGTCTGTGTTCTAACAGAGTATGGACTTAGATTTTGTTCAAAAATTACTCAGTCTGTGTTTTAACAGAATATGGACTCAGTCTATGTTTAAAGAATACTCACTCAGCCAATATTTTACCAGAGTATGGACTCAGCCTGTGTTCTAACAGAATACTCACACAGCCTGTGTTCTAACAGAATATGGACTCAGTCTATATTTAAAGAATACTGACTCACCTCAGTATTCCAACAGAACCCTCACGTAGCCAGTGTTCTAACAGAATACTAACTCAGCCTGTGTTCTAACAGAATGTGGATTCAGATCAAATATTACTAACTCAGTCTGTGTTCTAACAGAATGTGGACGCAGATTTTGTTCAAAAATTATTCAGCCTGTGTTCTAACAGAATGTGGATTCAAATCAAAAATTACTAACTCAGTCTGTGTTCTAACAGAATATGGACTCAGTCTATGTTTAAAGAATACTCACTCAGCCAATATTTTACCAGAGTATGGACTCAGCCTGTGTTCTAACAGAATACTCACACAGCCTGTGTTCTAACAATATATGGACTCAGTCTATATTTAAAGAATACTCACTCACCTCAGTATTCTAACAGAACACTCACGTAGCCAGTGTTCTAAGAGAATACTAACTCATCCTGTGTTCTAACAGAATGTGGATTCAGATCAAAAATTACTAACTCAGTCTGTGTTCTAACAGAATGTGGACTCAGATTTTGTTCAAAAATTACTCAGTCTGTTTCTAACAGAATATGGTCTCAATCTATGTTTAAAGAATACTCACTCAGCCAGTATTTTACCAGAGTATGGACTCAGCCTGTGTTCTAACAGAATACTCACACAGCCTGTGTTCTAACAGAATATGGACTCAGTCTATATTTAAAGAATACTCACTCACCTCAGTATTCTAACAGAACACTCACGTAGCCTGTGTTCTAACAGAACACTAACTCAGCCTGCTTTCTAACAGAATGTGGATTCAGATCAAATATTACTAACGCAGTCTGTGTTCTAACAGAATGTGGACTCAGATATTGTTCAAAATTTACTCAGTCTGTGTTCTAACAGAATATGGACTCAGTCTATGTTTAAAGAATACTCACTCAGCCAATATTTTACCAGAGTATGGACTCGGCCTGTGTTCTAACAGAATACTCACACAGCCTGTGTTCTAACAGAATATGGACTCAGTCTATATTTAAAGAATACTCACTCACCTCAGTATTCCTACAGAACACTCACGTAGCCAGTGTTCTAACAGAATACTAACTCAGCCTGTGTTCTAACAGAATGTGGATTCAGATCAAATATTACTAACTCAGTCAGTGTTCTAACAGAATGTGGACTCAGATTTTGTTCAAAAATTACTCAGTCTGTGTTCTAACAGAATATGGACTAAGTCTATGTTTAAAGAATACTCACTCAGCTCAGTGTTCTAACATAACACTCACTTAGCCTGTGTTCTAACAGAATGTGGTTTCAGATCAAAAATTACTAACTCAGTCTGTGTTCTAACAGAATGTGGACTCAGATTTTGTTCAAAAATTACTCAGTCTGTGTTCTAACAGAATATGGACTCAGTCTATGTTTAAAGAATACTCACTCAGCCAGTGTTCTACCAGAATATGGATTCAGACAATTTTCAAGAATACTCACTCAGCCTGTGTTCTAGCAGAACGCTCACTTAGCCTGTGTTCTAACAGAATGTGGACTCAGATATTGTTCAAAAATTACTAACTCAGTCTGTGTTCTAACAGAATTTGGACGCAGTCTCTGTTTAAAAAATACTCACTCACCTCAGTATTCTAACAGAACACTCACGTAGCCTGTGTTCTAACAGAACACTAACTCAGCCTGTTTTCTAACAAAATGTGGATTCAGATCAAAAATTACTAACGCAGTCTGTGTTCTAACAGAATATGGACTTAGATTTTGTTCAAAAATTACTCAGTCTGTGTTCTAACAGAATATGGACTCAGTCTATGTTTAAAGAATACTCACTCAGCCAGTATTTTACCAGAGTATGGACTCAGCCTGTGTTCTAACAGAATACTCACACAGCCTGTGTTCTAACAGAATATGTACTCAGTCTATATTTAAAGAATACTCACTCACCTCAGTATTCTAACAGAACACTCACGTAGCCAGTGTTCTAACAGAATACTAACTCAGCCTGTGTTCTAACAGAATGTGGACTCAGATTTTGTTCAAAAATTACTCAGTCTGTTTCTAACAGAATATGGAATCAGTCTATGTTTAAAATATACTCACTCAGCCAATATTTTACCAGAGTATGGACTCAGCCTGTGTTCTAACAGAATACTCACACAGCCTGTGTTCTAACAGAATATGGACTCAGTCTATATTTAAAGAATACTCACTCACCTCAGTATTCCAACAGAACACTCACGTAGCCAGTGTTCTAACAGAATACTAACTCAGCCTGTGTTCTAACAGAATGTGGATTCAGATCAAATATTACTAACTCAGTCTGTGTTCTAACAGAATGTGGACTCAGAATTTGTTCAAAAATTATTCAGCCTGTGTTCTAACAGAATGTGGATTCAGATCAAAAATTACTAACTCAGTCTGTGTTCTAACAGAATGTGGGTTCAGATCAAAAATTACTAACTCAGTCTGTGTTTTGAAGAATATGAACTCAGATTTTGTTCAAAAATTACTAAGTCTGTGTTCTAACAGAATATGGACTCAGTCTATATTTAAAGAATACTCACTCACCTCAGTATTCTAACAGAACACTCACGTAGCCAGTGTTCTAACAGAATACTAACTCAGCCTGTGTTCTAACAGAATGTGGATTCAGATCAAAAATTACAAACGCAGTCTGTGTTCTAACAGCATATGGACTTAGATTTTGTTCAAAAATTACTCAGTCTGTGTTCTAACAGAATATGGACTCAGTCTATGTTTAAAGAATACTCACTCAGCCAATATTTTACCAGAGTATGGACTCGGCCTGTGTTCTAACAGAATACTCTCACAGCCTGTGTTCTAACAGAATATGGACTCAGTCTATATTTAAAGAATACTCACTCACCTCAGTATTCCTACAGAACACTCACTTAGCCAGTGTTCTAACAGAATACTAACTCAGCCTGTGTTCTAACAGAATGTGGATTCAGTTCAAAAATTACTAACTCAGTCTGTGTTCTAACAGAATGTGGACTCAGATTTTGTTCAAAAATTACTCAGTCTGTTTCTAACAGAATATGGTCTCAATCTATGTTTAAAGAATACTCACTCAGCCAGTATTTTACCAGAGTATGGACTCAGCCTGTGTTCTAACAGAATACTCACACAGCCTGTGTTCTAACAGAATATGGACTCAGTCTATATTTAAAGAATACTCACTCACCTCAGTATTCTAACAGAACACTCACGTAGCCTGTGTTCTAACAGAACACTAACTCAGCCTGCTTTCTAACAGAATGTGGATTCAGATCAAATATTACTAACGCAGTCTGTGTTCTAACAGAATGTGGACTCAGATATTGTTCAAAATTTACTCAGTCTGTGTTCTAACAGAATATGGACTCAGTCTATGTTTAAAGAATACTCACTCAGCCAATATTTTACCAGAGTATGGACTCGGCCTGTGTTCTAACAGAATACTCACACAGCCTGTGTTCTAACAGAATATGGACTCAGTCTATATTTAAAGAATACTCACTCACCTCAGTATTCCTACAGAACACTCACGTAGCCAGTGTTCTAACAGAATACTAACTCAGCCTGTGTTCTAACAGAATGTGGATTCAGATCAAATATTACTAACTCAGTCAGTGTTCTAACAGAATGTGGACTCAGATTTTGTTCAAAAATTACTCAGTCTGTGTTCTAACAGAATATGGACTAAGTCTATGTTTAAAGAATACTCACTCAGCTCAGTGTTCTAACATAACACTCACTTAGCCTGTGTTCTAACAGAATGTGGTTTCAGATCAAAAATTACTAACTCAGTCTGTGTTCTAACAGAATGTGGACTCAGATTTTGTTCAAAAATTACTCAGTCTGTGTTCTAACAGAATATGGACTCAGTCTATGTTTAAAGAATACTCACTCACCTCAGTGTTCTAACAGAACACTCACGTAGCCAGTGTTCTAACAGAATACTAACTCAGCCTGTGTTCTAACAGAATGTGGACTCAGATTTTGTTCAAAAATTACTCAGTCTGTTTCTAACAGAATATGGAGTCAGTCTATGTTTAAAGAATACTCACTCAACCAGTATTTTACCAGAGTATGGACTCAGCCTGTGTTCTAACAGAATACTCACACAGCCTGTGTTCTAACAGAATATGGACTCAGTCTATATTTAAAGAATACTCACTCACCTCAGTTTTCTAACAGAACACTCACGTACCCTGTGTTCTAACAGAACACTAACTCAGCCTGTTTTCTAACAGAATGTGGATTCAGATCAAAAATTACTAACGCAGTCTGTGTTCTAACAGAATATGGACTTAGATTTTGTTCAAAAATTACTCAGTCTGTGTTCTAACAGAATATGGACTCAGTCTATGTTTAAAGAATACTCACTCAGCCAATATTTTACCAGAGTATGGACTCAGCCTGTGTTCTAACAGAATACTCACACAGCCTGTGTTCTAACAGAATATGGACTCAGTCTATATTTAAAGAACACTCACTCACCTCAGTATTCCAACAGAACACTCACGTAGCCGGTGTTCTAACAGAATAATAACTCAGCCTGTGTTCTAACAGAATGTGGATTCAGATCAAATATTACTAACTCAGTCTGTGTTCTAACAGAATGTGGACGCAGATTTTGCTCAAAAATTATTCAGCCTGTGTTCTAACAGAATGTGGATTCAGATCAAAAATTACTAACTCAGTCTGTGTTCTAACAGAATGTGGACTCAGATTTTGTTCAAAAATTACTCAGTCTGTTTCTAACAGAATATGGTCTCAATCTATGTTTAAAGAATACTCACTCAGCCAGTATTTTACCAGAGTATGGACTCAGCCTGTGTTCTAACAGAATACTCACACAGCCTGTGTTCTAACAGAATATGGACTCAGTCTATATTTAAAGAATACTCACTCACCTCAGTATTCTAACAGAACACTCACGTAGCCTGTGTTCTAACAGAACACTAACTCAGCCTATTTCTAACAGAATGTGGATTCAGATCAAATATTACTAACGCAGTCTGTGTTCTAACAGAATGTGGACTCAGATATTGTTCAAAATTTACTCAGTCTGTGTTCTAACAGAATATGGACTCAGTCTATGTTTAAAGAATACTCACTCAGCCAATATTTTACCAGAGTATGGACTCGGCCTGTGTTCTAACAGAATACTCACACAGCCTGTGTTCTAACAGAATATGGACTCAGTCTATATTTAAAGAATACTCACTCACCTCAGTATTCCTACAGAACACTCACGTAGCCAGTGTTCTAACAGAATACTAACTCAGCCTGTGTTCTAACAGAATGTGGATTCAGATCAAATATTACTAACTCAGTCAGTGTTCTAACAGAATGTGGACTCAGATATTGTTCAAAATTTACTCAGTCTGTGTTCTAACAGAATATGGACTAGTCTATGTTTAAAGAATACTCACTCAGCTCAGTGTTCTAACATAACACTCACTTAGCCTGTGTTATAACACAATGTGGTTTCAGATCAAAAATTACTAACTCAGTCTGTGTTCTAACAGAATGTGGACTCAGATTTTGTTCAGAAATTACTCAGTCTGTGTTCTAACAGAATATGGACTCAGTCTATGTTTAAAGAATACTCACTCAGCCAGTGTTCTACCAGAATATGGATTCAGACTATTTTCAAGAATACTCTCTCAGCCTGTGTTCTAGCAGAACGCTCACTTAGCCTGTGTTCTAACAGAATGTGGACTCAGATATTGTTCAAAAATTACTAACTCAGTCTGTGTTCTAACAGAATTTGGACGCAGTCTCTGTTTAAAAAATACTCACTCACCTCAGTGTTCTAACAGAACACTCACGTAGCCTGTGTTCTAACAGAACACTAACTCAGCCTGTTTTCTAACAAAATGTGGATTCAGATCAAAAATTACTAACGCAGTCTGTGTTCTAACAGAATATGGACTTAGATTTTGTTCAAAAATTACTCAGTCTGTGTTCCAACAGAATATGGACTCAGTCTATGTTTAAAGAATACTCACTCAGCCAGTATTTTACCAGAGTATGGACTCAGCCTGTGTTCTAACAGAATACTCACACAGCCTGTGTTCTAACAGAATATGTACTCAGTCTATATTTAAAGAATACTCACTCACCTCAGTATTCTAACAGAACACTCACGTAGCCAGTGTTCTAACAGAATACTAACTCAGCCTGTGTTCTAACAGAATGTGGACTCAGATTTTGTTCAAAAATTACTCATTCTCTTTCTAACAGAATATGGTCTCAGTCTATGTTTAAAGAATACTCACTCAGCCAGTATTTTACCAGAGTATGGACTCAGCCTGTGTTCTAACAGAATACTCACACAGCCTGTGTTCTAACAGTACATGGACTCAGTCTATATTTAAAGAATACTCACTCACCTCAGTATTCTAACAGAACACTCACGTAGCCTGTGTTCTAACAGAACACTAACTCAGCCTGTTTTCTAAGAGAATGTGGATTCAGATCAAAAATTACTAACGCAGTCTGTGTTCTAACAGAATATGGACTTAGATTTTGTTCAAAAATTACTCAGCCTGTGTTCTAACAGAATATGGACTGTGTCTATATTTAAAGAATACTCACTCACCTCAGTATTCCAACAGAACACTCACGTAGCCAGTGTTCTAACAGAATACTAACTCAGCCTGTGTTCTAACAGAATGTGGATTCAGATCAAATATTACTAACCCAGTCTGTGTTCTAACAGAATGTGGACTCAGATTTTGTTGAAAAATTATTCAGCCTGTTTTCTAACAGAATGTGGATTCAGATCAATAATTACTAACTCAGTCTGTGTTCTAACAGAATGTGGGTTCAGATCAAAAATTACTAACTCAGTCTGTGTTCTAACAGAATATGAACTGAGATTTTGTTCAAAAATTACTCAGTCTGTGTTCTAACAGAATATGGACTAAGTCTATGTTTAAAGAATACTCACTCAGCTCAGTGTTCTAACATAACACTCACTTAGCCTGTGTTCTAACAGAATGTGGTTTCAGATCAAAAATTACTAACTCAGTCTGTGTTCTAACAGAATGTGGACTCAGATTTTGTTCAAAAATTACTCAGTCTGTGTTCTAACAGAATATGGACTCTGTCTATGTTTAAAGAATACTCACTCAGCCAGTGTTCTACCAGAATATGGATTGAGACTATTTTCAAGAATACTCACTCAGCCTGTGTTCTAGCAGAACGCTCACTTAGCCTGTGTTCTAACAGAATGTGGACTCAGATATTGTTCAAAAATTACTAACTCAGTCTGTGTTCTAACAGAATTTGGACGCAGTCTCTGTTTAAAAAATACTCACTCACCTCAGTGTTCTAACAGAACACTCACGTAGCCTGTGTTCTAACAGAACACTAACTCAGCCTGTTTTCTAACAAAATGTGGATTCAGATCAAAAATTACTAACGCAGTCTGTGTTCTAACAGAATATGGACTTAGATTTTGTTCAAAAATTACTCAGTCTGTGTTCCAACAGAATATGGACTCAGTCTATGTTTAAAGAATACTCACTCAGCCAGTATTTTACCAGAGTATGGACTCAGCCTGTGTTCTAACAGAATACTCACACAGCCTGTGTTCTAACAGAATATGTACTCAGTCTATATTTAAAGAATACTCACTCACCTCAGTATTCTAACAGAACACTCACGTAGCCAGTGTTCTAACAGAATACTAACTCAGCCTGTGTTCTAACAGAATGTGGACTCAGATTTTGTTCAAAAATTACTCATTCTCTTTCTAACAGAATATGGTCTCAGTCTATGTTTAAAGAATACTCACTCAGCCAGTATTTTACCAGAGTATGGACTCAGCCTGTGTTCTAACAGAATACTCACACAGCCTGTGTTCTAACAGCACATGGACTCAGTCTATATTTAAAGAATACTCACTCACCTCAGTATTCTAACAGAACACTCACGTAGCCTGTGTTCTAACAGAACACTAACTCAGCCTGTTTTCTAAGAGAATGTGGATTCAGATCAAAAATTACTAACGCAGTCTGTGTTCTAACAGAATATGGACTTAGATTTTGTTCAAAAATTACTCAGCCTGTGTTCTAACAGAATATGGACTGTGTCTATATTTAAAGAATACTCACTCACCTCAGTATTCCAACAGAACACTCACGTAGCCAGTGTTCTAACAGAATACTAACTCAGCCTGTGTTCTAACAGAATGTGGATTCAGATCAAATATTACTAACCCAGTCTGTGTTCTAACAGAATGTGGACTCAGATTTTGTTGAAAAATTATTCAGCCTGTTTTCTAACAGAATGTGGATTCAGATCAATAATTACTAACTCAGTCTGTGTTCTAACAGAATGTGGGTTCAGATCAAAAATTACTAACTCAGTCTGTGTTCTAACAGAATATGAACTGAGATTTTGTTCAAAAATTACTCAGTCTGTGTTCTAACAGAATATGGACTAAGTCTATGTTTAAAGAATACTCACTCAGCTCAGTGTTCTAACATAACTCTCACTTAGCCTGTGTTCTAACAGAATGTGGTTTCAGATCAAAAATTACTAACTCAGTCTGTGTTCTAACAGAATGTGGACTCAGATTTTGTTCAAAAATTACTCAGTCTGTGTTCTAACAGAATATGGACTCTGTCTATGTTTAAAGAATACTCACTCAGCCAGTGTTCTACCAGAATATGGATTCAGACTATTTTCAAGAATACTCACTCAGCCTGTGTTCTAGCAGAACGCTCACTTAGCCTGTGTTCTAACAGAATGTGGACTCAGATATTGTTCAAAAATTACTAACTCAGTCTGTGTTCTAACAGAATTTGGACGCAGTCTCTGTTTAAAAAATACTCACTCACCTCAGTGTTCTAACAGAACACTCACGTAGCCTGTGTTCTAACAGAACACTAACTCAGCCTGTTTTCTAACAAAATGTGGATTCAGATCAAAAATTACTAACGCAGTCTGTGTTCTAACAGAATATGGACTTAGATTTTGTTCAAAAATTACTCAGTCTGTGTTTTAACAGAATATGGACTCAGTCTATGTTTAAAGAATACTCACTCAGCCAATATTTTACCAGAGTATGGACTCAGCCTGTGTTCTAACAGAATACTCACACAGTCTGTGTTCTAACAGAATATGGACTCAGTCTATATTTAAAGAATACTGACTCACCTCAGTATTCCAACAGAACCCTCACGTAGCCAGTGTTCTAACAGAATACTAACTCAGCCTGTGTTCTAACAGAATGTGGATTCAGATCAAATATTACTAACTCAGTCTGTGTTCTAACAGAATGTGGACGCAGATTTTGTTCAAAAATTATTCAGCCTGTGTTCTAACAGAATGTGGATTCAGATCAAAAATTACTAACTCAGTCTGTGTTCTAACAGAATATGGACTCAGTCTATGTTTAAAGAATACTCACTCAGCCAATATTTTACCAGAGTATGGACTCAGCCTGTGTTCTAACAGAATACTCACACAGCCTGTGTTCTAACAGTATATGGACTCAGTCTATATTTAAAGAATACTCACTCACCTCAGTATTCTAACAGAAAACTCACCTAGCCTGTGTTCTAACAGAACACTAACTCAGCCTGTGTTCTAACAGAATATGGACTCAGTCTATATTTAAAGAATACTCACTCACCTCAGTATTCCAACAGAACACTCACGTAGCCAGTGTTCTAACAGAATACTAACTCAGCCTGTGTTCTAACAGAATGTGGATTCAGATCAAATATTACTAACTCAGTCTGTGTTCTAACAGAATGTGGACTCAGAATTTGTTCAAAAATTATTCAGCCTGTGTTCTAACAGAATGTGGATTCAGATCAAAAATTACTAACTCAGTCTGTGTTCTAACAGAATGTGGGTTCAGATCAAAAATTACTAACTCAGTCTGTGTTTTGAAGAATATGAACTCAGATTTTGTTCAAAAATTACTAAGTCTGTGTTCTAACAGAATATGGACTCAGTCTATATATAAAGAATACTCACTCACCTCAGTATTCTAACAGAACACTCACGTAGCCAGTGTTCTAACAGAATACTAACTCAGCCTGTGTTCTAACAGAATGTGGATTCAGATCAAAAATTACAAACGCAGTCTGTGTTCTAACAGCATATGGACTTAGATTTTGTTCAAAAATTACTCAGTCTGTGTTCTAACAGAATATGGACTCAGTCTATGTTTAAAGAATACTCACTCAGCCAATATTTTACCAGAGTATGGACTCGGCCTGTGTTCTAACAGAATACTCTCACAGCCTGTGTTCTAACAGAATATGGACTCAGTCTATATTTAAAGAATACTCACTCACCTCAGTATTCCTACAGAACACTCACTTAGCCAGTGTTCTAACAGAATACTAACTCAGCCTGTGTTCTAACAGAATGTGGATTCAGTTCAAAAATTACTAACTCAGTCTGTGTTCTAACAGAATGTGGACTCAGATTTTGTTCAAAAATTACTCAGTCTGTTTCTAACAGAATATGGTCTCAATCTATGTTTAAAGAATACTCACTCAGCCAGTATTTTACCAGAGTATGGACTCAGCCTGTGTTCTAACAGAATACTCACACAGCCTGTGTTCTAACAGAATATGGACTCAGTCTATATTTAAAGAATACTCACTCACCTCAGTATTCTAACAGAACACTCACGTAGCCTGTGTTCTAACAGAACACTAACTCAGCCTGCTTTCTAACAGAATGTGGATTCAGATCAAATATTACTAACGCAGTCTGTGTTCTAACAGAATGTGGACTCAGATATTGTTCAAAATTTACTCAGTCTGTGTTCTAACAGAATATGGACTCAGTCTATGTTTAAAGAATACTCACTCAGCCAATATTTTACCAGAGTATGGACTCGGCCTGTGTTCTAACAGAATACTCACACAGCCTGTGTTCTAACAGAATATGGACTCAGTCTATATTTAAAGAATACTCACTCACCTCAGTATTCCTACAGAACACTCACGTAGCCAGTGTTCTAACAGAATACTAACTCAGCCTGTGTTCTAACAGAATGTGGATTCAGATCAAATATTACTAACTCAGTCAGTGTTCTAACAGAATGTGGACTCAGATTTTGTTCAAAAATTACTCAGTCTGTGTTCTAACAGAATATGGACTAAGTCTATGTTTAAAGAATACTCACTCAGCTCAGTGTTCTAACATAACACTCACTTAGCCTGTGTTCTAACAGAATGTGGTTTCAGATCAAAAATTACTAACTCAGTCTGTGTTCTAACAGAATGTGGACTCAGATTTTGTTCAAAAATTACTCAGTCTGTGTTCTAACAGAATATGGACTCAGTCTATGTTTAAAGAATACTCACTCACCTCAGTGTTCTAACAGAACACTCACGTAGCCAGTGTTCTAACAGAATACTAACTCAGCCTGTGTTCTAACAGAATGTGGACTCAGATTTTGTTCAAAAATTACTCAGTCTGTTTCTAACAGAATATGGAGTCAGTCTATGTTTAAAGAATACTCACTCAACCAGTATTTTACCAGAGTATGGACTCAGCCTGTGTTCTAACAGAATACTCACACAGCCTGTGTTCTAACAGAATATGGACTCAGTCTATATTTAAAGAATACTCACTCACCTCAGTTTTCTAACAGAACACTCACGTACCCTGTGTTCTAACAGAACACTAACTCAGCCTGTTTTCTAACAGAATGTGGATTCAGATCAAAAATTACTAACGCAGTCTGTGTTCTAACAGAATATGGACTTAGATTTTGTTCAAAAATTACTCAGTCTGTGTTCTAACAGAATATGGACTCAGTCTATGTTTAAAGAATACTCACTCAGCCAATATTTTACCAGAGTATGGACTCAGCCTGTGTTCTAACAGAATACTCACACAGCCTGTGTTCTAACAGAATATGGACTCAGTCTATATTTAAAGAATACTCACTCACATCAGTATTCCAACAGAACACTCACGTAGCCGGTGTTCTAACAGAATACTAACTCAGCCTGTGTTCTAACAGAATGTGGATTCAGATCAAATATTACTAACTCAGTCTGTGTTCTAACAGAATGTGGACGCAGATTTTGCTCAAAAATTATTCAGCCTGTGTTCTAACAGAATGTGGATTCAGATCAAAAATTACTAACTCAGTCTGTGTTCTAACAGAATGTGGACTCAGATTTTGTTCAAAAATTACTCAGTCTGTTTCTAACAGAATATGGTCTCAATCTATGTTTAAAGAATACTCACTCAGCCAGTATTTTACCAGAGTATGGACTCAGCCTGTGTTCTAACAGAATACTCACACAGCCTGTGTTCTAACAGAATATGGACTCAGTCTATATTTAAAGAATACTCACTCACCTCAGTATTCTAACAGAACACTCACGTAGCCTGTGTTCTAACAGAACACTAACTCAGCCTGCTTTCTAACAGAATGTGGATTCAGATCAAATATTACTAACGCAGTCTGTGTTCTAACAGAATGTGGACTCAGATATTGTTCAAAATTTACTCAGTCTGTGTTCTAACAGAATATGGACTCAGTCTATGTTTAAAGAATACTCACTAAGCCAATATTTTACCAGAGTATGGACTCGGCCTGTGTTCTAACAGAATACTCACACAGCCTGTGTTCTAACAGAATATGGACTCAGTCTATATTTAAAGAATACTCACTCACCTCAGTATTCCTACAGAACACTCACGTAGCCAGTGTTCTAACAGAATACTAACTCAGCCTGTGTTCTAACAGAATGTGGATTCAGATCAAATATTACTAACTCAGTCAGTGTTCTAACAGAATGTGGACTCAGATATTGTTCAAAATTTACTCAGTCTGTGTTCTAACAGAATATGGACTAGTCTATGTTTAAAGAATACTCACTCAGCTCAGTGTTCTAACATAACACTCACTTAGCCTGTGTTATAACAGAATGTGGTTTCAGATCAAAAATTACTAACTCAGTCTGTGTTCTAACAGAATGTGGACTCAGATTTTGTTCAGAAATTACTCAGTCTGTGTTCTAACAGAATATGGACTCAGTCTATGTTTAAAGAATACTCACTCAGCCAGTGTTCTACCAGAATATGGATTCAGACTATTTTCAAGAATACTCACTCAGCCTGTGTTCTAGCAGAACGCTCACTTAGCCTGTGTTCTAACAGAATGTGGACTCAGATATTGTTCAAAAATTACTAACTCAGTCTGTGTTCTAACAGAATTTGGACGCAGTCTCTGTTTAAAAAATACTCACTCACCTCAGTGTTCTAACAGAACACTCACGTAGCCTGTGTTCTAACAGAACACTAACTCAGCCTGTTTTCTAACAAAATGTGGATTCAGATCAAAAATTACTAACGCAGTCTGTGTTCTAACAGAATATGGACTTAGATTTTGTTCAAAAATTACTCAGTCTGTGTTCCAACAGAATATGGACTCAGTCTATGTTTAAAGAATACTCACTCAGCCAGTATTTTACCAGAGTATGGACTCAGCCTGTGTTCTAACAGAATACTCACACAGCCTGTGTTCTAACAGAATATGTACTCAGTCTATATTTAAAGAATACTCACTCACCTCAGTATTCTAACAGAACACTCACGTAGCCAGTGTTCTAACAGAATACTAACTCAGCCTGTGTTCTAACAGAATGTGGACTCAGATTTTGTTCAAAAATTACTCATTCTGTTTCTAACAGAATATGGTCTCAGTCTATGTTTAAAGAATACTCACTCAGCCAGTATTTTACCAGAGTATGGACTCAGCCTGTGTTCTAACAGAATACTGACACAGCCTGTGTTCTAACAGTACATGGACTCAGTCTATATTTAAAGAATACTCACTCACCTCAGTATTCTAACAGAACACTCACGTAGCCTGTGTTCTAACAGAACACTAACTCAGCCTGTTTTCTAAGAGAATGTGGATTCAGATCAAAAATTACTAACGCAGTCTGTGTTCTAACAGAATATGGACTTAGATTTTGTTCAAAAATTACTCAGCCTGTGTTCTAACAGAATATGGACTGTGTCTATATTTAAAGAATACTCACTCACCTCAGTATTCCAACAGAACACTCACGTAGCCAGTGTTCTAACAGAATACTAACTCAGCCTGTGTTCTAACAGAATGTGGATTCAGATCAAATATTACTAACCCAGTCTGTGTTCTAACAGAATGTGGACTCAGATTTTGTTGAAAAATTATTCAGCCTGTTTTCTAACAGAATGTGGATTCAGATCAATAATTACTAACTCAGTCTGTGTTCTAACAGAATGTGGGTTCAGATCAAAAATTACTAACTCAGTCTGTGTTCTAACAGAATATGAACTGAGATTTTGTTCAAAAATTACTCAGTCTGTGTTCTAACAGAATATGGACTAAGTCTATGTTTAAAGAATACTCACTCAGCTCAGTGTTCTAACATAACACTCACTTAGCCTGTGTTCTAACAGAATGTGGTTTCAGATCAAAAATTACTAACTCAGTCTGTGTTCTAACAGAATGTGGACTCAGATTTTGTTCAAAAATTACTCAGTCTGTGTTCTAACAGAATATGGACTCTGTCTATGTTTAAAGAATACTCACTCAGCCAGTGTTCTACCAGAATATGGATTCAGACTATTTTCAAGAATACTCACTCAGCCTGTGTTCTAGCAGAACGCTCACTTAGCCTGTGTTCTAACAGAATGTGGACTCAGATATTGTTCAAAAATTACTAACTCAGTCTGTGTTCTAACAGAATTTGGACGCAGTCTCTGTTTAAAAAATACTCACTCACCTCAGTGTTCTAACAGAACAATCACGTAGCCTGTGTTCTAACAGAACACTAACTCAGCCTGTTTTCTAACAAAATGTGGATTCAGATCAAAAATTACTAACGCAGTCTGTGTTCTAACAGAATATGGACTTAGATTTTGTTCAAAAATTACTCAGTCTGTGTTTTAACAGAATATGGACTCAGTCTATGTTTAAAGAATACTCACTCAGCCAATATTTTACCAGAGTATGGACTCAGCCTGTGTTCTAACAGAATACTCACACAGTCTGTGTTCTAACAGAATATGGACTCAGTCTATATTTAAAGAATACTGACTCACCTCAGTATTCCAACAGAACCCTCACGTAGCCAGTGTTCTAACAGAATACTAACTCAGCCTGTGTTCTAACAGAATGTGGATTCAGATCAAATATTACTAACTCAGTCTGTGTTCTAACAGAATGTGGACGCAGATTTTGTTCAAAAATTATTCAGCCTGTGTTCTAACAGAATGTGGATTCAGATCAAAAATTACTAACTCAGTCTGTGTTCTAACAGAATATGGACTCAGTCTATGTTTAAAGAATACTCACTCAGCCAATATTTTACCAGAGTATGGACTCAGCCTGTGTTCTAACAGAATACTCACACAGCCTGTGTTCTAACAGTATATGGACTCAGTCTATATTTAAAGAATACTCACTCACCTCAGTATTCTAACAGAAAACTCACCTAGCCTGTGTTCTAACAGAACACTAACTCAGCCTGTTTTCTAACAGAATGTGGATTCAGATCAAAAATTACTAACGCAGTCTGTGTTCTAACAGAATATGGACTTAGATTTTGTTCAAAAATTACTCAGTCTGTGTTCTAACAGAATATGGACTCAGTCTATGTTTAAAGAATACTCACTCAGCCAATATTTTACCAGAGTATGGACTCAGCCTGTGTTCTAACAGAATACTCACACAGCCTGTGTTCCAACAGAATATGGACTCAGTCTATATTTAAAGAATACTCACTCACCTCAGTATTCCAACAGAACACTCACGTAGCCAGTGTTCTAACAGAATACTAACTCAGCCTGTGTTCTAACAGAATGTGGATTCAGATCAAATATTACTAACCCAGTCTGTGTTCTAACAGAATGTGGACTCAGATTTTGTTCAAAAATTATTCAGCCTGTTTTCTAACAGAATGTGGATTCAGATCAATAATTACTAACTCAGTCTGTGTTCTAACAGAATGTGGGTTCAGATCAAAAATTACTAACTCAGTCTGTGTTCTAACAGAATATGAACTGAGATTTTGTTCAAAAATTACTCAGTCTGTGTTCTAACAGAATATGGACTAAGTCTATGTTTAAAGAATACTCACTCAGCTCAGTGTTCTAACATAACACTCACTTAGCCTGTGTTCTAACAGAATGTGGTTTCACATCAAAAATTACTAACTCAGTCTGTGTTATAACAGAATGTGGACTCAGATTTAGTTCAAAAATTACTCAGTCTGTGTTCTAACAGAATATGGACTCAGTCTATGTTTAAAGAATACTCACTCAGCCAGTGTTCTACCAGAATATGGATTCAGACTATTTTCAAGAATACTCACTCAGCCTGTGTTCTAGCAGAACGCTCACTTAGCCTGTGTTCTAACAGAATGTGGACTCAGATATTGTTCAAAAATTACTAACTCAGTCTGTGTTCTAACAGAATTTGGACGCAGTCTATGTTTAAAAAATACTCACTCACCTCAGTGTTCTAACAGAACACTCACGTAGCCTGTGTTCTAACAGAACACTAACTCAGCCTGTTTTCTAACAGAATGTGGATTCAGATCAAAAATTACTAACGCAGTCTGTGTTCTGACAGAATATGGACTTAGATTTTGTTCAAAAATTACTCAGTCTGTGTTCTAACAGAATATGGAATCAGTCTATGTTTAAAATATACTCACTCAGCCAATATTTGACCAGAGTATGGACTCAGCCTGTGTTCTAACAGAATACTCACACAGCCTGTGTTCTAACAGAATATGGACTCAGTCTATATTTAAAGAATACTCACTCACCTCAGTATTCCAACAGAACACTCACGTAGCCAGTGTTCTAACAGAATACTAACTCAGCCTGTGTTCTAACAGAATGTGGATTCAGATCAAATATTACTAACTCAGTCTGTGTTCTAACAGAATGTGGACTCAGAATTTGTTCAAAAATTATTCAGCCTGTGTTCTAACAGAATGTGGATTCAGATCAAAAATTACTAACTCAGTCTGTGTTCTAACAGAATGTGGGTTCAGATCAAAAATTACTAACTCAGTCTGTGTTTTGAAGAATATGAACTCAGATTTTGTTCAAAAATTACTAAGTCTGTGTTCTAACAGAATATGGACTCAGTCTATATTTAAAGAATACTCACTCACCTTAGTATTCTAACAGAACACTCACGTAGCCAGTGTTCTAACAGAATACTAACTCAGCCTGTGTTCTAACAGAATGTGGATTCAGATCAAAAATTACAAACGCAGTCTGTGTTCTAACAGCATATGGACTTAGATTTTGTTCAAAAATTACTCAGTCTGTGTTCTAACAGAATATGGACTCAGTCTATGTTTAAAGAATACTCACTCAGCCAATATTTTACCAGAGTATGGACTCGGCCTGTGTTCTAACAGAATACTCACAAAGCCTGTGTTCTAACAGAATATGGACTCAGTCTATATTTAAAGAATACTCACTCACCTCAGTATTCCTACAGAACACTCACTTAGCCAGTGTTCTAACAGAATACTAACTCAGCCTGTGTTCTAACAGAATGTGGATTCAGTTCAAAAATTACTAACTCAGTCTGTGTTCTAACAGAATGTGGACTCAGATTTTGTTCAAAAATTACTCAGTCTGTTTCTAACAGAATATGGTCTCAATCTATGTTTAAAGAATACTCACTCAGCCAGTATTTTACCAGAGTATGGACTCAGCCTGTGTTCTAACATAATACTCACACAGCCTGTGTTCTAACAGAATATGGACTCAGTCTATATTTAAAGAATACTCACTCACCTCAGTATTCTAACAGAACACTCACGTAGCCTGTGTTCTAACAGAACACTAACTCAGCCTGCTTTCTAACAGAATGTGGATTCAGATCAAATATTACTAACGCAGTCTGTGTTCTAACAGAATGTGGACTCAGATATTGTTCAAAATTTACTCAGTCTGTGTTCTAACAGAATATGGACTCAGTCTATGTTTAAAGAATACTCACTCAGCCAATATTTTACCAGAGTATGGACTCGGCCTGTGTTCTAACAGAATACTCACACAGCCTGTGTTCTAACAGAATATGGACTCAGTCTATATTTAAAGAATACTCACTCACCTCAGTATTCCTACAGAACCCTCACGTAGCCAGTGTTCTAACAGAATACTAACTCAGCCTGTGTTCTAACAGAATGTGGATTCAGATCAAATATTACTAACTCAGTCAGTGTTCTAACAGAATGTGGACTCAGATTTTGTTCAAAAATTACTCAGTCTGTGTTCTAACAGAATATGGACTAAGTCTATGTTTAAAGAATACTCACTCAGCTCAGTGTTCTAACATAACACTCACTTAGCCTGTGTTCTAACAGAATGTGGTTTCAGATCAAAAATTACTAACTCAGTCTGTGTTCTAACAGAATGTGGACTCAGATTTTGTTCAAAAATTACTCAGTCTGTGTTCTAACAGAATATGGACTCAGTCTATGTTTAAAGAATACTCACTCACCTCAGTGTTCTAACAGAACACTCACGTAGCCAGTGTTCTAACAGAATACTAACTCAGCCTGTGTTCTAACAGAATGTGGACTCAGATTTTGTTCAAAAATTACTCAGTCTGTTTCTAACAGAATATGGAGTCAGTCTATGTTTAAAGAATACTCACTCAACCAGTATTTTACCAGAGTATGGACTCAGCCTGTGTTCTAACAGAATACTCACACAGCCTGTGTTCTAACAGAATATGGACTCAGTCTATATTTAAAGAATACTCACTGACCTCAGTTTTCTAACAGAACACTCACGTACCCTGTGTTCTAACAGAACACTAACTCAGCCTGTTTTCTAACAGAATGTGGATTCAGATCAAAAATTACTAACGCAGTCTGTGTTCTAACAGAATATGGACTTAGATTTTGTTCAAAAATTACTCAGTCTGTGTTCTAACAGAATATGGACTCAGTCTATGTTTAAAGAATACTCACTCAGCCAATATTTTACCAGAGTATGGACTCAGCCTGTGTTCTAACAGAATACTCACACAGCCTGTGTTCTAACAGAATATGTACTCAGTCTATATTTAAAGAATACTCACTCACCTCAGTATTCCAACAGAACACTCACGTAGCCGGTGTTCTAACAGAATACTAACTCAGCCTGTGTTCTAACAGAATGTGGATTCAGATCAAATATTACTAACTCAGTCTGTGTTCTAACAGAATGTGGACGCAGATTTTGCTCAAAAATTATTCAGCCTGTGTTCTAACAGAATGTGGATTCAGATCAAAAATTACTAACTCAGTCTGTGTTCTAACAGAATGTGGACTCAGATTTTGTTCAAAAATTACTCAGTCTGTTTCTAACAGAATATGGTCTCAATCCATGTTTAAAGAATACTCACTCAGCCAGTATTTTACCAGAGTATGGACTCAGCCTGTGTTCTAACAGAATACTCACACAGCCTGTGTTCTAACAGAATATGGACTCAGTCTATATTTAAAGAATACTCACTCACCTCAGTATTCTAACAGAACACTCACGTAGCCTGTGTTCTAACAGAACACTAACTCAGCCTACTTTCTAACAGAATGTGGATTCAGATCAAATATTACTAACGCAGTCTGTGTTCTAACAGAATGTGGACTCAGATATTGTTCAAAATTTACTCAGTCTGTGTTCTAACAGAATATGGACTCAGTCTATGTTTAAAGAATACTCACTCAGCCAATATTTTACCAGAGTATGGACTCGGCCTGTGTTCTAACAGAATACTCACACAGCCTGTGTTCTAACAGAATATGGACTCAGTCTATATTTAAAGAATACACACTCACCTCAGTATTCCTACAGAACACTCACGTAGCCAGTGTTCTAACAGAATACTAACTCAGCCTGTGTTCTAACAGAATGTGGATTCAGATCAAATATTACTAACTCAGTCAGTGTTCTAACAGAATGTGGACTCAGATATTGTTCAAAATTTACTCAGTCTGTGTTCTAACAGAATATGGACTAGTCTATGTTTAAAGAATACTCACTCAGCTCAGTGTTCTAACATAACACTCACTTAGCCTGTGTTATAACACAATGTGGTTTCAGATCAAAAATTACTAACTCAGTCTGTGTTCTAACAGAATGTGGACTCAGATTTTGTTCAGAAATTACTCAGTCTGTGTTCTAACAGAATATGGACTCAGTCTATGTTTAAAGAATACTCACTCAGCCAGTGTTCTACCAGAATATGGATTCAGACTATTTTCAAGAATACTCACTCAGCCTGTGTTCTAGCAGAACGCTCACTTAGCCTGTGTTCTAACAGAATGTGGACTCAGATATTGTTCAAAAATTACTAACTCAGTCTGTGTTCTAACAGAATTTGGACGCAGTCTCTGTTTAAAAAATACTCACTCACCTCAGTGTTCTAACAGAACACTCACGTAGCCTGTGTTCTAACAGAACACTAACTCAGCCTGTTTTCTAACAAAATGTGGATTCAGATCAAAAATTACTAACGCAGTCTGTGTTCTAACAGAATATGGACTTAGATTTTGTTCAAAAATTACTCAGTCTGTGTTCCAACAGAATATGGACTCAGTCTATGTTTAAAGAATACTCACTCAGCCAGTATTTTACCAGAGTATGGACTCAGCCTGTGTTCTAACAGAATACTCACACAGCCTGTGTTCTAACAGAATATGTACTCAGTCTATATTTAAAGAATACTCACTCACCTCAGTATTCTAACAGAACACTCACGTAGCCAGTGTTCTAACAGAATACTAACTCAGCCTGTGTTCTAACAGAATGTGGACTCAGATTTTGTTCAAAAATTACTCATTCTGTTTCTAACAGAATATGGTCTCAGTCTATGTTTAAAGAATACTCACTCAGCCAGTATTTTACCAGAGTATGGACTCAGCCTGTGTTCTAACAGAATACTCACACAGCCTGTGTTCTAACAGTACATGGACTCAGTCTATATTTAAAGAATACTCACTCACCTCAGTATTCTAACAGAACACTAAGTCAGCCTGTTTTCTAAGAGAATGTGGATTCAGATCAAAAATTACTAACGCAGTCTGTGTTCTAACAGAATATGGACTGTGTCTATATTTAAAGAATACTCACTCACCTCAGTATTCCAACAGAACACTCACGTAGCCAGTGTTCTAACAGAATACTAACTCAGCCTGTGTTCTAACAGAATGTGGATTCAGATCAAATATTACTAACCCAGTCTGTGTTCTAACAGAATGTGGACTCAGATTTTGTTGAAAAATTATTCAGCCTGTTTTCTAACAGAATGTGGATTCAGATCAATAATTACTAACTCAGTCTGTGTTCTAACAGAATGTGGGTTCAGATCAAAAATTACTAACTCAGTCTGTGTTCTAACAGAATGTGGACTCAGATTTTGTTCAAAAATTACTCAGTCTGTTTTCTAACAGAATATGGACTCTGTCTATGTTTAAAGAATACTCACTCAGCCAGTGTTCTACCAGAATATGGATTCAGACTATTTTCAAGAATACTCACTCAGCCTGTGTTCTAGCAGAACGCTCACTTAGCCTGTGTTCTAACAGAATGTGGACTCAGATATTGTTCAAAAATTACTAACTCAGTCTGTGTTCTAACAGAATTTGGACGCAGTCTCTGTTTAAAAAATACTCACTCACCTCAGTGTTCTAACAGAACAATCACGTAGCCTGTGTTCTAACAGAACACTAACTCAGACTGTTTTCTAACAAAATGTGGATTCAGATCAAAAATTACTAACGCAGTCTGTGTTCTAACAGAATATGGACTTAGATTTTGTTCAAAAATTACTCAGTCTGTGTTTTAACAGAATATGGACTCAGTCTATGTTTAAAGAATACTCACTCAGCCAATATTTTACCAGAGTATGGACTCAGCCTGTGTTCTAACAGAATACTCACACAGTCTGTGTTCTAACAGAATATGGACTCAGTCTATATTTAAAGAATACTGACTCACCTCAGTATTCCAACAGAACCCTCACGTAGCCAGTGTTCTAACAGAATACTAACTCAGCCTGTGTTCTAACAGAATGTGGATTCAGATCAAATATTACTAACTCAGTCTGTGTTCTAACAGAATGTGGACGCAGATTTTGTTCAAAAATTATTCAGCCTGTGTTCTAACAGAATGTGGATTCAGATCAAAAATTACTAACTCAGTCTGTGTTCTAACAGAATATGGACTCAGTCTATGTTTAAAGAATACTCACTCAGCCAATATTTTACCAGAGTATGGACTCAGCCTGTGTTCTAACAGAATACTCACACAGCCTGTGTTCTAACAGTATATGGACTCAGTCTATATTTAAAGAATACTCACTCACCTCAGTATTCTAACAGAAAACTCACCTAGCCTGTGTTCTAACAGAACACTAACTCAGCCTGTTTTCTAACAGAATGTGGATTCAGATCAAAAATTACTAACGCAGTCTGTGTTCTAACAGAATATGGACTTAGATTTTGTTCAAAAATTACTCAGTCTGTGTTCTAACAGAATATGGACTCAGTCTATGTTTAAAGAATACTCACTCAGCCAATATTTTACCAGAGTATGGACTCAGCCTGTGTTCTAACAGAATACTCACACAGCCTGTGTTCTAACAGAATATGGACTCAGTCTATATTTAAAGAATACTCACTCACCTCAGTATTCCAACAGAACACTCACGTAGCCAGTGTTCTAACAGAATACTAACTCAGCCTGTGTTCTAACAGAATGTGGATTCAGATCAAATATTACTAACCCAGTCTGTGTTCTAACAGAATGTGGACTCAGATTTTGTTCAAAATTTACTCAGTCTGTGTTCTAACAGAATATGGACTAGTCTATGTTTAAAGAATACTCACTCAGCTCAGTGTTCTAACATAACACTCACTTAGCCTGTGTTATAACACAATGTGGTTTCAGATCAAAAATTACTAACTCAGTCTGTGTTCTAAGAGAATGTGGACTCAGATTTTGTTCAGAAATTACTCAGTCTGTGTTCTAACAGAATATGGACTCAGTCTATGTTTAAAGAATACTCACTCAGCCAGTGTTCTACCAGAATATGGATTCAGACTATTTTCAAGAATACTCACTCAGCCTGTGTTCTAGCAGAACGCTCACTTAGCCTGTGTTCTAACAGAATGTGGACTCAGATATTGTTCAAAAATTACTAACTCAGTCTGTGTTCTAACAGAATTTGGACGCAGTCTCTGTTTAAAAAATACTCACTCACCTCAGTGTTCTAACAGAACACTCACGTAGCCTGTGTTCTAACAGAACACTAACTCAGCCTGTTTTCTAACAAAATGTGGATTCAGATCAAAAATTACTAACGCAGTCTGTGTTCTAACAGAATATGGACTTAGATTTTGTTCAAAAATTACTCAGTCTGTGTTCCAACAGAATATGGACTCAGTCTATGTTTAAAGAATACTCACTCAGCCAGTATTTTACCAGAGTATGGACTCAGCCTGTGTTCTAACAGAATACTCACACAGCCTGTGTTCTAACAGAATATGTACTCAGTCTATATTTAAAGAATACTCACTCACCTCAGTATTCTAACAGAACACTCACGTAGCCAGTGTTCTAACAGAATACTAACTCAGCCTGTGTTCTAACAGAATGTGGACTCAGATTTTGTTCAAAAATTACTCATTCTGTTTCTAACAGAATATGGTCTCAGTCTATGTTTAAAGAATACTCACTCAGCCAGTATTTTACCAGAGTATGGACTCAGCCTGTGTTCTAACAGAATACTCACACAGCCTGTGTTCTAACAGTACATGGACTCAGTCTATATTTAAAGAATACTCACTCACCTCAGTATTCTAACAGAACACTAAGTCAGCCTGTTTTCTAAGAGAATGTGGATTCAGATCAAAAATTACTAACGCAGTCTGTGTTCTAACAGAATATGGACTGTGTCTATATTTAAAGAATACTCACTCACGTCAGTATTCCAACAGAACACTCACGTAGCCAGTGTTCTAACAGAATACTAACTCAGCCTGTGTTCTAACAGAATGTGGATTCAGATCAAATATTACTAACCCAGTCTGTGTTCTAACAGAATGTGGACTCAGATTTTGTTGAAAAATTATTCAGCCTGTTTTCTAACAGAATGTGGATTCAGATCAATAATTACTAACTCAGTCTGTGTTCTAACAGAATGTGGGTTCAGATCAAAAATTACTAACTCAGTCTGTGTTCTAACAGAATGTGGACTCAGATTTTGTTCAAAAATTACTCAGTCTGTTTTCTAACAGAATATGGACTCTGTCTATGTTTAAAGAATACTCACTCAGCCAGTGTTCTACCAGAATATGGATTCAGACTATTTTCAAGAATACTCACTCAGCCTGTGTTCTAGCAGAACGCTCACTTAGCCTGTGTTCTAACAGAATGTGGACTCAGATATTGTTCAAAAATTACTAACTCAGTCTGTGTTCTAACAGAATTTGGACGCAGTCTCTGTTTAAAAAATACTCACTCACCTCAGTGTTCTAACAGAACAATCACGTAGCCTGTGTTCTAACAGAACACTAACTCAGACTGTTTTCTAACAAAATGTGGATTCAGATCAAAAATTACTAACGCAGTCTGTGTTCTAACAGAATATGGACTTAGATTTTGTTCAAAAATTACTCAGTCTGTGTTTTAACAGAATATGGACTCAGTCTATGTTTAAAGAATACTCACTCAGCCAATATTTTACCAGAGTATGGACTCAGCCTGTGTTCTAACAGAATACTCACACAGTCTGTGTTCTAACAGAATATGGACTCAGTCTATATTTAAAGAATACTGACTCACCTCAGTATTCCAACAGAACCCTCACGTAGCCAGTGTTCTAACAGAATACTAACTCAGCCTGTGTTCTAACAGAATGTGGATTCAGATCAAATATTACTAACTCAGTCTGTGTTCTAACAGAATGTGGACGCAGATTTTGTTCAAAAATTATTCAGCCTGTGTTCTAACAGAATGTGGATTCAGATCAAAAATTACTAACTCAGTCTGTGTTCTAACAGAATATGGACTCAGTCTATGTTTAAAGAATACTCACTCAGCCAATATTTTACCAGAGTATGGACTCAGCCTGTGTTCTAACAGAATACTCACACAGCCTGTGTTCTAACAGTATATGGACTCAGTCTATATTTAAAGAATACTCACTCACCTCAGTATTCTAACAGAAAACTCACCTAGCCTGTGTTCTAACAGAACACTAACTCAGCCTGTTTTCTAACAGAATGTGGATTCAGATCAAAAATTACTAACGCAGTCTGTGTTCTAACAGAATATGGACTTAGATTTTGTTCAAAAATTACTCAGTCTGTGTTCTAACAGAATATGGACTCAGTCTATGTTTAAAGAATACTCACTCAGCCAATATTTTACCAGAGTATGGACTCAGCCTGTGTTCTAACAGAATACTCACACAGCCTGTGTTCTAACAGAATATGGACTCAGTCTATATTTAAAGAATACTCACTCACCTCAGTATTCCAACAGAACACTCACGTAGCCAGTGTTCTAACAGAATACTAACTCAGCCTGTGTTCTAACAGAATGTGGATTCAGATCAAATATTACTAACCCAGTCTGTGTTCTAACAGAATGTGGACTCAGATTTTGTTCAAAAATTATTCAGGCTGTTTTCTAACAGAATGTGGATTCAGATCAATAATTACTAACTCAGTCTGTGTTCTAACAGAATGTGGGTTCAGATCAAAAATTACTAACTCAGTCTGTGTTCTAACAGAATATGAACTGAGATTTTGTTCAAAAATTACTCAGTCTGTGTTCTAACAGAATATGGACTAAGTCTATGTTTAAAGAATACTCACTCAGCTCAGTGTTCTAACATAACACTCACTTAGCCTGTGTTCTAACAGAATGTGGTTTCACATCAAAAATTACTAACTCAGTCTGTGTTATAACAGAATGTGGACTCAGATTTTGTTCAAAAATTACTCAGTCTGTGTTCTAACAGAATTTGGACGCAGTCTCTGTTTAAAAAATACTCACTCACCTCAGTGTTCTAACAGAACACTCATGTAGCCTGTGTTCTAACAGAACACTAACTCAGCCTGTTTTCTAACAAAATGTGGATTCAGATCAAAAATTACTAACGCAGTCTGTGTTCTAACAGAATATGGACTTAGATTTTGTTCAAAAATTACTCAGTCTGTGTTCTAACAGAATATGGACTCAGTCTATGTTTAAAGAATACTCACTCAGCCAGTATTTTACCAGAGTATGTACTCAGCCTGTGTTCTAACAGAATACTCACACAGCCTGTGTTCTAACAGAATATGTACTCAGTCTATATTTAAAGAATACTCACTCACCTCAGTATTCCAACAGAACACTCACGTAGCCGGTGTTCTAACAGAATACTAACTCAGCCTGTGTTCTAACAGAATGTGGATTCAGATCAAATATTACTAACTCAGTCTGTGTTCTAACAGAATGTGGACGCAGATTTTGCTCAAAAATTATTCAGCCTGTGTTCTAACAGAATGTGGATTCAGATCAAAAATTACTAACTCAGTCTGTGTTCTAACAGAATGTGGACTCAGATTTTGTTCAAAAATTACTCAGTCTGTTTCTAACAGAATATGGTCTCAATCTATGTTTAAAGAATACTCACTCAGCCAGTATTTTACCAGAGTATGGACTCAGCCTGTGTTCTAACAGAATACTCACACAGCCTGTGTTCTAACAGAATATGGACTCAGTCTATATTTAAAGAATACTCACTCACCTCAGTATTCTAACAGAACACTCACGTAGCCTGTGTTCTAACAGAACACTAACTCAGCCTACTTTCTAACAGAATGTGGATTCAGATCAAATATTACTAACGCAGTCTGTGTTCTAACAGAATGTGGACTCAGATATTGTTCAAAATTTACTCAGTCTGTGTTCTAACAGAATATGGACTCAGTCTATGTTTAAAGAATACTCACTCAGCCAATATTTTACCAGAGTATGGACTCGGCCTGTGTTCTAACAGAATACTCACACAGCCTGTGTTCTAACAGAATATGGACTCAGTCTATATTTAAAGAATACTCACTCACCTCAGTATTCCTACAGAACACTCACGTAGCCAGTGTTCTAACAGAATACTAACTCAGCCTGTGTTCTAACAGAATGTGGATTCAGATCAAATATTACTAACTCAGTCAGTGTTCTAACAGAATGTGGACTCAGATATTGTTCAAAATTTACTCAGTCTGTGTTCTAACAGAATATGGACTAGTCTATGTTTAAAGAATACTCACTCAGCTCAGTGTTCTAACATAACACTCACTTAGCCTGTGTTATAACACAATGTGGTTTCAGATCAAAAATTACTAACTCAGTCTGTGTTCTAACAGAATGTGGACTCAGATTTTGTTCAGAAATTACTCAGTCTGTGTTCTAACAGAATATGGACTCAGTCTATGTTTAAAGAATACTCACTCAGCCACTGTTCTACCAGAATATGGATTCAGACTATTTTCAAGAATACTCACTCAGCCTGTGTTCTAGCAGAACGCTCACTTAGCCTGTGTTCTAACAGAATGTGGACTCAGATATTGTTCAAAAATTACTAACTCAGTCTGTGTTCTAACAGAATTTGGACGCAGTCTCTGTTTAAAAAATACTCACTCACCTCAGTGTTCTAACAGAACACTCACGTAGCCTGTGTTCTAACAGAACACTAACTCAGCCTGTTTTCTAACAAAATGTGGATTCAGATCAAAAATTACTAACGCAGTCTGTGTTCTAACAGAATATGGACTTAGATTTTGTTCAAAAATTACTCAGTCTGTGTTCCAACAGAATATGGACTCAGTCTATGTTTAAAGAATACTCACTCAGCCAGTATTTTACCAGAGTATGGACTCAGCCTGTGTTCTAACAGAATACTCACAGAGCCTGTGTTCTAACAGAATATGTACTCAGTCTATATTTAAAGAATACTCACTCACCTCAGTATTCTAACAGAACACTCACGTAGCCAGTGTTCTAACAGAATACTAACTCAGCCTGTGTTCTAACAGAATGTGGACTCAGATTTTGTTCAAAAATTACTCATTCTGTTTCTAACAGAATATGGTCTCAGTCTATGTTTAAAGAATACTCACTCAGCCAGTATTTTACCAGAGTATGGACTCAGCCTGTGTTCTAACAGAATACTCACACAGCCTGTGTTCTAACAGTACATGGACTCAGTCTATATTTAAAGAATACTCACTCACCTCAGTATTCTAACAGAACACTAAGTCAGCCTGTTTTCTAAGAGAATGTGGATTCAGATCAAAAATTACTAACGCAGTCTGTGTTCTAACAGAATATGGACTTAGATTTTGTTCAAAAATTACTCAGCCTGTGTTCTAACAGAATATGGACTGTGTCTATATTTAAAGAATACTCACTCACCTCAGTATTCCAACAGAACACTCACGTAGCCAGTGTTCTAACAGAATACTAACTCAGCCTGTGTTCTAACAGAATGTGGATTCAGATCAAATATTACTAACCCAGTCTGTGTTCTAACAGAATGTGGACTCAGATTTTGTTGAAAAATTATTCAGCCTGTTTTCTAACAGAATGTGGATTCAGATCAATAATTACTAACTCAGTCTGTGTTCTAACAGAATGTGGGTTCAGATCAAAAATTACTAACTCAGTCTGTGTTCTAACAGAATGTGGACTCAGATTTTGTTCAAAAATTACTCAGTCTGTTTTCTAACAGAATATGGACTCTGTCTATGTTTAAAGAATACTCACTCAGCCAGTGTTCTACCAGAATATGGATTCAGACTATTTTCAAGAATACTCACTCAGCCTGTGTTCTAGCAGAACGCTCACTTAGCCTGTGTTCTAACAGAATGTGGACTCAGATATTGTTCAAAAATTACTAACTCAGTCTGTGTTCTAACAGAATTTGGACGCAGTCTCTGTTTAAAAAATACTCACTCACCTCAGTGTTCTAACAGAACAATCACGTAGCCTGTGTTCTAACAGAACACTAACTCAGACTGTTTTCTAACAAAATGTGGATTCAGATCAAAAATTACTAACGCAGTCTGTGTTCTAACAGAATATGGACTTAGATTTTGTTCAAAAATTACTCAGTCTGTGTTTTAACAGAATATGGACTCAGTCTATGTTTAAAGAATACTCACTCAGCCAATATTTTACCAGAGTATGGACTCAGCCTGTGTTCTAACAGAATACTCACACAGTCTGTGTTCTAACAGAATATGGACTCAGTCTATATTTAAAGAATACTGACTCACCTCAGTATTCCAACAGAACCCTCACGTAGCCAGTGTTCTAACAGAATACTAACTCAGCCTGTGTTCTAACAGAATGTGGATTCAGATCAAATATTACTAACTCAGTCTGTGTTCTAACAGAATGTGGACGCAGATTTTGTTCAAAAATTATTCAGCCTGTGTTCTAACAGAATGTGGATTCAGATCAAAAATTACTAACTCAGTCTGTGTTCTAACAGAATATGGACTCAGTCTATGTTTAAAGAATACTCACTCAGCCAATATTTTACCAGAGTATGGACTCAGCCTGTGTTCTAACAGAATACTCACACAGCCTGTGTTCTAACAGTATATGGACTCAGTCTATATTTAAAGAATACTCACTCACCTCAGTATTCTAACAGAAAACTCACCTAGCCTGTGTTCTAACAGAACACTAACTCAGCCTGTTTTCTAACAGAATGTGGATTCAGATCAAAAATTACTAACGCAGTCTGTGTTCTAACAGAATATGGACTTAGATTTTGTTCAAAAATTACTCAGTCTGTGTTCTAACAGAATATGGACTCAGTCTATGTTTAAAGAATACTCACTCAGCCAATATTTTACCAGAGTATGGACTCAGCCTGTGTTCTAACAGAATACTCACACAGCCTGTGTTCTAACAGAATATGGACTCAGTCTATATTTAAAGAATACTCACTCACCTCAGTATTCCAACAGAACACTCACGTAGCCAGTGTTCTAACAGAATACTAACTCAGCCTGTGTTCTAACAGAATGTGGATTCAGATCAAATATTACTAACCCAGTCTGTGTTCTAACAGAATGTGGACTCAGATTTTGTTCAAAAATTATTCAGCCTGTTTTCTAACAGAATGTGGATTCAGATCAATAATTACTAACTCAGTCTGTGTTCTAACAGAATGTGGGTTCAGATCAAAAATTACTAACTCAGTCTGTGTTCTAACAGAATATGAACTGAGATTTTGTTCAAAAATTACTCAGTCTGTGTTCTAACAGAATATGGACTAAGTCTATGTTTAAAGAATACTCACTCAGCTCAGTGTTCTAACATAACACTCACTTAGCCTGTGTTCTAACAGAATGTGGTTTCACATCAAAAATTACTAACTCAGTCTGTGTTATAACAGAATGTGGACTCAGATTTTGTTCAAAAATTACTCAGTCTGTGTTCTAACAGAATTTGGACGCAGTCTCTGTTTAAAAAATACTCACTCACCTCAGTGTTCTAACAGAACACTCACGTAGCCTGTGTTCTAACAGAACACTAACTCAGCCTGTTTTCTAACAAAATGTGGATTCAGATCAAAAATTACTAACGCAGTCTGTGTTCTAACAGAATATGGACTTAGATTTTGTTCAAAAATTACTCAGTCTGTGTTCTAACAGAATATGGACTCAGTCTATGTTTAAAGAATACTCACTCAGCCAGTATTTTACCAGAGTATGTACTCAGCCTGTGTTCTAACAGAATACTCACACAGCCTGTGTTCTAACAGAATATGTACTCAGTCTATATTTAAAGAATACTCACTCACCTCAGTATTCTAACAGAACACTCACGTAGCCAGTGTTCTAACAGAATACTAACTCAGCCTGTGTTCTAACAGAATGTGGATTCAGATCCAAAATTACTAACTCAGTCTGTGTTCTAACAGAATGTGGACTCAGATTTTGTTCAAAAATTACTCAGTCTGTTTCTAACAGAATATGGTCTCAGTCTATGTTTAAAGAATACTCACTCAGCCAGTATTTTACCAGAGTATGGACTCAGCCTGTGTTCTAACAGAATACTCACACAGCCTGTGTTCTAACAGAATATGGACTCAGTCTATATTTAAGGAATACTCACTCACCTCAGTATTCTAACAGAACACTCACGTGGCCTGTGTTCTAACAGAACACTAACTCAGACTGTTTTCTAACAGAATGTGGATTCAGATCAAAAATTACTAACGCAGTCTGTGTTCTAACAGAATATGGACTTAGATTTTGTTCAAAAATTACTCAGTCTGTGTTCTAACAGAATATGGACTAAGTCTATGTTTAAAGAATACTCACTCAGCCAATATTTTACCAGAGTATGGACTCAGCCTGTGTTCTAACAGAATACTCACACAGCCTGTGTTCTAACGGAATATGTACTCAGTCTATATTTAAAGAATACTCACTCACCGCAGTATTCCTACAGAACACTCACGTAGCCATTGTTCTAACAGAATACTAACTCAGCCTGTGTTCTAACAGAATGTGGATTCAGATCAAATATTACTAACTCAGTCTGTGTTCTAACAGAATGTGGACTCAGATTTTGTTCAAAAATTACTCAGTCTGTGTTCTAACAGAATATGGACTAAGTCTATGTTTAAAGAATACTCACTCAGCTCAGTGTTCTAACATAACACTCACTTAGCCTGTGTTCTAACAGAATGTGGTTTCAGATCAAAAATTACTAACTCAGTCTGTGTTCTAACAGAATATGAACTCAGAATTTGTTCAAAAATTACTCAGTCTGTGTTCTAACAGAATATGGACTCAGTCTATGTTTAAAGAATACTCACTCAGCCAGTGTTCTACCAGAATATTGATTCAGACTATTTTCAAGAATACTCACTCAGCCTGTGTTCTAGCAGAACGCTCACTTAGCCTGTGTTCTAACAGAATGTGGACTCAGATATTGTTCAAAAATTACTAACTCAGTCTATGTTCTAACAGAATTTGGACGCAGTCTATGTTTAAAAAATACTCACTCACCTCAGTGTTCTAACAGAACACTCACGTAGCCTGTGTTCTAACAGAACACTCACACAGCCTGTGTTCTAACAGAATATGGACTCAGTCTATATTTAAAGAATACTCACTCGCCTCAGTATTCTAACAGAACACTCACGTAGCCAGTGTTCTAACAGAATACTAACTCAGCCTGTGTTCTAACAGAATGTGGATTCAGATCAAATATTACTAACTCAGTCTGTGTTCTAACAGAATGTGGACTCAGATTTTGTTCAAAAATTACTCAGTCTGTGTTCTAACAGAATATGGACTAAGTCTATGTTTAAAGAATACTCACTCAGCTCAGTGTTCTAACATAACACTCACTTAGCCTGTGTTCTAACAGAATGTGGTTTCAGATCAAAAATTACTAACTCAGTCTGTGTTCTAACAGAATATGAACTCAGATTTTGTTCAAAAATTACTCAGTCTGTGTTCTAACAGAATATGGACTCAGTCTATGTTTAAAGAATACACACTCAGCCAGTGTTCTACCAGAATATGGATTCAGACCATTTTCAAGAATACTCACTCAGCCTGTGTTCTAGCAGAACGCTCACTTAGCCTGTGTTCTAACAGAATGTGGACTCAGATATTGTTCAAAAATTACTAACTCAGTCTGTGTTCTAACAGAATTTGGACGCAGTCTATGTTTAAAAAATACTCACTCACCTCAGTGTTCTAACAGAACACTCACGTAGCCTGTGTTCTAACAGAACACTAACTCAGCCTGTTTTCTAACAAAATGTGGATTCAGATCAAAAATTACTAACGCAGTCTGTGTTCTAACAGAATATGGACTTAGATTTTGTTCAAAAATTACTCAGTCTGTGTTCTAACAGAATATGGACTCAGTCTATGTTTAAAGAATACTCACTCAGCCAGTATTTTACCAGAGTATGGACTCAGCCTGTGTTCTAACAGAATACTCACACAGCCTGTGTTCTAACAGAATATGTACTCAGTCTATATTTAAAGAATACTCACTCACCTCAGTATTCTAACAGAACACTCACGTAGCCAGTGTTCTAACAGAATACTAACTCAGCCTGTGTTCTAACAGAATGTGGATTCAGATCCAAAATTACTAACTCAGTCTGTGTTCTAACAGAATGTGGACTCAGATTTTGTTCAAAAATTACTCAGTCTGTTTCTAACAGAATATGGTCTCAGTCTATGTTTAAAGAATACTCACTCAGCCAGTATTTTACCAGAGTATGGACTCAGCCTGTGTTCTAACAGAATACTCACACAGCCTGTGTTCTAACAGAATATGGACTCAGTCTATATTTAAAGAATACTCACTCACCTCAGTATTCTAACAGAACACTCACGTGGCCTGTGTTCTAACAGAACACTAACTCAGCCTGTTTTCTAACAGAATGTGGATTCAGATCAAAAATTACTAACGCAGTCTGTGTTCTAACAGAATATGGACTTAGATTTTGTTCAAAAATTACTCAGTCTGTGTTCTAACAGAATATGGACTAAGTCTATGTTTAAAGAATACTCACTCAGCCAATATTTTACCAGAGTATGGACTCAGCCTGTGTTCTAACAGAATACTCACACAGCCTGTGTTCTAACAGAATATGTACTCAGTCTATATTTAAAGAATACTCACTCACCGCAGTATTCCTACAGAACACTCACGTAGCCATTGTTCTAACAGAATACTAACTCAGCCTGTGTTCTAACAGAATGTGGATTCAGATCAAATATTACTAACTCAGTCTGTGTTCTAACAGAATGTGGACTCAGATTTTGTTCAAAAATTACTCAGTCTGTGTTCTAACAGAATATGGACTAAGTCTATGTTTAAAGAATACTCACTCAGCTCAGTGTTCTAACATAACACTCACTTAGCCTGTGTTCTAACAGAATGTGGTTTCAGATCAAAAATTACTAACTCAGTCTGTGTTCTAACAGAATATGAACTCAGAATTTGTTCAAAAATTACTCAGTCTGTGTTCTAACAGAATATGGACTCAGTCTATGTTTAAAGAATACTCACTCAGCCAGTGTTCTACCAGAATATGGATTCAGACTATTTTCAAGAATACTCACTCAGCCTGTGTTCTAGCAGAACGCTCACTTAGCCTGTGTTCTAACAGAATGTGGACTCAGATATTGTTCAAAAATTACTAACTCAGTCTATGTTCTAACAGAATTTGGACGCAGTCTATGTTTAAAAAATACTCACTCACCTCAGTGTTCTAACATAACACTCACTTAGCCTGTGTTCTAACAGAATGTGGTTTCAGATCAAAAATTACTAACTCAGTCTGTGTTCTAACAGAATATGAACTCAGATTTTGTTCAAAAATTACTCAGTCTGTGTTCTAACAGAATATGGACTCAGTCTATGTTTAAAGAATACACACTCAGCCAGTGTTCTACCAGAATATGGATTCAGACCATTTTCAAGAATACTCACTCAGCCTGTGTTCAGGCAGAACGCTCACTTAGCCTGTGTTCTAACAGAATGTGGACTCAGATATTGTTCAAAAATTACTAACTCAGTCTGTGTTCTAACAGAATTTGGACGCAGTCTATGTTTAAAAAATAATCACTCACCTCAGTGTTCTAACAGAACACTCACGTAGCCTGTGTTCTAACACAATACTCACACAGCCTGTGTTCTAACAGAATATGGACTCAGTCTATATTTAAAGAATACTCACTCACCTCAGTATTCTAACAGAACACTCACGTAGCCTGTGTTCTAACAGAACACTAACTCACCCTGTTTTCTAACAAAATGTGGATTCAGATCAAAAATTACTAACGCAGTCTGTGTTCTAACAGAATATGGACTTAGATTTTGTTCAAAAATTACTCAGTCTGTGTTCTAACAGAATATGGACTCAGTCTATGTTTAAAGAATACACACTCAGCCAGTGTTCTACCAGAATATGGATTCAGACCATTTTCAAGAATACTCACTCAGCCTGTGTTCTAGCAGAACGCTCACTTAGCCTGTGTTCTAACAGAATGTGGACTCAGATATTGTTCAAAAATTACTAACTCAGTCTGTGTTCTAACAGAATTTGGACGCAGTCTATGTTTAAAAAATACTCACTCACCTCAGTGTTCTAACAGAACACTCACGTAGCCTGTGTTCTAACAGAACACTAACTCAGCCTGTTTTCTAACAAAATGTGGATTCAGATCAAAAATTACTAACGCAGTCTGTGTTCTAACAGAATATGGACTTAGATTTTGTTCAAAAATTACTCAGTCTGTGTTCTAACAGAATATGGACTCAGTCTATGTTTAAAGAATACTCACTCAGCCAGTATTTTACCAGAGTATGGACTCAGCCTGTGTTCTAACAGAATACTCACACAGCCTGTGTTCTAACAGAATATGTACTCAGTCTATATTTAAAGAATACTCACTCACCTCAGTATTCTAACAGAACACTCACGTAGCCAGTGTTCTAACAGAATACTAACTCAGCCTGTGTTCTAACAGAATGTGGATTCAGATCCAAAATTACTAACTCAGTCTGTGTTCTAACAGAATGTGGACTCAGATTTTGTTCAAAAATTACTCAGTCTGTTTCTAACAGAATATGGTCTCAGTCTATGTTTAAAGAATACTCACTCAGCCAGTATTTTACCAGAGTATGGACTCAGCCTGTGTTCTAACAGAATACTCACACAGCCTGTGTTCTAACAGAATATGGACTCAGTCTATATTTAAAGAATACTCACTCACCTCAGTATTCTAACAGAACACTCACGTGGCCTGTGTTCTAACAGAACACTAACTCAGCCTGTTTTCTAACAGAATGTGGATTCAGATCAAAAATTACTAACGCAGTCTGTGTTCTAACAGAATATGGACTTAGATTTTGTTCAAAAATTACTCAGTCTGTGTTCTAACAGAATATGGACTAAGTCTATGTTTAAAGAATACTCACTCAGCCAATATTTTACCAGAGTATGGACTCAGCCTGTGTTCTAACAGAATACTCACACAGCCTGTGTTCTAACAGAATATGTACTCAGTCTATATTTAAAGAATACTCACTCACCGCAGTATTCCTACAGAACACTCACGTAGCCATTGTTCTAACAGAATACTAACTCAGCCTGTGTTCTAACAGAATGTGGATTCAGATCAAATATTACTAACTCAGTCTGTGTTCTAACAGAATGTGGACTCAGATTTTGTTCAAAAATTACTCAGTCTGTGTTCTAACAGAATATGGACTAAGTCTATGTTTAAAGAATACTCACTCAGCTCAGTGTTCTAACATAACACTCACTTAGCCTGTGTTCTAACAGAATGTGGTTTCAGATCAAAAATTACTAACTCAGTCTGTGTTCTAACAGAATATGAACTCAGAATTTGTTCAAAAATTACTCAGTCTGTGTTCTAACAGAATATGGACTCAGTCTATGTTTAAAGAATACTCACTCAGCCAGTGTTCTACCAGAATATGGATTCAGACTATTTTCAAGAATACTCACTCAGCCTGTGTTCTAGCAGAACGCTCACTTAGCCTGTGTTCTAACAGAATGTGGACTCAGATATTGTTCAAAAATTACTAACTCAGTCTATGTTCTAACAGAATTTGGACGCAGTCTATGTTTAAAAAATACTCACTCACCTCAGTGTTCTAACATAACACTCACTTAGCCTGTGTTCTAACAGAATGTGGTTTCAGATCAAAAATTACTAACTCAGTCTGTGTTCTAACAGAATATGAACTCAGATTTTGTTCAAAAATTACTCAGTCTGTGTTCTAACAGAATATGGACTCAGTCTATGTTTAAAGAATACACACTCAGCCAGTGTTCTACCAGAATATGGATTCAGACCATTTTCAAGAATACTCACTCAGCCTGTGTTCAGGCAGAACGCTCACTTAGCCTGTGTTCTAACAGAATGTGGACTCAGATATTGTTCAAAAATTACTAACTCAGTCTGTGTTCTAACAGAATTTGGACGCAGTCTATGTTTAAAAAATAATCACTCACCTCAGTGTTCTAACAGAACACTCACGTAGCCTGTGTTCTAACACAATACTCACACAGCCTGTGTTCTAACAGAATATGGACTCAGTCTATATTTAAAGAATACTCACTCACCTCAGTATTCTAACAGAACACTCACGTAGCCTGTGTTCTAACAGAACACTAACTCACCCTGTTTTCTAACAAAATGTGGATTCAGATCAAAAATTACTAACGCAGTCTGTGTTCTAACAGAATATGGACTTAGATTTTGTTCAAAAATTACTCAGTCTGTGTTTTAACAGAATATGGACTCAGTCTATGTTTAAAGAATACTCACTCAGCCAATATTTTACCAGAGTATAGACTCAGCCTGTGTTCTAACAGAATACTCACACAGCCTGTGTTCTAACAGAATATGGACTCAGTCTATATTTAAAGAATACTGACTCACCTCAGTATTCCAACAGAACCCTCACGTAGCCAGTGTTCTAACAGAATACTAACTCAGCCTGTGTTCTAACAGAATGTGGATTCAGATCAAATATTACTAACTCAGTCTGTGTTCTAACAGAATGTGGACGCAGATTTTGTTCAAAAATTATTCAGCCTGTGTTCTAACAGAATGTGGATTCAGATCAAAAATTACTAACTCAGTCTGTGTTCTAACAGAATGTGGACTCAGATTTTGTTCAAAAATTACTCATTCTGTTTCTAACAGAATATGGTCTCAGTCTATGTTTAAAGAATACTCACTCAGCCAGTATTTAACCAGATAATGGACTCAGCCTGTGTTCTAACAGAATACTCACACAGCCTGTGTTCTAACAGTATATGGACTCAGTCTATATTTAAAGAATACTCACTCACCTCAGTATTCTAACAGAACACTCACGTAGCCTGTGTTCTAACAGAACACTAACTCAGCCTGTTTTCTAACAGAATGTGGATTCAGATCAAAAATTACTAACGCAGTCTGTGTTCTAACAGAATATGGACTTAGATTTTGTTCAAAAATTACTCAGTCTGTGTTCTAACAGAATATGGACTCAGTCTATGTTTAAAGAATACTCACTCAGCCAATATTTTACCAGAGTATGGACTCAGCCTGTGTTCTAACAGAATACTCACACAGCCTGTGTTCTAACAGAATATGGACTCAGTCTATATTTAAAGAATACTCACTCACCTCAGTATTCCAACAGAACACTCACGTAGCCAGTGTTCTAACAGAATACTAACTCAGCCTGTGTTCTAACAGAATGTGGATTCAGATCAAATATTACTAACCCAGTCTGTGTTCTAACAGAATGTGGACTCAGATTTTGTTCAAAAATTATTCAGCCTGTTTTCTAACAGAATGTTGATTCAGATCAATAATTACTAACTCAGTCTGTGTTCTAACAGAATGTGGGTTCAGATCAAAAATTACTAACTCAGTCTGTGTTCTAACAGAATATGGACTAAGTCTATGTTTAAAGAATACTCACTCAGCTCAGTGTTCTAACATAACACTCACTTAGCCTGTGTTCTAACAGAATGTGGGTTCAGATCAAAAATTACTAACTCAGTCTGTGTTCTAACAGAATGTGGACTCAGATTTTGTTCAAAAATTACTCAGTCTGTGTTCTAACAGAATATGGACTCAGTCTATGTTTAAAGAATACTCACTCAGCCAGTGTTCTACCAGAATATGGATTCAGACTATTTTCAAGAATACTCACTCAGCCTGTGTTCTAGCAGAACGCTCACTTAGCCTGTGTTCTAACAGAATGTGGACTCAGATATTGTTCAAAAATTACTAACTCAGTCTGTGTTCTAACAGAATTTGGACGCAGTCTATGTTTAAAAAATACTCACTCACCTCAGTGTTCTAACAGAACACTCACGTAGCCTGTGTTCTAACAGAATACTCACACAGCCTGTGTTCTAACAGAATATGGACTCAGTCTATATTTAAAGAATACTCACTCGCCTCAGTATTCTAACAGAACACTCACGTAGCCTGTGTTCTAACAGAACACTAACTCAGCCTGTTTTCTAACAGAATGTGGATTCAGGTCAAAAATTACTAACGCAGTCTGTGTTATAACAGAATATGGACTTAGATTTTGTTCAAAAATTACTCAGTCTGTGTTCTAACAGAATATGGACTAAGTCTATGTTTAAAGAATACTCACTCAGCCAATATTTTACCAGAGTATGGACTCAGCCTGTGTTCTAACAGAATACTCACACAGCCTGTGTTGTAACAGTATATGGACTCAGTATATATTTAAAGAATACTCACTCACCTCAGTATTCCTACAGAACACTCACGTAGCCAGTGTTCTAACAGAATACTAACTCAGCCTGTGTTCTAACAGAATGTGGATTCAGATCAAATATTACTAACTCAGTCTGTGTTCTAACAGAATGTGGACTCAGATTTTGTTCAAAAATTACTCAGTCTGTGTTCTAACAGAATATGGACTAAGTCTATGTTTAAAGAATACTCACTCAGCTCAGTGTTCTAACATAACACTCACTTAGCCTGTGTTCTAACAGAATGTGGTTTCAGATCAAAAATTACTAACTCAGTCTGTGTTCTAACAGAATATGAACTCAGATTTTGTTCAAAAATTACTCAGTCTGTGTTCTAACAGAATATGGACTCAGTCTATGTTTAAAGAATACACACTCAGCCAGTGTTCTACCAGAATATGGATTCAGACCATTTTCAAGAATACTCACTCAGCCTGTGTTCTAGCAGAACGCTCACTTAGCCTGTGTTCTAACAGAATGTGGACTCAGATATTGTTCAAAAATTACTAACTCAGTCTGTGTTCTAACAGAATTTGGACGCAGTCTATGTTTAAAAAATACTCACTCACCTCAGTGTTCTAACAGAACACTCACGTAGCCTGTGTTCTAACAGAATACTCACACAGCCTGTGTTCTAACAGAATATGGACTCAGTCTATATTTAAAGAATACTCACTCACCTCAGTATTCTAACAGAACACTCACGTAGCCTGTGTTCTAACAGAACACTAACTCAGCCTGTTTTCTAACAAAATGTGGATTCAGATCAAAAATTACTAACGCAGTCTGTGTTCTAACAGAATATGGACTTAGATTTTGTTCAAAAATTACTCAGTCTGTGTTTTAACAGAATATGGACTCAGTCTATGTTTAAAGAATACTCACTCAACCAATATTTTACCAGAGTATGGACTCAGCCTGTGTTCTAACAGAATACTCACACAGCCTGTGTTCTAACAGAATAAGGACTCAGTCTATATTTAAAGAATACTGACTCACCTCAGTATTCCAACAGAACCCTCACGTAGCCAGTGTTCTAACAGAATACTAACTCAGCCTGTGTTCTAACAGAATGTGGATTCAGATCAAATATTACTAACTCAGTCTGTGTTCTAACAGAATGTGGACGCAGATTTTGTTCAAAAATTATTCAGCCTGTGTTCTAACAGAATGTGGATTCAGATCAAAAATTACTAACTCAGTCTGTGTTCTAACAGAATGTGGACTCAGATTTTGTTCAAAAATTACTCATTCTGTTTCTAACAGAATATGGTCTCAGTCTATGTTTAAAGAATACTCACTCAGCCAGTATTTTACCAGAGTATGGACTCAGCCTGTGTTCTAACAGAATACTCACACAGCCTGTGTTCTAACAGTATATGGACTCAGTCTATATTTAAAGAATACTCACTCACCTCAGTATTCTAACAGAACACTCACGTAGCCTGTGTTCTAACAGAACACTAACTCAGCCTGTTTTCTAACAGAATGTGGATTCAGATCAAAAATTACTAACGCAGTCTGTGTTCTAACAGAATATGGACTTAGATTTTGTTCAAAAATTACTCAGTCTGTGTTCTAACAGAATATGGACTCAGTCTATGTTTAAAGAATACTCACTCAGCCAATATTTTACCAGAGTATGGACTCAGCCTGTGTTCTAACAGAATACTCACACAGCCTGTGTTCTAACAGAATATGGACTCAGTCTATATTTAAAGAATACTCACTCGCCTCAGTATTCTAACAGAACACTCACGTAGCCTGTGTTCTAACAGAACACTAACTCAGCCTGTTTTCTAACAGAATGTGGATTCAGGTCAAAAATTACTAACGCAGTCTGTGTTCTAACAGAATATGGACTTAGATTTTGTTCAAAAATTACTCAGTCTGTGTTCTAACAGAATATGGACTAAGTCTATGTTTAAAGAATACTCACTCAGCCAATATTTTAACAGAGTATGGACTCCGCCTGTGTTCTAACAGAATACTCACACAGCCTGTGTTGTAACAGAATATGGACTCAGTATATATTTAAAGAATACTCACTCACCTCAGTATTCCTACAGAACACTCACGTAGCCAGTGTTCTAACACAATACTAACTCAGCCTGTGTTCTAACAGAATGTGGATTCAGATCAAATATTACTAACTCAGTCTGTGTTCTAACAGAATGTGGACTCAGATTTTGTTCAAAAATTACTCAGTCTGTGTTCTAACAGAATATGGACTAAGTCTATGTTTAAAGAATACTCACTCAGCTCAGTGTTCTAACATAACACTCACTTAGCCTGTGTTCTAACAGAATATGGTTTCAGATCAAAAATTACTAACTCAGTCTGTGTTCTAACAGAATATGAACTCAGATTTTGTTCAAAAATTACTCAGTCTGTGTTCTAAAAGAATATGGACTCAGTCTATGTTTAAAGAATACACACTCAGCCAGTGTTCTACCAGAATATGGATTCAGACCATTTTCAAGAATACTCACTCAGCCTGTGTTCTAGCAGAACGCTCACTTAGCCTGTGTTCTAACAGAATGTGGACTCAGATATTGTTCAAAAATTACTAACTCAGTCTGTGTTCTAACAGAATTTGGACGCAGTCTATGTTTAAAAAATACTCACTCACCTCAGTGTTCTAACAGAACACTCACGTAGCCTGTGTTCTAACAGAATACTCAAACAGCCTGTGTTCTAACAGAATATGGACTCAGTCTATATTTAAAGAATACTCACTCACCTCAGTATTCTAACAGAACACTCACGTAGCCAGTGTTCTAACAGAATACTAACTCAGCCTGTGTTCTAACAGAATGTGGATTCAGAACAAAAATTACTAACTCAGTCTGTGTTCTAACAAAATGTGGACTCAGATTTTGTTCAAAAATTACTCAGTCTGTTTCTAACAGAATATGGACTCAGTCTATGTTTAAAGAATACTCACTCAGCCAGTATTTTACCAGAGTATGGACTCAGCCTGTGTTCTAACAGAATACTCACACAGCCTGTGTTCTAACAGAATATGGACTCAGTCTATATTTAAAGAATACTCACTCACCTCAGTATTCCAACAGAACACTCACGTAGCCAGTGTTCTAACAGAATACTAACTCAGCCTGTGTTCTAACAGAATGTGGATTCAGATCAAATAATACTAACCCAGTCTGTGTTCTAACAGAATGTGGACTCAGATTTTGTTCAAAAATTATTCAGCCTGTTTTCTAACAGAATGTGGATTCAGATCAATAATTACTAACTCAGTCTGTGTTCTAACAGAATGTGGGTTCAGATCAAAAATTACTAACTCAGTCTGTGTTCTAACAGAATATGAACTGAGATTTTGTTCAAAAATTACTCAGTCTGTGTTCTAACAGAATATGGACTAAGTCTATGTTTAAAGAATACTCACTCAGCTCAGTGTTCTAACATAACACTCACTTAGCCTGTGTTCTAACAGAATGTGGTTTCAGATCAAAAATTACTAACTCAGTCTGTGTTCTAACAGAATGTGGACTCAGATTTTGTTCAAAAATTACTCAGTCTGTGTTCTAACAGAATATGGACTCAGTCTATGTTTAAAGAATACTCACTCAGCCAGTGTTCTACCAGAATATGGATTCAGACTATTTTCAAGAATACTCACTCAGCCTGTGTTCTAGCAGAACGCTCACTTAGCCTGTGTTCTAACAGAATGTGGACTCAGATATTGTTCAAAAATTACTAACTCAGTCTGTGTTCTAACAGAATTTGGACGCAGTCTCTGTTTAAAAAATACTCACTCACCTCAGTGTTCTAACAGAACACTCACGTAGCCTGTGTTCTAACAGAACACTAACTCAGCCTGTTTTCTAACAAAATGTGGATTCAGATCAAAAATTACTAACTCAGTCTGTGTTCTAACAAAATGTGGACTCAGATTTTGTTCAAAAATTACTCAGTCTGTTTCTAACAGAATATGGACTCAGTCTATGTTTAAAGAATACTCACTCAGCCAGTATTTTACCAGAGTATGGACTCAGCCTGTGTTCTAACAGAATACTCACACAGCCTGTGTTCTAACAGAATATGGACTCAGTCTATATTTAAAGAATACTCACTCACCTCAGTATTCTAACAGAACACTCACGTAGCCTGTGTTCTAACAGAACACTAACTCAGCCTGTTTTCTAACAGAATGTGTATTCAGATCAAAAATTACTAACTCAGTCTGTGTTCTAACAGAATATGAACTCAGATTTTGTTCAAAAATTACTCAGTCTGTGTTCTAACAGAATATGAACTCAGTCTATGTTTAAAGAATACTCACTCAGCCAGTGTTCTACCAGAATATGGATTCAGACTATTTTCAAGAATACTCACTCAGCCTGTGTTCTAGCAGAACGCTCACTTAGCCTGTGTTCTAACACAATGTGGACTCAGATATTGTTCAAAAATTACTAACTCAGTCTATGTTCTAACAGAATTTGGACGCAGTCTATGTTTAAAAAATACTCACTCACCTCAGTGTTCTAACAGAACACTCACGTAGCCTGTGTTCTAACAGAATATTCACACAGCCTGTGTTCTAACAGAATATGGACTCAGTCTATATTTAAAGAATACTCACTCGCCTCAGTATTCTAACAGAACACTCACGTAGCCTGTGTTCTAACAGAACACTAACTCAGCCTGTTTTCTAACAGAATGTGGATTCAGGTCAAAAATTACTAACGCAGTCTGTGTTCTAACAGAATATGGACTTAGATTTTGTTCAAAAATTACTCAGTCTGTGTTCTAACAGAATATGGACTAAGTCTATGTTTAAAGAATACTCACTCAGCCAATATTTTAACAGAGTATGGACTCCGCCTGTGTTCTAACAGAATACTCACACAGCCTGTGTTGTAACAGAATATGGACTCAGTATATATTTAAAGAATACTCACTCACCTCAGTATTCCTACAGAACACTCACGTAGCCAGTGTTCTAACACAATACTAACTCAGCCTGTGTTCTAACAGAATGTGGATTCAGATCAAATATTACTAACTCAGTCTGTGTTCTAACAGAATGTGGACTCAGATTTTGTTCAAAAATTACTCAGTCTGTGTTCTAACAGAATATGGACTAAGTCTATGTTTAAAGAATACTCACTCAGCTCAGTGTTCTAACATAACACTCACTTAGCCTGTGTTCTAACAGAATATGGTTTCAGATCAAAAATTACTAACTCAGTCTGTGTTCTAACAGAATATGAACTCAGATTTTGTTCAAAAATTACTCAGTCTGTGTTCTAAAAGAATATGGACTCAGTCTATGTTTAAAGAATACACACTCAGCCAGTGTTCTACCAGAATATGGATTCAGACCATTTTCAAGAATACTCACTCAGCCTGTGTTCTAGCAGAACGCTCACTTAGCCTGTGTTCTAACAGAATGTGGACTCAGATATTGTTCAAAAATTACTAACTCAGTCTGTGTTCTAACAGAATTTGGACGCAGTCTATGTTTAAAAAATACTCACTCACCTCAGTGTTCTAACAGAACACTCACGTAGCCTGTGTTCTAACAGAATACTCAAACAGCCTGTGTTCTAACAGAATATGGACTCAGTCTATATTTAAAGAATACTCACTCACCTCAGTATTCTAACAGAACACTCACGTAGCCAGTGTTCTAACAGAATACTAACTCAGCCTGTGTTCTAACAGAATGTGGATTCAGAACAAAAATTACTAACTCAGTCTGTGTTCTAACAAAATGTGGACTCAGATTTTGTTCAAAAATTACTCAGTCTGTTTCTAACAGAATATGGACTCAGTCTATGTTTAAAGAATACTCACTCAGCCAGTATTTTACCAGAGTATGGACTCAGCCTGTGTTCTAACAGAATACTCACACAGCCTGTGTTCTAACAGAATATGGACTCAGTCTATATTTAAAGAATACTCACTCACCTCAGTATTCCAACAGAACACTCACGTAGCCAGTGTTCTAACAGAATACTAACTCAGCCTGTGTTCTAACAGAATGTGGATTCAGATCAAATAATACTAACCCAGTCTGTGTTCTAACAGAATGTGGACTCAGATTTTGTTCAAAAATTATTCAGCCTGTTTTCTAACAGAATGTGGATTCAGATCAATAATTACTAACTCAGTCTGTGTTCTAACAGAATGTGGGTTCAGATCAAAAATTACTAACTCAGTCTGTGTTCTAACAGAATATGAACTGAGATTTTGTTCAAAAATTACTCAGTCTGTGTTCTAACAGAATATGGACTAAGTCTATGTTTAAAGAATACTCACTCAGCTCAGTGTTCTAACATAACACTCACTTAGCCTGTGTTCTAACAGAATGTGGTTTCAGATCAAAAATTACTAACTCAGTCTGTGTTCTAACAGAATGTGGACTCAGATTTTGTTCAAAAATTACTCAGTCTGTGTTCTAACAGAATATGGACTCAGTCTATGTTTAAAGAATACTCACTCAGCCAGTGTTCTACCAGAATATGGATTCAGACTATTTTCAAGAATACTCACTCAGCCTGTGTTCTAGCAGAACGCTCACTTAGCCTGTGTTCTAACAGAATGTGGACTCAGATATTGTTCAAAAATTACTAACTCAGTCTGTGTTCTAACAGAATTTGGACGCAGTCTCTGTTTAAAAAATACTCACTCACCTCAGTGTTCTAACAGAACACTCACGTAGCCTGTGTTCTAACAGAACACTAACTCAGCCTGTTTTCTAACAAAATGTGGATTCAGATCAAAAATTACTAACTCAGTCTGTGTTCTAACAAAATGTGGACTCAGATTTTGTTCAAAAATTACTCAGTCTGTGTTCTAACAGAATATGGACTCAGTCTATGTTTAAAGAATACTCACTCAGCCAGTATTTTACCAGAGTATGGACTCAGCCTGTGTTCTAACAGAATACTCACACAGCCTGTGTTCTAACAGAATATGGACTCAGTCTATATTTAAAGAATACTCACTCACCTCAGTATTCTAACAGAACACTCACGTAGCCTGTGTTCTAACAGAACACTAACTCAGCCTGTTTTCTAACAGAATGTGGATTCAGATCAAAAATTACTAACGCAGTCTGTGTTCTAACAGAATATGGATTCAGACCATTTTCAAGAATACTCACTCAGCCTGTATTCTAGCAGAACGCTCACTTAGCCTGTGTTCTAACAGAATGTGGACTCAGATATTGTTCAAAAATTACTAACTCAGTCTGTGTTCTAACAGAATTTGGACGCAGTCTATGTTTAAAAAATACTCACTCACCTCAGTGTTCTAACAGAACACTCACGTAGCCTGTGTTCTAACAGAATACTCACACAGCCTGTGTTCTAACAGAATATGGACTCAGTCTATATTTAAAGAATACTCACTCACCTCAGTATTCTAACAGAACACTCACGTAGCCTGTGTTCTAACAGAACACTAACTCAGCCTGTTTTCTAACAAAATGTGGATTCAGATCAAAAATTACTAACGCAGTCTGTGTTCTAACAGAATATGGACTTAGATTTTGTTCAAAAATTACTCAGTCTGTGTTTTAACAGAATATGGACTCAGTCTATGTTTAAAGAATACTCACTCAGCCAATATTTTACCAGAGTATGGACTCAGCCTGTGTTCTAACAGAATACTCACACAGCCTGTGTTCTAACAGAATATGGACTCAGTCTATATTTAAAGAATACTGACTCACCTCAGTATTCCAACAGAACCCTCACGTAGCCAGTGTTCTAACAGAATACTAACTCAGCCTGTGTTCTAACAGAATGTGGATTCAGATCAAATATTACTAACTCAGTCTGTGTTCTAACAGAATGTGGACGCAGATTTTGTTCAAAAATTATTCAGCCTGTGTTCTAACAGAATGTGGATTCAGATCAAAAATTACTAACTCAGTCTGTGTTCTAACAGAATGTGGACTCAGATTTTGTTCAAAAATTACTCATTCTGTTTCTAACAGAATATGGTCTCAGTCTATGTTTAAAGAATACTCACTCAGCCAGTATTTTACCAGAGTATGGACTCAGCCTGTGTTCTAACAGAATACTCACACAGCCTGTGTTCTAACAGAATATGGACTCAGTCTATATTTAAAGAATACTCACTCACCTCAGTATTCCAACAGAACACTCACGTAGCCAGTGTTCTAACAGAATACTAACTCAGCCTGTGTTCTAACAGAATGTGGATTCAGATCAAATATTACTAACCCAGTCTGTGTTCTAACAGAATGTGGACTCAGATTTTGTTCAAAAATTATTCAGCCTGTTTTCTAACAGAATGTGGATTCAGATCAATAATTACTAACTCAGTCTGTGTTCTAACAGAATGTGGGTTCAGATCAAAAATTACTAACTCAGTCTGTGTTCTAACAGAATATGAACTGAGATTTTGTTCAAAAATTACTCAGTCTGTGTTCTAACAGAATACGGACTAAGTCTATGTTTAAAGAATACTCACTCAGCTCAGTGTTCTAACATAACACTCACTTAGCCTGTGTTCTAACAGAATGTGGTTTCAGATCAAAAATTACTAACTCAGTCTGTGTTCTAACAAAATGTGGACTCAGATTTTGTTCAAAAATTACTCAGTCTGTGTTCTAACAGAATATGGACTCAGTCTATGTTTAAAGAATACTCACTCAGCCAGTGTTCTACCAGAATATGGATTCAGACTATTTTCAAGAATACTCACTCAGCCTGTGTTCTAGCAGAACGCTCACTTAGCCTGTGTTCTAACAGAATGTGGACTCAGATATTGTTCAAAAATTATTAACTCAGTCTGTGTTCTAACAGAATTTGGACGCAGTCTCTGTTTAAAAAATACTCACTCACCTCAGTGTTCTAACAGAACACTCACGTAGCCTGTGTTCTAACAGAACACTAACTCAGCCTGTTTTCTAACAAAATGTGGATTCAGATCAAAAATTACTAACGCAGTCTGTGTTCTAACAGAATATGGACTTAGATTTTGTTCAAAAATTACTCAGTCTGTGTTCTAACAGAATATGGACTCAGTCTATGTTTAAAGAATACTCACTCAGCCAGTATTTTACCAGAGTATGGACTCAGCCTGTGTTCTAACAGAATACTCACACAGCCTGTGTTCTAACAGAATATGTACTCAGTCTATATTTAAAGAATACTCACTCACCGCAGTATTCCTACAGAACACTCACGTAGCCATTGTTCTAACAGAATACTAACTCAGCCTGTGTTCTAACAGAATGTGGATTCAGATCAAATATTACTAACTCAGTCTGTGTTCTAACAGAATGTGGACTCAGATTTTGTTCAAAAATTACTCAGTCTGTGTTCTAACAGAATATGGACTAAGTCTATGTTTAAAGAATACTCACTCAGCTCAGTGTTCTAACATAACACTCACTTAGCCTTTGTTCTAACAGAATGTGGTTTCAGATCAAAAATTACTAACTCAGTCTGTGTTCTAACAGAATATGAACTCAGATTTTGTTCAAAAATTACTCAGTCTGTGTTCTAACAGAATATGGACTCAGTCTATGTTTAAAGAATACTCACTCAGCCAGTGTTCTACCAGAATATGGATTCAGACTATTTTCAAGAATACTCACTCAGCCTGTGTTCTAGCAGAACGCTCACTTAGCCTGTGTTCTAACAGAATGTGGACTCAGATATTGTTCAAAAATTACTAACTCAGTCTATGTTCTAACAGAATTTGGACGCAGTCTATGTTTAAAAAATACTCACTCACCTCAGTGTTCTAACAGAACACTCACGTAGCCTGTGTTCTAACACAATACTCACACAGCCTGTGTTCTAACAGAATATGGACTCAGTCTATATTTAAAGAATACTCACTCGCCTCAGTATTCTAACAGAACACTCACGTAGCCTGTGTTCTAACAGAACACTAACTCATCCTGTTTTCTAACAGAATGTGGATTCAGGTCAAAAATTACTAACGCAGTCTGTGTTCTAACAGAATATGGACTTAGATTTTGTTCAAAAATTACTCAGTCTGTGTTCTAACAGAATATGGACTCAGTCTATGTTTAAAGAATACTCACTCAGCCAGTGTTCTACCAGAATATGGATTCAGACTATTTTCAAGAATACTCACTCAGCCTGTGTTCTAGAAGAACGCTCACTTAGCCTGTGTTCTAACAGAATGTGGACTCAGATATTGTTCAAAAATTATTAACTCAGTCTGTGTTCTAACAGAATTTGGACGCAGTCTCTGTTTAAAAAATACTCACTCACCTCAGTGTTCTAACAGAACACTCACGTAGCCTGTGTTCTAACAGAACACTAACTCAGCCTGTTCTCTAACAAAATGTGGATTCAGATCAAAAATTACTAACGCAGTCTGTGTTCTAACAGAATATGGACTTAGATTTTGTTCAAAAATTACTCAGTCTGTGTTCTAACAGAATATGGACTCAGTCTATGTTTAAAGAATACTCACTCAGCCAGTATTTTACCAGAGTATGGACTCAGCCTGTGTTCTAACAGAATACTCACACAGCCTGTGTTCTAACAGAATATGTACTCAGTCTATATTTAAAGAATACTCACTCACCGCAGTATTCCTACAGAACACTCACGTAGCCATTGTTCTAACAGAATACTAACTCAGCCTGTGTTCTAACAGAATGTGGATTCAGATCAAATATTACTAACTCAGTCTGTGTTCTAACAGAATGTGGACTCAGATTTTGTTCAAAAATTACTCAGTCTGTGTTCTAACAGAATATGGACTAAGTCTATGTTTAAAGAATACTCACTCAGCTCAGTGTTCTAACATAACACTCACTTAGCCTTTGTTCTAACAGAATGTGGTTTCAGATCAAAAATTACTAACTCAGTCTGTGTTCTAACAGAATATGAACTCAGATTTTGTTCAAAAATTACTCAGTCTGTGTTCTAACAGAATATGGACTCAGTCTATGTTTAAAGAATACTCACTCAGCCAGTGTTCTACCAGAATATGGATTCAGACTATTTTCAAGAATACTCACTCAGCCTGTGTTCTAGCAGAACGCTCACTTAGCCTGTGTTCTAACAGAATGTGGACTCAGATATTGTTCAAAAATTACTAACTCAGTCTATGTTCTAACAGAATTTGGACGCAGTCTATGTTTAAAAAATACTCACTCACCTCAGTGTTCTAACAGAACACTCACGTAGCCTGTGTTCTAACACAATACTCACACAGCCTGTGTTCTAACAGAATATGGACTCAGTCTATATTTAAAGAATACTCACTCGCCTCAGTATTCTAACAGAACACTCACGTAGCCTGTGTTCTAACAGAACACTAACTCAGCCTGTTTTCTAACAGAATGTGGATTCAGGTCAAAAATTACTAACGCAGTCTGTGTTCTAACAGAATATGGACTTAGATTTTGTTCAAAAATTACTCAGTCTGTGTTCTAACAGAATATGGACTAAGTCTATGTTTAAAGAATACTCACTCAGCCAATATTTTAACAGAGTATGGACTCCGCCTGTGTTCTAACAGAATACTCACACAGCCTGTGTTGTAACAGAATATGGACTCAGTATATATTTAAAGAATACTCACTCACCTCAGTATTCCTACAGAACACTCACGTAGCCAGTGTTCTAACACAATACTAACTCAGCCTGTGTTCTAACAGAATGTGGATTCAGATCAAATATTACTAACTCAGTCTGTGTTCTAACAGAATGTGGACTCAGATTTTGTTCAAAAATTACTCAGTCTGTGTTCTAACAGAATATGGACTAAGTCTATGTTTAAAGAATACTCACTCAGCTCAGTGTTCTAACATAACACTCACTTAGCCTGTGTTCTAACAGAATGTGGTTTCAGATCAAAAATTACTAACTCAGTCTGTGTTCTAACAGAATATGAACTCAGATTTTGTTCAAAAATTACTCAGTCTGTGTTCTAACAGAATATGGACTCAGTCTATGTTTAAAGAATACACACTCAGCCAGTGTTCTACCAGAATATGGATTCAGACCATTTTCAAGAATACTCACTCAGCCTGTGTTCTAGCAGAACGCTCACTTAGCCTGTGTTCTAACAGAATGTGGACTCAGATATTGTTCAAAAATTACTAACTCAGTCTGTGTTCTAACAGAATTTGGACGCAGTCTATGTTTAAAAAATACTCACTCACCTCAGTGTTCTAACAGAACACTCACGTAGCCTGTGTTCTAACAGAATACTCACACAGCCTGTGTTCTAACAGAATATGGACTCAGTCTATATTTAAAGAATACTCACTCACCTCAGTATTCTAACAGAACACTCACGTAGCCAGTGTTCTAACAGAATACTAACTCAGCCTGTGTTCTAACAGAATGTGGATTCAGAACAAAAATTACTAACTCAGTCTGTGTTCTAACAAAATGTGGACTCAGATTTTGTTCAAAAATTACTCAGTCTGTTTCTAACAGAATATTGACTCAGTCTATGTTTAAAGAATACTCACTCAGCCAGTATTTTACCAGAGTATGGACTCAGCCTGTGTTCTAACAGAATACTCACACAGCCTGTGTTCTAACAGAATATGGACTAAGTCTATGTTTAAAGAATACTCACTCAGCTCAGTGTTCTAACATAACACTCACTTAGCCTGTGTTCTAACAGAATGTGGTTTCAGATCAAATATTACTAACTCAGTCTGTGTTCTAACAGAATGTGGACGCAGATTTTGTTCAAAAATTATTCAGCCTGTGTTCTAACAGAATGTGGATTCAGATCAAAAATTACTAACTCAGTCTGTGTTCTAACAGAATGTGGGTTCAGATCAAAAATTACTAACTCAGTCTGTGTTCTAACAGAATATGAATTGAGATTTTGTTCAAAAATTACTCAGTCTGTGTTCTAACAGAATATGGACTAAGTCTATGTTTAAAGAATACTCACTCAGCTCAGTGTTCTAACATAACACTCACTTAGCCTGTGTTCTAACAGAATGTGGTTTCAGATCAAAAATTACTAACTCAGTCTGTGTTCTAACAGAATGTGGACTCAGATTTTGTTCAAAAATTACTCAGTCTGTGTTCTAACAGAATATGGACTCAGTCTATGTTTAAAGAATACTCACTCAGCCAGTGTTCTACCAGAATATGGATTCAGACTATTTTCAAGAATACTCACTCAGCCTGTGTTCTAGCAGAACGCTCACTTAGCCTGTGTTCTAACAGAATGTGGACTCAGATATTGTTCAAAAATTACTAACTCAGTCTGTGTTCTAACAGAATTTGGACGCAGTCTCTGTTTAAAAAATACTCACTCACCTCAGTGTTCTAACAGAACACTCACGTAGCCTGTGTTCTAACAGAACACTAACTCAGCCTGTTTTCTAACAAAATGTGGATTCAGATCAAAAATTACTAACGCAGTCTGTGTTCTAACAGAATATGGACTTAGATTTTGTTCAAAAATTACTCAGTCTGTGTTCTAACAGAATATGGACTCAGTCTATGTTTAAAGAATACTCACTCAGCCAGTATTTTACCAGAGTATGGACTCAGCCTGTGTTCTAACAGAATACTCACACAGCCTGTGTTCTAACAGAATATGTACTCAGTCTATATTTAAAAATACTCACTCACCGCAGTATTCCTACAGAACACTCACGTAGCCATTGTTCTAACAGAATACTAACTCAGCCTGTGTTCTAACAGAATGTGGATTCAGATCAAATATTACTAACTCAGTCTGTGTTCTAACGGAATGTGGACTCAGATTTTGTTCAAAAATTACTCAGTCTGTGTTCTAACAGAATATGGACTAAGTCTATGTTTAAAGAATACTCACTCAGCTCAGTGTTCTAACATAACACTCACTTAGCCTGTGTTCTAACAGAATGTGGTTTCAGATCAAAAATTACTAACTCAGTCTGTGTTCTAACAGAATATGAACTCAGATTTTGTTCAAAAATTACTCAGTCTGTGTTCTAACAGAATATGGACTCAGTCTATGTTTAAAGAATACTCACTTAGCCAGTGTTCTACCAGAATATGGATTCAGACTATTTTCAAGAATACTCACTCAGCCTGTGTTCTAGCAGAACGCTCACTTAGCCTGTGTTCTAACAGAATGTGGACTCAGATATTGTTCAAAAATTACTAACTCAGTCTATGTTCTAACAGAATTTGGACGCAGTCTATGTTTAAAAAATACTCACTCACCTCAGTGTTCTAACAGAACACTCACGTAGCCTGTGTTCTAACAGAATACTCACACAGCCTGTGTTCTAACAGAATATGGACTCGGTCTATATTTAAAGAATACTCACTCGCCTCAGTATTCTAACAGAACACTCACGTAGCCTGTGTTCTAACAGAACACTAACTCAGCCTGTTTTCTAACAGAATGTGGATTCAGGTCAAAAATTACTAACGCAGTCTGTGTTCTAACAGAATATGGACTTAGATTTTGTTCAAAAATTACTCAGTCTGTGTTCTAACAGAATATGGACTAAGTCTATGTTTAAAGAATACTCACTCAGCCAATATTTTACCAGAGTATGGACTCAGCCTGTGTTCTAACAGAATACTCACACAGCCTGTGTTGTAACAGAATATGGACTCAGTATATATTTAAAGAATACTCACTCACCTCAGTATTCCTACAGAACACTCACATAGCCAGTGTTCTAACAGAATTCTAACTCAGCCTGTGTTCTAACAGAATGTGGATTCAGATCAAATATTACTAACTCAGTCTGTGTTCTAACAGAATGTGGACTCAGATTTTGTTCAAAAATTACTCAGTCTGTGTTCTAACAGAATATGGACTAAGTCTATGTTTAAAGAATACTCACTCAGCTCAGTGTTCTAACATAACACTAACTTAGACTGTGTTCTAACAGAATGTGGTTTCAGATCAAAAATTACTAACTCAGTCTGTGTTCTAACAGAATATGAACTCAGATTTTGTTCAAAAATTACTCAGTCTGTGTTCTAACAGAATATGGACTCAGTCTATGTTTAAAGAATACACACTCAGCCAGTGTTCTACCAGAATATGGATTCAGACCATTTTCAAGAATACTCACTCAGCCTGTGTTCTAGCAGAACGCTCACTTAGCCTGTGTTCTAACAGAATGTGGACTCAGATATTGTTCAAAAATTACTAACTCAGTCTGTGTTCTAACAGAATGTGGACGCAGATTTTGTTCAAAAATTATTCAGCCTGTGTTCTAACAGAATGTGGATTCAGATCAAAAATTACTAACTCAGTCTGTGTTCTAACAGAATGTGGACTCAGATTTTGTTCAAAAATTACTCATTCTGTTTCTAACAGAATATGGTCTCAGTCTATGTTTAAAGAATACTCACTCAGCCAGTATTTTACCAGAGTATGGACTCAGCCTGTGTTCTAACAGAATACTCACACAGCCTGTGTTCTAACAGTATATGGACTCAGTCTATATTTAAAGAATACTCACTCACCTCAGTATTCTAACAGAACACTCACGTAGCCTGTGTTCTAACAGAACACTAACTCAGCCTGTTTTCTAACAGAATGTGGATTCAGATCAAAAATTACTAACGCAGTCTGTGTTCTAACAGAATATGGACTTAGATTTTGTTCAAAAATTACTCAGTCTGTGTTCTAACAGAATATGGACTCAGTCTATGTTTAAAGAATACTCACTCAGCCAATATTTTACCAGAGTATGGACTCAGCCTGTGTTCTAACAGAATACTCACACAGCCTGTGTTCTAACAGAATATGGACTCAGTCTATATTTAAAGAATACTCACTCACCTCAGTATTCCAACAGAACACTCACGTAGCCAGTGTTCTAACAGAATACTAACTCAGCCTGTGTTCTAACAGAATGTGGATTCAGATCAAATATTACTAACCCAGTCTGTGTTCTAACAGAATGTGGACTCAGATTTTGTTCAAAAATTATTCAGCCTGTTTTCTAACAGAATGTGGATTCAGATCAATAATTACTAACTCAGTCTGTGTTCTAACAGAATGTGGGTTAAGATCAAAAATTACTAACTCAGTCTGTGTTCTAACAGAATATGAACTGAGATTTTGTTCAAAAATTACTCAGTCTGTGTTCTAACAGAATATGGACTCAGTCTATGTTTAAAGAATACTCACTCAGCCAGTGTTCTACCAGAATATGGATTCAGACTATTTTCAAGAATACTCACTCAGCCTGTGTTCTAGCAGAACGCTCACTTAGCCTGTGTTCTAACAGAATGTGGACTCAGATATTGTTCAAAAATTACTAACTCAGTCTGTGTTCTAACAGAATTTGGACGCAGTCTCTGTTTAAAAAATACTCACTCACCTCAGTGTTCTAACAGAACACTCACGTAGCCTGTGTTCTAACAGAACACTAACTCAGCCTGTTTTCTAACAAAATGTGGATTCAGATCAAAAATTACTAACGCAGTCTGTGTTCTAACAGAATATGGACTTAGATTTTGTTCAAAAATTACTCAGTCTGTGTTCTAACAGAATATGGACTCAGTCTATGTTTAAAGAATACTCACTCAGCCAGTATTTTACCAGAGTATGGACTCAGCCTGTGTTCTAACAGAATACTCACACAGCCTGTGTTCTAACAGAATATGTACTCAGTCTATATTTAAAGAATACTCACTCACCGCAGTATTCCTACAGAACACTCACGTAGCCATTGTTCTAACAGAATACTAACTCAGCCTGTGTTCTAACAGAATGTGGATTCAGATCAAATATTACTAACTCAGTCTGTGTTCTAACAGAATGTGGACTCAGATTTTGTTCAAAAATTACTCAGTCTGTGTTCTAACAGAATGTGGACTAAGTCTATGTTTAAAGAATACTCACTCAGCTCAGTGTTCTAACATAACACTCACTTAGCCTGTGTTCTAACAGAATGTGGTTTCAGATCAAAAATTACTAACTCAGTCTGTGTTCTAACAGAATATGAACTCAGATTTTGTTCAAAAATTACTCAGTCTGTGTTCTAACAGAATATGGACTAAGTCTATGTTTAAAGAATACTCACTCAGCTCAGTGTTCTAACATAATTCTCACTTAGCCTGTGTTCTAACAGAATGTGGTTTCAGATCAAAAATTACTAACTCAGTCTGTGTTCTAACAGAATATGAACTCAGATTTTGTTCAAAAATTACTCAGTCTGTGTTCTAACAGAATATGGACTCAGTCTATGTTTAAAGAATACACACTCAGCCAGTGTTCTACCAGAATATGGATTCAGACCATTTTCAAGAATACTCACTCAGCCTGTGTTCTAGCAGAACGCTCACTTAGCCTGTGTTCTAACAGAATGTGGACTCAGATATTGTTCAAAAATTACTAACTCAGTCTGTGTTCTAACAGAATTTGGACGCAGTCTATGTTTAAAAAATACTCACTCACCTCAGTGTTCTAACAGAACACTCACGTAGCCTGTGTTCTAACAGAATACTCACACAGCCTGTGTTCTAACAGAATATGGACTCAGTCTATATTTAAAGAATACTCACTCACCTCAGTATTCTAACAGAACACTCACGTAGCCTGTGTTCTAACAGAACACTAACTCAGCCTGTTTTCTAACAGAATGTGGATTCAGATCAAAAATTACTAACCCAGTCTGTGTTCTAACAGAATATGGACTTAGATTTTGTTCAAAAATTACTCAGTCTGTGTTTTAACAGAATATGGACTCAGTCTATGTTTAAAGAATACTCACTCAGCCAATATTTTACCAGAGTATGGACTCAGCCTGTGTTCTAACAGAATACTCACACAGCCTGTGTTGTAACAGAATATGGACTCAGTCTATATTTAAAGAATACTGACTCACCTCAGTATTCCAACAGAACCCTCACGTAGCCAGTGTTCTAACAGAATACTAACTCAGCCTGTGTTCTAACAGAATGTGGATTCAGATCAAATATTACTAACTCAGTCTGTGTTCTAACAGAATGTGGACGCAGATTTTGTTCAAAAATTATTCAGCCTGTGTTCTAACAGAATGTGGATTCAGATCAAAAATTACTAACTCAGTCTGTGTTCTAACAGAATGTGGACTCAGATTTTGTTCAAAAATTACTCATTCTGTTTCTAACAGAATATGGTCTCAGTCTATGTTTAAAGAATACTCACTCAGCCAGTATTTTACCAGAGTATGGACTCAGCCTGTGTTCTAACAGAATACTCACACAGCCTGTGTTCTAACAGTATATGGACTCAGTCTATATTTAAAGAATACTCACTCACCTCAGTATTCTAACAGAACACTCACGTAGCCTGTGTTCTAACAGAACACTAACTCAGCCTGTTTTCTAACAGAATGTGGATTCAGATCAAAAATTACTAACGCAGTCTGTGTTCTAACAGAATATGGACTTAGATTTTGTTCAAAAATTACTCAGTCTGTGTTCTAACAGAATATGGACTCAGTCTATGTTTAAAGAATACTCACTCAGCCAATATTTTACCAGAGTATGGACTCAGCCTGTGTTCTAACAGAATACTCACACAGCCTGTGTTCTAACAGAATATGGACTCAGTCTATATTTAAAGAATACTCACTCACCTCAGTATTCCAACAGAACACTCACGTAGCCAGTGTTCTAACAGAATACTAACTCAGCCTGTGTTCTAACAGAATGTGGATTCAGATCAAATATTACTAACCCAGTCTGTGTTCTAACAGAATGTGGACTCAGATTTTGTTCAAAAATTATTCAGCCTGTTTTCTAACAGAATGTGGATTCAGATCAATAATTACTAACTCAGTCTGTGTTCTAACAGAATGTGGGTTCAGATCAAAAATTACTAACTCAGTCTGTGTTCTAACAGAATATGAACTGAGATTTTGTTCAAAAATTACTCAGTCTGTGTTCTAACAGAATATGGACTAAGTCTATGTTTAAAGAATACTCACTCAGCTCAGTGTTCTAACATAACACTCACTTAGCCTGTGTTCTAACAGAATGTGGTTTCTGATCAAAAATTACTAACTCAGTCTGTGTTCTAACAGAATGTGGACTCAGATTTTGTTCAAAAATTACTCAGTCTGTGTTCTAACAGAATATGGACTCAGTCTATGTTTAAAGAATACTCACTCAGCCAGTGTTCTACCAGAATATGGATTCAGACTATTTTCAAGAATACTCACTCAGCCTGTGTTCTAGCAGAACGCTCACTTAGCCTGTGTTCTAACAGAATGTGGACTCAGATATTGTTCAAAAATTACTAACTCAGTCTGTGTTCTAACAGAATTTGGACGCAGTCTCTGTTTAAAAAATACTCACTCACCTCAGTGTTCTAACAGAACACTCACGTAGCCTGTGTTCTAACAGAACACTAACTCAGCCTGTTTTCTAACAAAATGTGGATTCAGATCAAAAATTACTAACGCAGTCTGTGTTCTAACAGAATATGGACTTAGATTTTGTTCAAAAATTACTCAGTCTGTGTTCTAACAGAATATGGATTCAGTCTATGTTTAAAGAATACTCACTCAGCCAGTATTTTACCAGAGTATGGACTCAGCCTGTGTTCTAACAGAATACTCACACAGCCTGTGTTCTAACAGAATATGTACTCAGTCTATATTTAAAGAATACTCACTCACCGCAGTATTCCTACAGAACACTCACGTAGCCATTGTTCTAACAGAATACTAACTCAGCCTGTGTTCTAACAGAATGTGGATTCAGATCAAATATTACTAACTCAGTCTGTGTTCTAACAGAATGTGGACTCAGATTTTGTTCAAAAATTACTCAGTCTGTGTTCTAACAGAATATGGACTAAGTCTATGTTTAAAGAATACTCACTCAGCCAATATTTTACCAGAGTATGGACTCAGCCTGTGTTCTAACAGAATACTCACACAGCCTGTGTTGTAACAGAATATGGACTCAGTATATATTTAAAGAATACTCACTCACCTCAGTATTCCTACAGAACACTCACGTAGCCAGTGTTCTAACAGAATTCTAACTCAGCCTGTGTTCTAACAGAATGTGGATTCAGATCAAATATTACTAACTCAGTCTGTGTTCTAACAGAATGTGGACTCAGATTTTGTTCAAAAATTACTCAGTCTGTGTTCTAACAGAATATGGACTAAGTCTATGTTTAAAGAATACTCACTCAGCTCAGTGTTCTAACATAACACTAACTTAGACTGTGTTCTAACAGAATGTGGTTTCAGATCAAAAATTACTAACTCAGTCTGTGTTCTAACAGAATATGAACTCAGATTTTGTTCAAAAATTACTCAGTCTGTGTTCTAACAGAATATGGACTCAGTCTATGTTTAAAGAATACACACTCAGCCAGTGTTCTACCAGAATATGGATTCAGACCATTTTCAAGAATACTCACTCAGCCTGTGTTCTAGCAGAACGCTCACTTAGCCTGTGTTCTAACAGAATGTGGACTCAGATATTGTTCAAAAATTACTAACTCAGTCTGTGTTCTAACAGAATGTGGACGCAGATTTTGTTCAAAAATTATTCAGCCTGTGTTCTAACAGAATGTGGATTCAGATCAAAAATTACTAACTCAGTCTGTGTTCTAACAGAATGTGGACTCAGATTTTGTTCAAAAATTACTCATTCTGTTTCTAACAGAATATGGTCTCAGTCTATGTTTAAAGAATACTCACTCAGCCAGTATTTTACCAGAGTATGGACTCAGCCTGTGTTCTAACAGAATACTCACACAGCCTGTGTTCTAACAGTATATGGACTCAGTCTATATTTAAAGAATACTCACTCACCTCAGTATTCTAACAGAACACTCACGTAGCCTGTGTTCTAACAGAACACTAACTCAGCCTGTTTTCTAACAGAATGTGGATTCAGATCAAAAATTACTAACGCAGTCTGTGTTCTAACAGAATATGGACTTAGATTTTGTTCAAAAATTACTCAGTCTGTGTTCTAACAGAATATGGACTCAGTCTATGTTTAAAGAATACTCACTCAGCCAATATTTTACCAGAGTATGGACTCAGCCTGTGTTCTAACAGAATACTCACACAGCCTGTGTTCTAACAGAATATGGACTCAGTCTATATTTAAAGAATACTCACTCACCTCAGTATTCCAACAGAACACTCACGTAGCCAGTGTTCTAACAGAATACTAACTCAGCCTGTGTTCTAACAGAATGTGGATTCAGATCAAATATTACTAACCCAGTCTGTGTTCTAACAGAATGTGGACTCAGATTTTGTTCAAAAATTATTCAGCCTGTTTTCTAACAGAATGTGGATTCAGATCAATAATTACTAACTCAGTCTGTGTTCTAACAGAATGTGGGTTAAGATCAAAAATTACTAACTCAGTCTGTGTTCTAACAGAATATGAACTGAGATTTTGTTCAAAAATTACTCAGTCTGTGTTCTAACAGAATATGGACTCAGTCTATGTTTAAAGAATACTCACTCAGCCAGTGTTCTACCAGAATATGGATTCAGACTATTTTCAAGAATACTCACTCAGCCTGTGTTCTAGCAGAACGCTCACTTAGCCTGTGTTCTAACAGAATGTGGACTCAGATATTGTTCAAAAATTACTAACTCAGTCTGTGTTCTAACAGAATTTGGACGCAGTCTCTGTTTAAAAAATACTCACTCACCTCAGTGTTCTAACAGAACACTCACGTAGCCTGTGTTCTAACAGAACACTAACTCAGCCTGTTTTCTAACAAAATGTGGATTCAGATCAAAAATTACTAACGCAGTCTGTGTTCTAACAGAATATGGACTTAGATTTTGTTCAAAAATTACTCAGTCTGTGTTCTAACAGAATATGGACTCAGTCTATGTTTAAAGAATACTCACTCAGCCAGTATTTTACCAGAGTATGGACTCAGCCTGTGTTCTAACAGAATACTCACACAGCCTGTGTTCTAACAGAATATGTACTCAGTCTATATTTAAAGAATACTCACTCACCGCAGTATTCCTACAGAACACTCACGTAGCCATTGTTCTAACAGAATACTAACTCAGCCTGTGTTCTAACAGAATGTGGATTCAGATCAAATATTACTAACTCAGTCTGTGTTCTAACAGAATGTGGACTCAGATTTTGTTCAAAAATTACTCAGTCTGTGTTCTAACAGAATGTGGACTAAGTCTATGTTTAAAGAATACTCACTCAGCTCAGTGTTCTAACATAACACTCACTTAGCCTGTGTTTAACAGAATGTGGTTTCAGATCAAAAATTAATAACTCAGTCTGTGTTCTAACAGAATATGAACTCAGATTTTGTTCAAAAATTACTCAGTCTGTGTTCTAACAGAATATGGACTAAGTCTATGTTTAAAGAATACTCACTCAGCTCAGTGTTCTAACATAACTCTCACTTAGCCTGTGTTCTAACAGAATGTGGTTTCAGATCAAAAATTACTAACTCAGTCTGTGTTCTAACAGAATATGAACTCAGATTTTGTTCAAAAATTACTCAGTCTGTGTTCTAACAGAATATGGACTCAGTCTATGTTTAAAGAATACACACTCAGCCAGTGTTCTACCAGAATATGGATTCAGACCATTTTCAAGAATACTCACTCAGCCTGTGTTCTAGCAGAACGCTCACTTAGCCTGTGTTCTAACAGAATGTGGACTCAGATATTGTTCAAAAATTACTAACTCAGTCTGTGTTCTAACAGAATTTGGACGCAGTCTATGTTTAAAAAATACTCACTCACCTCAGTGTTCTAACAGAACACTCACGTAGCCTGTGTTCTAACAGAATACTCACACAGCCTGTGTTCTAACAGAATATGGACTCAGTCTATATTTAAAGAATACTCACTCACCTCAGTATTCTAACAGAACACTCACGTAGCCTGTGTTCTAACAGAACACTAACTCAGCCTGTTTTCTAACAGAATGTGGATTCAGATCAAAAATTACTAACCCAGTCTGTGTTCTAACAGAATATGGACTTAGATTTTGTTCAAAAATTACTCAGTCTGTGTTTTAACAGAATATGGACTCAGTCTATGTTTAAAGAATACTCACTCAGCCAATATTTTACCAGAGTATGGACTCAGCCTGTGTTCTAACAGAATACTCACACAGCCTGTGTTGTAACAGAATATGGACTCAGTCTATATTTAAAGAATACTGACTCACCTCAGTATTCCAACAGAACCCTCACGTAGCCAGTGTTCTAACAGAATACTAACTCAGCCTGTGTTCTAACAGAATGTGGATTCAGATCAAATATTACTAACTCAGTCTGTGTTCTAACAGAATGTGGGTTCAGATCAAAAATTACTAACTCAGTCTGTGTTCTAACAGAATATGAACTGAGATTTTGTTCAAAAATTACTCAGTCTGTGTTCTAACAGAATATGGACTAAGTCTATGTTTAAAGAATACTCACTCAGCTCAGTGTTCTAACATAACACTCACTTAGCCTGTGTTCTAACAGAATGTGGTTTCTGATCAAAAATTACTAACTCAGTCTGTGTTCTAACAGAATGTGGACTCAGATTTTGTTCAAAAATTACTCAGTCTGTGTTCTAACAGAATATGGACTCAGTCTATGTTTAAAGAATACTCACTCAGCCAGTGTTCTACCAGAATATGGATTCAGACTATTTTCAAGAATACTCACTCAGCCTGTGTTCTAGCAGAACGCTCACTTAGCCTGTGTTCTAACAGAATGTGGACTCAGATATTGTTCAAAAATTACTAACTCAGTCTGTGTTCTAACAGAATTTGGACGCAGTCTCTGTTTAAAAAATACTCACTCACCTCAGTGTTCTAACAGAACACTCACGTAGCCTGTGTTCTAACAGAACACTAACTCAGCCTGTTTTCTAACAAAATGTGGATTCAGATCAAAAATTACTAACGCAGTCTGTGTTCTAACAGAATATGGACTTAGATTTTGTTCAAAAATTACTCAGTCTGTGTTCTAACAGAATATGGACTCAGTCTATGTTTAAAGAATACTCACTCAGCCAGTATTTTACCAGAGTATGGACTCAGCCTGTGTTCTAACAGAATACTCACACAGCCTGTGTTCTAACAGAATATGTACTCAGTCTATATTTAAAGAATACTCACTCACCGCAGTATTCCTACAGAACACTCACGTAGCCATTGTTCTAACAGAATACTAACTCAGCCTGTGTTCTAACAGAATGTGGATTCAGATCAAATATTACTAACTCAGTCTGTGTTCTAACAGAATGTGGACTCAGATTTTGTTCAAAAATTACTCAGTCTGTGTTCTAACAGAATGTGGACTAAGTCTATGTTTAAAGAATACTCACTCAGCTCAGTGTTCTAACATAACACTCACTTAGCCTGTGTTCTAACAGAATGTGGTTTCAGATCAAAAATTAATAACTCAGTCTGTGTTCTAACAGAATATGAACTCAGATTTTGTTCAAAAATTACTCAGTCTGTGTTCTAACAGAATATGGACTCAGTCTATGTTTAAAGAATACTCACTCAGCCAGTGTTCTACCAGAATATGGATTCAGACTATTTTCAAGAATACTCACTCAGCCTGTGTTCTAGCAGAACGCTCACTTAGCCTGTCTTCTAACAGAATGTGGACTCAGATATTGTTCAAAAATTACTAACTCAGTCTATGTTCTAACAGAATTTGGACGCAGTCTATGTTTAAAAAATACTCACTCACCTCAGTGTTCTAACAGAACACTCACGTAGCCTGTGTTCTAACAGAATACTCACACAGCCTGTGTTCTAACAGAATATGGACTCAGTCTATATTTAAAGAATACTCACTCGCCTCAGTATTCTAACAGAACACTCACATAGCCTGTGTTCTAACAGAACACTAACTCAGCCTGTTTTCTAACAGAATGTGGATTCAGGTCAAAAATTACTAACCCAGTCTGTGTTCTAACAGAATATGGACTTAGATTTTGTTCAAAAATTACTCAGTCTGTGTTCTAACAGAATATGGACTCAGTCTATGTTTAAAGAATACTCACTCAGCCAGTGTTCTACCAGAATATGGATTCAGACTATTTTCAAGAATACTCACTCAGCCTGTGTTCTAGCAGAACGCTCACTTAGCCTGTGTTCTAACAGAATGTGGACTCAGATATTGTTCAAAAATTACTAACTCAGTCTGTGTTCTAACAGAATTTGGACGCAGTCTCTGTTTAAAAAATACTCACTCACCTCAGTGTTCTAACAGAACACTCACGTAGCCTGTGTTCTAACAGAACACTAACTCAGCCTGTTTTCTAACAAAATGTGGATTCAGATCAAAAATTACTAACGCAGTCTGTGTTCTAACAGAATATGGACTTAGATTTTGTTCAAAAATTACTCAGTCTGTGTTCTAACAGAATATGGACTCAGTCTATGTTTAAAGAATACTCACTCAGCCAGTATTTTACCAGAGTATGGACTCAGCCTGTGTTCTAACAGAATACTCACACAGCCTGTGTTCTAACAGAATATGGACTCAGTCTATATTTAAAGAATACTCACTCACCGCAGTATTCCTACAGAACACTCACGTAGCCATTGTTCTAACAGAATACTAACTCAGCCTGTGTTCTAACAGAATGTGGATTCAGATCAAATATTACTAACCCAGTCTGTGTTCTAACAGAATGTGGACTCAGATTTTGTTGAAAAATTATTCAGCCTGTTTTCTAACAGAATGTGGATTCAGATCAATAATTACTAACTCAGTCTGTGTTCTAACAGAATGTGGGTTCAGATCAAAAATTACTAACTCAGTCTGTGTTCTAACAGAATATGAACTGAGATTTTGTTCAAAAATTACTCAGTCTGTGTTCTAACAGAATATGGACTAAGTCTATGTTTAAAGAATACTCACTCAGCTCAGTGTTCTAACATAACACTCACTTAGCCTGTGTTCTAACAGAATGTGGTTTCTGATCAAAAATTACTAACTCAGTCTGTGTTCTAACAGAATGTGGACTCAGATTTTGTTCAAAAATTACTCAGTCTGTGTTCTAACAGAATATGGACTCAGTCTATGTTTAAAGAATACTCACTCAGCCAGTGTTCTACCAGAATATGGATTCAGACTATTTTCAAGAATACTCACTCAGCCTGTGTTCTAGCAGAACGCTCACTTAGCCTGTGTTCTAACAGAATGTGGACTCAGATATTGTTCAAAAATTACTAACTCAGTCTGTGTTCTAACAGAATTTGGACGCAGTCTCTGTTTAAAAAATACTCACTCACCTCAGTGTTCTAACAGAACACTCACGTAGCCTGTGTTCTAACAGAACACTAACTCAGCCTGTTTTCTAACAAAATGTGGATTCAGATCAAAAATTACTAACGCAGTCTGTGTTCTAACAGAATATGGACTCAGTCTATGTTTAAAGAATACTCACTCAGCCAGTATTTTACCAGAGTATGGACTCAGCCTGTGTTCTAACAGAATACTCACACAGCCTGTGTTCTAACAGAATATGTACTCAGTCTATATTTAAAGAATACTCACTCACCGCAGTATTCCTACAGAACACTCACGTAGCCATTGTTCTAACAGAATACTAACTCAGCCTGTGTTCTAACAGAATGTGGATTCAGATCAAATATTACTAACTCAGTCTGTGTTCTAACAGAATGTGGACTCAGATTTTGTTCAAAAATTACTCAGTCTGTGTTCTAACAGAATGTGGACTAAGTCTATGTTTAAAGAATACTCACTCAGCTCAGTGTTCTAACATAACACTCACTTAGCCTGTGTTCTAACAGAATGTGGTTTCAGATCAAAAATTACTAACTCAGTCTGTGTTCTAACAGAATATGAACTCAGATTTTGTTCAAAAATTACTCAGTCTGTGTTCTAACAGAATATGGACTCAGTCTATGTTTAAAGAATACTCACTCAGCCAGTGTTCTACCAGAATATGGATTCAGACTATTTTCAAGAATACTCACTCAGCCTGTGTTCTAGCAGAACGCTCACTTAGCCTGTGTTCTAACAGAATGTGGACTCAGATATTGTTCAAAAATTACTAACTCAGTCTATGTTCTAACAGAATTTGGACGCAGTCTATGTTTAAAAAATACTCACTCACCTCAGTGTTCTAACAGAACACTCACGTAGCCTGTGTTCTAACAGAATACTCACACAGCCTGTGTTCTAACAGAATATGGACTCAGTCTATATTTAAAGAATACTCACTCGCCTCAGTATTCTAACAGAACACTCACATAGCCTGTGTTCTAACAGAACACTAACTCAGCCTGTTTTCTAACAGAATGTGGATTCAGGTCAAAAATTACTAACCCAGTCTGTGTTCTAACAGAATATGGACTTAGATTTTGTTCAAAAATTACTCAGTCTGTGTTCTAACAGAATATGGACTCAGTCTATGTTTAAAGAATACTCACTCAGCCAGTGTTCTACCAGAATATGGATTCAGACTATTTTCAAGAATACTCACTCAGCCTGTGTTCTAGCAGAACGCTCACTTAGCCTGTGTTCTAACAGAATGTGGACTCAGATATTGTTCAAAAATTACTAACTCAGTCTGTGTTCTAACAGAATTTGGACGCAGTCTCTGTTTAAAAAATACTCACTCACCTCAGTGTTCTAACAGAACACTCACGTAGCCTGTGTTCTAACAGAACACTAACTCAGCCTGTTTTCTAACAAAATGTGGATTCAGATCAAAAATTACTAACGCAGTCTGTGTTCTAACAGAATATGGACTTAGATTTTGTTCAAAAATTACTCAGTCTGTGTTCTAACAGAATATGGACTCAGTCTATGTTTAAAGAATACTCACTCAGCCAGTATTTTACCAGAGTATGGACTCAGCCTGTGTTCTAACAGAATACTCACACAGCCTGTGTTCTAACAGAATATGGACTCAGTCTATATTTAAAGAATACTCACTCACCGCAGTATTCCTACAGAACACTCACGTAGCCATTGTTCTAACAGAATACTAACTCAGCCTGTGTTCTAACAGAATGTGGATTCAGATCAAATATTACTAACCCAGTCTGTGTTCTAACAGAATGTGGACTCAGATTTTGTTGAAAAATTATTCAGCCTGTTTTCTAACAGAATGTGGATTCAGATCAATAATTACTAACTCAGTCTGTGTTCTAACAGAATGTGGGTTCAGATCAAAAATTACTAACTCAGTCTGTGTTCTAACAGAATATGAACTGAGATTTTGTTCAAAAATTACTCAGTCTGTGTTCTAACAGAATATGGACTAAGTCTATGTTTAAAGAATACTCACTCAGCTCAGTGTTCTAACATAACACTCACTTAGCCTGTGTTCTAACAGAATGTGGTTTCTGATCAAAAATTACTAACTCAGTCTGTGTTCTAACAGAATGTGGACTCAGATTTTGTTCAAAAATTACTCAGTCTGTGTTCTAACAGAATATGGACTCAGTCTATGTTTAAAGAATACTCACTCAGCCAGTGTTCTACCAGAATATGGATTCAGACTATTTTCAAGAATACTCACTCAGCCTGTGTTCTAGCAGAACGCTCACTTAGCCTGTGTTCTAACAGAATGTGGACTCAGATATTGTTCAAAAATTACTAACTCAGTCTGTGTTCTAACAGAATTTGGACGCAGTCTCTGTTTAAAAAATACTCACTCACCTCAGTGTTCTAACAGAACACTCACGTAGCCTGTGTTCTAACAGAACACTAACTCAGCCTGTTTTCTAACAAAATGTGGATTCAGATCAAAAATTACTAACGCAGTCTGTGTTCTAACAGAATATGGACTTAGATTTTGTTCAAAAATTACTCAGTCTGTGTTCTAACAGAATATGGACTCAGTCTATGTTTAAAGAATACTCACTCAGCCAGTATTTTACCAGAGTATGGACTCAGCCTGTGTTCTAACAGAATACTCACACAGCCTGTGTTCTAACAGAATATGTACTCAGTCTATATTTAAAGAATACTCACTCACCGCAGTATTCCTACAGAACACTCACGTAGCCATTGTTCTAACAGAATACTAACTCAGCCTGTGTTCTAACAGAATGTGGATTCAGATCAAATATTACTAACTCAGTCTGTGTTCTAACAGAATGTGGACTCAGATTTTGTTCAAAAATTACTCAGTCTGTGTTCTAACAGAATGTGGACTAAGTCTATGTTTAAAGAATACTCACTCAGCTCAGTGTTCTAACATAACACTCACTTAGCCTGTGTTCTAACAGAATGTGGTTTCAGATCAAAAATTACTAACTCAGTCTGTGTTCTAACAGAATATGAACTCAGATTTTGTTCAAAAATTACTCAGTCTGTGTTCTAACAGAATATGGACTCAGTCTATGTTTAAAGAATACTCACTCAGCCAGTGTTCTACCAGAATATGGATTCAGACTATTTTCAAGAATACTCACTCAGCCTGTGTTCTAGCAGAACGCTCACTTAGCCTGTGTTCTAACAGAATGTGGACTCAGATATTGTTCAAAAATTACTAACTCAGTCTATGTTCTAACAGAATTTGGACGCAGTCTATGTTTAAAAAATACTCACTCACCTCAGTGTTCTAACAGAACACTCACGTAGCCTGTGTTCTAACAGAATACTCACACAGCCTGTGTTCTAACAGAATATGGACTCAGTCTATATTTAAAGAATACTCACTCGCCTCAGTATTCTAACAGAACACTCACATAGCCTGTGTTCTAACAGAACACTAACTCAGCCTGTTTTCTAACAGAATGTGGATTCAGGTCAAAAATTACTAACCCAGTCTGTGTTCTAACAGAATATGGACTTAGATTTTGTTCAAAAATTACTCAGTCTGTGTTCTAACAGAATATGGACTCAGTCTATGTTTAAAGAATACTCACTCAGCCAGTGTTCTACCAGAATATGGATTCAGACTATTTTCAAGAATACTCACTCAGCCTGTGTTCTAGCAGAACGCTCACTTAGCCTGTGTTCTAACAGAATGTGGACTCAGATATTGTTCAAAAATTACTAACTCAGTCTGTGTTCTAACAGAATTTGGACGCAGTCTCTGTTTAAAAAATACTCACTCACCTCAGTGTTCTAACAGAACACTCACGTAGCCTGTGTTCTAACAGAACACTAACTCAGCCTGTTTTCTAACAAAATGTGGATTCAGATCAAAAATTACTAACGCAGTCTGTGTTCTAACAGAATATGGACTTAGATTTTGTTCAAAAATTACTCAGTCTGTGTTCTAACAGAATATGGACTCAGTCTATGTTTAAAGAATACTCACTCAGCCAGTATTTTACCAGAGTATGGACTCAGCCTGTGTTCTAACAGAATACTCACACAGCCTGTGTTCTAACAGAATATGTACTCAGTCTATATTTAAAGAATACTCACTCACCGCAGTATTCCTACAGAACACTCACGTAGCCATTGTTCTAACAGAATACTAACTCAGCCTGTGTTCTAACAGAATGTGGATTCAGATCAAATATTACTAACCCAGTCTGTGTTCTAACAGAATGTGGACTCAGATTTTGTTGAAAAATTATTCAGCCTGTTTTCTAACAGAATGTGGATTCAGATCAATAATTACTAACTCAGTCTGTGTTCTAACAGAATGTGGGTTCAGATCAAAAATTACTAACTCAGTCTGTGTTCTAACAGAATATGAACTGAGATTTTGTTCAAAAATTACTCAGTCTGTGTTCTAACAGAATATGGACTAAGTCTATGTTTAAAGAATACTCACTCAGCTCAGTGTTCTAACATAACACTCACTTAGCCTGTGTTCTAACAGAATGTGGTTTCTGATCAAAAATTACTAACTCAGTCTGTGTTCTAACAGAATGTGGACTCAGATTTTGTTCAAAAATTACTCAGTCTGTGTTCTAACAGAATATGGACTCAGTCTATGTTTAAAGAATACTCACTCAGCCAGTGTTCTACCAGAATATGGATTCAGACTATTTTCAAGAATACTCACTCAGCCTGTGTTCTAGCAGAACGCTCACTTAGCCTGTGTTCTAACAGAATGTGGACTCAGATATTGTTCAAAAATTACTAACTCAGTCTGTGTTCTAACAGAATTTGGACGCAGTCTCTGTTTAAAAAATACTCACTCACCTCAGTGTTCTAACAGAACACTCACGTAGCCTGTGTTCTAACAGAACACTAACTCAGCCTGTTTTCTAACAAAATGTGGATTCAGATCAAAAATTACTAACGCAGTCTGTGTTCTAACAGAATATGGACTTAGATTTTGTTCAAAAATTACTCAGTCTGTGTTCTAACAGAATATGGACTCAGTCTATGTTTAAAGAATACTCACTCAGCCAGTATTTTACCAGAGTATGGACTCAGCCTGTGTTCTAACAGAATACTCACACAGCCTGTGTTCTAACAGAATATGTACTCAGTCTATATTTAAAGAATACTCACTCACCGCAGTATTCCTACAGAACACTCACGTAGCCATTGTTCTAACAGAATACTAACTCAGCCTGTGTTCTAACAGAATGTGGATTCAGATCAAATATTACTAACTCAGTCTGTGTTCTAACAGAATGTGGACTCAGATTTTGTTCAAAAATTACTCAGTCTGTGTTCTAACAGAATGTGGACTAAGTCTATGTTTAAAGAATACTCACTCAGCTCAGTGTTCTAACATAACACTCACTTAGCCTGTGTTCTAACAGAATGTGGTTTCAGATCAAAAATTACTAACTCAGTCTGTGTTCTAACAGAATATGAACTCAGATTTTGTTCAAAAATTACTCAGTCTGTGTTCTAACAGAATATGGACTCAGTCTATGTTTAAAGAATACTCACTCAGCCAGTGTTCTACAAGAATATGGATTCAGACTATTTTCAAGAATACTCACTCAGCCTGTGTTCTAGCAGAACGCTCACTTAGCCTGTGTTCTAACAGAATGTGGACTCAGATATTGTTCAAAAATTACTAACTCAGTCTATGTTCTAACAGAATTTGGACGCAGTCTATGTTTAAAAAATACTCACTCACCTCAGTGTTCTAACAGAACACTCACGTAGCCTGTGTTCTAACAGAATACTCACACAGCCTGTGTTCTAACAGAATATGGACTCAGTCTATATTTAAAGAATACTCACTCGCCTCAGTATTCTAACAGAACACTCACATAGCCTGTGTTCTAACAGAACACTAACTCAGCCTGTTTTCTAACAGAATGTGGATTCAGGTCAAAAATTACTAACCCAGTCTGTGTTCTAACAGAATATGGACTTAGATTTTGTTCAAAAATTACTCAGTCTGTGTTCTAACAGAATATGGACTCAGTCTATGTTTAAAGAATACTCACTCAGCCAGTGTTCTACCAGAATATGGATTCAGACTATTTTCAAGAATACTCACTCAGCCTGTGTTCTAGCAGAACGCTCACTTAGCCTGTGTTCTAACAGAATGTGGACTCAGATATTGTTCAAAAATTACTAACTCAGTCTGTGTTCTAACAGAATTTGGACGCAGTCTCTGTTTAAAAAATACTCACTCACCTCAGTGTTCTAACAGAACACTCACGTAGCCTGTGTTCTAACAGAACACTAACTCAGCCTGTTTTCTAACAAAATGTGGATTCAGATCAAAAATTACTAACGCAGTCTGTGTTCTAACAGAATATGGACTTAGATTTTGTTCAAAAATTACTCAGTCTGTGTTCTAACAGAATATGGACTCAGTCTATGTTTAAAGAATACTCACTCAGCCAGTATTTTACCAGAGTATGGACTCAGCCTGTGTTCTAACAGAATACTCACACAGCCTGTGTTCTAACAGAATATGTACTCAGTCTATATTTAAAGAATACTCACTCACCGCAGTATTCCTACAGAACACTCACGTAGCCATTGTTCTAACAGAATACTAACTCAGCCTGTGTTCTAACAGAATGTGGATTCAGATCAAATATTACTAACCCAGTCTGTGTTCTAACAGAATGTGGACTCAGATTTTGTTGAAAAATTATTCAGCCTGTTTTCTAACAGAATGTGGATTCAGATCAATAATTACTAACTCAGTCTGTGTTCTAACAGAATGTGGGTTCAGATCAAAAATTACTAACTCAGTCTGTGTTCTAACAGAATATGAACTGAGATTTTGTTCAAAAATTACTCAGTCTGTGTTCTAACAGAATATGGACTAAGTCTATGTTTAAAGAATACTCACTCAGCTCAGTGTTCTAACATAACACTCACTTAGCCTGTGTTCTAACAGAATGTGGTTTCTGATCAAAAATTACTAACTCAGTCTGTGTTCTAACAGAATGTGGACTCAGATTTTGTTCAAAAATTACTCAGTCTGTGTTCTAACAGAATATGGACTCAGTCTATGTTTAAAGAATACTCACTCAGCCAGTGTTCTACCAGAATATGGATTCAGACTATTTTCAAGAATACTCACTCAGCCTGTGTTCTAGCAGAACGCTCACTTAGCCTGTGTTCTAACAGAATGTGGACTCAGATATTGTTCAAAAATTACTAACTCAGTCTGTGTTCTAACAGAATTTGGACGCAGTCTCTGTTTAAAAAATACTCACTCACCTCAGTGTTCTAACAGAACACTCACGTAGCCTGTGTTCTAACAGAACACTAACTCAGCCTGTTTTCTAACAAAATGTGGATTCAGATCAAAAATTACTAACGCAGTCTGTGTTCTAACAGAATATGGACTTAGATTTTGTTCAAAAATTACTCAGTCTGTGTTCTAACAGAATATGGACTCAGTCTATGTTTAAAGAATACTCACTCAGCCAGTATTTTACCAGAGTATGGACTCAGCCTGTGTTCTAACAGAATACTCACACAGCCTGTGTTCTAACAGAATATGTACTCAGTCTATATTTAAAGAATACTCACTCACCGCAGTATTCCTACAGAACACTCACGTAGCCATTGTTCTAACAGAATACTAACTCAGCCTGTGTTCTAACAGAATGTGGATTCAGATCAAATATTACTAACTCAGTCTGTGTTCTAACAGAATGTGGACTCAGATTTTGTTCAAAAATTACTCAGTCTGTGTTCTAACAGAATGTGGACTAAGTCTATGTTTAAAGAATACTCACTCAGCTCAGTGTTCTAACATAACACTCACTTAGCCTGTGTTCTAACAGAATGTGGTTTCAGATCAAAAATTAATAACTCAGTCTGTGTTCTAACAGAATATGAACTCAGATTTTGTTCAAAAATTACTCAGTCTGTGTTCTAACAGAATATGGACTCAGTCTATGTTTAAAGAATACTCACTCAGCCAGTGTTCTACCAGAATATGGATTCAGACTATTTTCAAGAATACTCACTCAGCCTGTGTTCTAGCAGAACGCTCACTTAGCCTGTGTTCTAACAGAATGTGGACTCAGATATTGTTCAAAAATTACTAACTCAGTCTATGTTCTAACAGAATTTGGACGCAGTCTATGTTTAAAAAATACTCACTCACCTCAGTGTTCTAACAGAACACTCACGTAGCCTGTGTTCTAACAGAATACTCACACAGCCTGTGTTCTAACAGAATATGGACTCAGTCTATATTTAAAGAATACTCACTCGCCTCAGTATTCTAACAGAACACTCACATAGCCTGTGTTCTAACAGAACACTAACTCAGCCTGTTTTCTAACAGAATGTGGATTCAGGTCAAAAATTACTAACCCAGTCTGTGTTCTAACAGAATATGGACTTAGATTTTGTTCAAAAATTACTCAGTCTGTGTTCTAACAGAATATGGACTCAGTCTATGTTTAAAGAATACTCACTCAGCCAGTGTTCTACCAGAATATGGATTCAGACTATTTTCAAGAATACTCACTCAGCCTGTGTTCTAGCAGAACGCTCACTTAGCCTGTGTTCTAACAGAATGTGGACTCAGATATTGTTCAAAAATTACTAACTCAGTCTGTGTTCTAACAGAATTTGGACGCAGTCTCTGTTTAAAAAATACTCACTCACCTCAGTGTTCTAACAGAACACTCACGTAGCCTGTGTTCTAACAGAACACTAACTCAGCCTGTTTTCTAACAAAATGTGGATTCAGATCAAAAATTACTAACGCAGTCTGTGTTCTAACAGAATATGGACTTAGATTTTGTTCAAAAATTACTCAGTCTGTGTTCTAACAGAATATGGACTCAGTCTATGTTTAAAGAATACTCACTCAGCCAGTATTTTACCAGAGTATGGACTCAGCCTGTGTTCTAACAGAATACTCACACAGCCTGTGTTCTAACAGAATATGTACTCAGTCTATATTTAAAGAATACTCACTCACCGCAGTATTCCTACAGAACACTCACGTAGCCATTGTTCTAACAGAATACTAACTCAGCCTGTGTTCTAACAGAATGTGGATTCAGATCAAATATTACTAACTCAGTCTGTGTTCTAACAGAATGTGGACTCAGATTTTGTTCAAAAATTACTCAGTCTGTGTTCTAACAGAATGTGGACTAAGTCTATGTTTAAAGAATACTCACTCAGCTCAGTGTTCTAACATAACACTCACTTAGCCTGTGTTCTAACAGAATGTGGTTTCAGATCAAAAATTACTAACTCAGTCTGTGTTCTAACAGAATATGAACTCAGATTTTGTTCAAAAATTACTCAGTCTGTGTTCTAACAGAATACGGACTCAGTCTATGTTTAAAGAATACTCACTCAGCCAGTGTTCTACCAGAATATGGATTCAGACTATTTTCAAGAATACTCACTCAGCCTGTGTTCTAGCAGAACGCTCACTTAGCCTGTGTTCTAACAGAATGTGGACTCAGATATTGTTCAAAAATTACTAACTCAGTCTATGTTCTAACAGAATTTGGACGCAGTCTATGTTTAAAAAATACTCACTCACCTCAGTGTTCTAACAGAACACTCACGTAGCCTGTGTTCTAACAGAATACTCACACAGCCTGTGTTCTAACAGAATATGGACTCAGTCTATATTTAAAGAATACTCACTCGCCTCAGTATTCTAACAGAACACTCACATAGCCTGTGTTCTAACAGAACACTAACTCAGCCTGTTTTCTAACAGAATGTGGATTCAGGTCAAAAATTACTAACCCAGTCTGTGTTCTAACAGAATATGGACTTAGATTTTGTTCAAAAATTACTCAGTCTGTGTTCTAACAGAATATGGACTCAGTCTATGTTTAAAGAATACTCACTCAGCCAGTATTTTACCAGAGTATGGACTCAGCCTGTGTTCTAACAGAATACTCACACAGCCTGTGTTCTAACAGTACATGGACTCAGTCTATATTTAAAGAATACTCACTCACCTCAGTATTCTAACAGAAAACTCACCTAGCCTGTGTTCTAACAGAACACTAACTCAGCCTGTTTTCTAACAGAATGTGGATTCAGATCAAAAATTACTAACGCAGTCTGTGTTCTAACAGAATATGGACTTAGATTTTGTTCAAAAATTACTCAGTCTGTGTTCTAACAGAATATGGACTCAGTCTATGTTTAAAGAATACTCACTCAGCCAATATTTTACCAGAGTATGGACTCAGCCTGTGTTCTAACAGAATACTCACACAGCCTGTGTTCCAACAGAATATGGACTCAGTCTATATTTAAAGAATACTCACTCACCTCAGTATTCCAACAGAACACTCACGTAGCCAGTGTTCTAACAGAATACTAACTCAGCCTGTGTTCTAACAGAATGTGGATTCAGATCAAATATTACTAACCCAGTCTGTGTTCTAACAGAATGTGGACTCAGATTTTGTTCAAAAATTATTCAGCCTGTTTTCTAACAGAATGTGGATTCAGATCAATAATTACTAACTCAGTCTGTGTTCTAACAGAATGTGGGTTCAGATCAAAAATTACTAACTCAGTCTGTGTTCTAACAGAATATGAACTGAGATTTTGTTCAAAAATTACTCAGTCTGTGTTCTAACAGAATATGGACTAAGTCTATGTTTAAAGAATACTCACTCAGCTCAGTGTTCTAACATAACACTCACTTAGCCTGTGTTCTAACAGAATGTGGTTTCACATCAAAAATTACTAACTCAGTCTGTGTTATAACGGAATGTGGACTCAGATTTTGTTCAAAAATTACTCAGTCTGTGTTCTAACAGAATATGGACTCAGTCTATGTTTAAAGAATACTCACTCAGCCAGTGTTCTACCAGAATATGGATTCAGACTATTTTCAAGAATACTCACTCAGCCTGTGTTCTAGCAGAACGCTCACTTAGCCTGTGTTCTAACAGAATGTGGACTCAGATATTGTTCAAAAATTACTAACTCAGTCTGTGTTCTAACAGAATTTGGACGCAGTCTATGTTTAAAAAATACTCACTCACCTCAGTGTTCTAACAGAACACTCACGTAGCCTGTGTTCTAACAGAACACTAACTCAGCCTGTTTTCTAACAGAATGTGGATTCAGATCAAAAATTACTAACGCAGTCTGTGTTCTGACAGAATATGGACTTAGATTTTGTTCAAAAATTACTCAGTCTGTGTTCTAACAGAATATGGAATCAGTCTATGTTTAAAATATACTCACTCAGCCAATATTTGACCAGAGTATGGACTCAGCCTGTGTTCTAACAGAATACTCACACAGCCTGTGTTCTAACAGAATATGGACTCAGTCTATATTTAAAGAATACTCACTCACCTCAGTATTCCAACAGAACACTCACGTAGCCAGTGTTCTAACAGAATACTAACTCAGCCTGTGTTCTAACAGAATGTGGATTCAGATCAAATATTACTAACACAGTCTGTGTTCTAACAGAATGTGGACTCAGAATTTGTTCAAAAATTATTCAGCCTGTGTTCTAACAGAATGTGGATTCAGATCAAAAATTACTAACTCAGTCTGTGTTCTAACAGAATGTGGGTTCAGATCAAAAATTACTAACTCAGTCTGTGTTTTGAAGAATATGAACTCAGATTTTGTTCAAAAATTACTAAGTCTGTGTTCTAACAGAATATGGACTCAGTCTATATTTAAAGAATACTCACTCACCTTAGTATTCTAACAGAACACTCACGTAGCCAGTGTTCTAACAGAATACTAACTCAGCCTGTGTTCTAACAGAATGTGGATTCAGATCAAAAATTACAAACGCAGTCTGTGTTCTAACAGCATATGGACTTAGATTTTGTTCAAAAATTACTCAGTCTGTGTTCTAACAGAATATGGACTCAGTCTATGTTTAAAGAATACTCACTCAGCCAATATTTTACCAGAGTATGGACTCGGCCTGTGTTCTAACAGAATACTCACAAAGCCTGTGTTCTAACAGAATATGGACTCAGTCTATATTTAAAGAATACTCACTCACCTCAGTATTCCTACAGAACACTCACTTAGCCAGTGTTCTAACAGAATACTAACTCAGCCTGTGTTCTAACAGAATGTGGATTCAGTTCAAAAATTACTAACTCAGTCTGTGTTCTAACAGAATGTGGACTCAGATTTTGTTCAAAAATTACTCAGTCTGTTTCTAACAGAATATGGTCTCAATCTATGTTTAAAGAATACTCACTCAGCCAGTATTTTACCAGAGTATGGACTCAGCCTGTGTTCTAACAGAATACTCACACAGCCTGTGTTCTAACAGAATATGGACTCAGTCTATATTTAAAGAATACTCACTCACCTCAGTATTCTAACAGAACACTCACGTAGCCTGTGTTCTAACAGAACACTAACTCAGCCTGCTTTCTAACAGAATGTGGATTCAGATCAAATATTACTAACGCAGTCTGTGTTCTAACAGAATGTGGACTCAGATATTGTTCAAAATTTACTCAGTCTGTGTTCTAACAGAATATGGACTCAGTCTATGTTTAAAGAATACTCACTCAGCCAATATTTTACCAGAGTATGGACTCGGCCTGTGTTCTAACAGAATACTCACACAGCCTGTGTTCTAACAGAATATGGACTCAGTCTATATTTAAAGAATACTCACTCACCTCAGTATTCCTACAGAACCCTCACGTAGCCAGTGTTCTAACAGAATACTAACTCAGCCTGTGTTCTAACAGAATGTGGATTCAGATCAAATATTACTAACTCAGTCAGTGTTCTAACAGAATGTGGACTCAGATTTTGTTCAAAAATTACTCAGTCTGTGTTCTAACAGAATATGGACTAAGTCTATGTTTAAAGAATACTCACTCAGCTCAGTGTTCTAACATAACACTCACTTAGCCTGTGTTCTAACAGAATGTGGTTTCAGATCAAAAATTACTAACTCAGTCTGTGTTCTAACAGAATGTGGACTCAGATTTTGTTCAAAAATTACTCAGTCTGTGTTCTAACAGAATATGGACTCAGTCTATGTTTAAAGAATACTCACTCACCTCAGTGTTCTAACAGAACACTCACGTAGCCAGTGTTCTAACAGAATACTAACTCAGCCTGTGTTCTAACAGAATGTGGACTCAGATTTTGTTCAAAAATTACTCAGTCTGTTTCTAACAGAATATGGAGTCAGTCTATGTTTAAAGAATACTCACTCAACCAGTATTTTACCAGAGTATGGACTCAGCCTGTGTTCTAACAGAATACTCACACAGCCTGTGTTCTAACAGAATATGGACTCAGTCTATATTTAAAGAATACTCACTGACCTCAGTTTTCTAACAGAACACTCACGTACCCTGTGTTCTAACAGAACACTAACTCAGCCTGTTTTCTAACAGAATGTGGATTCAGATCAAAAATTACTAACGCAGTCTGTGTTCTAACAGAATATGGACTTAGATTTTGTTCAAAAATTACTCAGTCTGTGTTCTAACAGAATATGGACTCAGTCTATGTTTAAAGAATACTCACTCAGCCAATATTTTACCAGAGTATGGACTCAGCCTGTGTTCTAACAGAATACTCACACAGCCTGTGTTCTAACAGAATATGTACTCAGTCTATATTTAAAGAATACTCACTCACCTCAGTATTCCAACAGAACACTCACGTAGCCGGTGTTCTAACAGAATACTAACTCAGCCTGTGTTCTAACAGAATGTGGATTCAGATCAAATATTACTAACTCAGTCTGTGTTCTAACAGAATGTGGACGCAGATTTTGCTCAAAAATTATTCAGCCTGTGTTCTAACAGAATGTGGATTCAGATCAAAAATTACTAACTCAGTCTGTGTTCTAACAGAATGTGGACTCAGATTTTGTTCAAAAATTACTCAGTCTGTTTCTAACAGAATATGGTCTCAATCTATGTTTAAAGAATACTCACTCAGCCAGTATTTTACCAGAGTATGGACTCAGCCTGTGTTCTAACAGAATACTCACACAGCCTGTGTTCTAACAGAATATGGACTCAGTCTATATTTAAAGAATACTCACTCACCTCAGTATTCTAACAGAACACTCACGTAGCCTGTGTTCTAACAGAACACTAACTCAGCCTACTTTCTAACAGAATGTGGATTCAGATCAAATATTACTAACGCAGTCTGTGTTCTAACAGAATGTGGACTCAGATATTGTTCAAAATTTACTCAGTCTGTGTTCTAACAGAATATGGACTCAGTCTATGTTTAAAGAATACTCACTCAGCCAATATTTTACCAGAGTATGGACTCGGCCTGTGTTCTAACAGAATACTCACACAGCCTGTGTTCTAACAGAATATGGACTCAGTCTATATTTAAAGAATACTCACTCACCTCAGTATTCCTACAGAACACTCACGTAGCCAGTGTTCTAACAGAATACTAACTCAGCCTGTGTTCTAACAGAATGTGGATTCAGATCAAATATTACTAACTCAGTCAGTGTTCTAACAGAATGTGGACTCAGATATTGTTCAAAATTTACTCAGTCTGTGTTCTAACAGAATATGGACTAGTCTATGTTTAAAGAATACTCACTCAGCTCAGTGTTCTAACATAACACTCACTTAGCCTGTGTTATAACACAATGTGGTTTCAGATCAAAAATTACTAACTCAGTCTGTGTTCTAACAGAATGTGGACTCAGATTTTGTTCAGAAATTACTCAGTCTGTGTTCTAACAGAATATGGACTCAGTCTATGTTTAAAGAATACTCACTCAGCCAGTGTTCTACCAGAATATGGATTCAGACTATTTTCAAGAATACTCACTCAGCCTGTGTTCTAGCAGAACGCTCACTTAGCCTGTGTTCTAACAGAATGTGGACTCAGATATTGTTCAAAAATTACTAACTCAGTCTGTGTTCTAACAGAATTTGGACGCAGTCTCTGTTTAAAAAATACTCACTCACCTCAGTGTTCTAACAGAACACTCACGTAGCCTGTGTTCTAACAGAACACTAACTCAGCCTGTTTTCTAACAAAATGTGGATTCAGATCAAAAATTACTAACGCAGTCTGTGTTCTAACAGAATATGGACTTAGATTTTGTTCAAAAATTACTCAGTCTGTGTTCCAACAGAATATGGACTCAGTCTATGTTTAAAGAATACTCACTCAGCCAGTATTTTACCAGAGTATGGACTCAGCCTGTGTTCTAACAGAATACTCACACAGCCTGTGTTCTAACAGAATATGTACTCAGTCTATATTTAAAGAATACTCACTCACCTCAGTATTCTAACAGAACACTCACGTAGCCAGTGTTCTAACAGAATACTAACTCAGCCTGTGTTCTAACAGAATGTGGACTCAGATTTTGTTCAAAAATTACTCATTCTGTTTCTAACAGAATATGGTCTCAGTCTATGTTTAAAGAATACTCACTCAGCCAGTATTTTACCAGAGTATGGACTCAGCCTGTGTTCTAACAGAATACTCACACAGCCTGTGTTCTAACAGTACATGGACTCAGTCTATATTTAAAGAATACTCACTCACCTCAGTATTCTAACAGAACACTAAGTCAGCCTGTTTTCTAAGAGAATGTGGATTCAGATCAAAAATTACTAACGCAGTCTGTGTTCTAACAGAATATGGACTTAGATTTTGTTCAAAAATTACTCAGCCTGTGTTCTAACAGAATATGGACTGTGTCTATATTTAAAGAATACTCACTCACCTCAGTATTCCAACAGAACACTCACGTAGCCAGTGTTCTAACAGAATACTAACTCAGCCTGTGTTCTAACAGAATGTGGATTCAGATCAAATATTACTAACCCAGTCTGTGTTCTAACAGAATGTGGACTCAGATTTTGTTGAAAAATTATTCAGCCTGTTTTCTAACAGAATGTGGATTCAGATCAATAATTACTAACTCAGTCTGTGTTCTAACAGAATGTGGGTTCAGATCAAAAATTACTAACTCAGTCTGTGTTCTAACAGAATGTGGACTCAGATTTTGTTCAAAAATTACTCAGTCTGTTTTCTAACAGAATATGGACTCTGTCTATGTTTAAAGAATACTCACTCAGCCAGTGTTCTACCAGAATATGGATTCAGACTATTTTCAAGAATACTCACTCAGCCTGTGTTCTAGCAGAACGCTCACTTAGCCTGTGTTCTAACAGAATGTGGACTCAGATATTGTTCAAAAATTACTAACTCAGTCTGTGTTCTAACAGAATTTGGACGCAGTCTCTGTTTAAAAAATACTCACTCACCTCAGTGTTCTAACAGAACAATCACGTAGCCTGTGTTCTAACAGAACACTAACTCAGACTGTTTTCTAACAAAATGTGGATTCAGATCAAAAATTACTAACGCAGTCTGTGTTCTAACAGAATATGGACTTAGATTTTGTTCAAAAATTACTCAGTCTGTGTTTTAACAGAATATGGACTCAGTCTATGTTTAAAGAATACTCACTCAGCCAATATTTTACCAGAGTATGGACTCAGCCTGTGTTCTAACAGAATACTCACACAGTCTGTGTTCTAACAGAATATGGACTCAGTCTATATTTAAAGAATACTGACTCACCTCAGTATTCCAACAGAACCCTCACGTAGCCAGTGTTCTAACAGAATACTAACTCAGCCTGTGTTCTAACAGAATGTGGATTCAGATCAAATATTACTAACTCAGTCTGTGTTCTAACAGAATGTGGACGCAGATTTTGTTCAAAAATTATTCAGCCTGTGTTCTAACAGAATGTGGATTCAGATCAAAAATTACTAACTCAGTCTGTGTTCTAACAGAATATGGACTCAGTCTATGTTTAAAGAATACTCACTCAGCCAATATTTTACCAGAGTATGGACTCAGCCTGTGTTCTAACAGAATACTCACACAGCCTGTGTTCTAACAGAATATGGACTCAGTCTATATTTAAAGAATACTCACTCACCTCAGTATTCCAACAGAACACTCACGTAGCCAGTGTTCTAACAGAATACTAACTCAGCCTGTGTTCTAACAGAATGTGGATTCAGATCAAATATTACTAACCCAGTCTGTGTTCTAACAGAATGTGGACTCAGATTTTGTTCAAAAATTATTCAGCCTGTTTTCTAACAGAATGTGGATTCAGATCAATAATTACTAACTCAGTCTGTGTTCTAACAGAATGTGGGTTCAGATCAAAAATTACTAACTCAGTCTGTGTTCTAACAGAATATGAACTGAGATTTTGTTCAAAAATTACTCAGTCTGTGTTCTAACAGAATATGGACTAAGTCTATGTTTAAAGAATACTCACTCAGCTCAGTGTTCTAACATAACACTCACTTAGCCTGTGTTCTAACAGAATGTGGTTTCACATCAAAAATTACTAACTCAGTCTGTGTTATAACAGAATGTGGACTCAGATTTTGTTCAAAAATTACTCAGTCTGTGTTCTAACAGAATTTGGACGCAGTCTCTGTTTAAAAAATACTCACTCACCTCAGTGTTCTAACAGAACACTCACGTAGCCTGTGTTCTAACAGAACACTAACTCAGCCTGTTTTCTAACAAAATGTGGATTCAGATCAAAAATTACTAACGCAGTCTGTGTTCTAACAGAATATGGACTTAGATTTTGTTCAAAAATTACTCAGTCTGTGTTCTAACAGAATATGGACTCAGTCTATGTTTAAAGAATACTCACTCAGCCAGTATTTTACCAGAGTATGTACTCAGCCTGTGTTCTAACAGAATACTCACACAGCCTGTGTTCTAACAGAATATGTACTCAGTCTATATTTAAAGAATACTCACTCACCTCAGTATTCCAACAGAACACTCACGTAGCCGGTGTTCTAACAGAATACTAACTCAGCCTGTGTTCTAACAGAATGTGGATTCAGATCAAATATTACTAACTCAGTCTGTGTTCTAACAGAATGTGGACGCAGATTTTGCTCAAAAATTATTCAGCCTGTGTTCTAACAGAATGTGGATTCAGATCAAAAATTACTAACTCAGTCTGTGTTCTAACAGAATATGGACTCAGTCTATGTTTAAAGAATACTCACTCAGCCAATATTTTACCAGAGTATGGACTCAGCCTGTGTTCTAACAGAATACTCACACAGCCTGTGTTCTAACAGTATATGGACTCAGTCTATATTTAAAGAATACTCACTCACCTCAGTATTCTAACAGAAAACTCACCTAGCCTGTGTTCTAACAGAACACTAACTCAGCCTGTTTTCTAACAGAATGTGGATTCAGATCAAAAATTACTAACGCAGTCTGTGTTCTAACAGAATATGGACTTAGATTTTGTTCAAAAATTACTCAGTCTGTGTTCTAACAGAATATGGACTCAGTCTATGTTTAAAGAATACTCACTCAGCCAATATTTTACCAGAGTATGGACTCAGCCTGTGTTCTAACAGAATACTCACACAGCCTGTGTTCTAACAGAATATGGACTCAGTCTATATTTAAAGAATACTCACTCACCTCAGTATTCCAACAGAACACTCACGTAGCCAGTGTTCTAACAGAATACTAACTCAGCCTGTGTTCTAACAGAATGTGGATTCAGATCAAATATTACTAACCCAGTCTGTGTTCTAACAGAATGTGGACTCAGATTTTGTTCAAAAATTATTCAGCCTGTTTTCTAACAGAATGTGGATTCAGATCAATAATTACTAACTCAGTCTGTGTTCTAACAGAATGTGGGTTCAGATCAAAAATTACTAACTCAGTCTGTGTTCTAACAGAATATGAACTGAGATTTTGTTCAAAAATTACTCAGTCTGTGTTCTAACAGAATATGGACTAAGTCTATGTTTAAAGAATACTCACTCAGCTCAGTGTTCTAACATAACACTCACTTAGCCTGTGTTCTAACAGAATGTGGTTTCACATCAAAAATTACTAACTCAGTCTGTGTTATAACAGAATGTGGACTCAGATTTTGTTCAAAAATTACTCAGTCTGTGTTCTAACAGAATTTGGACGCAGTCTCTGTTTAAAAAATACTCACTCACCTCAGTGTTCTAACAGAACACTCACGTAGCCTGTGTTCTAACAGAACACTAACTCAGCCTGTTTTCTAACAAAATGTGGATTCAGATCAAAAATTACTAACGCAGTCTGTGTTCTAACAGAATATGGACTTAGATTTTGTTCAAAAATTACTCAGTCTGTGTTCTAACAGAATATGGACTCAGTCTATGTTTAAAGAATACTCACTCAGCCAGTATTTTACCAGAGTATGTACTCAGCCTGTGTTCTAACAGAATACTCACACAGCCTGTGTTCTAACAGAATATGTACTCAGTCTATATTTAAAGAATACTCACTCACCTCAGTATTCCAACAGAACACTCACGTAGCCGGTGTTCTAACAGAATACTAACTCAGCCTGTGTTCTAACAGAATGTGGATTCAGATCAAATATTACTAACTCAGTCTGTGTTCTAACAGAATGTGGACGCAGATTTTGCTCAAAAATTATTCAGCCTGTGTTCTAACAGAATGTGGATTCAGATCAAAAATTACTAACTCAGTCTGTGTTCTAACAGAATGTGGACTCAGATTTTGTTCAAAAATTACTCAGTCTGTTTCTAACAGAATATGGTCTCAATCTATGTTTAAAGAATACTCACTCAGCCAGTATTTTACCAGAGTATGGACTCAGCCTGTGTTCTAACAGAATACTCACACAGCCTGTGTTCTAACAGAATATGGACTCAGTCTATATTTAAAGAATACTCACTCACCTCAGTATTCTAACAGAACACTCACGTAGCCTGTGTTCTAACAGAACACTAACTCAGCCTACTTTCTAACAGAATGTGGATTCAGATCAAATATTACTAACGCAGTCTGTGTTCTAACAGAATGTGGACTCAGATATTGTTCAAAATTTACTCAGTCTGTGTTCTAACAGAATATGGACTCAGTCTATGTTTAAAGAATACTCACTCAGCCAATATTTTACCAGAGTATGGACTCGGCCTGTGTTCTAACAGAATACTCACACAGCCTGTGTTCTAACAGAATATGGACTCAGTCTATATTTAAAGAATACTCACTCACCTCAGTATTCCTACAGAACACTCACGTAGCCAGTGTTCTAACAGAATACTAACTCAGCCTGTGTTCTAACAGAATGTGGATTCAGATCAAATATTACTAACTCAGTCAGTGTTCTAACAGAATGTGGACTCAGATATTGTTCAAAATTTACTCAGTCTGTGTTCTAACAGAATATGGACTAGTCTATGTTTAAAGAATACTCACTCAGCTCAGTGTTCTAACATAACACTCACTTAGCCTGTGTTATAACACAATGTGGTTTCAGATCAAAAATTACTAACTCAGTCTGTGTTCTAACAGAATGTGGACTCAGATTTTGTTCAGAAATTACTCAGTCTGTGTTCTAACAGAATATGGACTCAGTCTATGTTTAAAGAATACTCACTCAGCCAGTGTTCTACCAGAATATGGATTCAGACTATTTTCAAGAATACTCACTCAGCCTGTGTTCTAGCAGAACGCTCACTTAGCCTGTGTTCTAACAGAATGTGGACTCAGATATTGTTCAAAAATTACTAACTCAGTCTGTGTTCTAACAGAATATGGACTCAGTCTATGTTTAAAGAATACTCACTCAGCCAATATTTTACCAGAGTATGGACTCAGCCTGTGTTCTAACAGAATACTCACACAGCCTGTGTTCTAACAGTATATGGACTCAGTCTATATTTAAAGAATACTCACTCACCTCAGTATTCTAACAGAAAACTCACCTAGCCTGTGTTCTAACAGAACACTAACTCAGCCTGTTTTCTAACAGAATGTGGATTCAGATCAAAAATTACTAACGCAGTCTGTGTTCTAACAGAATATGGACTTAGATTTTGTTCAAAAATTACTCAGTCTGTGTTCTAACAGAATATGGACTCAGTCTATGTTTAAAGAATACTCACTCAGCCAATATTTTACCAGAGTATGGACTCAGCCTGTGTTCTAACAGAATACTCACACAGCCTGTGTTCTAACAGAATATGGACTCAGTCTATATTTAAAGAATACTCACTCACCTCAGTATTCCAACAGAACACTCACGTAGCCAGTGTTCTAACAGAATACTAACTCAGCCTGTGTTCTAACAGAATGTGGATTCAGATCAAATATTACTAACCCAGTCTGTGTTCTAACAGAATGTGGACTCAGATTTTGTTCAAAAATTATTCAGCCTGTTTTCTAACAGAATGTGGATTCAGATCAATAATTACTAACTCAGTCTGTGTTCTAACAGAATGTGGGTTCAGATCAAAAATTACTAACTCAGTCTGTGTTCTAACAGAATATGAACTGAGATTTTGTTCAAAAATTACTCAGTCTGTGTTCTAACAGAATATGGACTAAGTCTATGTTTAAAGAATACTCACTCAGCTCAGTGTTCTAACATAACACTCACTTAGCCTGTGTTCTAACAGAATGTGGTTTCACATCAAAAATTACTAACTCAGTCTGTGTTATAACAGAATGTGGACTCAGATTTTGTTCAAAAATTACTCAGTCTGTGTTCTAACAGAATTTGGACGCAGTCTCTGTTTAAAAAATACTCACTCACCTCAGTGTTCTAACAGAACACTCACGTAGCCTGTGTTCTAACAGAACACTAACTCAGCCTGTTTTCTAACAAAATGTGGATTCAGATCAAAAATTACTAACGCAGTCTGTGTTCTAACAGAATATGGACTTAGATTTTGTTCAAAAATTACTCAGTCTGTGTTCTAACAGAATATGGACTCAGTCTATGTTTAAAGAATACTCACTCAGCCAGTATTTTACCAGAGTATGTACTCAGCCTGTGTTCTAACAGAATACTCACACAGCCTGTGTTCTAACAGAATATGGACTCAGTCTATATTTAAAGAATACTCACTCACCTCAGTATTCTAACAGAACACTCACGTAGCCTGTGTTCTAACAGAACACTAACTCAGCCTACTTTCTAACAGAATGTGGATTCAGATCAAATATTACTAACGCAGTCTGTGTTCTAACAGAATATGGACTCAGTCTATGTTTAAAGAATACTCACTCAGCCAATATTTTACCAGAGTATGGACTCGGCCTGTGTTCTAACAGAATACTCACACAGCCTGTGTTCTAACAGAATATGGACTCAGTCTATATTTAAAGAATACTCACACACCTCAGTATTCCTACAGAACACTCACGTAGCCAGTGTTCTAACAGAATACTAACTCAGCCTGTGTTCTAACAGAATGTGGATTCAGATCAAATATTACTAACTCAGTCAGTGTTCTAACAGAATGTGGACTCAGATATTGTTCAAAATTTACTCAGTCTGTGTTCTAACAGAATATGGACTAGTCTATGTTTAAAGAATACTCACTCAGCTCAGTGTTCTAACATAACACTCACTTAGCCTGTGTTATAACACAATGTGGTTTCAGATCAAAAATTACTAACTCAGTCTGTGTTCTAACAGAATGTGGACTCAGATTTTGTTCAGAAATTACTCAGTCTGTGTTCTAACAGAATATGGACTCAGTCTATGTTTAAAGAATACTCACTCAGCCAGTGTTCTACCAGAATATGGATTCAGACTATTTTCAAGAATACTCACTCAGCCTGTGTTCTAGCAGAACGCTCACTTATCCTGTGTTCTAACAGAATGTGGACTCAGATATTGTTCAAAAATTACTAACTCAGTCTGTGTTCTAACAGAATTTGGACGCAGTCTCTGTTTAAAAAATACTCACTCACCTCAGTGTTCTAACAGAACACTCACGTAGCCTGTGTTCTAACAGAACACTAACTCAGCCTGTTTTCTAACAAAATGTGGATTCAGATCAAAAATTACTAACGCAGTCTGTGTTCTAACAGAATATGGACTTAGATTTTGTTCAAAAATTACTCAGTCTGTGTTCCAACAGAATATGGACTCAGTCTATGTTTAAAGAATACTCACTCAGCCAGTATTTTACCAGAGTATGGACTCAGCCTGTGTTCTAACAGAATACTCACACAGCCTGTGTTCTAACAGAATATGTACTCAGTCTATATTTAAAGAATACTCACTCACCTCAGTATTCTAACAGAACACTCACGTAGCCAGTGTTCTAACAGAATACTAACTCAGCCTGTGTTCTAACAGAATGTGGACTCAGATTTTGTTCAAAAATTACTCATTCTGTTTCTAACAGAATATGGTCTCAGTCTATGTTTAAAGAATACTCACTCAGCCAGTATTTTACCAGAGTATGGACTCAGCCTGTGTTCTAACAGAATACTCACACAGCCTGTGTTCTAACAGTACATGGACTCAGTCTATATTTAAAGAATACTCACTCACCTCAGTATTCTAACAGAACACTAAGTCAGCCTGTTTTCTAAGAGAATGTGGATTCCGATCAAAAATTACTAACGCAGTCTGTGTTCTAACAGAATATGGACTTAGATTTTGTTCAAAAATTACTCAGCCTGTGTTCTAACAGAATATGGACTGTGTCTATATTTAAAGAATACTCACTCACCTCAGTATTCCAACAGAACACTCACGTAGCCAGTGTTCTAACAGAATACTAACTCAGCCTGTGTTCTAACAGAATGTGGATTCAGATCAAATATTACTAACCCAGTCTGTGTTCTAACAGAATATGGACTTAGATTTTGTTCAAAAATTACTCAGTCTGTGTTTTAACAGAATATGGACTCAGTCTATGTTTAAAGAATACTCACTCAGCCAATATTTTACCAGAGTATGGACTCAGCCTGTGTTCTAACAGAATACTCACACAGTCTGTGTTCTAACAGAATATGGACTCAGTCTATATTTAAAGAATACTGACTCACCTCAGTATTCCAACAGAACCCTCACGTAGCCAGTGTTCTAACAGAATACTAACTCAGCCTGTGTTCTAACAGAATGTGGATTCAGATCAAATATTACTAACTCAGTCTGTGTTCTAACAGAATGTGGACGCAGATTTTGTTCAAAAATTATTCAGCCTGTGTTCTAACAGAATGTGGATTCAGATCAAAAATTACTAACTCAGTCTGTGTTCTAACAGAATATGGACTCAGTCTATGTTTAAAGAATACTCACTCAGCCAATATTTTACCAGAGTATGGACTCAGCCTGTGTTCTAACAGAATACTCACACAGCCTGTGTTCTAACAGTATATGGACTCAGTCTATATTTAAAGAATACTCACTCACCTCAGTATTCTAACAGAAAACTCACCTAGCCTGTGTTCTAACAGAACACTAACTCAGCCTGTTTTCTAACAGAATGTGGATTCAGATCAAAAATTACTAACGCAGTCTGTGTTCTAACAGAATATGGACTTAGATTTTGTTCAAAAATTACTCAGTCTGTGTTCTAACAGAATATGGACTCAGTCTATGTTTAAAGAATACTCACTCAGCCAATATTTTACCAGAGTATGGACTCAGCCTGTGTTCTAACAGAATACTCACACAGCCTGTGTTCTAACAGAATATGGACTCAGTCTATATTTAAAGAATACTCACTCACCTCAGTATTCCAACAGAACACTCACGTAGCCAGTGTTCTAACAGAATACTAACTCAGCCTGTGTTCTAACAGAATGTGGATTCAGATCAAATATTACTAACCCAGTCTGTGTTCTAACAGAATGTGGACTCAGATTTTGTTCAAAAATTATTCAGCCTGTTTTCTAACAGAATGTGGATTCAGATCAATAATTACTAACTCAGTCTGTGTTCTAACAGAATGTGGGTTCAGATCAAAAATTACTAACTCAGTCTGTGTTCTAACAGAATATGAACTGAGATTTTGTTCAAAAATTACTCAGTCTGTGTTCTAACAGAATATGGACTAAGTCTATGTTTAAAGAATACTCACTCAGCTCAGTGTTCTAACATAACACTCACTTAGCCTGTGTTCTAACAGAATGTGGTTTCACATCAAAAATTACTAACTCAGTCTGTGTTATAACAGAATGTGGACTCAGATTTTGTTCAAAAATTACTCAGTCTGTGTTCTAACAGAATTTGGACGCAGTCTCTGTTTAAAAAATACTCACTCACCTCAGTGTTCTAACAGAACACTCACGTAGCCTGTGTTCTAACAGAACACTAACTCAGCCTGTTTTCTAACAAAATGTGGATTCAGATCAAAAATTACTAACGCAGTCTGTGTTCTAACAGAATATGGACTTAGATTTTGTTCAAAAATTACTCAGTCTGTGTTCTAACAGAATATGGACTCAGTCTATGTTTAAAGAATACTCACTCAGCCAGTATTTTACCAGAGTATGTACTCAGCCTGTGTTCTAACAGAATACTCACACAGCCTGTGTTCTAACAGAATATGTACTCAGTCTATATTTAAAGAATACTCACTCACCTCAGTATTCCAACAGAACACTCACGTAGCCGGTGTTCTAACAGAATACTAACTCAGCCTGTGTTCTAACAGAATGTGGATTCAGATCAAATATTACTAACTCAGTCTGTGTTCTAACAGAATGTGGACGCAGATTTTGCTCAAAAATTATTCAGCCTGTGTTCTAACAGAATGTGGATTCAGATCAAAAATTACTAACTCAGTCTGTGTTCTAACAGAATATGGACTCAGTCTATGTTTAAAGAATACTCACTCAGCCAATATTTTACCAGAGTATGGACTCAGCCTGTGTTCTAACAGAATACTCACACAGCCTGTGTTCTAACAGTATATGGACTCAGTCTATATTTAAAGAATACTCACTCACCTCAGTATTCTAACAGAAAACTCACCTAGCCTGTGTTCTAACAGAACACTAACTCAGCCTGTTTTCTAACAGAATGTGGATTCAGATCAAAAATTACTAACGCAGTCTGTGTTCTAACAGAATATGGACTTAGATTTTGTTCAAAAATTACTCAGTCTGTGTTCTAACAGAATATGGACTCAGTCTATGTTTAAAGAATACTCACTCAGCCAATATTTTACCAGAGTATGGACTCAGCCTGTGTTCTAACAGAATACTCACACAGCCTGTGTTCTAACAGAATATGGACTCAGTCTATATTTAAAGAATACTCACTCACCTCAGTATTCCAACAGAACACTCACGTAGCCAGTGTTCTAACAGAATACTAACTCAGCCTGTGTTCTAACAGAATGTGGATTCAGATCAAATATTACTAACCCAGTCTGTGTTCTAACAGAATGTGGACTCAGATTTTGTTCAAAAATTATTCAGCCTGTTTTCTAACAGAATGTGGATTCAGATCAATAATTACTAACTCAGTCTGTGTTCTAACAGAATGTGGGTTCAGATCAAAAATTACTAACTCAGTCTGTGTTCTAACAGAATATGAACTGAGATTTTGTTCAAAAATTACTCAGTCTGTGTTCTAACAGAATATGGACTAAGTCTATGTTTAAAGAATACTCACTCAGCTCAGTGTTCTAACATAACACTCACTTAGCCTGTGTTCTAACAGAATGTGGTTTCACATCAAAAATTACTAACTCAGTCTGTGTTATAACAGAATGTGGACTCAGATTTTGTTCAAAAATTACTCAGTCTGTGTTCTAACAGAATTTGGACGCAGTCTCTGTTTAAAAAATACTCACTCACCTCAGTGTTCTAACAGAACACTCACGTAGCCTGTGTTCTAACAGAACACTAACTCAGCCTGTTTTCTAACAAAATGTGGATTCAGATCAAAAATTACTAACGCAGTCTGTGTTCTAACAGAATATGGACTTAGATTTTGTTCAAAAATTACTCAGTCTGTGTTCTAACAGAATATGGACTCAGTCTATGTTTAAAGAATACTCACTCAGCCAGTATTTTACCAGAGTATGTACTCAGCCTGTGTTCTAACAGAATACTCACACAGCCTGTGTTCTAACAGAATATGTACTCAGTCTATATTTAAAGAATACTCACTCACCTCAGTATTCCAACAGAACACTCACGTAGCCGGTGTTCTAACAGAATACTAACTCAGCCTGTGTTCTAACAGAATGTGGATTCAGATCAAATATTACTAACTCAGTCTGTGTTCTAACAGAATGTGGACGCAGATTTTGCTCAAAAATTATTCAGCCTGTGTTCTAACAGAATGTGGATTCAGATCAAAAATTACTAACTCAGTCTGTGTTCTAACAGAATGTGGACTCAGATTTTGTTCAAAAATTACTCAGTCTGTTTCTAACAGAATATGGTCTCAATCTATGTTTAAAGAATACTCACTCAGCCAGTATTTTACCAGAGTATGGACTCAGCCTGTGTTCTAACAGAATACTCACACAGCCTGTGTTCTAACAGAATATGGACTCAGTCTATATTTAAAGAATACTCACTCACCTCAGTATTCTAACAGAACACTCACGTAGCCTGTGTTCTAACAGAACACTAACTCAGCCTACTTTCTAACAGAATGTGGATTCAGATCAAATATTACTAACGCAGTCTGTGTTCTAACAGAATGTGGACTCAGATATTGTTCAAAATTTACTCAGTCTGTGTTCTAACAGAATATGGACTCAGTCTATGTTTAAAGAATACTCACTCAGCCAATATTTTACCAGAGTATGGACTCGGCCTGTGTTCTAACAGAATACTCACACAGCCTGTGTTCTAACAGAATATGGACTCAGTCTATATTTAAAGAATACTCACTCACCTCAGTATTCCTACAGAACACTCACGTAGCCAGTGTTCTAACAGAATACTAACTCAGCCTGTGTTCTAACAGAATGTGGATTCAGATCAAATATTACTAACTCAGTCAGTGTTCTAACAGAATGTGGACTCAGATATTGTTCAAAATTTACTCAGTCTGTGTTCTAACAGAATATGGACTAGTCTATGTTTAAAGAATACTCACTCAGCTCAGTGTTCTAACATAACACTCACTTAGCCTGTGTTATAACACAATGTGGTTTCAGATCAAAAATTACTAACTCAGTCTGTGTTCTAACAGAATGTGGACTCAGATTTTGTTCAGAAATTACTCAGTCTGTGTTCTAACAGAATATGGACTCAGTCTATGTTTAAAGAATACTCACTCAGCCAGTGTTCTACCAGAATATGGATTCAGACTATTTTCAAGAATACTCACTCAGCCTGTGTTCTAGCAGAACGCTCACTTAGCCTGTGTTCTAACAGAATGTGGACTCAGATATTGTTCAAAAATTACTAACTCAGTCTGTGTTCTAACAGAATATGGACTCAGTCTATGTTTAAAGAATACTCACTCAGCCAATATTTTACCAGAGTATGGACTCAGCCTGTGTTCTAACAGAATACTCACACAGCCTGTGTTCTAACAGTATATGGACTCAGTCTATATTTAAAGAATACTCACTCACCTCAGTATTCTAACAGAAAACTCACCTAGCCTGTGTTCTAACAGAACACTAACTCAGCCTGTTTTCTAACAGAATGTGGATTCAGATCAAAAATTACTAACGCAGTCTGTGTTCTAACAGAATATGGACTTAGATTTTGTTCAAAAATTACTCAGTCTGTGTTCTAACAGAATATGGACTCAGTCTATGTTTAAAGAATACTCACTCAGCCAATATTTTACCAGAGTATGGACTCAGCCTGTGTTCTAACAGAATACTCACACAGCCTGTGTTCTAACAGAATATGGACTCAGTCTATATTTAAAGAATACTCACTCACCTCAGTATTCCAACAGAACACTCACGTAGCCAGTGTTCTAACAGAATACTAACTCAGCCTGTGTTCTAACAGAATGTGGATTCAGATCAAATATTACTAACCCAGTCTGTGTTCTAACAGAATGTGGACTCAGATTTTGTTCAAAAATTATTCAGCCTGTTTTCTAACAGAATGTGGATTCAGATCAATAATTACTAACTCAGTCTGTGTTCTAACAGAATGTGGGTTCAGATCAAAAATTACTAACTCAGTCTGTGTTCTAACAGAATATGAACTGAGATTTTGTTCAAAAATTACTCAGTCTGTGTTCTAACAGAATATGGACTAAGTCTATGTTTAAAGAATACTCACTCAGCTCAGTGTTCTAACATAACACTCACTTAGCCTGTGTTCTAACAGAATGTGGTTTCACATCAAAAATTACTAACTCAGTCTGTGTTATAACAGAATGTGGACTCAGATTTTGTTCAAAAATTACTCAGTCTGTGTTCTAACAGAATTTGGACGCAGTCTCTGTTTAAAAAATACTCACTCACCTCAGTGTTCTAACAGAACACTCACGTAGCCTGTGTTCTAACAGAACACTAACTCAGCCTGTTTTCTAACAAAATGTGGATTCAGATCAAAAATTACTAACGCAGTCTGTGTTCTAACAGAATATGGACTTAGATTTTGTTCAAAAATTACTCAGTCTGTGTTCTAACAGAATATGGACTCAGTCTATGTTTAAAGAATACTCACTCAGCCAGTATTTTACCAGAGTATGTACTCAGCCTGTGTTCTAACAGAATACTCACACAGCCTGTGTTCTAACAGAATATGGACTCAGTCTATATTTAAAGAATACTCACTCACCTCAGTATTCTAACAGAACACTCACGTAGCCTGTGTTCTAACAGAACACTAACTCAGCCTGTTTTCTAACAAAATGTGGATTCAGATCAAAAATTACTAACGCAGTCTGTGTTCTAACAGAATATGGACTTAGATTTTGTTCAAAAATTACTCAGTCTGTGTTCTAACAGAATATGGACTCAGTCTATGTTTAAAGAATACTCACTCAGCCAGTATTTTACCAGAGTATGTACTCAGCCTGTGTTCTAACAGAATACTCACACAGCCTGTGTTCTAACAGAATATGGACTCAGTCTATATTTAAAGAATACTCACTCACCTCAGTATTCTAACAGAACACTCACGTAGCCTGTGTTCTAACAGAACACTAACTCAGCCTACTTTCTAACAGAATGTGGATTCAGATCAAATATTACTAACGCAGTCTGTGTTCTAACAGAATATGGACTCAGTCTATGTTTAAAGAATACTCACTCAGCCAATATTTTACCAGAGTATGGACTCGGCCTGTGTTCTAACAGAATACTCACACAGCCTGTGTTCTAACAGAATATGGACTCAGTCTATATTTAAAGAATACTCACTCACCTCAGTATTCCTACAGAACACTCACGTAGCCAGTGTTCTAACAGAATACTAACTCAGCCTGTGTTCTAACAGAATGTGGATTCAGATCAAATATTACTAACTCAGTCAGTGTTCTAACAGAATGTGGACTCAGATATTGTTCAAAATTTACTCAGTCTGTGTTCTAACAGAATATGGACTAGTCTATGTTTAAAGAATACTCACTCAGCTCAGTGTTCTAACATAACACTCACTTAGCCTGTGTTATAACACAATGTGGTTTCAGATCAAAAATTACTAACTCAGTCTGTGTTCTAACAGAATGTGGACTCAGATTTTGTTCAGAAATTACTCAGTCTGTGTTCTAACAGAATATGGACTCAGTCTATGTTTAAAGAATACTCACTCAGCCAGTGTTCTACCAGAATATGGATTCAGACTATTTTCAAGAATACTCACTCAGCCTGTGTTCTAGCAGAACGCTCACTTATCCTGTGTTCTAACAGAATGTGGACTCAGATATTGTTCAAAAATTACTAACTCAGTCTGTGTTCTAACAGAATTTGGACGCAGTCTCTGTTTAAAAAATACTCACTCACCTCAGTGTTCTAACAGAACACTCACGTAGCCTGTGTTCTAACAGAACACTAACTCAGCCTGTTTTCTAACAAAATGTGGATTCAGATCAAAAATTACTAACGCAGTCTGTGTTCTAACAGAATATGGACTTAGATTTTGTTCAAAAATTACTCAGTCTGTGTTCCAACAGAATATGGACTCAGTCTATGTTTAAAGAATACTCACTCAGCCAGTATTTTACCAGAGTATGGACTCAGCCTGTGTTCTAACAGAATACTCACACAGCCTGTGTTCTAACAGAATATGTACTCAGTCTATATTTAAAGAATACTCACTCACCTCAGTATTCTAACAGAACACTCACGTAGCCAGTGTTCTAACAGAATACTAACTCAGCCTGTGTTCTAACAGAATGTGGACTCAGATTTTGTTCAAAAATTACTCATTCTGTTTCTAACAGAATATGGTCTCAGTCTATGTTTAAAGAATACTCACTCAGCCAGTATTTTACCAGAGTATGGACTCAGCCTGTGTTCTAACAGAATACTCACACAGCCTGTGTTCTAACAGTACATGGACTCAGTCTATATTTAAAGAATACTCACTCACCTCAGTATTCTAACAGAACACTAAGTCAGCCTGTTTTCTAAGAGAATGTGGATTCCGATCAAAAATTACTAACGCAGTCTGTGTTCTAACAGAATATGGACTTAGATTTTGTTCAAAAATTACTCAGCCTGTGTTCTAACAGAATATGGACTGTGTCTATATTTAAAGAATACTCACTCACCTCAGTATTCCAACAGAACACTCACGTAGCCAGTGTTCTAACAGAATACTAACTCAGCCTGTGTTCTAACAGAATGTGGATTCAGATCAAATATTACTAACCCAGTCTGTGTTCTAACAGAATATGGACTTAGATTTTGTTCAAAAATTACTCAGTCTGTGTTTTAACAGAATATGGACTCAGTCTATGTTTAAAGAATACTCACTCAGCCAATATTTTACCAGAGTATGGACTCAGCCTGTGTTCTAACAGAATACTCACACAGTCTGTGTTCTAACAGAATATGGACTCAGTCTATATTTAAAGAATACTGACTCACCTCAGTATTCCAACAGAACCCTCACGTAGCCAGTGTTCTAACAGAATACTAACTCAGCCTGTGTTCTAACAGAATGTGGATTCAGATCAAATATTACTAACTCAGTCTGTGTTCTAACAGAATGTGGACGCAGATATTGTTCAAAAATTACTAACTCAGTCTATGTTCTAACAGAATTTGGACGCAGTCTATGTTTAAAAAATACTCACTCACCTCAGTGTTCTAACAGAACACTCACGTAGCCTGTGTTCTAACAGAATACTCACACAGCCTGTGTTCTAACAGAATATGGACTCAGTCTATATTTAAAGAATACTCACTCGCCTCAGTATTCTAACAGAACACTCACGTAGCCAGTGTTCTAACAGAATACTAACTCAGCCTGTGTTCTAACAGAATGTGGATTCAGATCAAATATTACTAACTCAGTCTGTGTTCTAACAGAATGTGGACTCAGATTTTGTTCAAAAATTACTCAGTCTGTGTTCTAACAGAATATGGACTAAGTCTATGTTTAAAGAATACTTACTCAGCTCAGTGTTCTAACATAACACTCACTTAGCCTGTGTTCTAACAGAATGTGGTTTCAGATCAAAAATTACTAACTCAGTCTGTGTTCTAACAGAATATGAACTCAGATTTTGTTCAAAAATTACTCAGTCTGTGTTCTAACAGAATATGGACTCAGTCTATGTTTAAAGAATACACACTCAGCCAGTGTTCTACCAGAATATGGATTCAGACCATTTTCAAGAATACTCACTCAGCCTGTGTTCAGGCAGAACGCTCACTTAGCCTGTGTTCTAACAGAATGTGGACTCAGATATTGTTCAAAAATTACTAACTCAGTCTGTGTTCTAACAGAATTTGGACGCAGTCTATGTTTAAAAAATAATCACTCACCTCAGTGTTCTAACAGAACACTCACGTAGCCTGTGTTCTAACACAATACTCACACAGCCTGTGTTCTAACAGAATATGGACTCAGTCTATATTTAAAGAATACTCACTCACCTCAGTATTCTAACAGAACACTCACGTAGCCTGTGTTCTAACAGAACACTAACTCACCCTGTTTTCTAACAAAATGTGGATTCAGATCAAAAATTACTAACGCAGTCTGTGTTCTAACAGAATATGGACTTAGATTTTGTTCAAAAATTACTCAGTCTGTGTTTTAACAGAATATGGACTCAGTCTATGTTTAAAGAATACTCACTCAGCCAATATTTTACCAGAGTATAGACTCAGCCTGTGTTCTAACAGAATACTCACACAGCCTGTGTTCTAACAGAATATGGACTCAGTCTATATTTAAAGAATACTCACTCACCTCAGTATTCCAACAGAACACTCACGTAGCCAGTGTTCTAACAGAATACTAACTCAGCCTGTGTTCTAACAGAATGTGGATTCAGATCAAATATTACTAACCCAGTCTGTGTTCTAACAGAATGTGGACTCAGATTTTGTTCAAAAATTATTCAGCCTGTTTTCTAACAGAATGTGGATTCAGATCAATAATTACTAACTCAGTCTGTGTTCTAACAGAATGTGGGTTCAGATCAAAAATTACTAACTCAGTCTGTGTTCTAACAGAATATGAACTGAGATTTTGTTCAAAAATTACTCAGTCTGTGTTCTAACAGAATATGGACTAAGTCTATGTTTAAAGAATACTCACTCAGCTCAGTGTTCTAACATAACACTCACTTAGCCTGTGTTCTAACAGAATGTGGTTTCACATCAAAAATTACTAACTCAGTCTGTGTTATAACAGAATGTGGACTCAGATTTTGTTCAAAAATTACTCAGTCTGTGTTCTAACAGAATTTGGACGCAGTCTCTGTTTAAAAAATACTCACTCACCTCAGTGTTCTAACAGAACACTCACGTAGCCTGTGTTCTAACAGAACACTAACTCAGCCTGTTTTCTAACAAAATGTGGATTCAGATCAAAAATTACTAACGCAGTCTGTGTTCTAACAGAATATGGACTTAGATTTTGTTCAAAAATTACTCAGTCTGTGTTCTAACAGAATATGGACTCAGTCTATGTTTAAAGAATACTCACTCAGCCAGTATTTTACCAGAGTATGTACTCAGCCTGTGTTCTAACAGAATACTCACACAGCCTGTGTTCTAACAGAATATGTACTCAGTCTATATTTAAAGAATACTCACTCACCTCAGTATTCTAACAGAACACTCACGTAGCCAGTGTTCTAACAGAATACTAACTCAGCCTGTGTTCTAACAGAATGTGGATTCAGATCCAAAATTACTAACTCAGTCTGTGTTCTAACAGAATGTGGACTCAGATTTTGTTCAAAAATTACTCAGTCTGTTTCTAACAGAATATGGTCTCAGTCTATGTTTAAAGAATACTCACTCAGCCAGTATTTTACCAGAGTATGGACTCAGCCTGTGTTCTAACACAATACTCACACAGCCTGTGTTCTAACAGAATATGGACTCAGTCTATATTTAAGGAATACTCACTCACCTCAGTATTCTAACAGAACACTCACGTGGCCTGTGTTCTAACAGAACACTAACTCAAACTGTTTTCTAACAGAATGTGGATTCAGATCAAAAATTACTAACGCAGTCTGTGTTCTAACATAATATGGACTTAGATTTTGTTCAAAAATTACTCAGTCTGTGTTCTAACAGAATATGGACTAAGTCTATGTTTAAAGAATACTCACTCAGCCAATATTTTACCAGAGTATGGACTCAGCCTGTGTTCTAACAGAATACTCACACAGCCTGTGTTCTAACGGAATATGTACTCAGTCTATATTTAAAGAATACTCACTCACCGCAGTATTCCTACAGAACACTCACGTAGCCATTGTTCTAACAGAATACTAACTCAGCCTGTGTTCTAACAGAATGTGGATTCAGATCAAATATTACTAACTCAGTCTGTGTTCTAACAGAATGTGGACTCAGATTTTGTTCAAAAATTACTCAGTCTGTGTTCTAACAGAATATGGACTAAGTCTATGTTTAAAGAATACTCACTCAGCTCAGTGTTCTAACATAACACTCACTTAGCCTGTGTTCTAACAGAATGTGGTTTCAGATCAAAAATTACTAACTCAGTCTGTGTTCTAACAGAATATGAACTCAGAATTTGTTCAAAAATTACTCAGTCTGTGTTCTAACAGAATATGGACTCAGTCTATGTTTAAAGAATACTCACTCAGCCAGTGTTCTACCAGAATATTGATTCAGACTATTTTCAAGAATACTCACTCAGCCTGTGTTCTAGCAGAACGCTCACTTAGCCTGTGTTCTAACAGAATGTGGACTCAGATATTGTTCAAAAATTACTAACTCAGTCTATGTTCTAACAGAATTTGGACGCAGTCTATGTTTAAAAAATACTCACTCACCTCAGTGTTCTAACAGAACACTCACGTAGCCTGTGTTCTAACAGAATACTCACACAGCCTGTGTTCTAACAGAATATGGACTCAGTCTATATTTAAAGAATACTCACTCGCCTCAGTATTCTAACAGAACACTCACGTAGCCAGTGTTCTAACAGAATACTAACTCAGCCTGTGTTCTAACAGAATGTGGATTCAGATCAAATATTACTAACTCAGTCTGTGTTCTAACAGAATGTGGACTCAGATTTTGTTCAAAAATTACTCAGTCTGTGTTCTAACAGAATATGGACTAAGTCTATGTTTAAAGAATACTTACTCAGCTCAGTGTTCTAACATAACACTCACTTAGCCTGTGTTCTAACAGAATGTGGTTTCAGATCAAAAATTACTAACTCAGTCTGTGTTCTAACAGAATATGAACTCAGATTTTGTTCAAAAATTACTCAGTCTGTGTTCTAACAGAATATGGACTCAGTCTATGTTTAAAGAATACACACTCAGCCAGTGTTCTACCAGAATATGGATTCAGACCATTTTCAAGAATACTCACTCAGCCTGTGTTCAGGCAGAACGCTCACTTAGCCTGTGTTCTAACAGAATGTGGACTCAGATATTGTTCAAAAATTACTAACTCAGTCTGTGTTCTAACAGAATTTGGACGCAGTCTATGTTTAAAAAATAATCACTCACCTCAGTGTTCTAACAGAACACTCACGTAGCCTGTGTTCTAACACAATACTCACACAGCCTGTGTTCTAACAGAATATGGACTCAGTCTATATTTAAAGAATACTCACTCACCTCAGTATTCTAACAGAACACTCACGTAGCCTGTGTTCTAACAGAACACTAACTCACCCTGTTTTCTAACAAAATGTGGATTCAGATCAAAAATTACTAACGCAGTCTGTGTTCTAACAGAATATGGACTTAGATTTTGTTCAAAAATTACTCAGTCTGTGTTTTAACAGAATATGGACTCAGTCTATGTTTAAAGAATACTCACTCAGCCAATATTTTACCAGAGTATAGACTCAGCCTGTGTTCTAACAGAATACTCACACAGCCTGTGTTCTAACAGAATATGGACTCAGTCTATATTTAAAGAATACTGACTCACCTCAGTATTCCAACAGAACCCTCACGTAGCCAGTGTTCTAACAGAATACTAACTCAGCCTGTGTTCTAACAGAATGTGGATTCAGATCAAATATTACTAACTCAGTCTGTGTTCTAACAGAATGTGGACGCAGATTTTGTTCAAAAATTATTCAGCCTGTGTTCTAACAGAATGTGGATTCAGATCAAAAATTACTAACTCAGTCTGTGTTCTAACAGAATGTGGACTCAGATTTTGTTCAAAAATTACTCATTCTGTTTCTAACAGAATATGGTCTCAGTCTATGTTTAAAGAATACTCACTCAGCCAGTATTTAACCAGATAATGGACTCAGCCTGTGTTCTAACAGAATACTCACACAGCCTGTGTTCTAACAGTATATGGACTCAGTCTATATTTAAAGAATACTCACTCACCTCAGTATTCTAACAGAACACTCACGTAGCCTGTGTTCTAACAGAACACTAACTCAGCCTGTTTTCTAACAGAATGTGGATTCAGATCAAAAATTACTAACGCAGTCTGTGTTCTAACAGAATATGGACTTAGATTTTGTTCAAAAATTACTCAGTCTGTGTTCTAACAGAATATGGACTCAGTCTATGTTTAAAGAATACTCACTCAGCCAATATTTTACCAGAGTATGGACTCAGCCTGTGTTCTAACAGAATACTCACACAGCCTGTGTTCTAACAGAATATGGACTCAGTCTATATTTAAAGAATACTCACTCACCTCAGTATTCCAACAGAACACTCACGTAGCCAGTGTTCTAACAGAATACTAACTCAGCCTGTGTTCTAACAGAATGTGGATTCAGATCAAATATTACTAACCCAGTCTGTGTTCTAACAGAATGTGGACTCAGATTTTGTTCAAAAATTATTCAGCCTGTTTTCTAACAGAATGTTGATTCAGATCAATAATTACTAACTCAGTCTGTGTTCTAACAGAATGTGGGTTCAGATCAAAAATTACTAACTCAGTCTGTGTTCTAACAGAATATGGACTAAGTCTATGTTTAAAGAATACTCACTCAGCTCAGTGTTCTAACATAACACTCACTTAGCCTGTGTTCTAACAGAATGTGGGTTCAGATCAAAAATTACTAACTCAGTCTGTGTTCTAACAGAATGTGGACTCAGATTTTGTTCAAAAATTACTCAGTCTGTGTTCTAACAGAATATGGACTCAGTCTATGTTTAAAGAATACTCACTCAGCCAGTGTTCTACCAGAATATGGATTCAGACTATTTTCAAGAATACTCACTCAGCCTGTGTTCTAGCAGAACGCTCACTTAGCCTGTGTTCTAACAGAATGTGGACTCAGATATTGTTCAAAAATTACTAACTCAGTCTGTGTTCTAACAGAATTTGGACGCAGTCTATGTTTAAAAAATACTCACTCACCTCAGTGTTCTAACAGAACACTCACGTAGCCTGTGTTCTAACAGAATACTCACACAGCCTGTGTTCTAACAGAATATGGACTCAGTCTATATTTAAAGAATACTCACTCGCCTCAGTATTCTAACAGAACACTCACGTAGCCTGTGTTCTAACAGAACACTAACTCAGCCTGTTTTCTAACAGAATGTGGATTCAGGTCAAAAATTACTAACGCAGTCTGTGTTCTAACAGAATATGGACTTAGATTTTGTTCAAAAATTACTCAGTCTGTGTTCTAACAGAATATGGACTAAGTCTATGTTTAAAGAATACTCACTCAGCCAATATTTTACCAGAGTATGGACTCAGCCTGTGTTCTAACAGAATACTCACACAGCCTGTGTTGTAACAGTATATGGACTCAGTATATATTTAAAGAATACTCACTCACCTCAGTATTCCTACAGAACACTCACGTAGCCAGTGTTCTAACAGAATACTAACTCAGCCTGTGTTCTAACAGAATGTGGATTCAGATCAAATATTACTAACTCAGTCTGTGTTCTAACAGAATGTGGACTCAGATTTTGTTCAAAAATTACTCAGTCTGTGTTCTAACAGAATATGGACTAAGTCTATGTTTAAAGAATACTCACTCAGCTCAGTGTTCTAACATAACACTCACTTAGCCTGTGTTCTAACAGAATGTGGTTTCAGATCAAAAATTACTAACTCAGTCTGTGTTCTAACAGAATATGAACTCAGATTTTGTTCAAAAATTACTCAGTCTGTGTTCTAACAGAATATGGACTCAGTCTATGTTTAAAGAATACACACTCAGCCAGTGTTCTACCAGAATATGGATTCAGACCATTTTCAAGAATACTCACTCAGCCTGTGTTCTAGCAGAACGCTCACTTAGCCTGTGTTCTAACAGAATGTGGACTCAGATATTGTTCAAAAATTACTAACTCAGTCTGTGTTCTAACAGAATTTGGACGCAGTCTATGTTTAAAAAATACTCACTCACCTCAGTGTTCTAACAGAACACTCACGTAGCCTGTGTTCTAACAGAATACTCACACAGCCTGTGTTCTAACAGAATATGGACTCAGTCTATATTTAAAGAATACTCACTCACCTCAGTATTCTAACAGAACACTCACGTAGCCTGTGTTCTAACAGAACACTAACTCAGCCTGTTTTCTAACAAAATGTGGATTCAGATCAAAAATTACTAACGCAGTCTGTGTTCTAACAGAATATGGACTTAGATTTTGTTCAAAAATTACTCAGTCTGTGTTTTAACAGAATATGGACTCAGTCTATGTTTAAAGAATACTCACTCAACCAATATTTTACCAGAGTATAAACTCAGCCTGTGTTCTAACAGAATACTCACACAGCCTGTGTTCTAACAGAATAAGGACTCAGTCTATATTTAAAGAATACTGACTCACCTCAGTATTCCAACAGAACCCTCACGTAGCCAGTGTTCTAACAGAATACTAACTCAGCCTGTGTTCTAACAGAATGTGGATTCAGATCAAATATTACTAACTCAGTCTGTGTTCTAACAGAATGTGGACGCAGATTTTGTTCAAAAATTATTCAGCCTGTGTTCTAACAGAATGTGGATTCAGATCAAAAATTACTAACTCAGTCTGTGTTCTAACAGAATGTGGACTCAGATTTTGTTCAAAAATTACTCATTCTGTTTCTAACAGAATATGGTCTCAGTCTATGTTTAAAGAATACTCACTCAGCCAGTATTTTACCAGAGTATGGACTAAGCCTGTGTTCTAACAGAATACTCACACAGCCTGTGTTCTAACAGTATATGGACTCAGTCTATATTTAAAGAATACTCACTCACCTCAGTATTCTAACAGAACACTCACGTAGCCTGTGTTCTAACAGAACACTAACTCAGCCTGTTTTCTAACAGAATGTGGATTCAGATCAAAAATTACTAACGCAGTCTGTGTTCTAACAGAATATGGACTTAGATTTTGTTCAAAAATTACTCAGTCTGTGTTCTAACAGAATATGGACTCAGTCTATGTTTAAAGAATACTCACTCAGCCAATATTTTACCAGAGTATGGACTCAGCCTGTGTTCTAACAGAATACTCACACAGCCTGTGTTCTAACAGAATATGGACTCAGTCTATATTTAAAGAATACTCACTCGCCTGAGTATTCTAACAGAACACTCACGTAGCCTGTGTTCTAACAGAACACTAACTCAGCCTGTTTTCTAACAGAATGTGGATTCAGGTCAAAAATTACTAACGCAGTCTGTGTTCTAACAGAATATGGACTTAGATTTTGTTCAAAAATTACTCAGTCTGTGTTCTAACAGAATATGGACTAAGTCTATGTTTAAAGAATACTCACTCAGCCAATATTTTAACAGAGTATGGACTCCGCCTGTGTTCTAACAGAATACTCACACAGCCTGTGTTGTAACAGAATATGGACTCAGTATATATTTAAAGAATACTCACTCACCTCAGTATTCCTACAGAACACTCACGTAGCCAGTGTTCTAACACAATACTAACTCAGCCTGTGTTCTAACAGAATGTGGATTCAGATCAAATATTACTAACTCAGTCTGTGTTCTAACAGAATGTGGACTCAGATTTTGTTCAAAAATTACTCAGTCTGTGTTCTAACAGAATATGGACTAAGTCTATGTTTAAAGAATACTCACTCAGCTCAGTGTTCTAACATAACACTCACTTAGCCTGTGTTCTAACAGAATATGGTTTCAGATCAAAAATTACTAACTCAGTCTGTGTTCTAACAGAATATGAACTCAGATTTTGTTCAAAAATTACTCAGTCTGTGTTCTAAAAGAATATGGACTCAGTCTATGTTTAAAGAATACACACTCAGCCAGTGTTCTACCAGAATATGGATTCAGACCATTTTCAAGAATACTCACTCAGCCTGTGTTCTAGCAGAACGCTCACTTAGCCTGTGTTCTAACAGAATGTGGACTCAGATATTGTTCAAAAATTACTAACTCAGTCTGTGTTCTAACAGAATTTGGACGCAGTCTATGTTTAAAAAATACTCACTCACCTCAGTGTTCTAACAGAACACTCACGTAGCCTGTGTTCTAACAGAATACTCAAACAGCCTGTGTTCTAACAGAATATGGACTCAGTCTATATTTAAAGAATACTCACTCACCTCAGTATTCTAACAGAACACTCACGTAGCCAGTGTTCTAACAGAATACTAACTCAGCCTGTGTTCTAACAGAATGTGGATTCAGAACAAAAATTACTAACTCAGTCTGTGTTCTAACAAAATGTGGACTCAGATTTTGTTCAAAAATTACTCAGTCTGTTTCTAACAGAATATGGACTCAGTCTATGTTTAAAGAATACTCACTCAGCCAGTATTTTACCAGAGTATGGACTCAGCCTGTGTTCTAACAGAATACTCACACAGCCTGTGTTCTAACAGAATATGGACTCAGTCTATATTTAAAGAATACTCACTCACCTCAGTATTCCAACAGAACACTCACGTAGCCAGTGTTCTAACAGAATACTAACTCAGCCTGTGTTCTAACAGAATGTGGATTCAGATCAAATATTACTAACCCAGTCTGTGTTCTAACAGAATGTGGACTCAGATTTTGTTCAAAAATTATTCAGCCTGTTTTCTAACAGAATGTGGATTCAGATCAATAATTACTAACTCAGTCTGTGTTCTAACAGAATGTGGGTTCAGATCAAAAATTACTAACTCAGTCTGTGTTCTAACAGAATATGAACTGAGATTTTGTTCAAAAATTACTCAGTCTGTGTTCTAACAGAATATGGACTAAGTCTATGTTTAAAGAATACTCACTCAGCTCAGTGTTCTAACATAACACTCACTTAGCCTGTGTTCTAACAGAATGTGGTTTCAGATCAAAAATTACTAACTCAGTCTGTGTTCTAACAGAATGTGGACTCAGATTTTGTTCAAAAATTACTCAGTCTGTGTTCTAACAGAATATGGACTCAGTCTATGTTTAAAGAATACTCACTCAGCCAGTGTTCTACCAGAATATGGATTCAGACTATTTTCAAGAATACTCACTCAGCCTGTGTTCTAGCAGAACGCTCACTTAGCCTGTGTTCTAACAGAATGTGGACTCAGATATTGTTCAAAAATTACTAACTCAGTCTGTGTTCTAACAGAATTTGGACGCAGTCTCTGTTTAAAAAATACTCACTCACCTCAGTGTTCTAACAGAACACTCACGTAGCCTGTGTTCTAACAGAACACTAACTCAGCCTGTTTTCTAACAAAATGTGGATTCAGATCAAAAATTACTAACTCAGTCTGTGTTCTAACAGAATTTGGACGCAGTCTATGTTTAAAAAATACTCACTCACCTCAGTGTTCTAACAGAACACTCACGTAGCCTGTGTTCTAACAGAATACTCACACAGCCTGTGTTCTAACAGAATATGGACTCAGTCTATATTTAAAGAATACTCACTCACCTCAGTATTCTAACAGAACACTCACGTAGCCTGTGTTCTAACAGAACACTAACTCAGCCTGTTTTCTAACAAAATGTGGATTCAGATCAAAAATTACTAACGCAGTCTGTGTTCTAACAGAATATGGACTTAGATTTTGTTCAAAAATTACTCAGTCTGTGTTTTAACAGAATATGGACTCAGTCTATGTTTAAAGAATACTCACTCAACCAATATTTTACCAGAGTATGGACTCAGCCTGTGTTCTAACAGAATACTCACACAGCCTGTGTTCTAACAGAATAAGGACTCAGTCTATATTTAAAGAATACTGACTCACCTCAGTATTCCAACAGAACCCTCACGTAGCCAGTGTTCTAACAGAATACTAACTCAGCCTGTGTTCTAACAGAATGTGGATTCAGATCAAATATTACTAACTCAGTCTGTGTTCTAACAGAATGTGGACGCAGATTTTGTTCAAAAATTATTCAGCCTGTGTTCTAACAGAATGTGGATTCAGATCAAAAATTACTAACTCAGTCTGTGTTCTAACAGAATGTGGACTCAGATTTTGTTCAAAAATTACTCATTCTGTTTCTAACAGAATATGGTCTCAGTCTATGTTTAAAGAATACTCACTCAGCCAGTATTTTACCAGAGTATGGACTCAGCCTGTGTTCTAACAGAATACTCACACAGCCTGTGTTCTAACAGTATATGGACTCAGTCTATATTTAAAGAATACTCACTCACCTCAGTATTCTAACAGAACACTCACGTAGCCTGTGTTCTAACAGAACACTAACTCAGCCTGTTTTCTAACAGAATGTGGATTCAGATCAAAAATTACTAACGCAGTCTGTGTTCTAACAGAATATGGACTTAGATTTTGTTCAAAAATTACTCAGTCTGTGTTCTAACAGAATATGGACTCAGTCTATGTTTAAAGAATACTCACTCAGCCAATATTTTACCAGAGTATGGACTCAGCCTGTGTTCTAACAGAATACTCACACAGCCTGTGTTCTAACAGAATATGGACTCAGTCTATATTTAAAGAATACTCACTCGCCTCAGTATTCTAACAGAACACTCACGTAGCCTGTGTTCTAACAGAACACTAACTCAGCCTGTTTTCTAACAGAATGTGGATTCAGGTCAAAAATTACTAACGCAGTCTGTGTTCTAACAGAATATGGACTTAGATTTTGTTCAAAAATTACTCAGTCTGTGTTCTAACAGAATATGGACTAAGTCTATGTTTAAAGAATACTCACTCAGCCAATATTTTAACAGAGTATGGACTCCGCCTGTGTTCTAACAGAATACTCACACAGCCTGTGTTGTAACAGAATATGGACTCAGTATATATTTAAAGAATACTCACTCACCTCAGTATTCCTACAGAACACTCACGTAGCCAGTGTTCTAACACAATACTAACTCAGCCTGTGTTCTAACAGAATGTGGATTCAGATCAAATATTACTAACTCAGTCTGTGTTCTAACAGAATGTGGACTCAGATTTTGTTCAAAAATTACTCAGTCTGTGTTCTAACAGAATATGGACTAAGTCTATGTTTAAAGAATACTCACTCAGCTCAGTGTTCTAACATAACACTCACTTAGCCTGTGTTCTAACAGAATATGGTTTCAGATCAAAAATTACTAACTCAGTCTGTGTTCTAACAGAATATGAACTCAGATTTTGTTCAAAAATTACTCAGTCTGTGTTCTAAAAGAATATGGACTCATTCTATGTTTAAAGAATACACACTCAGCCAGTGTTCTACCAGAATATGGATTCAGACCATTTTCAAGAATACTCACTCAGCCTGTGTTCTAGCAGAACGCTCACTTAGCCTGTGTTCTAACAGAATGTGGACTCAGATATTGTTCAAAAATTACTAACTCAGTCTGTGTTCTAACAGAATTTGGACGCAGTCTATGTTTAAAAAATACTCACTCACCTCAGTGTTCTAACAGAACACTCACGTAGCCTGTGTTCTAACAGAATACTCAAACAGCCTGTGTTCTAACAGAATATGGACTCAGTCTATATTTAAAGAATACTCACTCACCTCAGTATTCTAACAGAACACTCACGTAGCCAGTGTTCTAACAGAATACTAACTCAGCCTGTGTTCTAACAGAATGTGGATTCAGAACAAAAATTACTAACTCAGTCTGTGTTCTAACAAAATGTGGACTCAGATTTTGTTCAAAAATTACTCAGTCTGTTTCTAACAGAATATGGACTCAGTCTATGTTTAAAGAATACTCACTCAGCCAGTATTTTACCAGAGTATGGACTCAGCCTGTGTTCTAACAGAATACTCACACAGCCTGTGTTCTAACAGAATATGGACTCAGTCTATATTTAAAGAATACTCACTCACCTCAGTATTCCTACAGAACACTCACGTAGCCAGTGTTCTAACACAATACTAACTCAGCCTGTGTTCTAACAGAATGTGGATTCAGATCAAATATTACTAACTCAGTCTGTGTTCTAACAGAATGTGGACTCAGATTTTGTTCAAAAATTACTCAGTCTGTGTTCTAACAGAATATGGACTAAGTCTATGTTTAAAGAATACTCACTCAGCTCAGTGTTCTAACATAACACTCACTTAGCCTGTGTTCTAACAGAATATGGTTTCAGATCAAAAATTACTAACTCAGTCTGTGTTCTAACAGAATATGAACTCAGATTTTGTTCAAAAATTACTCAGTCTGTGTTCTAAAAGAATATGGACTCAGTCTATGTTTAAAGAATACACACTCAGCCAGTGTTCTACCAGAATATGGATTCAGACCATTTTCAAGAATACTCACTCAGCCTGTGTTCTAGCAGAACGCTCACTTAGCCTGTGTTCTAACAGAATGTGGACTCAGATATTGTTCAAAAATTACTAACTCAGTCTGTGTTCTAACAGAATTTGGACGCAGTCTATGTTTAAAAAATACTCACTCACCTCAGTGTTCTAACAGAACACTCACGTAGCCTGTGTTCTAACAGAATACTCAAACAGCCTGTGTTCTAACAGAATATGGACTCAGTCTATATTTAAAGAATACTCACTCACCTCAGTATTCTAACAGAACACTCACGTAGCCAGTGTTCTAACAGAATACTAACTCAGCCTGTGTTCTAACAGAATGTGGATTCAGAACAAAAATTACTAACTCAGTCTGTGTTCTAACAAAATGTGGACTCAGATTTTGTTCAAAAATTACTCAGTCTGTTTCTAACAGAATATGGACTCAGTCTATGTTTAAAGAATACTCACTCAGCCAGTATTTTACCAGATTATGGACTCATCCTGTGTTCTAACAGAATACTCACACAGCCTGTGTTCTAACAGAATATGGACTCAGTCTATATTTAAAGAATACTCACTCACCTCAGTATTCCAACAGAACACTCACGTAGCCAGTGTTCTAACAGAATACTAACTCAGCCTGTGTTCTAACAGAATGTGGATTCAGATCAAATATTACTAACCCAGTCTGTGTTCTAACAGAATGTGGACTCAGATTTTGTTCAAAAATTATTCAGCCTGTTTTCTAACAGAATGTGGATTCAGATCAATAATTACTAACTCAGTCTGTGTTCTAACAGAATGTGGGTTCAGATCAAAAATTACTAACTCAGTCTGTGTTCTAACAGAATATGAACTGAGATTTTGTTCAAAAATTACTCAGTCTGTGTTCTAACAGAATATGGACTAAGTCTATGTTTAAAGAATACTCACTCAGCTCAGTGTTCTAACATAACACTCACTTAGCCTGTGTTCTAACAGAATGTGGTTTCAGATCAAAAATTACTAACTCAGTCTGTGTTCTAACAGAATGTGGACTCAGATTTTGTTCAAAAATTACTCAGTCTGTGTTCTAACAGAATATGGACTCAGTCTATGTTTAAAGAATACTCACTCAGCCAGTGTTCTACCAGAATATGGATTCAGACTATTTTCAAGAATACTCACTCAGCCTGTGTTCTAGCAGAACGCTCACTTAGCCTGTGTTCTAACAGAATGTGGACTCAGATATTGTTCAAAAATTACTAACTCAGTCTGTGTTCTAACAGAATTTGGACGCAGTCTCTGTTTAAAAAATACTCACTCACCTCAGTGTTCTAACAGAACACTCACGTAGCCTGTGTTCTAACAGAACACTAACTCAGCCTGTTTTCTAACAAAATGTGGATTCAGATCAAAAATTACTAACTCAGTCTGTGTTCTAACAAAATGTGGACTCAGATTTTGTTCAAAAATTACTCAGTCTGTTTCTAACAGAATATGGACTCAGTCTATGTTTAAAGAATACTCACTCAGCCAGTATTTTACCAGAGTATGGACTCAGCCTGTGTTCTAACAGAATACTCACACAGCCTGTGTTCTAACAGAATATGGACTCAGTCTATATTTAAAGAATACTCACTCACCTCAGTATTCTAACAGAACACTCACGTAGCCTGTGTTCTAACAGAACACTAACTCAGCCTGTTTTCTAACAGAATGTGGATTCAGATCAAAAATTACTAACTCAGTCTGTGTTCTAACAGAATATGAACTCAGATTTTGTTCAAAAATTACTCAGTCTGTGTTCTAACAGAATATGAACTCAGTCTATGTTTAAAGAATACTCACTCAGCCAGTGTTCTACCAGAATATGGATTCAGACTATTTTCAAGAATACTCACTCAGCCTGTGTTCTAGCAGAACGCTCACTTAGCCTGTGTTCTAACACAATGTGGACTCAGATATTGTTCAAAAATTACTAACTCAGTCTATGTTCTAACAGAATTTGGACGCAGTCTATGTTTAAAAAATACTCACTCACCTCAGTGTTCTAACAGAACACTCACGTAGCCTGTGTTCTAACAGAATATTCACACAGCCTGTGTTCTAACAGAATATGGACTCAGTCTATATTTAAAGAATACTCACTCGCCTCAGTATTCTAACAGAACACTCACGTAGCCTGTGTTCTAACAGAACACTAACTCAGCCTGTTTTCTAACAGAATGTGGATTCAGGTCAAAAATTACTAACGCAGTCTGTGTTCTAACAGAATATGGACTTAGATTTTGTTCAAAAATTACTCAGTCTGTGTTCTAACAGAATATGGACTAAGTCTATGTTTAAAGAATACTCACTCAGCCAATATTTTAACAGAGTATGGACTCCGCCTGTGTTCTAACAGAATACTCACACAGCCTGTGTTGTAACAGAATATGGACTCAGTATATATTTAAAGAATACTCACTCACCTCAGTATTCCTACAGAACACTCACGTAGCCAGTGTTCTAACACAATACTAACTCAGCCTGTGTTCTAACAGAATGTGTATTCAGATCAAATATTACTAACTCAGTCTGTGTTCTAACAGAATGTGGACTCAGATTTTGTTCAAAAATTACTCAGTCTGTGTTCTAACAGAATATGGACTAAGTCTATGTTTAAAGAATACTCACTCAGCTCAGTGTTCTAACATAACACTCACTTAGCCTGTGTTCTAACAGAATATGGTTTCAGATCAAAAATTACTAACTCAGTCTGTGTTCTAACAGAATATGAACTCAGATTTTGTTCAAAAATTACTCAGTCTGTGTTCTAAAAGAATATGGACTCAGTCTATGTTTAAAGAATACACACTCAGCCAGTGTTCTACCAGAATATGGATTCAGACCATTTTCAAGAATACTCACTCAGCCTGTGTTCTAGCAGAACGCTCACTTAGCCTGTGTTCTAACAGAATGTGGACTCAGATATTGTTCAAAAATTACTAACTCAGTCTGTGTTCTAACAGAATTTGGACGCAGTCTATGTTTAAAAAATACTCACTCACCTCAGTGTTCTAACAGAACACTCACGTAGCCTGTGTTCTAACAGAATACTCAAACAGCCTGTGTTCTAACAGAATATGGACTCAGTCTATATTTAAAGAATACTCACTCACCTCAGTATTCTAACAGAACACTCACGTAGCCAGTGTTCTAACAGAATACTAACTCAGCCTGTGTTCTAACAGAATGTGGATTCAGAACAAAAATTACTAACTCAGTCTGTGTTCTAACAAAATGTGGACTCAGATTTTGTTCAAAAATTACTCAGTCTGTTTCTAACAGAATATGGACTCAGTCTATGTTTAAAGAATACTCACTCAGCCAGTATTTTACCAGAGTATGGACTCAGCCTGTGTTCTAACAGAATACTCACACAGCCTGTGTTCTAACAGAATATGGACTCAGTCTATATTTAAAGAATACTCACTCACCTCAGTATTCTAACAGAACACTCACGTAGCCTGTGTTCTAACAGAACACTAACTCAGCCTGTTTTCTAACAGAATGTGGATTCAGATCAAAAATTACTAACGCAGTCTGTGTTCTAACAGAATATGGATTCAGACCATTTTCAAGAATACTCACTCAGCCAGTATTCTAGCAGAACGCTCACTTAGCCTGTGTTCTAACAGAATGTGGACTCAGATATTGTTCAAAAATTACTAACTCAGTCTGTGTTCTAACAGAATTTGGACGCAGTCTATGTTTAAAAAATACTCACTCACCTCAGTGTTCTAACAGAACACTCACGTAGCCTGTGTTCTAACAGAATACTCACACAGCCTGTGTTCTAACAGAATATGGACTCAGTCTATATTTAAAGAATACTCACTCACCTCAGTATTCTAACAGAACACTCACGTAGCCTGTGTTCTAACAGAACACTAACTCAGCCTGTTTTCTAACAAAATGTGGATTCAGATCAAAAATTACTAACGCAGTCTGTGTTCTAACAGAATATGGACTTAGATTTTGTTCAAAAATTACTCAGTCTGTGTTTTAACAGAATATGGACTCAGTCTATGTTTAAAGAATACTCACTCAGCCAATATTTTACCAGAGTATGGACTCAGCCTGTGTTCTAACAGAATACTCACACAGCCTGTGTTCTAACAGAATATGGACTCAGTCTATATTTAAAGAATACTGACTCACCTCAGTATTCCAACAGAACCCTCACGTAGCCAGTGTTCTAACAGAATACTAACTCAGCCTGTGTTCTAACAGAATGTGGATTCAGATCAAATATTACTAACTCAGTCTGTGTTCTAACAGAATGTGGACGCAGATTTTGTTCAAAAATTATTCAGCCTGTGTTCTAACAGAATGTGGATTCAGATCAAAAATTACTAACTCAGTCTGTGTTCTAACAGAATGTGGACTCAGATTTTGTTCAAAAATTACTCATTCTGTTTCTAACAGAATATGGTCTCAGTCTATGTTTAAAGAATACTCACTCAGCCAGTATTTTACCAGAGTATGGACTCAGCCTGTGTTCTAACAGAATACTCACACAGCCTGTGTTCTAACAGTATATGGACTCAGTCTATATTTAAAGAATACTCACTCACCTCAGTATTCTAACAGAACACTCACGTAGCCTGTGTTCTAACAGAACACTAACTCAGCCTGTTTTCTAACAGAATGTGGATTCAGATCAAAAATTACTAACGCAGTCTGTGTTCTAACAGAATATGGACTTAGATTTTGTTCAAAAATTACTCAGTCTGTGTTCTAACAGAATATGGACTCAGTCTATGTTTAAAGAATACTCACTCAGCCAATATTTTACCAGAGTATGGACTCAGCCTGTGTTCTAACAGAATACTCACACAGCCTGTGTTCTAACAGAATATGGACTCAGTCTATATTTAAAGAATACTCACTCACCTCAGTATTCCAACAGAACACTCACGTAGCCAGTGTTCTAACAGAATACTAACTCAGCCTGTGTTCTAACAGAATGTGGATTCAGATCAAATATTACTAACCCAGTCTGTGTTCTAACAGAATGTGGACTCAGATTTTGTTCAAAAATTATTCAGCCTGTTTTCTAACAGAATGTGGATTCAGATCAATAATTACTAACTCAGTCTGTGTTCTAACAGAATGTGGGTTCAGACTATTTTCAAGAATACTCACTCAGCCTGTGTTCTAGCAGAACGCTCACTTAGCCTGTGTTCTAACAGAATGTGGACTCAGATATTGTTCAAAAATTACTAACTCAGTCTATGTTCTAACAGAATTTGGACGCAGTCTATGTTTAAAAAATACTCACTCACCTCAGTGTTCTAACAGAACACTCACGTAGCCTGTGTTCTAACACAATACTCACACAGCCTGTGTTCTAACAGAATATGGACTCAGTCTATATTTAAAGAATACTCACTCGCCTCAGTATTCTAACAGAACACTCACGTAGCCTGTGTTCTAACAGAACACTAACTCAGCCTGTTTTCTAACAGAATGTGGATTCAGGTCAAAAATTACTAACGCAGTCTGTGTTCTAACAGAATATGGACTTAGATTTTGTTCAAAAATTACTCAGTCTGTGTTCTAACAGAATATGGACTCAGTCTATGTTTAAAGAATACTCTCTCAGCCAGTGTTCTACCAGAATATGGATTCAGACTATTTTCAAGAATACTCACTCAGCCTGTGTTCTAGAAGAACGCTCACTTAGCCTGTGTTCTAACAGAATGTGGACTCAGATATTGTTCAAAAATTATTAACTCAGTCTGTGTTCTAACAGAATTTGGACGCAGTCTCTGTTTAAAAAATACTCACTCACCTCAGTGTTCTAACAGAACACTCACGTAGCCTGTGTTCTAACAGAACACTAACTCAGCCTGTTCTCTAACAAAATGTGGATTCAGATCAAAAATTACTAACGCAGTCTGTGTTCTAACAGAATATGGACTTAGATTTTGTTCAAAAATTACTCAGTCTGTGTTCTAACAGAATATGGACTCAGTCTATGTTTAAAGAATACTCACTCAGCCAGTATTTTACCAGAGTATGGACTCAGCCTGTGTTCTAACAGAATACTCACACAGCCTGTGTTCTAACAGAATATGTACTCAGTCTATATTTAAAGAATACTCACTCACCGCAGTATTCCTACAGAACACTCACGTAGCCATTGTTCTAACAGAATACTAACTCAGCCTGTGTTCTAACAGAATGTGGATTCAGATCAAATATTACTAACTCAGTCTGTGTTCTAACAGAATGTGGACTCAGATTTTGTTCAAAAATTACTCAGTCTGTGTTCTAACAGAATATGGACTAAGTCTATGTTTAAAGAATACTCACTCAGCTCAGTGTTCTAACATAACACTCACTTAGCCTTTGTTCTAACAGAATGTGGTTTCAGATCAAAAATTACTAACTCAGTCTGTGTTCTAACAGAATATGAACTCAGATTTTGTTCAAAAATTACTCAGTCTGTGTTCTAACAGAATATGGACTCAGTCTATGTTTAAAGAATACTCACTCAGCCAGTGTTCTACCAGAATATGGATTCAGACTATTTTCAAGAATACTCACTCAGCCTGTGTTCTAGCAGAACGCTCACTTAGCCTGTGTTCTAACAGAATGTGGACTCAGATATTGTTCAAAAATTACTAACTCAGTCTATGTTCTAACAGAATTTGGACGCAGTCTATGTTTAAAAAATACTCACTCACCTCAGTGTTCTAACAGAACACTCACGTAGCCTGTGTTCTAACACAATACTCACACAGCCTGTGTTCTAACAGAATATGGACTCAGTCTATATTTAAAGAATACTCACTCGCCTCAGTATTCTAACAGAACACTCACGTAGCCTGTGTTCTAACAGAACACTAACTCAGCCTGTTTTCTAACAGAATGTGGATTCAGGTCAAAAATTACTAACGCAGTCTGTGTTCTAACAGAATATGAACTCAGATTTTGTTCAAAAATTATTCAGCCTGTGTTCTAACAGAATGTGGATTCAGATCAAAAATTACTAACTCAGTCTGTGTTCTAACAGAATGTGGACTCAGATTTTGTTCAAAAATTACTCATTCTGTTTCTAACAGAATATGGTCTCAGTCTATGTTTAAAGAATACTCACTCAGCCAGTATTTTACCAGAGTATGGACTCAGCCTGTGTTCTAACAGAATACTCACACAGCCTGTGTTCTAACAGTATATGGACTCAGTCTATATTTAAAGAATACTCACTCACCTCAGTATTCTAACAGAACACTCACGTAGCCTGTGTTCTAACAGAACACTAACTCAGCCTGTTTTCTAACAGAATGTGGATTCAGATCAAAAATTACTAACGCAGTCTGTGTTCTAACAGAATATGGACTTAGATTTTGTTCAAAAATTACTCAGTCTGTGTTCTAACAGAATATGGACTCAGTCTATGTTTAAAGAATACTCACTCAGCCAATATTTTACCAGAGTATGGACTCAGCCTGTGTTCTAACAGAATACTCACACAGCCTGTGTTCTAACAGAATATGGACTCAGTCTATATTTAAAGAATACTCACTCACCTCAGTATTCCAACAGAACACTCACGTAGCCAGTGTTCTAACAGAATACTAACTCAGCCTGTGTTCTAACAGAATGTGGATTCAGATCAAATATTACTAACCCAGTCTGTGTTCTAACAGAATGTGGACTCAGATTTTGTTCAAAAATTATTCAGCCTGTTTTCTAACAGAATGTGGATTCAGATCAATAATTACTAACTCAGTCTGTGTTCTAACAGAATGTGGGTTCAGACTATTTTCAAGAATACTCACTCAGCCTGTGTTCTAGCAGAACGCTCACTTAGCCTGTGTTCTAACAGAATGTGGACTCAGATATTGTTCAAAAATTACTAACTCAGTCTATGTTCTAACAGAATTTGGACGCAGTCTATGTTTAAAAAATACTCACTCACCTCAGTGTTCTAACAGAACACTCACGTAGCCTGTGTTCTAACACAATACTCACACAGCCTGTGTTCTAACAGAATATGGACTCAGTCTATATTTAAAGAATACTCACTCGCCTCAGTATTCTAACAGAACACTCACGTAGCCTGTGTTCTAACAGAACACTAACTCAGCCTGTTTTCTAACAGAATGTGGATTCAGGTCAAAAATTACTAACGCAGTCTGTGTTCTAACAGAATATGGACTTAGATTTTGTTCAAAAATTACTCAGTCTGTGTTCTAACAGAATATGGACTCAGTCTATGTTTAAAGAATACTCTCTCAGCCAGTGTTCTACCAGAATATGGATTCAGACTATTTTCAAGAATACTCACTCAGCCTGTGTTCTAGAAGAACGCTCACTTAGCCTGTGTTCTAACAGAATGTGGACTCAGATATTGTTCAAAAATTATTAACTCAGTCTGTGTTCTAACAGAATTTGGACGCAGTCTCTGTTTAAAAAATACTCACTCACCTCAGTGTTCTAACAGAACACTCACGTAGCCTGTGTTCTAACAGAACACTAACTCAGCCTGTTCTCTAACAAAATGTGGATTCAGATCAAAAATTACTAACGCAGTCTGTGTTCTAACAGAATATGGACTTAGATTTTGTTCAAAAATTACTCAGTCTGTGTTCTAACAGAATATGGACTCAGTCTATGTTTAAAGAATACTCACTCAGCCAGTATTTTACCAGAGTATGGACTCAGCCTGTGTTCTAACAGAATACTCACACAGCCTGTGTTCTAACAGAATATGTACTCAGTCTATATTTAAAGAATACTCACTCACCGCAGTATTCCTACAGAACACTCACGTAGCCATTGTTCTAACAGAATACTAACTCAGCCTGTGTTCTAACAGAATGTGGATTCAGATCAAATATTACTAACTCAGTCTGTGTTCTAACAGAATGTGGACTCAGATTTTGTTCAAAAATTACTCAGTCTGTGTTCTAACAGAATATGGACTAAGTCTATGTTTAAAGAATACTCACTCAGCTCAGTGTTCTAACATAACACTCACTTAGCCTTTGTTCTAACAGAATGTGGTTTCAGATCAAAAATTACTAACTCAGTCTGTGTTCTAACAGAATATGAACTCAGATTTTGTTCAAAAATTACTCAGTCTGTGTTCTAACAGAATATGGACTCAGTCTATGTTTAAAGAATACTCACTCAGCCAGTGTTCTACCAGAATATGGATTCAGACTATTTTCAAGAATACTCACTCAGCCTGTGTTCTAGCAGAACGCTCACTTAGCCTGTGTTCTAACAGAATGTGGACTCAGATATTGTTCAAAAATTACTAACTCAGTCTATGTTCTAACAGAATTTGGACGCAGTCTATGTTTAAAAAATACTCACTCACCTCAGTGTTCTAACAGAACACTCACGTAGCCTGTGTTCTAACACAATACTCACACAGCCTGTGTTCTAACAGAATATGGACTCAGTCTATATTTAAAGAATACTCACTCGCCTCAGTATTCTAACAGAACACTCACGTAGCCTGTGTTCTAACAGAACACTAACTCAGCCTGTTTTCTAACAGAATGTGGATTCAGGTCAAAAATTACTAACGCAGTCTGTGTTCTAACAGAATATGAACTCAGATTTTGTTCAAAAATTACTCAGTCTGTGTTCTAACAGAATATGGACTCAGTCTATGTTTAAAGAATACACACTCAGCCAGTGTTCTACCAGAATATGGATTCAGACCATTTTCAAGAATACTCACTCAGCCTGTGTTCTAGCAGAACGCTCACTTAGCCTGTGTTCTAACAGAATGTGGACTCAGATATTGTTCAAAAATTACTAACTCAGTCTGTGTTCTAACAGAATTTGGACGCAGTCTATGTTTAAAAAATACTCACTCACCTCAGTGTTCTAACAGAACACTCACGTAGCCTGTGTTCTAACAGAATACTCACACAGCCTGTGTTCTAACAGAATATGGACTCAGTCTATATTTAAAGAATACTCACTCACCTCAGTATTCTAACAGAACACTCACGTAGCCAGTGTTCTAACAGAATACTAACTCAGCCTGTGTTCTAACAGAATGTGGATTCAGAACAAAAATTACTAACTCAGTCTGTGTTCTAACAAAATGTGGACTCAGATTTTGTTCAAAAATTACTCAGTCTGTTTCTAACAGAATATTGACTCAGTCTATGTTTAAAGAATACTCACTCAGCCAGTATTTTACCAGAGTATGGACTCAGCCTGTGTTCTAACAGAATACTCACACAGCCTGTGTTCTAACAGAATATGGACTAAGTCTATGTTTAAAGAATACTCACTCAGCTCAGTGTTCTAACATAACACTCACTTAGCCTGTGTTCTAACAGAATGTGGTTTCAGATCAAATATTACTAACTCAGTCTGTGTTCTAACAGAATGTGGACGCAGATTTTGTTCAAAAATTATTCAGCCTGTGTTCTAACAGAATGTGGATTCAGATCAAAAATTACTAACTCAGTCTGTGTTCTAACAGAATGTGGGTTCAGATCAAAAATTAATAACTCAGTCTGTGTTCTAACAGAATATGAATTGAGATTTTGTTCAAAAATTACTCAGTCTGTGTTCTAACAGAATATGGACTAAGTCTATGTTTAAAGAATACTCACTCAGCTCAGTGTTCTAACATAACACTCACTTAGCCTGTGTTCTAACAGAATGTGGTTTCAGATCAAAAATTACTAACTCAGTCTGTGTTCTAACAGAATGTGGACTCAGATTTTGTTCAAAAATTACTCAGTCTGTGTTCTAACAGAATATGGACTCAGTCTATGTTTAAAGAATACTCACTCAGCCAGTGTTCTACCAGAATATGGATTCAGACTATTTTCAAGAATACTCACTCAGCCTGTGTTCTAGCAGAACGCTCACTTAGCCTGTGTTCTAACAGAATGTGGACTCAGATATTGTTCAAAAATTACTAACTCAGTCTGTGTTCTAACAGAATTTGGACGCAGTCTCTGTTTAAAAAATACTCACTCACCTCAGTGTTCTAACAGAACACTCACGTAGCCTGTGTTCTAACAGAACACTAACTCAGCCTGTTTTCTAACAAAATGTGGATTCAGATCAAAAATTACTAACGCAGTCTGTGTTCTAACAGAATATGGACTTAGATTTTGTTCAAAAATTACTCAGTCTGTGTTCTAACAGAATATGGACTCAGTCTATGTTTAAAGAATACTCACTCAGCCAGTATTTTACCAGAGTATGGACTCAGCCTGTGTTCTAACAGAATACTCACACAGCCTGTGTTCTAACAGAATATGTACTCAGTCTATATTTAAAAATACTCACTCACCGCAGTATTCCTACAGAACACTCACGTAGCCATTGTTCTAACAGAATACTAACTCAGCCTGTGTTCTAACAGAATGTGGATTCAGATCAAATATTACTAACTCAGTCTGTGTTCTAACGGAATGTGGACTCAGATTTTGTTCAAAAATTACTCAGTCTGTGTTCTAACAGAATATGGACTAAGTCTATGTTTAAAGAATACTCACTCAGCTCAGTGTTCTAACATAACACTCACTTAGCCTGTGTTCTAACAGAATGTGGTTTCAGATCAAAAATTACTAACTCAGTCTGTGTTCTAACAGAATATGAACTCAGATTTTGTTCAAAAATTACTCAGTCTGTGTTCTAACAGAATATGGACTCAGTCTATGTTTAAAGAATACTCACTTAGCCAGTGTTCTACCAGAATATGGATTCAGACTATTTTCAAGAATACTCACTCAGCCTGTGTTCTAGCAGAACGCTCACTTAGCCTGTGTTCTAACAGAATGTGGACTCAGATATTGTTCAAAAATTACTAACTCAGTCTATGTTCTAACAGAATTTGGACGCAGTCTATGTTTAAAAAATACTCACTCACCTCAGTGTTCTAACAGAACACTCACGTAGCCTGTGTTCTAACAGAATACTCACACAGCCTGTTTTCTAACAGAATATGGACTCGGTCTATATTTAAAGAATACTCACTCGCCTCAGTATTCTAACAGAACACTCACGTAGCCTGTGTTCTAACAGAACACTAACTCAGCCTGTTTTCTAACAGAATGTGGATTCAGGTCAAAAATTACTAACGCAGTCTGTGTTCTAACAGAATATGGACTTAGATTTTGTTCAAAAATTACTCAGTCTGTGTTCTAACAGAATATGGACTAAGTCTATGTTTAAAGAATACTCACTCAGCCAATATTTTACCAGAGTATGGACTCAGCCTGTGTTCTAACAGAATACTCACACAGCCTGTGTTGTAACAGAATATGGACTCAGTATATATTTAAAGAATACTCACTCACCTCAGTATTCCTACAGAACACTCACGTAGCCAGTGTTCTAACAGAATTCTAACTCAGCCTGTGTTCTAACAGAATGTGGATTCAGATCAAATATTACTAACTCAGTCTGTGTTCTAACAGAATGTGGACTCAGATTTTGTTCAAAAATTACTCAGTCTGTGTTCTAACAGAATATGGACTAAGTCTATGTTTAAAGAATACTCACTCAGCTCAGTGTTCTAACATAACACTAACTTAGACTGTGTTCTAACAGAATGTGGTTTCAGATCAAAAATTACTAACTCAGTCTGTGTTCTAACAGAATATGAACTCAGATTTTGTTCAAAAATTACTCAGTCTGTGTTCTAACAGAATATGGACTCAGTCTATGTTTAAAGAATACACACTCAGCCAGTGTTCTACCAGAATATGGATTCAGACCATTTTCAAGAATACTCACTCAGCCTGTGTTCTAGCAGAACGCTCACTTAGCCTGTGTTCTAACAGAATGTGGACTCAGATATTGTTCAAAAATTACTAACTCAGTCTGTGTTCTAACAGAATGTGGACGCAGATTTTGTTCAAAAATTATTCAGCCTGTGTTCTAACAGAATGTGGATTCAGATCAAAAATTACTAACTCAGTCTGTGTTCTAACAGAATGTGGACTCAGATTTTGTTCAAAAATTACTCATTCTGTTTCTAACAGAATATGGTCTCAGTCTATGTTTGAAGAATACTCACTCAGCCAGTATTTTACCAGAGTATGGACTCAGCCTGTGTTCTAACAGAATACTCACACAGCCTGTGTTCTAACAGTATATGGACTCAGTCTATATTTAAAGAATACTCACTCACCTCAGTATTCTAACAGAACACTCACGTAGCCTGTGTTCTAACAGAACACTAACTCAGCCTGTTTTCTAACAGAATGTGGATTCAGATCAAAAATTACTAACGCAGTCTGTGTTCTAACAGAATATGGACTTAGATTTTGTTCAAAAATTACTCAGTCTGTGTTCTAACAGAATATGGACTCAGTCTATGTTTAAAGAATACTCACTCAGCCAATATTTTACCAGAGTATGGACTCAGCCTGTGTTCTAACAGAATACTCACACAGCCTGTGTTCTAACAGAATATGGACTCAGTCTATATTTAAAGAATACTCACTCACCTCAGTATTCCAACAGAACACTCACGTAGCCAGTGTTCTAACAGAATACTAACTCAGCCTGTGTTCTAACAGAATGTGGATTCAGATCAAATATTACTAACCCAGTCTGTGTTCTAACAGAATGTGGACTCAGATTTTGTTCAAAAATTATTCAGCCTGTTTTCTAACAGAATGTGGATTCAGATCAATAATTACTAACTCAGTCTGTGTTCTAACAGAATGTGGGTTAAGATCAAAAATTACTAACTCAGTCTGTGTTCTAACAGAATATGAACTGAGATTTTGTTCAAAAATTACTCAGTCTGTGTTCTAACAGAATATGGACTCAGTCTATGTTTAAAGAATACTCACTCAGCCAGTGTTCTACCAGAATATGGATTCAGACTATTTTCAAGAATACTCACTCAGCCTGTGTTCTAGCAGAACGCTCACTTAGCCTGTGTTCTAACAGAATGTGGACTCAGATATTGTTCAAAAATTACTAACTCAGTCTGTGTTCTAACAGAATTTGGACGCAGTCTCTGTTTAAAAAATACTCACTCACCTCAGTGTTCTAACAGAACACTCACGTAGCCTGTGTTCTAACAGAACACTAACTCAGCCTGTTTTCTAACAAAATGTGGATTCAGATCAAAAATTACTAACGCAGTCTGTGTTCTAACAGAATATGGACTTAGATTTTGTTCAAAAATTACTCAGTCTGTGTTCTAACAGAATATGGACTCAGTCTATGTTTAAAGAATACTCACTCAGCCAGTATTTTACCAGAGTATGGACTCAGCCTGTGTTCTAACAGAATACTCACACAACCTGTGTTCTAACAGAATATGTACTCAGTCTATATTTAAAGAATACTCACTCACCGCAGTATTCCTACAGAACACTCACGTAGCCATTGTTCTAACAGAATACTAACTCAGCCTGTGTTCTAACAGAATGTGGATTCAGATCAAATATTACTAACTCAGTCTGTGTTCTAACAGAATGTGGACTCAGATTTTGTTCAAAAATTACTCAGTCTGTGTTCTAACAGAATGTGGACTAAGTCTATGTTTAAAGAATACTCACTCAGCTCAGTGTTCTAACATAACACTCACTTAGCCTGTTTTCTAACAGAATGTGGTTTCAGATCAAAAATTACTAACTCAGTCTGTGTTCTAACAGAATATGAACTCAGATTTTGTTCAAAAATTACTCAGTCTGTGTTCTAACAGAATATGGACTCAGTCTATGTTTAAAGAATACACACTCAGCCAGTGTTCTACCAGAATATGGATTCAGACCATTTTCAAGAATACTCACTCAGCCTGTGTTCTAGCAGAACGCTCACTTAGCCTGTGTTCTAACAGAATGTGGACTCAGATATTGTTCAAAAATTACTAACTCAGTCTGTGTTCTAACAGAATTTGGACGCAGTCTATGTTTAAAAAATACTCACTCACCTCAGTGTTCTAACAGAACACTCACGTAGCCTGTGTTCTAACAGAATACTCACACAGCCTGTGTTCTAACAGAATATGGACTCAGTCTATATTTAAAGAATACTCACTCACCTCAGTATTCTAACAGAACACTCACGTAGCCTGTGTTCTAACAGAACACTAACTCAGCCTGTTTTCTAACAGAATGTGGATTCAGATCAAAAATTACTAACCCAGTCTGTGTTCTAACAGAATATGGACTTAGATTTTGTTCAAAAATTACTCAGTCTGTGTTTTAACAGAATATGGACTCAGTCTATGTTTAAAGAATACTCACTCAGCCAATATTTTACCAGAGTATGGACTCAGCCTGTGTTCTAACAGAATACTCACACAGCCTGTGTTGTAACAGAATATGGACTCAGTCTATATTTAAAGAATACTGACTCACCTCAGTATTCCAACAGAACCCTCACGTAGCCAGTGTTCTAACAGAATACTAACTCAGCCTGTGTTCTAACAGAATGTGGATTCAGATCAAATATTACTAACTCAGTCTGTGTTCTAACAGAATGTGGACGCAGATTTTGTTCAAAAATTATTCAGCCTGTGTTCTAACAGAATGTGGATTCAGATCAAAAATTACTAACTCAGTCTGTGTTCTAACAGAATGTGGACTCAGATTTTGTTCAAAAATTACTCATTCTGTTTCTAACAGAATATGGTCTCAGTCTATGTTTAAAGAATACTCACTCAGCCAGTATTTTACCAGAGTATGGACTCAGCCTGTGTTCTAACAGAATACTCACACAGCCTGTGTTCTAACAGTATATGGACTCAGTCTATATTTAAAGAATACTCACTCACCTCAGTATTCTAACAGAACACTCACGTAGCCTGTGTTCTAACAGAACACTAACTCAGCCTGTTTTCTAACAGAATGTGGATTCAGATCAAAAATTACTAACGCAGTCTGTGTTCTAACAGAATATGGACTTAGATTTTGTTCAAAAATTACTCAGTCTGTGTTCTAACAGAATATGGACTCAGTCTATGTTTAAAGAATACTCACTCAGCCAATATTTTACCAGAGTATGGACTCAGCCTGTGTTCTAACAGAATACTCACACAGCCTGTGTTCTAACAGAATATGGACTCAGTCTATATTTAAAGAATACTCACTCACCTCAGTATTCCAACAGAACACTCACGTAGCCAGTGTTCTAACAGAATACTAACTCAGCCTGTGTTCTAACAGAATGTGGATTCAGATCAAATATTACTAACCCAGTCTGTGTTCTAACAGAATGTGGACTCAGATTTTGTTCAAAAATTATTCAGCCTGTTTTCTAACAGAATGTGGATTCAGATCAATAATTACTAACTCAGTCTGTGTTCTAACAGAATGTGGGTTCAGATCAAAAATTACTAACTCAGTCTGTGTTCTAACAGAATATGAACTGAGATTTTGTTCAAAAATTACTCAGTCTGTGTTCTAACAGAATATGGACTAAGTCTATGTTTAAAGAATACTCACTCAGCTCAGTGTTCTAACATAACACTCACTTAGCCTGTGTTCTAACAGAATGTGGGTTCTGATCAAAAATTACTAACTCAGTCTGTGTTCTAACAGAATGTGGACTCAGATTTTGTTCAAAAATTACTCAGTCTGTGTTCTAACAGAATATGGACTCAGTCTATGTTTAAAGAATACTCACTCAGCCAGTGTTCTACCAGAATATGGATTCAGACTATTTTCAAGAATACTCACTCAGCCTGTGTTCTAGCAGAACGCTCACTTAGCCTGTGTTCTAACAGAATGTGGACTCAGATATTGTTCAAAAATTACTAACTCAGTCTGTGTTCTAACAGAATTTGGACGCAGTCTCTGTTTAAAAAATACTCACTCACCTCAGTGTTCTAACAGAACACTCACGTAGCCTGTGTTCTAACAGAACACTAACTCAGCCTGTTTTCTAACAAAATATGGATTCAGATCAAAAATTACTAACGCAGTCTGTGTTCTAACAGAATATGGACTTAGATTTTGTTCAAAAATTACTCAGTCTGTGTTCTAACAGAATATGGACTCAGTCTATGTTTAAAGAATACTCACTCAGCCAGTATTTTACCAGAGTATGGACTCAGCCTGTGTTCTAACAGAATACTCACACAGCCTGTGTTCTAACAGAATATGTACTCAGTCTATATTTAAAGAATACTCACTCACCGCAGTATTCCTACAGAACACTCACGTAGCCATTGTTCTAACAGAATACTAAATCAGCCTGTGTTCTAACAGAATGTGGATTCAGATCAAATATTACTAACTCAGTCTGTGTTCTAACAGAATGTGGACTCAGATTTTGTTCAAAAATTACTCAGTCTGTGTTCTAACAGAATGTGGACTAAGTCTATGTTTAAAGAATACTCACTCAGCTCAGTGTTCTAACATAACACTCACTTAGCCTGTGTTCTAACAGAATGTGGTTTCAGATCAAAAATTACTAACTCAGTCTGTGTTCTAACAGAATATGAACTCAGATTTTGTTCAAAAATTACTCAGTCTGTGTTCTAACAGAATATGGACTCAGTCTATGTTTAAAGAATACTCACTCAGCCAGTGTTCTACCAGAATATGGATTCAGACTATTTTCAAGAATACTCACTCAGCCTGTGTTCTAGCAGAACGCTCACTTAGCCTGTGTTCTAACAGAATGTGGACTCAGATATTGTTCAAAAATTACTAACTCAGTCTATGTTCTAACAGAATTTGGACGCAGTCTATGTTTAAAAAATACTCACTCACCTCAGTGTTCTAACAGAACACTCACGTAGCCTGTGTTCTAACAGAATACTCACACAGCCTGTGTTCTAACAGAATATGGACTCAGTCTATATTTAAAGAATACTCACTCGCCTCAGTATTCTAACAGAACACTCACATAGCCTGTGTTCTAACAGAACACTAACTCAGCCTGTTTTCTAACAGAATGTGGATTCAGGTCAAAAATTACTAACGCAGTCTGTGTTCTAACAGAATATGGACTTAGATTTTGTTCAAAAATTACTCAGTCTGTGTTCTAACAGAATATGGACTAAGTCTATGTTTAAAGAATACTCACTCAGCCAATATTTTAACAGAGTATGGACTCCGCCTGTGTTCTAACAGAATACTCACACAGCCTGTGTTGTAACAGAATATGGACTCAGTATATATTTAAAGAATACTCACTCACCTCAGTATTCCTACAGAACACTCACGTAGCCAGTGTTCTAACAGAATACTAACTCAGCCTGTGTTCTAACAGAATGTGGATTCAGATCAAATATTACTAACTCAGTCTGTGTTCTAACAGAATGTGGACTCAGATTTTGTTCAAAAATTACTCAGTCTGTGTTCTAACAGAATATGGACTAAGTCTATGTTTAAAGAATACTCACTCAGCTCAGTGTTCTAACATAACACTCACTTAGCCTGTGTTCTAACAGAATGTGGTTTCAGATCAAAAATTACTAACTCAGTCTGTGTTGTAACAGAATATGAACTCATATTTTGTTCAAAAATTACTCAGTCTGTGTTCTAAGAGAATATGGACTCAGTCTATGTTTAAAGAATACACACTCAGCCAGTGTTCTACCAGAATATGGATTCAGACTATTTTCAAGAATACTCACTCAGCCTGTGTTCTAGCAGAACGCTCACTTAGCCTGTGTTCTAACAGAATGTGGACTCAGATATTGTTCAAAAATTACTAACTCAGTCTGTGTTCTAACAGAATTTGGACGCAGTCTATGTTTAAAAAATACTCACTCACCTCAGTGTTCTAACAGAACACTCACGTAGCCTGTGTTCTAACAGAATACTCACACAGCCTGTGTTCTAACAGAATATGGACTCAGTCTATATTTAAAGAATACTCACTCACCTCAGTATTCTAACAGAACACTCACATAGCCAGTGTTCTAACAGAATACTAACTCAGCCTGTGTTCTAACAGAATGTGGATTCAGAACAAAAATTACTAACTCAGTCTGTGTTCTAACAAAATGTGGACTCAGATTTTGTTCAAAAATTACTCAGTCTGTTTCTAACAGAATATGGACTCAGTCTATGTTTAAAGAATACTCACTCAGCCAGTATTTTACCAGAGTATGGACTCAGCCTGTGTTCTAACAGAATACTCACACAGCCTGTGTTCTAACAGAATATGGACTCAGTCTATATTTAAAGAATACTCACTCACCTCAGTATTCTAACAGAACACTCACGTAGCCTGTGTTCTAACAGAACACTAACTCAGCCTGTTTTCTAACAGAATGTGGATTCAGATCAAAAATTACTAACCCAGTCTGTGTTCTAACAGAATATGGATTCAGACCATTTTCAAGAATACTCACTCAGCCTGTATTCTAGCAGAACGCTCACTTAGCTGGTGTTCTAACAGAATGTGGACTCAGATATTGTTCAAAAATTACTAACTCAGTCTGTGTTCTAACAGAATTTGGACGCAGTCTATGTTTAAAAAATACTCACTCACCTCAGTGTTCTAACAGAAAACTCACGTAGCCTGTGTTCTAACAGAATACTCACACAGCCTGTGTTCTAACAGAATATGGACTCAGTCTATATTTAAAGAATACTGACTCACCTCAGTATTCCAACAGAACCCTCACGTAGCCAGTGTTCTAACAGAATACTAACTCAGCCTGTGTTCTAACAGAATGTGGATTCAGATCAAATATTACTAACTCAGTCTGTGTTCTAACAGAATGTGGACGCAGATTTTGTTCAAAAATTATTCAGCCTGTGTTCTAACAGAATGTGGATTCAGATCAAAAATTACTAACTCAGTCTGTGTTCTAACAGAATGTGGACTCAGATTTTGTTCAAAAATTACTCATTCTGTTTCTAACAGAATATGGTCTCAGTCTATGTTTAAAGAATACTCACTCAGCCAGTATTTTACCAGAGTATGGACTCAGCCTGTGTTCTAACAGAATACTCACACAGCCTGTGTTCTAACAGTATATGGACTCAGTCTATATTTAAAGAATACTCACTCACCTCAGTATTCTAACAGAAAACTCACCTAGCCTGTGTTCTAACAGAACACTAACTCAGCCTGTTTTCTAACAGAATGTGGATTCAGATCAAAAATTACTAACGCAGTCTGTGTTCTAACAGAATATGGACTTAGATTTTGTTCAAAAATTACTCAGTCTGTGTTCTAACAGAATATGGACTCAGTCTATGTTTAAAGAATACTCACTCAGCCAATATTTTACCAGAGTATGGACTCAGCCTGTGTTCTAACAGAATACTCACACAGCCTGTGTTCTAACAGAATATGGACTCAGTCTATATTTAAAGAATACTCACTCACCTCAGTATTCCAACAGAACACTCACGTAGCCAGTGTTCTAACAGAATACTAACTCAGCCTGTGTTCTAACAGAATGTGGATTCAGATCAAATATTACTAACCCAGTCTGTGTTCTAACAGAATGTGGACTCAGATTTTGTTCAAAAATTATTCAGCCTGTTTTCTAACAGAATGTGGATTCAGATCAAATATTACTAACTCAGTCTGTGTTCTAACAGAATGTGGACTCAGATTTTGTTCAAAAATTACTCAGTCTGTGTTCTAACAGAATGTGGACTAAGTCTATGTTTAAAGAATACTCACTCAGCTCAGTGTTCTAACATAACACTCACTTAGCCTGTGTTCTAACAGAATGTGGTTTCAGATCAAAAATTACTAACTCAGTCTGTGTTCTAACAGAATATGAACTCAGATTTTGTTCAAAAATTACTCAGTCTGTGTTCTAACAGAATATGGACTCAGTCTATGTTTAAAGAATACTCACTCAGCCAGTGTTCTACCAGAATATGGATTCAGACTATTTTCAAGAATACTCACTCAGCCTGTGTTCTAGCAGAACGCTCACTTAGCCTGTGTTCTAACAGAATGTGGACTCAGATATTGTTCAAAAATTACTAACTCAGTCTATGTTCTAACAGAATTTGGACGCAGTCTATGTTTAAAAAATACTCACTCACCTCAGTGTTCTAACAGAACACTCACGTAGCCTGTGTTCTAACAGAATACTCACACAGCCTGTGTTCTAACAGAATATGGACTCAGTCTATATTTAAAGAATACTCACTCGCCTCAGTATTCTAACAGAACACTCACATAGCCTGTGTTCTAACAGAACACTAACTCAGCCTGTTTTCTAACAGAATGTGGATTCAGGTCAAAAATTACTAACCCAGTCTGTGTTCTAACAGAATATGGACTTAGATTTTGTTCAAAAATTACTCAGTCTGTGTTCTAACAGAATATGGACTCAGTCTATGTTTAAAGAATACTCACTCAGCCAGTGTTCTACCAGAATATGGATTCAGACTATTTTCAAGAATACTCACTCAGCCTGTGTTCTAGCAGAACGCTCACTTAGCCTGTGTTCTAACAGAATGTGGACTCAGATATTGTTCAAAAATTACTAACTCAGTCTGTGTTCTAACAGAATTTGGACGCAGTCTCTGTTTAAAAAATACTCACTCACCTCAGTGTTCTAACAGAACACTCACGTAGCCTGTGTTCTAACAGAACACTAACTCAGCCTGTTTTCTAACAAAATGTGGATTCAGATCAAAAATTACTAACGCAGTCTGTGTTCTAACAGAATATGGACTTAGATTTTGTTCAAAAATTACTCAGTCTGTGTTCTAACAGAATATGGACTCAGTCTATGTTTAAAGAATACTCACTCAGCCAGTATTTTACCAGAGTATGGACTCAGCCTGTGTTCTAACAGAATACTCACACAGCCTGTGTTCTAACAGAATATGTACTCAGTCTATATTTAAAGAATACTCACTCACCGCAGTATTCCTACAGAACACTCACGTAGCCATTGTTCTAACAGAATACTAACTCAGCCTGTGTTCTAACAGAATGTGGATTCAGATCAAATATTACTAACTCAGTCTGTGTTCTAACAGAATGTGGACTCAGATTTTGTTCAAAAATTACTCAGTCTGTGTTCTAACAGAATGTGGACTAAGTCTATGTTTAAAGAATACTCACTCAGCTCAGTGTTCTAACATAACACTCACTTAGCCTGTGTTCTAACAGAATGTGGTTTCAGATCAAAAATTACTAACTCAGTCTGTGTTCTAACAGAATATGAACTCAGATTTTGTTCAAAAATTACTCAGTCTGTGTTCTAACAGAATATGGACTCAGTCTATGTTTAAAGAATACTCACTCAGCCAGTGTTCTACCAGAATATGGATTCAGACTATTTTCAAGAATACTCACTCAGCCTGTGTTCTAGCAGAACGCTCACTTAGCCTGTGTTCTAACAGAATGTGGACTCAGATATTGTTCAAAAATTACTAACTCAGTCTATGTTCTAACAGAATTTGGACGCAGTCTATGTTTAAAAAATACTCACTCTCCTCAGTGTTCTAACAGAACACTCACGTAGCCTGTGTTCTAACAGAATACTCACACAGCCTGTGTTCTAACAGAATATGGACTCAGTCTATATTTAAAGAATACTCACTCGCCTCAGTATTCTAACAGAACACTCACATAGCCTGTGTTCTAACAGAACACTAACTCAGCCTGTTTTCTAACAGAATGTGGATTCAGGTCAAAAATTACTAACCCAGTCTGTGTTCTAACAGAATATGGACTTAGATTTTGTTCAAAAATTACTCAGTCTGTGTTCTAACAGAATATGGACTCAGTCTATGTTTAAAGAATACTCACTCAGCCAGTATTTTACCAGAGTATGGACTCAGCCTGTGTTCTAACAGAATACTCACACAGCCTGTGTTCTAACAGAATATGTACTCAGTCTATATTTAAAGAATACTCACTCACCACAGTATTCCTACAGAACACTCACGTAGCCATTGTTCTAACAGAATACTAACTCAGCCTGTGTTCTAACAGAATGTGGATTCAGATCAAATATTACTAACTCAGTCTGTGTTCTAACAGAATGTGGACTCAGATTTTGTTCAAAAATTACTCAGTCTGTGTTCTAACAGAATGTGGACTAAGTCTATGTTTAAAGAACACTCACTCAGCTCAGTGTTCTAACATAACACTCACTTAGCCTGTGTTCTAACAGAATGTGGTTTCAGATCAAAAATTACTAACTCAGTCTGTGTTCTAACAGAATATGAACTCAGATTTTGTTCAAAAATTACTCAGTCTGTGTTCTAACAGAATATGGACTCAGTCTATGTTTAAAGAATACTCACTCAGCCAGTGTTCTACCAGAATATGGATTCAGACTATTTTCAAGAATACTCACTCAGCCTGTGTTCTAGCAGAACGCTCACTTAGCCTGTGTTCTAACAGAATGTGGACTCAGATATTGTTCAAAAATTACTAACTCAGTCTATGTTCTAACAGAATTTGGACGCAGTCTATGTTTAAAAAATACTCACTCACCTCAGTGTTCTAACAGAACACTCACGTAGCCTGTGTTCTAACAGAATACTCACACAGCCTGTGTTCTAACAGAATATGGACTCAGTCTATATTTAAAGAATACTCACTCGCCTCAGTATTCTAACAGAACACTCACATAGCCTGTGTTCTAACAGAACACTAACTCAGCCTGTTTTCTAACAGAATGTGGATTCAGGTCAAAAATTACTAACGCAGTCTGTGTTCTAACAGAATATGGACTTAGATTTTGTTCAAAAATTACTCAGTCTGTGTTCTAACAGAATATGGACTAAGTCTATGTTTAAAGAATACTCACTCAGCCAATATTTTAACAGAGTATGGACTCCGCCTGTGTTGTAACAGAATACTCACACAGCCTTTGTTGTAACAGAATATGGACTCAGTATATATTTAAAGAATACTCACTCACCTCAGTATTCCTACAGAACACTCACGTAGCCAGTGTTCTAACAGAATACTAACTCAGCCTGTGTTCTAACAGAATGTGGATTCAGATCAAATATTACTAACTCAGTCTGTGTTCTAACAGAATGTGGACTCAGATTTTGTTCAAAAATTACTCAGTCTGTGTTCTAACAGAATATGGACTAAGTCTATGTTTAAAGAATACTCACTCAGCTCAGTGTTCTAACATAACACTCACTTAGCCTGTGTTCTAACAGAATGTGGTTTCAGATCAAAAATTACTAACTCAGTCTGTGTTCTAACAGAATATGAACTCATATTTTGTTCAAAAATTACTCAGTCTGTGTTCTAACAGAATATGGACTCAGTCTATGTTTAAAGAATACACACTCAGCCAGTGTTCTACCAGAATATGGATTCAGACCATTTTCAAGAATACTCACTCAGCCTGTGTTCTAGCAGAACGCTCACTTAGCCTGTGTTCTAACAGAATGTGGACTCAGATATTGTTCAAAAATTACTAACTCAGTCTGTGTTCTAACAGAATTTGGACGCAGTCTATGTTTAAAAAATACTCACTCACCTCAGTGTTCTAACAGAACACTCACGTAGCCTGTGTTCTAACAGAATACTCACACAGCCTGTGTTCTAACAGAATATGGACTCAGTCTATATTTAAAGAATACTCACTCACCTCAGTATTCTAACAGAACACTCACATAGCCAGTGTTCTAACAGAATACTAACTCAGCCTGTGTTCTAACAGAATGTGGATTCAGAACAAAAATTACTAACTCAGTCTGTGTTCTAACAAAATGTGGACTCAGATTTTGTTCAAAAATTATTCAGTCTGTTTCTAACAGAATATGGACTCAGTCTATGTTTAAAGAATACTCACTCAGCCAGTATTTTACCAGAGTATGGACTCAGCCTGTGTTCTAACAGAATACTCACACAGCATGTGTTCTAACAGAATATGGACTCAGTCTATATTTAAAGAACACTCACTCACCTCAGTATTCTAACAGAACACTCACGTAGCCTGTGTTCTAACAGAACACTAACTCAGCCTGTTTTCTAACAGAATGTGGATTCAGATCAAAAATTACTAACCCAGTCTGTGTTCTAACAGAATATGGATTAAGACCATTTTCAAGAATACTCACTCAGCCTGTATTCTAGCAGAACGCTCACTTAGCCTGTGTTCTAAAAGAATGTGGACTCAGATATTGTTCAAAAATTACTAACTCAGTCTGTGTTCTAACAGAATTTGGACGCAGTCTATGTTTAAAAAATACTCACTCACCTCAGTGTTCTAACAGAAAACTCACGTAGCCTGTGTTCTAACAGAATACTCACACAGCCTGTGTTCTAACAGAATATGGACTCAGTCTATATTTAAAGAATACTGACTCACCTCAGTATTCCAACAGAACCCTCACGTAGCCAGTGTTCTAACAGAATACTAACTCAGCCTGTGTTCTAACAGAATGTGGATTCAGATCAAATATTACTAACTCAGTCTGTGTTCTAACAGAATGTGGACGCAGATTTTGTTCAAAAATTATTCAGCCTGTGTTCTAACAGAATGTGGATTCAGAACAAAAATTACTAACGCAGTCTGTGTTCTAACAGAATATGGACTTAGATTTTGTTCAAAAATTACTCAGTCTGTGTTCTAACAGAATATGGACTCAGTCTATGTTTAAAGAATACTCACTCAGCCAATATTTTACCAGAGTATGGACTCAGCCTGTGTTCTAACAGAATACTCACACAGCCTGTGCTCTAACAGAATATGGACTCAGTCTATATTTAAAGAATACTCACTCACCTCAGTATTCCAACAGAACACTCACGTAGCCAGTGTTCTAACAGAATACTAACTCAGCCTGTGTTCTAACAGAATGTGGATTCAGATCAAATATTACTAACCCAGTCTGTGTTCTAACAGAATGTGGACTCAGATTTTGTTCAAAAATTATTCAGCCTGTTTTCTAACAGAATGTGGATTCAGATCAATAATTACTAACTCAGTCTGTGTTCTAACAGAATGTGGGTTCAGATCAAAAATTACTAACTCAGTCTGTGTTCTAACAGAATATGAACTGATATTTTGTTCAAAGATTACTCAGTCTGTGTTCTAACAGAATATGGACTAAGTCTATGTTTAAAGAATACTCACTCAGCTCAGTGTTCTAACATAACACTCACTTAGCCTGTGTTCTAACAGAATGTGGTTTCTGATCAAAAATTACTAACTCAGTCTGTGTTCTAACAGAATGTGGACTCAGATTTTGTTCAAAAATTACTCAGTCTGTGTTCTAACAGAATATGGACTCAGTCTATGTTTAAAGAATACTCACTCAGCCAGTGTTCTACCAGAATATGGATTCAGACTATTTTCAAGAATACTCACTCAGCCTGTGTTCTAGCAGAACGCTCACTTAGCCTGTGTTCTAACAGAATGTGGACTCAGATATTGTTCAAAAATTACTAACTCAGTCTGTGTTCTAACAGAATTTGGACGCAGTCTCTGTTTAAAAAATACTCACTCACCTCAGTGTTCTAACAGAACACTCACGTAGCCTGTGTTCTAACAGAACACTAACTCAGCCTGTTTTCTAACAAAATGTGGATTCAGATCAAAAATTACTAACGCAGTCTGTGTTCTAACAGAATATGGACTTAGATTTTGTTCAAAAATTACTCAGTCTGTGTTCTAACAGAATATGGACTCAGTCTATGTTTAAAGAATACTCACTCAGCCAGTATTTTACCAGAGTATGGACTCAGCCTGTGTTCTAACAGAATACTCACACAGCCTGTGTTCTAACAGAATATGTACTCAGTCTATATTTAAAGAATACTCACTCACCGCAGTATTCCTACAGAACACTCACGTAGCCATTGTTCTAACAGAATACTAACTCAGCCTGTGTTCTAACAGAATGTGGATTCAGATCAAATATTACTAACTCAGTCTGTGTTCTAACAGAATGTGGACTCAGATTTTGTTCAAAAATTACTCAGTCTGTGTTCTAACAGAATGTGGACTAAGTCTATGTTTAAAGAATACTCACTCAGCTCAGTGTTCTAACATAACACTCACTTAGCCTGTGTTCTAACAGAATGTGGTTTCAGATCAAAAATTACTAACTCAGTCTGTGTTCTAACAGAATATGAACTCAGATTTTGTTCAAAAATTACTCAGTCTGTGTTCTAACAGAATATGGACTCAGTCTATGTTTAAAGAATACTCACTCAGCCAGTGTTCTACCAGAATATGGATTCAGACTATTTTCAAGAATACTCACTCAGCCTGTGTTCTAGCAGAACGCTCACTTAGCCTGTGTTCTAACAGAATGTGGACTCAGATATTGTTCAAAAATTACTAACTCAGTCTATGTTCTAACAGAATTTGGACGCAGTCTATGTTTAAAAAATACTCACTCTCCTCAGTGTTCTAACAGAACACTCACGTAGCCTGTGTTCTAACAGAATACTCACACAGCCTGTGTTCTAACAGAATATGGACTCAGTCTATATTTAAAGAATACTCACTCGCCTCAGTATTCTAACAGAACACTCACATAGCCTGTGTTCTAACAGAACACTAACTCAGCCTGTTTTCTAACAGAATGTGGATTCAGGTCAAAAATTACTAACCCAGTCTGTGTTCTAACAGAATATGGACTTAGATTTTGTTCAAAAATTACTCAGTCTGTGTTCTAACAGAATATGGACTCAGTCTATGTTTAAAGAATACTCACTCAGCCAGTATTTTACCAGAGTATGGACTCAGCCTGTGTTCTAACAGAATACTCACACAGCCTGTGTTCTAACAGAATATGTACTCAGTCTATATTTAAAGAATACTCACTCACCACAGTATTCCTACAGAACACTCACGTAGCCATTGTTCTAACAGAATACTAACTCAGCCTGTGTTCTAACAGAATGTGGATTCAGATCAAATATTACTAACTCAGTCTGTGTTCTAACAGAATGTGGACTCAGATTTTGTTCAAAAATTACTCAGTCTGTGTTCTAACAGAATGTGGACTAAGTCTATGTTTAAAGAACACTCACTCAGCTCAGTGTTCTAACATAACACTCACTTAGCCTGTGTTCTAACAGAATGTGGTTTCAGATCAAAAATTACTAACTCAGTCTGTGTTCTAACAGAATATGAACTCAGATTTTGTTCAAAAATTACTCAGTCTGTGTTCTAACAGAATATGGACTCAGTCTATGTTTAAAGAATACTCACTCAGCCAGTGTTCTACCAGAATATGGATTCAGACTATTTTCAAGAATACTCACTCAGCCTGTGTTCTAGCAGAACGCTCACTTAGCCTGTGTTCTAACAGAATGTGGACTCAGATATTGTTCAAAAATTACTAACTCAGTCTATGTTCTAACAGAATTTGGACGCAGTCTATGTTTAAAAAATACTCACTCACCTCAGTGTTCTAACAGAACACTCACGTAGCCTGTGTTCTAACAGAATACTCACACAGCCTGTGTTCTAACAGAATATGGACTCAGTCTATATTTAAAGAATACTCACTCGCCTCAGTATTCTAACAGAACACTCACATAGCCTGTGTTCTAACAGAACACTAACTCAGCCTGTTTTCTAACAGAATGTGGATTCAGGTCAAAAATTACTAACGCAGTCTGTGTTCTAACAGAATATGGACTTAGATTTTGTTCAAAAATTACTCAGTCTGTGTTCTAACAGAATATGGACTAAGTCTATGTTTAAAGAATACTCACTCAGCCAATATTTTAACAGAGTATGGACTCCGCCTGTGTTGTAACAGAATACTCACACAGCCTTTGTTGTAACAGAATATGGACTCAGTATATATTTAAAGAATACTCACTCACCTCAGTATTCCTACAGAACACTCACGTAGCCAGTGTTCTAACAGAATACTAACTCAGCCTGTGTTCTAACAGAATGTGGATTCAGATCAAATATTACTAACTCAGTCTGTGTTCTAACAGAATGTGGACTCAGATTTTGTTCAAAAATTACTCAGTCTGTGTTCTAACAGAATATGGACTAAGTCTATGTTTAAAGAATACTCACTCAGCTCAGTGTTCTAACATAACACTCACTTAGCCTGTGTTCTAACAGAATGTGGTTTCAGATCAAAAATTACTAACTCAGTCTGTGTTCTAACAGAATATGAACTCATATTTTGTTCAAAAATTACTCAGTCTGTGTTCTAACAGAATATGGACTCAGTCTATGTTTAAAGAATACACACTCAGCCAGTGTTCTACCAGAATATGGATTCAGACCATTTTCAAGAATACTCACTCAGCCTGTGTTCTAGCAGAACGCTCACTTAGCCTGTGTTCTAACAGAATGTGGACTCAGATATTGTTCAAAAATTACTAACTCAGTCTGTGTTCTAACAGAATTTGGACGCAGTCTATGTTTAAAAAATACTCACTCACCTCAGTGTTCTAACAGAACACTCACGTAGCCTGTGTTCTAACAGAATACTCACACAGCCTGTGTTCTAACAGAATATGGACTCAGTCTATATTTAAAGAATACTCACTCACCTCAGTATTCTAACAGAACACTCACATAGCCAGTGTTCTAACAGAATACTAACTCAGCCTGTGTTCTAACAGAATGTGGATTCAGAACAAAAATTACTAACTCAGTCTGTGTTCTAACAAAATGTGGACTCAGATTTTGTTCAAAAATTATTCAGTCTGTTTCTAACAGAATATGGACTCAGTCTATGTTTAAAGAATACTCACTCAGCCAGTATTTTACCAGAGTATGGACTCAGCCTGTGTTCTAACAGAATACTCACACAGCATGTGTTCTAACAGAATATGGACTCAGTCTATATTTAAAGAACACTCACTCACCTCAGTATTCTAACAGAACACTCACGTAGCCTGTGTTCTAACAGAACACTAACTCAGCCTGTTTTCTAACAGAATGTGGATTCAGATCAAAAATTACTAACCCAGTCTGTGTTCTAACAGAATATGGATTAAGACCATTTTCAAGAATACTCACTCAGCCTGTATTCTAGCAGAACGCTCACTTAGCCTGTGTTCTAAAAGAATGTGGACTCAGATATTGTTCAAAAATTACTAACTCAGTCTGTGTTCTAACAGAATTTGGACGCAGTCTATGTTTAAAAAATACTCACTCACCTCAGTGTTCTAACAGAAAACTCACGTAGCCTGTGTTCTAACAGAATACTCACACAGCCTGTGTTCTAACAGAATATGGACTCAGTCTATATTTAAAGAATACTGACTCACCTCAGTATTCCAACAGAACCCTCACGTAGCCAGTGTTCTAACAGAATACTAACTCAGCCTGTGTTCTAACAGAATGTGGATTCAGATCAAATATTACTAACTCAGTCTGTGTTCTAACAGAATGTGGACGCAGATTTTGTTCAAAAATTATTCAGCCTGTGTTCTAACAGAATGTGGATTCAGAACAAAAATTACTAACGCAGTCTGTGTTCTAACAGAATATGGACTTAGATTTTGTTCAAAAATTACTCAGTCTGTGTTCTAACAGAATATGGACTCAGTCTATGTTTAAAGAATACTCACTCAGCCAATATTTTACCAGAGTATGGACTCAGCCTGTGTTCTAACAGAATACTCACACAGCCTGTGCTCTAACAGAATATGGACTCAGTCTATATTTAAAGAATACTCACTCACCTCAGTATTCCAACAGAACACTCACGTAGCCAGTGTTCTAACAGAATACTAACTCAGCCTGTGTTCTAACAGAATGTGGATTCAGATCAAATATTACTAACCCAGTCTGTGTTCTAACAGAATGTGGACTCAGATTTTGTTCAAAAATTATTCAGCCTGTTTTCTAACAGAATGTGGATTCAGATCAATAATTACTAACTCAGTCTGTGTTCTAACAGAATGTGGGTTCAGATCAAAAATTACTAACTCAGTCTGTGTTCTAACAGAATATGAACTGATATTTTGTTCAAAGATTACTCAGTCTGTGTTCTAACAGAATATGGACTAAGTCTATGTTTAAAGAATACTCACTCAGCTCAGTGTTCTAACATAACACTCACTTAGCCTGTGTTCTAACAGAATGTGGTTTCTGATCAAAAATTACTAACTCAGTCTGTGTTCTAACAGAATGTGGACTCAGATTTTGTTCAAAAATTACTCAGTCTGTGTTCTAACAGAATATGGACTCAGTCTATGTTTAAAGAATACTCACTCAGCCAGTGTTCTACCAGAATATGGATTCAGACTATTTTCAAGAATACTCACTCAGCCTGTGTTCTAGCAGAACGCTCACTTAGCCTGTGTTCTAACAGAATGTGGACTCAGATATTGTTCAAAAATTACTAACTCAGTCTGTGTTCTAACAGAATTTGGACGCAGTCTCTGTTTAAAAAATACTCACTCACCTCAGTGTTCTAACAGAACACTCACGTAGCCTGTGTTCTAACAGAACACTAACTCAGCCTGTTTTCTAACAAAATGTGGATTCAGATCAAAAATTACTAACGCAGTCTGTGTTCTAACAGAATATGGACTTAGATTTTGTTCAAAAATTACTCAGTCTGTGTTCTAACAGAATATAGACTCAGTCTATGTTTAAAGAATACTCACTCAGCCAGTATTTTACCAGAGTATGGACTCAGCCTGTGTTCTAACAGAATACTCACACAGCCTGTGTTCTAACAGAATATGTACTCAGTCTATATTTAAAGAATACTCACTCACCGCAGTATTCCTACAGAACACTCACGTAGCCATTGTTCTAACAGAATACTAACTCAGCCTGTGTTCTAACAGAATGTGGATTCAGATCAAATATTACTAACTCAGTCTGTGTTCTAACAGAATGTGGACTCAGATTTTGTTCAAAAATTACTCAGTCTGTGTTCTAACAGAATGTGGACTAAGTCTATGTTTAAAGAATACTCACTCAGCTCAGTGTTCTAACATAACACTCACTTAGCCTGTGTTCTAACAGAATGTGGTTTCAGATCAAAAATTACTAACTCAGTCTGTGTTCTAACAGAATATGAACTCAGATTTTGTTCAAAAATTACTCAGTCTGTGTTCTAACAGAATATGGACTCAGTCTATGTTTAAAGAATACTCACTCAGCCAGTGTTCTACCAGAATATGGATTCAGACTATTTTCAAGAATACTCACTCAGCCTGTGTTCTAGCAGAACGCTCACTTAGCCTGTGTTCTAACAGAATGTGGACTCAGATATTGTTCAAAAATTACTAACTCAGTCTATGTTCTAACAGAATTTGGACGCAGTCTATGTTTAAAAAATACTCACTCACCTCAGTGTTCTAACAGAACACTCACGTAGCCTGTGTTCTAACAGAATACTCACACAGCCTGTGTTCTAACAGAATATGGACTCAGTCTATATTTAAAGAATACTCACTCGCCTCAGTATTCTAACAGAACACTCACATAGCCTGTGTTCTAACAGAACACTAACTCAGCCTGTTTTCTAACAGAATGTGGATTCAGGTCAAAAATTACTAACGCAGTCTGTGTTCTAACAGAATATGGACTTAGATTTTGTTCAAAAATTACTCAGTCTGTGTTCTAACAGAATATGGACTAAGTCTATGTTTAAAGAATACTCACTCAGCCAATATTTTAACAGAGTATGGACTCCGCCTGTGTTCTAACAGAATACTCACACAGCCTGTGTTGTAACAGAATATGGACTCAGTATATATTTAAAGAATACTCACTCACCTCAGTATTCCTACAGAACACTCACGTAGGCAGTGTTCTAACAGAATACTAACTCAGCCTGTGTTCTAACAGAATGTGGATTCAGATCAAATATTACTAACTCAGTCTGTGTTCTAACAGAATGTGGACTCAGATTTTGTTCAAAAATTACTCAGTCTGTGTTCTAACAGAATATGGACTAAGTCTATGTTTAAAGAATACTCACTCAGCTCAGTGTTCTAACATAACACTCACTTAGCCTGTGTTCTAACAGAATGTGGTTTCAGATCAAAAATTACTAACTCAGTCTGTGTTCTAACAGAATATGAACTCATATTTTGTTCAAAAATTACTCAGTCTGTGTTCTAACAGAATATGGACTCAGTCTATGTTTAAAGAATACACACTCAGCCAGTGTTCTACCAGAATATGGATTCAGACCATTTTCAAGAATACTCACTCAGCCTGTGTTCTAGCAGAACGCTCACTTAGCCTGTGTTCTAACAGAATGTGGACTCAGATATTGTTCAAAAATTACTAACTCAGTCTGTGTTCTAACAGAATTTGGACGCAGTCTATGTTTAAAAAATACTCACTCACCTCAGTGTTCTAACAGAACACTCACGTAGCCTGTGTTCTAACAGAATACTCACACAGCCTGTGTTCTAACAGAATATGGACTCAGTCTATATTTAAAGAATACTCACTCACCTCAGTATTCTAACAGAACACTCACGTAGCCTGTGTTCTTACAGAACACTAACTCAGCCTGTTTTCTAACAGAATGTGGATTCAGATCAAAAATTACTAACGCAGTCTGTGTTCTAACAGAATATGGATTCAGACCATTTTCAAGAATACTCACTCAGCCTGTATTCTAGCAGAACGCTCACTTAGCCTGTGTTCTAACAGAATGTGGACTCAGATATTGTTCAAAAATTACTAACTCAGTCTGTGTTCTAACAGAATTTGGACGCAGTCTATGTTTAAAAAATACTCACTCACCTCAGTGTTCTAACAGAACACTCACGTAGCCTGTGTTCTAACAGAATACTCACACAGCCTGTGTTCTAACAGAATATGGACTCAGTCTATGTTTAAAGAATACTCACTCAGCCAATATTTTACCAGAGTATGGACTCAGCCTGTGTTCTAACAGAATACTCACACAGCCTGTGTTCTAACAGAATATGGACTCAGTCTATATTTAAAGAATACTGACTCACCTCAGTATTCCAACAGAACCCTCACGTAGCCAGTGTTCTAACAGAATACTAACTCAGCCTGTGTTCTAACAGAATGTGGATTCAGATCAAATATTACTAACTCAGTCTGTGTTCTAACAGAATGTGGACGCAGATTTTGTTCAAAAATTATTCAGCCTGTGTTCTAACAGAATGTGGATTCAGATCAAAAATTACTAACTCAGTCTGTGTTCTAACAGAATGTGGACTCAGATTTTGTTCAAAAATTACTCATTCTGTTTCTAACAGAATATGGTCTCAGTCTATGTTTAAAGAATACTCACTCAGCCAGTATTTTACCAGAGTATGGACTCAGCCTGTGTTCTAACAGAATACTCACACAGCCTGTGTTCTAAAAGTATATGGACTCAGTCTATATTTAAAGAATACTCACTCACCTCAGTATTCTAACAGAACACTCACGTAGCCTGTGTTCTAACAGAACACTAACTCAGCCTGTTTTCTAACAGAATGTGGATTCAGATCAAAAATTACTAACGCAGTCTGTGTTCTAACAGAATATGGACTTAGATTTTGTTCAAAAATTACTCAGTCTGTGTTCTAACAGAATATGGACTCAGTCTATGTTTAAAGAATACTCACTCAGCCAATATTTTACCAGAGTATGGACTCAGCCTGTGTTCTAACAGAATACTCACACAGCCAGTGTTCTAACAGAATATGGACTCAGTCTATATTTAAAGAATACTCACTCACCTCAGTATTCCAACAGAACACTCACGTAGCCAGTGTTCTAACAGAATACTAACTCAGCCTGTGTTCTAACAGAATGTGGATTCAGATCAAATATTACTAACCCAGTCTGTGTTCTAACAGAATGTGGACTCAGATTTTGTTCAAAAATTATTCAGCCTGTTTTCTAACAGAATGTGGATTCAGATCAATAATTACTAACTCAGTCTGTGTTCTAACAGAATGTGGGTTCAGATCAAAAATTACTAACTCAGTCTGTGTTCTAACAGAATATGAACTGAGATTTTGTTCAAAAATTACTCAGTCTGTGTTCTAACAGAATATGGACTAAGTCTATGTTTAAAGAATACTGACTCAGTTCAGTGTTCTAACATAACACTCACTTAGCCTGTGTTCTAACAGAATGTGGGTTCAGATCAAAAATTACTAACTCAGTCTGTGTTCTAACAGAATATGGACTCAGTCTATGTTTAAAGAATACTCACTCAGCCAGTATTTTACCAGAGTATGGACTCAGCCTGTGTTCTAACAGAATACTCACACAGCCTGTGTTCTAACAGAATATGGACTCAGTCTATATTTAAAGAATACTCACTCACCTCAGTATTCTAACAGAACACTCACGTAGCCAGTGTTCTAACAGTATACTAACTCAGCCTGTGTTCTAACAGAATGTGGGTTCAGATCAAAAATTACTAACTCAGTCTGTGTTCTAACAGAATATGGACTCAGTCTATGTTTAAAGAATACTCACTCAACCAGTATTTTACCAGAGTATGGACTCAGCCTGTGTTCTACCAGAATACTCACACAGCCTGTGTTCTAACAGAATATGGACTCAGTCTATATTTAAAGAATACTAACTGACCTCAGTATTCTAACAGAACACTCACGTACCCTGTGTTCTAACAGAACACTAACTCAGCCTGTTTTCTAACAGAATGTGGATTCAGATCAAAAATTACTAACGCAGTCTGTGTTCTAACAGAATGTGGACTCAGATTTTGTTCAAAAATTACTCAGTCTGTTTCTAACAGAATATGGACTCAGTCTATGTTTAAAGAATACTCACTCAGCCAGTATTTTACCAGAGTATGGACTCAGCCTGTGTTCTAACAGAATACTCACACAGCCTGGTTCTAACAGAATACGGACTCAGTCTATGTTTAAAGAATACTCACTCAGCCAATATTTTACCAGAGTATGGACTCAGCCTGTGTTCTAACAGAATACTCACACAGCCTGTGTTCTAACAGAATATGGACTCAGTCTATATTTAAAGAATACTCACTCACCTTAGTATTCCAACAGAACACTCACGTAGCCAGTGTTCTAACAGAATACTAACTCAGCCTGTGTTCTAACAGAATGTGGATTCAGATCAAAAATTACTCAGTCTGTGTTCTAACAGAATGTGGACTCAGATTTTGTTCAAAAATTACTCAGTCTGTTTCTAACAGAATATGGACTCAGTCTATGTTTAAAGAATACTCACTCAGCCAGTATTTTACCAGAGTATGGACTCAGCCTGTGTTCTAACAGAATACTCACACAGCCTGTGTTCTAACAGAATATGGACTCAGTCTATATTTAAAGAATACTGACTCACCTCAGTATTCCAACAGAACACTCACGTAGCCAGTGTTCTAACAGAATACTAACTCAGCCTGTGTTCTAACAGAATGTGCATTCAGATCAAATATTAATAACTCAGTCTGTGTTCTAACAGAATGTGGACTCAGATTTTGTTCAAAAATTCCTCAGTCTTTGTTCTAACAGAATATGGACTAAGTCTATGTTTAAAGAATACTCACTCAGTTCAGTGTTCTAACATAACACTCACTTAGCCTGTGTTCTAACAGAATGTGGGTTCAGATCAAAAATTACTAACTCAATCTGTGTTCTAACAGAATATGGACTCAGTCTATGTTTAAAGAATACTCACTCAGCCAGTATTTTACCAGAGTATGGACTCAGCCTGTGTTCTAACAGAATACTCACACAGCCTGTGTTCTAACAGAATATGTACTCAGTCTATATTTAAAGAATACTCACTCACCTCAGTATTCTAACAGAACACTCACGTAGCCAGTGCTCTAACAGTATACTAACTCAGCCTGTGTTCTAACAGAATGTGGATTCAGATAAAAAATTACTAACTCAGTCTGTGTTCTAACAGAATGTGGACTCAGATTTTGTTCAAAAATTACTCAGTCTGTTTCTAACAGAATATGGTCTCAGTCTATGTTTAAAGAATACTCACTCAGCCAGTATTTTACCAGAGTATGGACTCAGCCTGTGTTCTAACAGAATACTCACACAGCCTGGTTCTAACAGAATACGGACTCAGTCTATGTTTAAAGAATACTCACTCAGCCAATATTTTACCAGAGCATGGACTCAGCCTGTGTTCTAACAGAATACTCACACAGCCTGTGTTCTAACAGAATATGGACTCAGTCTATATTTAAAGAATACTCACTCACCTCAGTATTCCAACAGAACACTCACGTAGCCAGTGTTCTAACAGAATACTAACTCAGCCTGTGTTCTAACAGAATGTGGATTCAGATCAAATATTACTAACTCAGTCTGTGTTCTAACAGAATATGGACTCAGTCTATGTTTAAAGAATACTCACTCAGCCAGTGTTCTACCAGAATATGGATTCAGACTATTTTCAAGAATACTCACTCAGCCTGTGTTCTAACAGAACGCTCACTTAGCCTGTGTTCTAACAGAATGTGGACTCATATATTGTTCAAAAATTACTAACTCAGCCTGTGTTCTAACAGAATGTGCATTCAGATCAAATATTAATAACTCAGTCTGTGTTCTAACAGAATGTGGACTCAGATTTTGTTCAAAAATTACTCAGTCTTTGTTCTAACAGAATATGGACTAAGTCTATGTTTAAAGAATACTCACTCAGTTCAGTGTTCTAACATAACACTCACTTAGCCTGTGTTCTAACAGAATGTGGACTCAGATATTGTTCAAAAATTACTAACTCAGTCCGTGTTCTAACAGAATTTGGACGCAGTCTATGTTTAAAAAATACTCACTCACCTCAGTGTTCTAACAGAACACGCACGTAGCCTGTGTTCTAACAGAACACTAACTCAGCCTGTTTTCTAACAAAATGTGGATTCAGATCAAAAATTACTGACGCAGTCTGTGTTCTAACAGAATATGGACTTAGATTTTGTTCAAAAATTACTCAGTCTGTCTTCTAACAGAATATGGATTCAGTCTATGTTTAAAGAATACTCACTCAGCCAGTATTTAACCAGAGTATGGACTCAGCCTGTGTTCTAACAGAATACTGACACAGCCTGTGTTCTAACAGAATATGTACTCAGTCTATATTTAAAGAATACTCACTCACCTCAGTATTCTAACAGAACACTCACGTAGCCTGTGTTCTAACAGAACACTAACTCAGCCTGTTTTCTAACAGAATGTGGATTCAGATCAAAAATTACTAACGCAGTCTGTGTTCTAACAGAATATGGATTTAGATTTTGTTCAAAAATTACTCAGTCTGTGTTCTAACAGAATATGGACTCAGTCTATGTTTAAAGAATACTCACTCAGCCAATATTTTACCAGAGCATGGACTCAGCCTGTGTTCTAACAGAATACTCACACAGCCTGTGTTCTAACAGAATATGGACTCAGTCTATATTTAAAGAATACTCACTCACCTCAGTATTCCAACAGAACACTCACGTAGTCAGTGTTCTAACAGAACGCTCACTTAGCCTGTGTTTTAACAGAATGTGGACTCAGATATTGTTCAAAAATTACTAACTCAGTCTGTGTTCTAACAGAATTTGGATGCAGTCTATGTTTAAAAAATACTCACTCACCTAAGTGTTCTAACAGAACACTCACGTAGCCTGTGTTCTAACAGAACACTAACTCAGCCTGTTTTCTAACAAAATGTGGATTCAGATCAAAAATTACTAACGCAGTCTGTGTTCTAACAGAATATGGACTTAGATTTTGTTCAAAAATTACTCAGTCTGTGTTCTAACAGAATGAGGACTCAGATTTTGTTCAAAAATTACTCAGTCTGTTTCTAACAGAATATGGACTCAGTCTATGTTTAAAGAATACGCACTCAGCCAGTATTTTACCAGAGTATGGACTCAGCCTGTGTTCTAACAGAATACTCACACAGCCTGTGTTCTAACAGAATATGGACTCAGTCTATATTTAAAAAATACTCACTCACCTCAGTATTCTAACAGAACACTCACGTAGCCTGTGTTCTAACAGAACACTAACTCAGCCTGTTTTCTAACAGAATGTGGATTCAGATCAAAAATTACTAACGCAGTCTGTGTTCTAACAGAATATGGACTTATATTTTGTTCAAAAATTACTCAGTCTGTGTTCTAACAGAATATGGACTCAGTCTATGTTTAAAGAATACTCGCTCAGCCAATATTTTACCAGAGTATGGACTCAGCCTGTGTTCTAACAGAATACTCACACAGCCTGTGTTCTAACAGAATATGGACTCAGTCTATATTTAAAGAATACTCACTCACCTCAGTATTACAACAGAACACTCACGTAGCCAGTGTTCTAACAGAATACTAACTCAGCCTGTGTTCTAACAGAATGTGGATTCAGATCAAAAATTACTAACTCAGTCTGTGTTCTAACAGAATGTGGACTCAGATTTTGTTCAAAACTTACTCAGTCTGTTTCTAACAGTATATGGACTCAGTCTATGTTTAAAGAATACTCACTCAGCCAGTATTTTACCAGAGTATGGACTCAGCCTGTGTTCTAACAGAATACTCACACAGCCTGTGTTCTAACAGAATATGGACTCAGTCTATATTTAAAGAATACTGACTCACCTCAGTATTCCAACAGAACACTCACGTAGCCAGTGTTCTAACAGAATACTAACTCAGCCTGTGTTCTAACAGAATGTGCATTCAGATCAAATATTAATAACTCACTCTGAGTTCTAACAGAATGTGGACTCAGATTTTGTTCAAAAGTTACTCACTCTGTGTTCTAACAGAATATGGACTAAGTCTATGTTTAAAGAATACTCACTCAGCTCAGTGTTCTAACATAACACTCACTTAGCCTGTGTTGTAACAGAATGTGGGTTCAGATCAAAAATTACTAACTCAGTCTGTGTTCTAACAGAATATGAACTCAGATTTTGTTCAAAAATTACTCAGTCTGTGTTCTAACAGAATATGGACTCAGTCTATGTTTAAAGAATACTCACTCAGCCAGTGTTCTACCAGAATATGGATTCAGACTATTTTCAAGAATACTCACTCAGCCTGTGTTCTAACAGAACGCTCACTTAGCCTGTGTTCTAACAGAATGTGGACTCAGATATTGTTCAAAAATTACTAACTCAGTCTGTGTTCTAACAGAATTTGGACGCAGTCTATGTTTAAAAAATACTCACTCACCTAAGTGTTCTAACAGAACACTCACGTAGCCTGTGTTCTAACAGAATACTAACTCAGCCTGTGTTCTAACAGAATGTGCATTCAGATCAAATATTAATAACTCAGTCTGAGTTCTAACAGAATGTGGACTCAGATTTTGTTCAAAAATTACTCACTCTGTGTTCTAACAGAATATGGACTAAGTCTATGTTTAAAGAATACTCACTCAGCTCAGTGTTCTAACATAACATTCACTTAGCCTGTGTTCTAACAGAATGTGGGTTCAGATCAAAAATTACTAACTCAGTCTGTGTTCTAACAGAATATGAACTCAGATTTTGTTCAAAAATTACTCAGTCTGTGTTCTAACAGAATATGGACTCAGTCTATATTTAAAGAATACTCACTCAGCCAGTGTTCTACCAGAATATGGATTCAGACTATTTTCAAGAATACTCACTCAGCCTGTTTTCTAGCAGAACGCTCACTTAGCCTGTGTTCTAACAGAATGTGGACTCAGATATTGTTCAAAAATTACTAACTCAGTCTGTGTTCTAACAGAATTTGGACGCAGTCTATATTTAAAAAATACTCACTCACCTCAGTGTTCTAACAGAACACTCACGTAGCCTGTGTTCTAACAGAACTCTAACTCAGCCTGTTTTCTAACAAAATGTGGATTCAGATCAAAAATTACTAACGCAGCCTGTGTTCTAACAGAATATGGACTTAGATTTTGTTCAAAAATTACTCAGTCTGTGTTCTAACAGAATATGGACTCAGTCTATGTTTAAAGAATACTCACTCAGCCAGTATTTTACCAGAGTATGGACTCAGCCTGTGTTCTAACAGAATACTCACACAGCCTGTGTTCTAACAGAATATGGACTCAGTCTATATTTAAAGAATACTCACTCACCTCAGTATTCTAACAGAACACTCACGTAGCCAGTGTTCTAACAGAATACTAACTCAGCCTGTGTTCTAACACAATGTGGATTCAGATCAAATATTACTAACTCAGTCTGTGTTCTAACAGAATGTGGACTCAGATTTTGTTCAAAAATTATTCAGCCTGTGTTCCAACAGAATGTGGATTCAGATCAAATATTACTAACTCAGTCTGTGTTCTAACAGAATGTGGGTTCAGATCAAAAATTACTAACTCAGTCTGTTTTCTAACAGAATATGAACTCAGATTTTGTTCAAAAATTACTCAGTCTGTGTTCTAACAGAATATGGACTCAGTCTATATTTAAGGAATACTCATTCACCTCAGTATTCTAACAGAACACTCACGTAGCCAGTGTTCTAACAGAATACTAACTCAGCCAGTGTTCTAACAGAATGTGGATTCAGATCAAAAATTACTAACTCAGTCTGTGTTCTAACAGAATGTGGACTCAGATTTTGTTCAAAACTTACTCAGTCTGTTTATAACAGTATATGGACTCAGTCTATGTTTAAAGAATACTCACTCAGCCAGTATTTTACCAGAGTATGGACTCAGCCTGTGTTCTAACAGAATACTCACACAGCCTGTGTTCTAACAGAATATGGACTCAGTCTATATTTAAAGAATACTGACTCACCTCAGTATTCCAACAGAAAACTCACGTAGCCAGTGTTCTAACAAAATACTAACTCAGCCTGTGTTCTAACAGAATGTGCATTCAGATCAAATATTAATAACTCAGTCTGTGTTCTAACAGAATGTGGACTCAGATTTTGTTCAAAAATTACTCAGTCTGTGTTCTAACAGAATATGGACTAAGTCTATGTTTAAAGAATACTCCCTCAGCTCAGTTTTCTAACATAACACTCACTTAGCCTGTGTTCTAACAGAATGTGGGTTCAGATCAAAAATTACTAACTCAGTCTGTGTTCTAACAGAATATGAACTCAGATTTTGTTCAAAAATTACTCAGTCTGTGTTCTAACCGAATATGGACTCAGTCTATGATTAAAGAATACTCACTCAGCCAGTGTTCTACCAGAATATGGATTCAGACTATTTTCAAGAATACTCACTCAGCCTGTGTTCTAGCAGAACGCTCACTTAGCCTGTGTTCTAACAGAATGTGGACTCAGATATTGTTCAAAAATTACTAACTCAGTCTGTGTTCTAACAGAATTTGGACGCAGTCTATGTTTAAAAAATACTCACTCAACTCAGTGTTCTAACAGAACACTCACGTAGCCTCTGTTCTAACAGAACACTAACTCAGCCTGTTTTCTAACAAAATGTGGATTCAGATAAAAAATTACTAACGCAGTCTGTGTTCTAACAGAATATGGACTTAGATTTTGTTCAAAAATTACTCAGTCTGTGTTCTAACAGAATATGGACTCAGTCTATGTTTAAAGAATACTCACTCAGCCAGTATTTTACCAGAGTATGGACTCAGCCTGTGTTCTAACAGAATACTCACACGGCCTGTGTTCTAACAGAATATGTACTCAGTCTATATTTAAAGAATACTCACTCACCTCAGTATTCTAACAGAACACTCACGTAGCCAGTGTTCTAACAGAATACTAACTCAGCCTGTGTTCTAACAGAATGTGGATTCAGATCAAAAATTACTAACTCAGTCTGTGTTCTAACAGAATGTGGACTCAGATTTTGTTCAAAAATTACTCAGTCTGTTTCTAACAGAATATGGACTCAGTCTATGTTTAAAGAATACTCACTCAGCCAGTGTTCTACCAGAATATGGATTCAGACTATTTTCAAGAATACTCACTCAGCCTGTGTTCTAGCAGAACGCTCACTTAGCCTGTGTTCTAACAGAATGTGGACTCAGATATTGTTCAAAAATTACTAACTCAGTCTGTGTTCTAACAGAATTTGGACGCAGTCTATGTTTAAAAAATACTCACTCACCTCAGTGTTCTAACAGAACACTCACGTAGCCTGTGTTCTAACAGAATACTCACACAGCCTGTGTTCTAACAGAATATGGACTCAGTCTATATTTAAAGAATACTCACTCACCTCAGTATTCTAACAGAACACTCACGTAGCCAGTGTTCTAACAGAATACTAACTCAGCCTGTGTTCTAACAGAATGTGGATTCAGATCAAAAATTACTAACTCAGTCTGTGTTCTAACAAAATGTGGACTCAGATTTTGTTCAAAAATTACTCAGTCTGTTTCTAACAGAATATGGACTCAGTCTATGTTTAAAGAATACTCACTCAGCCAGTATTTTACCAGAGTATGGACTCAGCCTGTGTTCTAACAGAATACTCACACAGCCTGTGTTCTAACAGAATATGGACTCAGTCTATATTTAAAGAATACTCACTCACCTCAGTATTCTAACAGAACACTCACGTAGCCTGTTTTCTAACAGAACACTAACTCAGCCTGTTTTCTAACAGAATGTGAATTCAGATCAAAAATTACTAACGCAGTCTGTGTTCTAACAGAATGTGGACTCAGATTTTATTCAAAAATTATTCAGCCTGTGTTCTAACAGAATGTGGATTCAGATCAAATATTACTAACTCAGTCTGTGTTCTAACAGAATGTGGACTCAGATTTTGTTCAAAAATTATTCAGCCTGTGTTCTAACAGAATGTGGATTCAGATCAAAAATTACTAACTCAGTCTGTGTTCTAACAGAATGTGGACTCAGATTTTGTTCAAATATTACTAAGTCTATTTCTAACAGAATATGGTCTCAGTCTATGTTTAAAGAATACTCACTCAGCCAATATTTTACCAGAGTATGGACTCAGCCTGTGTTCTAACAGAATACTCACACAGCCTGTGTTCTAACAGAATATGGACTCAGTCTATATTTAAAGAATACTCACTCACCTCAGTATTCCTACAGAACACTCACGTAGCCAGTGTTCTAACAGAATACTAACTCAGCCTGTGTTCTAACAGAATGTGGATTCAGATCAAATATTACTAACTCAGTCTGTGTTCTAACAGAATGTGGACTCAGATTTTGTTCAAAAATTACTCAGTCTGTGTTCTAACAGAATATGGACTAAGTCTATGTTTAAAGAATACTCACTCAGCTCAGTGTTCTAACATAACACTCACTTAGCCTGTGTTCTAACAGAATGTGGTTTCAGATCAAAAATTTCTAACTCAGTCTGTGTTCTAACAGAATATGAACTCAGATTTTGTTCAAAAATTACTCAGTCTGTGTTCTAACAGAATATGGACTCAGTCTATGTTTAAAGAATACTCACTCAGCCAGTGTTCTACCAGAATATGGATTCAGACTATTTTCAAGAATACTCACTCAGCCTGTGTTCTAGCAGAACGCTCACTTAGCCTGTGTTCTAACAGAATGTGGACTCAGATATTGTTCAAAAATTACTAACTCACTCTGTGTTCTAACAGAATTTGGACGCCGTCTATGTTTAAAAAATACTCACTCACCTCAGTGTTCTAACAGAACACTCACGTAGCCTGTGTTCTAACAGAACACTAACTCAGCCTGTTTTCTAACAAAATGTGGATTCAGATCAAAAATTACTAACGCAGTCTGTGTTCTAACAGAATATGGACTTAGATTTTGTTCAAAAATTACTCAGTCTGTGTTCTAACAGAATATGGACTCAGTCTATGTTTAAAGAATACTCACTCAGTCAGTATTTTACCAGAGTATGTACTCAGCCTGTGTTCTAACAGAATACTCACACAGCCTGTGTTCTAACAGAATATGGACTCAGTCTATATTTAAAGAATACTCACTCACCTCAGTATTCTAACAGAACACTCACGTAGCCAGTGTTCTAACAGAATATTAACTCAGCCTGTGTTCTAACAGAATGTGGACTCAGATTTTGTTCAAAAATTACTCAGTCTGTTTCTAACAGAATATGGACTCAGTCTATGTTTAAAGAATACTCACTCAGCCAGTATTTTACCAGAGTATGGACTCAGCCTGTGTTCTAACAGAATACTCACACAGCCTGTGTTCTAACAGAATATGGACTCAGTCTATATTTAAAGAATACTCACTCACCTCAGTATTCCAACAGAACACTCATGTAGCCAGTGTTCTAACAGAATACTAACTCAGCCTGTGTTCTAACAGAATGTGGATTCAGATCAAATATTACTAACTCAGTCTGTGTTCTAACAGAATGTGGACTCAGATTTTGTTCAAAAATTATTCAGCCTGTGTTCTAACAGAATGTGGGTTCAGATCAAAAATTAGTAACTCAGTCTGTGTTCTAACAGAATGTGGGTTCAGATCAAAAATTACTAACTCAGTCTGTGTTCTAACAGAATATGAACTCAGATTTTGTTCAAAAATTACTCAGTCTGTGTTCTAACAGAATATGGACTCAGTCTATATTTAAGGAATACTCACTCACCTCAGTATTCTAACAGAACACTCACGTAGCCAGTGTTCTAACAGAATACTAACTCAGCCAGTGTTCTAACAGAATGTGGATTCAGATCAAAAATTACTAACTCAGTCTGTGTTCTAACAGAATGTGGACTCAGATTTTGTTCAAAACTTACTCAGTCTGTTTCTAAAAGTATATGGACTCAGTCTATGTTTAAAGAATACTCACTCAGCCAGTATTTTACCAGAGTATGGACTCAGCCTGTGTTCTAACAGAATACTCACACAGCCTGTGTTCTAACAGAATATGGACTCAGTCTATATTTAAAGAATACTCACTCACCTCAGTATTCTAACAGAACACTCATGTAGCCAGTGTTCTAACAGAATACTAACTCAGCCTGTGTTCTAACAGAATGTGGATTCAGATCAAATATTACTAACTCAGTCTGTGTTCTAACAGAATGTGGACTCAGATTTTGTTCATAAATTATTCAGCCTGTGTTCTAACAGAATGCGGATTCAGATCAAAAATTACTAACTCAGTCTGTGTTCTAACAGAATGTGGGTTCAGATCAAAAATTACTAACTCAGTCTGTGTTCTAACAGAATATGAACTCAGATTTTGTTCAAAAATTACTCAGTCTGTGTTCTAACAGAATATGGACTCAGTCTATGTTTAAAGAATACTCACTCAGCCAGTGTTCTACCCGAATATGGATTCAGACTATTTTAAAGAATACTCACTCAGCCTGTGTTCTAGCAGAACGCCCACTTAGCCTGTGTTCTAACAGAATGTGGACTCAGATATTGTTCAAAAATTACTAACTCAGTCTGTGTTCTAACAGAATTTGGACGCAGTCTATGTTTAAAAAATACTCACTCACCTCAGTGTTCTAACAGAACACTCACGTAGCCTGTGTTCTAACAGAACACTAACTCAGCCTGTTTTCTAACAAAATGTGGATTCAGATAAAAAATTACTAACGCAGTCTGTGTTCTAACAGAATATGGACTTAGATTTTGTTCAAAAATTACTCAGTCTGTGTTCTAACAGAATATGGACTCAGTCTATGTTTAAAGAATACTCACTCAGCCAGTATTTTACCAGAGTATGGACTCAGCCTGTGTTCTAACAGAATACTCACACAGCCTGTGTTCTAACAGAATATGTACTCAGTCTATATTTAAAGAGTACTCACTCACCTCAGTATTCTAACAGAACACTCACGTAGCCAGTGTTCTAACAGAATACTAACTCAGCCTGTGTTCTAACAGAATGTGGATTCAGATCAAAAATTACTAACTCAGTCTCTGTTCTAACAGAATGTGGACTCAGATTTTGTTCAAAAATTATTCAGCCTGTGTTCTAACAGAATGTGGATTCAGATCAAAAATTACTAACTCAGTCTGTGTTCTAACAGAATGTGGGTTCAGATCAAAAATTACTAACTCAGTCTGTGTTCTAACAGAATATGAACTCAGATTTTGTTCAAAAATTACTCAGTCTGTTTCTAACAGAATATGGACTCAGTCTATGTTTAAAGAATACTCACTCAGCCAGTATTTTACCAGAGTATGGACTCAGCCTGTGTTCTAACAGAATACTCACACAGCCTGTGTTCTAACAGAATATGGACTCAGTCTATATTTAAAGAATACTCACTCACCTCAGTATTCCAACAGAACACTCATGTAGCCAGTGTTCTAACAGAATACTAACTCAGCCTGTGTTCTAACAGAATGTGGATTCAGATCAAATATTACTAACTCAGTCTGTGTTCTAACAGAATGTGGACTCAGATTTTGTTCAAAAATTATTCAGCCTGTGTTCTAACAGAATGTGGGTTCAGATCAAAAATTAGTAACTCAGTCTGTGTTCTAACAGAATGTGGGTTCAGATCAAAAATTACTAACTCAGTCTGTGTTCTAACAGAATATGAACTCAGATTTTGTTCAAAAATTACTCAGTCTGTGTTCTAACAGAATATGGACTCAGTCTATATTTAAGGAATACTCACTCACCTCAGTATTCTAACAGAACACTCACGTAGCCAGTGTTCTAACAGAATACTAACTCAGCCAGTGTTCTAACAGAATGTGGATTCAGATCAAAAATTACTAACTCAGTCTGTGTTCTAACAGAATGTGGACTCAGATTTTGTTCAAAACTTACTCAGTCTGTTTCTAAAAGTATATGGACTCAGTCTATGTTTAAAGAATACTCACTCAGCCAGTATTTTACCAGAGTATGGACTCAGCCTGTGTTCTAACAGAATACTCACACAGCCTGTGTTCTAACAGAATATGGACTCAGTCTATATTTAAAGAATACTCACTCACCTCAGTATTCTAACAGAACACTCATGTAGCCAGTGTTCTAACAGAATACTAACTCAGCCTGTGTTCTAACAGAATGTGGATTCAGATCAAATATTACTAACTCAGTCTGTGTTCTAACAGAATGTGGACTCAGATTTTGTTCATAAATTATTCAGCCTGTGTTCTAACAGAATGCGGATTCAGATCAAAAATTACTAACTCAGTCTGTGTTCTAACAGAATGTGGGTTCAGATCAAAAATTACTAACTCAGTCTGTGTTCTAACAGAATATGAACTCAGATTTTGTTCAAAAATTACTCAGTCTGTGTTCTAACAGAATATGGACTCAGTCTATGTTTAAAGAATACTCACTCAGCCAGTGTTCTACCCGAATATGGATTCAGACTATTTTAAAGAATACTCACTCAGCCTGTGTTCTAGCAGAACGCCCACTTAGCCTGTGTTCTAACAGAATGTGGACTCAGATATTGTTCAAAAATTACTAACTCAGTCTGTGTTCTAACAGAATTTGGACGCAGTCTATGTTTAAAAAATACTCACTCACCTCAGTGTTCTAACAGAACACTCACGTAGCCTGTGTTCTAACAGAACACTAACTCAGCCTGTTTTCTAACAAAATGTGGATTCAGATAAAAAATTACTAACGCAGTCTGTGTTCTAACAGAATATGGACTTAGATTTTGTTCAAAAATTACTCAGTCTGTGTTCTAACAGAATATGGACTCAGTCTATGTTTAAAGAATACTCACTCAGCCAGTATTTTACCAGAGTATGGACTCAGCCTGTGTTCTAACAGAATACTCACACAGCCTGTGTTCTAACAGAATATGTACTCAGTCTATATTTAAAGAGTACTCACTCACCTCAGTATTCTAACAGAACACTCACGTAGCCAGTGTTCTAACAGAATACTAACTCAGCCTGTGTTCTAACAGAATGTGGATTCAGATCAAAAATTACTAACTCAGTCTCTGTTCTAACAGAATGTGGACTCAGATTTTGTTCAAAAATTATTCAGCCTGTGTTCTAACAGAATGTGGATTCAGATCAAAAATTACTAACTCAGTCTGTGTTCTAACAGAATGTGGGTTCAGATCAAAAATTACTAACTCAGTCTGTGTTCTAACAGAATATGAACTCAGATTTTGTTCAAAAATTACTCAGTCTGTGTTCTAACAGAATATGGACTCAGTCTATATTTAAAGAATACTCACTCACCTCAGTATTCTAACAGAACACTCACGTAACCTGTGTTCTAACAGAACACTAACTCAGCCTGTTTTCTAACAAAATGTGGATTCAGATAAAAAATTACTAACGCAGTCTGTGTTCTAACAGAATATGGACTTAGATTTTGTTCAAAAATTACTCAGTCTCTGTTCTAACAGAATATGGACTCAGTCTATGTTTAAAGAATACTCACTCAGCCAGTATTTTACCAGAGTATGGACTCAGCCTGTGTTCTAACAGAATACTCACACAGCCTGTGTTCTAACAGAATATGGACTCAGTCTATATTTAAAGAATACTAACTCACCTCAGTATTCCAACAGAACACTCACGTAGCCAGTGTTCTAACAGAATACTAACTCAGCCTGTGTTCTAACAGAATGTGGATTCAGATCAAAAATTACTAACTCAGTCTGTGTTCTAACAGAATGTGGGTTCAGATCAAAAATTACTAACTCAGTCTGTGTTCTAACAGAATATGAACTCAGATTTTGTTCAAAAATTACTCAGTCTGTTTCTAACAGAATATGGACTCAGTCTATGTTTAAAGAATACTCACTCAGCCAGTATTTTACCAGAGTATGGACTCAGCCTGTGTTCTAACAGAATACTCACACAGCCTGTGTTCTAACAGAATATGGACTCAGTCTATATTTAAAGAATACTCACTCACCTCAGTATTCCAACAGAACACTCATGTAGCCAGTGTTCTAACAGAATACTAACTCAGCCTGTGTTCTAACAGAATGTGGATTCAGATCAAATATTACTAACTCAGTCTGTGTTCTAACAGAATGTGGACTCAGATTTTGTTCAAAAATTATTCAGCCTGTGTTCTAACAGAATGTGGGTTCAGATCAAAAATTAGTAACTCAGTCTGTGTTCTAACAGAATGTGGGTTCAGATCAAAAATTACTAACTCAGTCTGTGTTCTAACAGAATATGAACTCAGATTTTGTTCAAAAATTACTCAGTCTGTGTTCTAACAGAATATGGACTCAGTCTATATTTAAGGAATACTCACTCACCTCAGTATTCTAACAGAACACTCACGTAGCCAGTGTTCTAACAGAATACTAACTCAGCCAGTGTTCTAACAGAATGTGGATTCAGATCAAAAATTACTAACTCAGTCTGTGTTCTAACAGAATGTGGACTCAGATTTTGTTCAAAACTTACTCAGTCTGTTTCTAAAAGTATATGGACTCAGTCTATGTTTAAAGAATACTCACTCAGCCAGTATTTTACCAGAGTATGGACTCAGCCTGTGTTCTAACAGAATACTCACACAGCCTGTGTTCTAACAGAATATGGACTCAGTCTATGTTTAAAGAATACTCACTCAGCCAGTGTTCTACCCGAATATGGATTCAGACTATTTTAAAGAATACTCACTCAGCCTGTGTTCTAGCAGAACGCCCACTTAGCCTGTGTTCTAACAGAATGTGGACTCAGATATTGTTCAAAAATTACTAACTCAGTCTGTGTTCTAACAGAATTTGGACGCAGTCTATGTTTAAAAAATACTCACTCACCTCAGTGTTCTAACAGAACACTCACGTAGCCTGTGTTCTAACAGAACACTAACTCAGCCTGTTTTCTAACAAAATGTGGATTCAGATAAAAAATTACTAACGCAGTCTGTGTTCTAACAGAATATGGACTTAGATTTTGTTCAAAAATTACTCAGTCTGTGTTCTAACAGAATATGGACTCAGTCTATGTTTAAAGAATACTCACTCAGCCAGTATTTTACCAGAGTATGGACTCAGCCTGTGTTCTAACAGAATACTCACACAGCCTGTGTTCTAACAGAATATGTACTCAGTCTATATTTAAAGAGTACTCACTCACCTCAGTATTCTAACAGAACACTCACGTAGCCAGTGTTCTAACAGAATACTAACTCAGCCTGTGTTCTAACAGAATGTGGATTCAGATCAAAAATTACTAACTCAGTCTCTGTTCTAACAGAATGTGGACTCAGATTTTGTTCAAAAATTATTCAGCCTGTGTTCTAACAGAATGTGGATTCAGATCAAAAATTACTAACTCAGTCTGTGTTCTAACAGAATGTGGGTTCAGATCAAAAATTACTAACTCAGTCTGTGTTCTAACAGAATATGAACTCAGATTTTGTTCAAAAATTACTCAGTCTGTGTTCTAACAGAATATGGACTCAGTCTATATTTAAAGAATACTCACTCACCTCAGTATTCTAACAGAACACTCACGTAACCTGTGTTCTAACAGAACACTAACTCAGCCTGTTTTCTAACAAAATGTGGATTCAGATAAAAAATTACTAACGCAGTCTGTGTTCTAACAGAATATGGACTTAGATTTTGTTCAAAAATTACTCAGTCTCTGTTCTAACAGAATATGGACTCAGTCTATGTTTAAAGAATACTCACTCAGCCAGTATTTTACCAGAGTATGGACTCAGCCTGTGTTCTAACAGAATACTCACACAGCCTGTGTTCTAACAGAATATGGACTCAGTCTATATTTAAAGAATACTAACTCACCTCAGTATTCCAACAGAACACTCACGTAGCCAGTGTTCTAACAGAATACTAACTCAGCCTGTATTCTAACAGAATGTGGATTCAGATCAAAAATTACTAACTCAGTCTGTGTTCTAACAGAATGTGGGTTCAGATCAAAAATTACTAACTCAGTCTGTGTTCTAACAGAATATGAACTCAGATTTTGTTCAAAAATTACTCAGTCTGTTTCTAACAGAATATGGACTCAGTCTATGTTTAAAGAATACTCACTCAGCCAGTATTTTACCAGAGTATGGACTCAGCCTGTGTTCTAACAGAATACTCACACAGCCTGTGTTCTAACAGAATATGGACTCAGTCTATATTTAAAGAATACTCACTCACCTCAGTATTCCAACAGAACACTCATGTAGCCAGTGTTCTAACAGAATACTAACTCAGCCTGTGTTCTAACAGAATGTGGATTCAGATCAAATATTACTAACTCAGTCTGTGTTCTAACAGAATGTGGACTCAGATTTTGTTCAAAAATTATTCAGCCTGTGTTCTAACAGAATGTGGGTTCAGATCAAAAATTAGTAACTCAGTCTGTGTTCTAACAGAATGTGGGTTCAGATCAAAAATTACTAACTCAGTCTGTGTTCTAACAGAATATGAACTCAGATTTTGTTCAAAAATTACTCAGTCTGTGTTCTAACAGAATATGGACTCAGTCTATATTTAAGGAATACTCACTCACCTCAGTATTCTAACAGAACACTCACGTAGCCAGTGTTCTAACAGAATACTAACTCAGCCAGTGTTCTAACAGAATGTGGATTCAGATCAAAAATTACTAACTCAGTCTGTGTTCTAACAGAATGTGGACTCAGATTTTGTTCAAAACTTACTCAGTCTGTTTCTAAAAGTATATGGACTCAGTCTATGTTTAAAGAATACTCACTCAGCCAGTATTTTACCAGAGTATGGACTCAGCCTGTGTTCTAACAGAATACTCACACAGCCTGTGTTCTAACAGAATATGGACTCAGTCTATATTTAAAGAATACTCACTCACCTCAGTATTCTAACAGAACACTCATGTAGCCAGTGTTCTAACAGAATACTAACTCAGCCTGTGTTCTAACAGAATGTGGATTCAGATCAAATATTACTAACTCAGTCTGTGTTCTAACAGAATGTGGACTCAGATTTTGTTCATAAATTATTCAGCCTGTGTTCTAACAGAATGCGGATTCAGATCAAAAATTACTAACTCAGTCTGTGTTCTAACAGAATGTGGGTTCAGATCAAAAATTACTAACTCAGTCTGTGTTCTAACAGAATATGAACTCAGATTTTGTTCAAAAATTACTCAGTCTGTGTTCTAACAGAATATGGACTCAGTCTATGTTTAAAGAATACTCACTCAGCCAGTGTTCTACCCGAATATGGATTCAGACTATTTTAAAGAATACTCACTCAGCCTGTGTTCTAGCAGAACGCCCACTTAGCCTGTGTTCTAACAGAATGTGGACTCAGATATTGTTCAAAAATTACTAACTCAGTCTGTGTTCTAACAGAATTTGGACGCAGTCTATGTTTAAAAAATACTCACTCACCTCAGTGTTCTAACAGAACACTCACGTAGCCTGTGTTCTAACAGAACACTAACTCAGCCTGTTTTCTAACAAAATGTGGATTCAGATAAAAAATTACTAACGCAGTCTGTGTTCTAACAGAATATGGACTTAGATTTTGTTCAAAAATTACTCAGTCTGTGTTCTAACAGAATATGGACTCAGTCTATGTTTAAAGAATACTCACTCAGCCAGTATTTTACCAGAGTATGGACTCAGCCTGTGTTCTAACAGAATACTCACACAGCCTGTGTTCTAACAGAATATGTACTCAGTCTATATTTAAAGAGTACTCACTCACCTCAGTATTCTAACAGAACACTCACGTAGCCAGTGTTCTAACAGAATACTAACTCAGCCTGTGTTCTAACAGAATGTGGATTCAGATCAAAAATTACTAACTCAGTCTCTGTTCTAACAGAATGTGGACTCAGATTTTGTTCAAAAATTATTCAGCCTGTGTTCTAACAGAATGTGGATTCAGATCAAAAATTACTAACTCAGTCTGTGTTCTAACAGAATGTGGGTTCAGATCAAAAATTACTAACTCAGTCTGTGTTCTAACAGAATATGAACTCAGATTTTGTTCAAAAATTACTCAGTCTGTGTTCTAACAGAATATGGACTCAGTCTATATTTAAAGAATACTCACTCACCTCAGTATTCTAACAGAACACTCACGTAACCTGTGTTCTAACAGAACACTAACTCAGCCTGTTTTCTAACAAAATGTGGATTCAGATAAAAAATTACTAACGCAGTCTGTGTTCTAACAGAATATGGACTTAGATTTTGTTCAAAAATTACTCAGTCTCTGTTCTAACAGAATATGGACTCAGTCTATGTTTAAAGAATACTCACTCAGCCAGTATTTTACCAGAGTATGGACTCAGCCTGTGTTCTAACAGAATACTCACACAGCCTGTGTTCTAACAGAATATGGACTCAGTCTATATTTAAAGAATACTAACTCACCTCAGTATTCCAACAGAACACTCACGTAGCCAGTGTTCTAACAGAATACTAACTCAGCCTGTGTTCTAACAGAATGTGCATTCAGATCAAATATTAATAACTCAGTCTGAGTTCTAACAGAATGTGGACTCAGATTTTGTTCAAAAATTACTCAGTCTGTGTTCTAACAGAATATGGACTAAGTCTATGTTTAAAGAATACTCACTCAGCTCAGTGTTCTAACATAACACTCACTTAGCCTGTGTTCTAACAGAATGTGGGTTCAGATCAAAAATTACTAACTCAGTCTGTGTTCTAACAGAATATGAACTCAGATTTTGTTCAAAAATTACTCAGTCTGTGTTCTAACAGAATATGGACTCAGTCTATGTTTAAAGAATACTCACTCAGCCAGTGTTCTACCAGAATATGGATTCAGACTATTTTCAAGAATACTCACTCAGCCTATGTTCTAGCAGAACGCTCACTTAGCCTGTGTTCTAACAGAATGTGGACTCAGATATTGTTCAAAAATTACTAACTCAGTCTGTGTTCTAACAGAATTTGGACGCAGTCTATGTTTAAAAAATACTCACTCACCTCAGTGTTCTAACAGAACACTCACGTAGCCTGTGTTCTAACAGAACACTAACTCAGCCTGTTTTCTAACAAAATGTGGATTCAGATAAAAAATTACTAACGCAGTCTGTGTTCTAACAGAATATGGACTTAGATTTTGTTCAAAAATTACTCAGTCTGTGTTCTAACAGAATATGGACTCAGTCTATGTTTAAAGAATACTCACTCAGCCAGTATTTTACCAGAGTATGGACTCAGCCTGTGTTCTAACAGAATACTCACACAGCCTGTGTTCTAACAGAATATGTACTCAGTCTATATTTAAAGAGTACTCACTCACCTCAGTATTCTAACAGAACACTCACGTAGCCAGTGTTCTAACAGAATACTAACTCAGCCTGTGTTCTAACAGAATGTGGATTCAGATCAAAAATTACTAACTCAGTCTCTGTTCTAACAGAATGTGGACTCAGATTTTGTTCAAAAATTATTCAGCCTGTGTTCTAACAGAATGTGGATTCAGATCAAAAATTACTAACTCAGTCTGTGTTCTAACAGAATGTGGGTTCAGATCAAAAATTACTAACTCAGTCTGTGTTCTAACAGAATATGAACTCAGATTTTGTTCAAAAATTACTCAGTCTGTGTTCTAACAGAATATGGACTCAGTCTATATTTAAAGAATACTCACTCACCTCAGTATTCTAACAGAACACTCACGTAACCTGTGTTCTAACAGAACACTAACTCAGCCTGTTTTCTAACAAAATGTGGATTCAGATAAAAAATTACTAACGCAGTCTGTGTTCTAACAGAATATGGACTTAGATTTTGTTCAAAAATTACTCAGTCTCTGTTCTAACAGAATATGGACTCAGTCTATGTTTAAAGAATACTCACTCAGCCAGTATTTTACCAGAGTATGGACTCAGCCTGTGTTCTAACAGAATACTCACACAGCCTGTGTTCTAACAGAATATGGACTCAGTCTATATTTAAAGAATACTAACTCACCTCAGTATTCCAACAGAACACTCACGTAGCCAGTGTTCTAACAGAATACTAACTCAGCCTGTGTTCTAACAGAATGTGCATTCAGATCAAATATTAATAACTCAGTCTGAGTTCTAACAGAATGTGGACTCAGATTTTGTTCAAAAATTACTCAGTCTGTGTTCTAACAGAATATGGACTAAGTCTATGTTTAAAGAATACTCACTCAGCTCAGTGTTCTAACATAACACTCACTTAGCCTGTGTTCTAACAGAATGTGGGTTCAGATCAAAAATTACTAACTCAGTCTGTGTTCTAACAGAATATGAACTCAGATTTTGTTCAAAAATTACTCAGTCTGTGTTCTAACAGAATATGGACTCAGTCTATGTTTAAAGAATACTCACTCAGCCAGTGTTCTACCAGAATATGGATTCAGACTATTTTCAAGAATACTCACTCAGCCTATGTTCTAGCAGAACGCTCACTTAGCCTGTGTTCTAACAGAATGTGGACTCAGATATTGTTCAAAAATTACTAACTCAGTCTGTGTTCTAACAGAATTTGGACGCAGTCTATGTTTAAAAAATACTCACTCACCTCAGTGTTCTAACAGAACACTCACGTAGCCTGTGTTCTAACAGAACACTAACTCAGCCTGTTTTCTAACAAAATGTGGATTCAGATCAAAAATTACTAACGCAGTCTGTGTTCTAACAGAATATGGACTTAGATTTTGTTCAAAAATTACTCAGCCTGTGTTCTAACAGAATGTGGATTCAGATCAAAAATTACTAACTCAGTCTGTGTTCTAACAGAATGTGGACTCAGATTTTGTTCAAAACTTACTCAGTCTGTTTCTAACAGTATATGGACTCAGTCTATGTTTAAAGAATACTCACTCAGCCAGTATTTTACCAGAGTATGGACTCAGCCTGTGTTCTAACAGAATACTCACACAGCCTGTGTTCTAACAGAATATGGACTCAGTCTATATTTAAAGAATACTGACTCACCTCAGTATTCCAACAGAACACTCACGTAGCCAGTGTTCTAACAGAATACTAACTCAGCCTGTGTTCTAACAGAATGTGCATTCAGATCAAATATTAATAACTCAGTCTGAGTTCTAACAGAATGTGGACTCAGATTTTGTTCAAAAATTACTCACTCTGTGTTCTAACAGAATATGGACTAAGTCTATGTTTAAAGAATACTCACTCAGCTCAGTGTTCTAACATAACACTCACTTAGCCTGTGTTCTAACAGAATGTGGGTTCAGATCAAAAATTACTAACTCAGTCTGTGTTCTAACAGAATATGAACTCAGATTTTGTTCAAAAATTACTCAGTCTGTGTTCTAACAGAATATGGACTCAGTCTATATTTAAAGAATACTCACTCAGCCAGTGTTCTACCAGAATATGGATTCAGACTATTTTCAAGAATACTCACTCAGCCTGTTTTCTAGCAGAACGCTCACTTAGCCTGTGTTCTAACAGAATGTGGACTCAGATATTGTTCAAAAATTACTAACTCAGTCTGTGTTCTAACAGAATTTGGACGCAGTCTATATTTAAAAAATACTCACTCACCTCAGTGTTCTAACAGAACACTCACGTAGCCTGTGTTCTAACAGAACACTAACTCAGCCTGTTTTCTAACAAAATGTGGATTCAGATCAAAAATTACTAACGCAGCCTGTGTTCTAACAGAATATGGACTTAGATTTTGTTCAAAAATTACTCAGTCTGTGTTCTAACAGAATATGGACTCAGTCTATGTTTAAAGAATACTCACTCAGCCAGTATTTTACCAGAGTATGGACTCAGCCTGTGTTCTAACAGAATACTCACACAGCCTGTGTTCTAACAGAATATGGACTCAGTCTATATTTAAAGAATACTCACTCACCTCAGTATTCCAACAGAACACTCACGTAGCCAGTGTTCTAACAGAATACTAACTCAGCCTGTGTTCTAACACAATGTGGATTCAGATCAAATATTACTAACTCAGTCTGTGTTCTAACAGAATGTGGACTCAGATTTTGTTCAAAAATTATTCAGCCTGTGTTCCAACAGAATGTGGATTCAGATCAAAAATTACTAACTCAGTCTGTGTTTAACAGAATGTGGGTTCAGATCAAAAATTACTAACTCAGTCTGTGTTCTAACAGAATATGAACTCAGATTTTGTTCAAAAATTACTCAGTCTGTGTTCTAACAGAATATGGACTCAGTCTATATTTAAGGAATACTCATTCACCTCTGTATTCTAACAGAACACTCACGTAGCCAGTGTTCTAACAGAATACTAACTCAGCCAGTGTTCTAACAGAATGTGGATTCAGATCAAAAATTACTAACTCAGTCTGTGTTCTAACAGAATGTGGACTCAGATTTTGTTCAAAACTTACTCAGTCTGTTTATAACAGTATATGGACTCAGTCTATGTTTAAAGAATACTCACTCAGACAGTATTTTACCAGAGTATGGACTCAGCCTGTGTTATAACAGAATACTCACACAGCCTGTGTTCTAACAGAATATGGACTCAGTCTATATTTAAAGAATACTGACTCACCTCAGTATTCCAACAGAACACTCACGTAGCAAGTGTTCTAACAGAATACTAACTCAGCCTGTGTTCTAACAGAATGTGCATTCAGATCAAATATTAATAACTCAGTCTGTGTTCAAACAGAATGTGGACTCAGAATTTGTTCAAAAATTACTCAGTCTGTGTTCTAACAGAATATGGACTAAGTCTATTTTTAAAGAATACTCCCTCAGCTCAGTTTTCTAACATAACACTCACTTAGCCTGTGTTCTAACAGAATGTGGGTTCAGATCAAAAATTACTAACTCAGTCTGTGTTCTAACAGAATATGAACTCAGATTTTGTTCAAAAATTACTCAGTCTGTGTTCTAACCGAATATGGACTCAGTCTATGTTTAAAGAATACTCACTCAGCCAGTGTTCTACCAGAATATGGATTCAGACTATTTTCAAGAATACTCACTCAGCCTGTGTTCTAGCAGAACGCTCACTTAGCCTGTGTTCTAACAGAATGTGGACTCAGATATTGTTCAAAAATTACTAACTCAGTCTGTGTTCTAACAGAATTTGGACGCAGTCTATGTTTAAAAAATACTCACTCACCTCAGTGTTCTAACAGAACACTCACGTAGCCTCTGTTCTAACAGAACACTAACTCAGCCTGTTTTCTAACAAAATGTGGATTCAGATAAAAAATTACTAACGCAGTCTGTGTTCTAACAGAATATGGACTTAGATTTTGTTCAAAAATTACTCAGTCTGTGTTCTAACAGAATATGGACTCAGTCTATGTTTAAAGAATACTCACTCAGCCAGTATTTTACCAGAGTATGGACTCAGCCTGTGTTCTAACAGAATACTCACACGGCCTGTGTTCTAACAGAATATGTACTCAGTCTATATTTAAAGAATACTCACTCACCTCAGTATTCTAACAGAACACTCACGTAGCCAGTGTTCTAACAGAATACTAACTCAGCCTGTGTTCTAACAGAATGTGGATTCAGATCAAAAATTACTAACTCAGTCTGTGTTCTAACAGAATGTGGACTCAGATTTTGTTCAAAAATTACTCAGTCTGTTTCTAACAGAATATGGACTCAGTCTATGTTTAAAGAATACTCACTCAGCCAGTGTTCTACCAGAATATGGATTCAGACTATTTTCAAGAATACTCACTCAGCCTGTGTTCTAGCAGAACGCTCACTTAGCCTGTGTTCTAACAGAATGTGGACTCAGATATTGTTCAAAAATTACTAACTCAGTCTGTGTTCTAACAGAATTTGGACGCAGTCTATGTTTAAAAAATACTCACTCACCTCAGTGTTCTAACAGAACACTCACGTAGCCTGTGTTCTAACAGAATACTCACACAGCCTGTGTTCTAACAGAATATGGACTCAGTCTATATTTAAAGAATACTCACTCACCTCAGTATTCTAACAGAACACCCACGTAGCCAGTGTTCTAACAGAATACTAACTCAGCCTGTGTTCTAACAGAATGTGGATTCAGATCAAAAATTACTAACTCAGTCTGTGTTCTAACAAAATGTGGACTCAGATTTTGTTCAAAAATTACTCAGTCTGTTTCTAACAGAATATGGACTCAGTCTATGTTTAAAGAATACTCACTCAGCCAGTATTTTACCAGAGTATGGACTCAGCCTGTGTTCTAACAGAATACTCACACAGCCTGTGTTCTAACAGAATATGGACTCAGTCTATATTTAAAGAATACTCACTCACCTCAGTATTCTAATAGAACACTCACGTAGCCTGTGTTCTAACAGAACACTAACTCAGCCTGTTTTCTAACAGAATGTGGATTCAGATCAAAAATTACTAACGCAGTCTGTGTTCTAACAGAATGTGGACTCAGATTTGTTCAAAAATTATTCAGCCTGTGTTCTAACAGAATGTGGATTCAGATCAAATATTACTAACTCAGTCTGTGTTCTAACAGAATGTGGACTCAGATTTTGTTCAAAAATTATTCAGCCTGTGTTCTAACAGAATGTGGATTCAGATCAAAAATTACTAACTCAGTCTGTGTTCTAACAGAATGTGGACTCAGATTTTGTTCAAATATTACTCAGTCTATTTCTAACAGAATATGGTCTCAGTCTATGTTTAAAGAATACTCACTCAGCCAATATTTTACCAGAGTATGGACTCAGCCTGTGTTCTAACAGAATACTCACACAGCCTGTGTTCTAACAGAATATGGACTCAGTCTATATTTAAAGAATACTCACTCACCTCAGTATTCTAACAGAACACTCACGTAGCCAGTGTTCTAACAGAATACTAACTCAGCCAGTGTTCTAACAGAATGTGGATTCAGATCAAAAATTACTAACTCAGTCTGTGTTCTAACAGAATGTGGACTCAGATTTTGTTCAAAACTTACTCAGTCTGTTTATAACAGTATATGGACTCAGTCTATGTTTAAAGAATACTCACTCAGACAGTATTTTACCAGAGTATGGACTCAGCCTGTGTTCTAACAGAATACTCACACAGCCTGTGTTCTAACAGAATATGGACTCAGTCTATATTTAAAGAATACTCACTCACCTCAGTATTCCAACAGAACACTCACGTAGCCAGTGTTCTAACAGAATACTAACTCAGCCTGTGTTCTAACAGAATGTGCATTCAGATCAAATATTAATAACTCAGTCTGTGTTCAAACAGAATGTGGACTCAGAATTTGTTCAAAAATTACTCAGTCTGTGTTCTAACAGAATATGGACTAAGTCTATGTTTAAAGAATACTCCCTCAGCTCAGTTTTCTAACATAACACTCACTTAGCCTGTGTTCTAACAGAATGTGGGTTCAGATCAAAAATTACTAACTCAGTCTGTGTTCTAACAGAATATGAACTCAGATTTTGTTCAAAAATTACTCAGTCTGTGTTCTAACCGAATATGGACTCAGTCTATGTTTAAAGAATACTCACTCAGCCAGTGTTCTACCAGAATATGGATTCAGACTATTTTCAAGAATACTCACTCAGCCTGTGTTCTAGCAGAACGCTCACTTAGCCTGTGTTCTAACAGAATGTGGACTCAGATATTGTTCAAAAATTACTAACTCAGTCTGTGTTCTAACAGAATTTGGACGCAGTCTATGTTTAAAAAATACTCACTCACCTCAGTGTTCTAACAGAACACTCACGTAGCCTCTGTTCTAACAGAACACTAACTCAGCCTGTTTTCTAACAAAATGTGGATTCAGATAAAAAATTACTAACGCAGTCTGTGTTCTAACAGAATATGGACTTAGATTTTGTTCAAAAATTACTCAGTCTGTGTTCTAACAGAATATGGACTCAGTCTATGTTTAAAGAATACTCACTCAGCCAGTATTTTACCAGAGTATGGACTCAGCCTGTGTTCTAACAGAATACTCACACGGCCTGTGTTCTAACAGAATATGTACTCAGTCTATATTTAAAGAATACTCACTCACCTCAGTATTCTAACAGAACACTCACGTAGCCAGTGTTCTAACAGAATACTAACTCAGCCTGTGTTCTAACAGAATGTGGATTCAGATCAAAAATTACTAACTCAGTCTGTGTTCTAACAGAATGTGGACTCAGATTTTGTTCAAAAATTACTCAGTCTGTTTCTAACAGAATATGGACTCAGTCTATGTTTAAAGAATACTCACTCAGCCAGTGTTCTACCAGAATATGGATTCAGACTATTTTCAAGAATACTCACTCAGCCTGTGTTCTAGCAGAACGCTCACTTAGCCTGTGTTCTAACAGAATGTGGACTCAGATATTGTTCAAAAATTACTAACTCAGTCTGTGTTCTAACAGAATTTGGACGCCGTCTATGTTTAAAAAATACTCACTCACCTCAGTGTTCTAACAGAACACTCACGTAGCCTGTGTTCTAACAGAACACTAACTCAGCCTGTTTTCTAACAAAATGTGGATTCAGATCAAAAATTACTAACGCAGTCTGTGTTCTAACAGAATATGGACTTAGATTTTGTTCAAAAATTACTCAGTCTGTGTTCTAACAGAATATGGACTCAGTCTATGTTTAAAGAATACTCACTCAGTCAGTATTTTACCAGAGTATGTACTCAGCCTGTGTTCTAACAGAATACTCACACAGCCTGTGTTCTAACAGAATATGTACTCAGTCTATATTTAAAGAATACTCACTCACCTCAGTATTCTAACAGAACACTCACGTAGCCAGTGTTCTAACAGAATATTAACTCAGCCTGTGTTCTAACAGAATGGGGACTCAGATTTTGTTCAAAAATTACTCAGTCTGTTTCTAACAGAATATGGACTCAGTCTATGTTTAAAGAATACTCACTCAGCCAGTATTTTACCAGAGTATGGACTCAGCCTGTGTTCTAACAGAATACTCACACAGCCTGTGTTCTAACAGAATATGGACTCAGTCTATATTTAAAGAATACTCACTCACCTCAGTATTCTAACAGAACACTCACGTAGCCTGTGTTCTAACAGAACACTAACTCAGCCTGTTTTCTAACAGAATGTGGATTCAGATCAAAAATTACTGACGCAGTCTGTGTTCTAACAGAATATGGACTTAGATTTTGTTCAAAAATTACTCAGTCTGTGTTCTAACAGAATATGGACTCAGTCTATGTTTAAAGAATACTCACTCAGCCAATATTTTACCAGAGTATGGACTCAGCCTGTGTTCTAACAGAATACTCACACAGCCTGTGTTCTAACAGAATATGGACTCAGTCTATATTTAAAGAATACTCACTCACCTCAGTATTCCAACAGAAAACTCATGTAGCCAGTGTTCAAACAGAATACTAACTCAGCCTGTGTTCTAACAGAACGTGGATTCAGATCAAATATTACTAACTCAGTCTGTGTTCTAACAGAATGTGGACTCAGATTTTGTTCAAAAATTATTCAGCCTGTGTTCTAACAGAATGTGGGTTCAGATCAAAAATTACTAACTCAGTCTGTGTTCTAACAGAATGTGGGTTCAGATCAAAAATTACTAACTCAGTCTGTGTTCTAACAGAATATGAACTCAGATTTTGTTCAAAAATTACTCAGTCTGTGTTCTAACAGAATATGAACTCAGATTTTGTTCAAAACTTACTCAGTCTGTTTCTAACAGTATATGGACGCAGTCTATGTTTAAAAAATACTCACTCACCTCAGTGTTCTAACAGAACACTCACGTAGCCTCTGTTCTAACAGAACACTAACTCAGCCTGTTTTCTAACAAAATGTGGATTCAGATAAAAAATTACTAACGCAGTCTGTGTTCTAACAGAATATGGACTTAGATTTTGTTCAAAAATTACTCAGTCTGTGTTCTAACAGAATATGGACTCAGTCTATGTTTAAAGAATACTCACTCAGCCAGTATTTTACCAGAGTATGGACTCAGCCTGTGTTCTAACAGAATACTCACACGGCCTGTGTTCTAACAGAATATGTACTCAGTCTATATTTAAAGAATACTCACTCACCTCAGTATTCTAACAGAACACTCACGTAGCCAGTGTTCTAACAGAATACTAACTCAGCCTGTGTTCTAACAGAATGTGGATTCAGATCAAAAATTACTAACTCAGTCTGTGTTCTAACAGAATGTGGACTCAGATTTTGTTCAAAAATTACTCAGTCTGTTTCTAACAGAATATGGACTCAGTCTATGTTTAAAGAATACTCACTCAGCCAGTGTTCTACCAGAATATGGATTCAGACTATTTTCAAGAATACTCACTCAGCCTGTGTTCTAGCAGAACGCTCACTTAGCCTGTGTTCTAACAGAATGTGGACTCAGATATTGTTCAAAAATTACTAACTCAGTCTGTGTTCTAACAGAATTTGGACTCAGTCTATGTTTAAAAAATACTCACTCACCTCAGTGTTCTAACAGAACACTCACGTAGCCTGTGTTCTAACAGAATACTCACACAGCCTGTGTTCTAACAGAATATGGACTCAGTCTATATTTAAAGAATACTCACTCACCTCAGTATTCTAACAGAACACTCACGTAGCCAGTGTTCTAACAGAATACTAACTCAGCCTGTGTTCTAACAGAATGTGGATTCAGATCAAAAATTACTAACTCAGTCTGTGTTCTAACAAAATGTGGACTCAGATTTTGTTCAAAAATTACTCAGTCTGTTTCTAACAGAATATGGACTCAGTCTATGTTTAAAGAATACTCACTCAGCCAGTATTTTACCAGAGTATGGACTCAGCCTGTGTTCTAACAGAATACTCACACAGCCTGTGTTCTAACAGAATATGGACTCAGTCTATATTTAAAGAATACTCACTCACCTCAGTATTCTAACAGAACACTCACGTAGCCTGTGTTCTAACAGAACACTAACTCAGCCTGTTTTCTAACAGAATGTGGATTCAGATCAAAAATTACTAACTCAGTCTGTGTTCTAAGAGAATGTGGACTCAGATTTTGTTCAAAAATTATTCAGCCTGTGTTCTAACAGAATGTGGATTCAGATCAAATATTACTAACTCAGTCTGTGTTCTAAGAGAATGTGGACTCAGATTTTGTTCAAAAATTATTCAGCCTGTGTTCTAACAGAATGTGGATTCAGATCAAAAATTACTAACTCAGTCTGTGTTCTAACAGAATGTGGACTCAGATTTTGTTCAAATATTACTCAGTCTATTTCTAACAGAATATGGTCTCAGTCTATGTTTAAAGAATACTCACTCAGCCAATATTTTACCAGAGTATGGACTCAGCCTGTGTTCTAACAGAATACTCACACAGCCTGTGTTCTAACAGAATATGGACTCAGTCTATATTTAAAGAATACTCACTCACCTCAGTATTCCTACAGAACACTCACGTAGCCAGTGTTCTAACAGAATACTAACTCAGCCTGTGTTCTAACAGAATGTGGATTCAGATCAAATATTACTAACTCAGTCTGTGTTCTAACAGAATGTGGACTCAGATTTTGTTCAAAAATTACTCAGTCTGTGTTCTAACAGAATATGGACTAAGTCTATGTTTAAAGAATACTCACTCAGCTCAGTGTTCTAACATAACACTCACTTACCCTGTGTTCTAACAGAATGTGTTTTCAGATCAAAAATTTCTAACTCAGTCTGTGTTCTAACAGAATATGAACTCAGATTTTGTTCAAAAATTACTCAGTCTGTGTTCTAACAGAATATGGACTCAGTCTATGTTTAAAGAATACTCACTCAGCCAGTGTTCTACCAGAATATGGATTCAGACTATTTTCAAGAATACTCACTCAGCCTGTGTTCTAGCAGAACGCTCACTTAGCCTGTGTTCTAACAGAATGTGGACTCAGATATTGTTCAAAAATTACTAACTCAGTCTGTGTTCTAACAGAATTTGGACGCCGTCTATGTTTAAAAAATACTCACTCACCTCAGTGTTCTAACAGAACACTCACGTAGCCTGTGTTCTAACAGAACACTAACTCAGCCTGTTTTCTAACAAAATGTGGATTCAGATCAAAAATTACTAACGCAGTCTGTGTTCTAACAGAATATGGACTTAGATTTTGTTCAAAAATTACTCAGTCTCTGTTCTAACAGAATATGGACTCAGTCTATGTTTAAAGAATACTCACTCAGCCAGTATTTTACCAGAGTATGGACTCAGCCTGTGTTCTAACAGAATACTCACACAGCCTGTGTTCTAACAGAATATGGACTCAGTCTATATTTAAAGAATACTAACTCACCTCAGTATTCCAACAGAACACTCACGTAGCCAGTGTTCTAACAGAATACTAACTCAGCCTGTTCTAACAGAATGTGCATTCAGATCAAATATTAATAACTCAGTCTGAGTTCTAACAGAATGTGGACTCAGATTTTGTTCAAAAATTACTCAGTCTGTGTTCTAACAGAATATGAACTCAGATTTTGTTCAAAACTTACTCAGTCTGTTTCTAACAGTATATGGACTCAGTCTATGTTTAAAGAATACTCACTCAGCCAGTATTTTACCAGAGTATGGACTCAGCCTGTGTTCTAACAGAATACTCACACAGCCTGTGTTCTAACAGAATATGGACTCAGTCTATATTTAAAGAATACTCACTCACCTCAGTATTCTAACAGAACACTCACGTAGCCAGTGTTCTAACAGAATACTAACTCAGCCTGTGTTCTAACAGAATGTGGATTCAGATCAAATATTACTAACTCAGTCTGTGTTCTAACAGAATGTGGACTCAGATTTTGTTCATAAATTATTCAGCCTGTGTTCTAACAGAATGCGGATTCAGATCAAAAATTACTAACTCAGTCTGTGTTCTAACAGAATGTGGGTTCAGATCAAAAATTACTAACTCAGTCTGTGTTCTAACAGAATATGAACTCAGATTTTGTTCAAAAATTACTCAGTCTGTGTTCTAACAGAATATGGACTCAGTCTATGTTTAAAGAATACTCACTCAGCCAGTGTTCTACCCGAATATGGATTCAGACTATTTTCAAGAATACTCACTCAGCCTGTGTTCTAGCAGAACGCTCACTTAGCCTGTGTTCTAACAGAATGTGGACTCAGATATTGTTCAAAAATTACTAACTCAGTCTGTGTTCTAACAGAATTTGGACGCAGTCTCTGTTTAAAAAATACTCACTCACCTCAGTGTTCTAACAGAACACTCACGTAGCCTGTGTTCTAACAGAACACTAACTCAGCCTGTTTTCTAACAAAATGTGGATTCAGATAAAAAATTACTAACGCAGTCTGTGTTCTAACAGTATATGGACTTAGATTTTGTTCAAAAATTACTCAGTCTCTGTTCTAACAGAATATGGACTCAGTCTATGTTTAAAGAATACTCACTCAGCCAGTATTTTACCAGCGTATGGACTCAGCCTGTGTTCTAACAGAATACTCACACAGCCTGTGTTCTAACAGAATATGGACTCAGTCTATATTTAAAGAATACTCACTCACCTCAGTATTCCTACAGAACACTCACGTAGCCAGTGTTCTAACAGAATACTAACTCAGCCTGTGTTCTAACAGAATGTGGATTCAGATCAAATATTACTAACTCAGTCTGTGTTCTAACAGAATGTGGACTCAGATTTTGTTCAAAAATTACTCAGTCTGTGTTCTAACAGAATATGGACTAAGTCTATGTTTAAAGAATACTCACTCAGCTCAGTGTTCTAACATAACACTCACTTACCCTGTGTTCTAACAGAATGTGTTTTCAGATCAAAAATTTCTAACTCAGTCTGTGTTCTAACAGAATATGAACTCAGATTTTGTTCAAAAATTACTCAGTCTGTGTTCTAACAGAATATGGACTCAGTCTATGTTTAAAGAATACTCACTCAGCCAGTGTTCTACCAGAATATGGATTCAGACTATTTTCAAGAATACTCACTCAGCCTGTGTTCTAGCAGAACGCTCACTTAGCCTGTGTTCTAACAGAATGTGGACTCAGATATTGTTCAAAAATTACTAACTCAGTCTGTGTTCTAACAGAATTTGGACGCCGTCTATGTTTAAAAAATACTCACTCACCTCAGTGTTCTAACAGAACACTCACGTAGCCTGTGTTCTAACAGAACACTAACTCAGCCTGTTTTCTAACAAAATGTGGATTCAGATCAAAAATTACTAACGCAGTCTGTGTTCTAACAGAATATGGACTTAGATTTTGTTCAAAAATTACTCAGTCTCTGTTCTAACAGAATATGGACTCAGTCTATGTTTAAAGAATACTCACTCAGCCAGTATTTTACCAGAGTATGGACTCAGCCTGTGTTCTAACAGAATACTCACACAGCCTGTGTTCTAACAGAATATGGACTCAGTCTATATTTAAAGAATACTAACTCACCTCAGTATTCCAACAGAACACTCACGTAGCCAGTGTTCTAACAGAATACTAACTCAGCCTGTTCTAACAGAATGTGCATTCAGATCAAATATTAATAACTCAGTCTGAGTTCTAACAGAATGTGGACTCAGATTTTGTTCAAAAATTACTCAGTCTGTGTTCTAACAGAATATGAACTCAGATTTTGTTCAAAACTTACTCAGTCTGTTTCTAACAGTATATGGACTCAGTCTATGTTTAAAGAATACTCACTCAGCCAGTATTTTACCAGAGTATGGACTCAGCCTGTGTTCTAACAGAATACTCACACAGCCTGTGTTCTAACAGAATATGGACTCAGTCTATATTTAAAGAATACTCACTCACCTCAGTATTCTAACAGAACACTCACGTAGCCAGTGTTCTAACAGAATACTAACTCAGCCTGTGTTCTAACAGAATGTGGATTCAGATCAAATATTACTAACTCAGTCTGTGTTCTAACAGAATGTGGACTCAGATTTTGTTCATAAATTATTCAGCCTGTGTTCTAACAGAATGCGGATTCAGATCAAAAATTACTAACTCAGTCTGTGTTCTAACAGAATGTGGGTTCAGATCAAAAATTACTAACTCAGTCTGTGTTCTAACAGAATATGAACTCAGATTTTGTTCAAAAATTACTCAGTCTGTGTTCTAACAGAATATGGACTCAGTCTATGTTTAAAGAATACTCACTCAGCCAGTGTTCTACCCGAATATGGATTCAGACTATTTTCAAGAATACTCACTCAGCCTGTGTTCTAGCAGAACGCTCACTTAGCCTGTGTTCTAACAGAATGTGGACTCAGATATTGTTCAAAAATTACTAACTCAGTCTGTGTTCTAACAGAATTTGGACGCAGTCTCTGTTTAAAAAATACTCACTCACCTCAGTGTTCTAACAGAACACTCACGTAGCCTGTGTTCTAACAGAACACTAACTCAGCCTGTTTTCTAACAAAATGTGGATTCAGATAAAAAATTACTAACGCAGTCTGTGTTCTAACAGTATATGGACTTAGATTTTGTTCAAAAATTACTCAGTCTCTGTTCTAACAGAATATGGACTCAGTCTATGTTTAAAGAATACTCACTCAGCCAGTATTTTACCAGCGTATGGACTCAGCCTGTGTTCTAACAGAATACTCACACAGCCTGTGTTCTAACAGAATATGTACTCAGTCTATATTTAAAGAGTACTCACTCACCTCAGTATTCTAACAGAACACTCACGTAGCCAGTGTTCTAACAGAATACTAACTCAGCCTGTGTTCTAACAGAATGTGGATTCAGATCAAAAATTACTAACTCAGTCTCTGTTCTAACAGAATGTGGACTCAGATTTTGTTCAAAAATTATTCAGCCTGTTTTCTAACAGAATGTGGATTCAGATCAAAAATTACTAACTCAGTCTGTGTTCTAACAGAATGTGGGTTCAGATCAAAAATTACTAACTCAGTCTGTGTTCTAACAGAATATGAACTCAGATTTTGTTCAAAAATTACTCAGTCTGTGTTCTAACAGAATATGGACTCAGTCTATATTTAAAGAATACTCACTCACCTCAGTATTCTAACAGAACACTCACGTAGCCTGTGTTCTAACAGAACACTAACTCAGCCTGTTTTCTAACAAAATGTGGATTCAGATCAAAAATTACTAACGCAGTCTCTGTTCTAACAGAATATGGACTCAGTCTATGTTTAAAGAATACTCACTCAGCCAGTATTTTACCAGAGTATGGACTCAGCCTGTGTTCTAACAGAATACTCACACAGCCTGTGTTCTAACAGAATATGGACTCAGTCTATATTTAAAGAATACTAACTCACCTCAGTATTCCAACAGAACACTCACGTAGCCAGTGTTCTAACAGAATACTAACTCAGCCTGTTCTAACAGAATGTGCATTCAGATCAAATATTAATAACTCAGTCTGAGTTCTAACAGAATGTGGACTCAGATTTTGTTCAAAAATTACTCAGTCTGTGTTCTAACAGAATATGGACTAAGTCTATGTTTAAAGAATACTCACTCAGCTCAGTGTTCTAACATAACACTCACTTAGCCTGTGTTCTAACAGAATGTGGGTTCAGATCAAAAATTACTAACTCAGTCTGTGTTCTAACAGAATATGAACTCAGATTTTGTTCAAAAATTACTCAGTCTGTGTTCTAACAGAGTATGGACTCAGTCTATGTTTAAAGAATACTCACTCAGCCAGTGTTCTACCAGAATATGGATTCAGACTATTTTCAAGAATACTCACTCAGCCTATGTTCTAGCAGAACGCTCACTTAGCCTGTGTTCTAACAGAATGTGGACTCAGATATTGTTCAAAAATTACTAACTCAGTCTGTGTTCTAACAGAATTTGGACGCAGTCTCTGTTTAAAAAATACTCACTCACCTCAGTGTTCTAACAGAACACTCACGTAGCCTGTGTTCTAACAGAACACTAACTCAGCCTGTTTTCTAACAAAATGTGGATTCAGATCAAAAATTACTAACGCAGTCTGTGTTCTAACAGAATATGGACTTAGATTTTGTTCAAAAATTACTCAGTCTGTGTTCTAACAGAATATGGACTCAGTCTATGTTTAAAGAATACTCACTCAGCCAGTATTTTACCAGAGTATGGACTCAGCCTGTGTTCTAACAGAATACTCACACAGCCTGTGTTCTAACAGAATATGGACTCAGTCTATATTTAAAGAATACTCACTCACCTCAGTATTCTAACAGAACACTCACGTAGCCAGTGTTCTAACAGAATACTAACTCAGCCTGTGTTCTAACAGAATGTGGATTCAGATCAAATATTACTAACTCAGTCTGTGTTCTAACAGAATGTGGACTCAGATTTTGTTCAAAAATTATTCAGCCTGTGTTCTAACAGAATGTGGATTCAGATAAAAAATTACTAACTCAGTCTGTGTTCTAAAAGAATGTGGGTTCAGATCAAAAATTACTAACTCAGTCTGTGTTCTAACAGAATATGAACTCAGATTTTGTTCAAAAATTACTCAGTCTGTGTTCTAACAGAATATGGACTCAGTCTATATTTAAGGAATACTCACTCACCTCAGTATTCTAACAGAACACTCACGTAGCCAGTGTTCTAACAGAATACTAACTCAGCCAGTGTTCTAACAGAATGTGGATTCAGATCAAAAATTACTAACTCAGTCTGTGTTCTAACAGAATGTGGACTCAGATTTTGTTCAAAACTTACTCAGTCTGTTTCTAACAGTATATGGACTCAGTCTATGTTTAAAGAATACTCACTCAGCCAGTATTTTACCAGAGTATGGACTCAGCCTGTGTTCTAACAGAATACTCACACAGCCTGTGTTCTAACAGAATATGGACTCAGTTTATATTTAAAGAATACTCACTCACCTCAGTATTCTAACAGAACACTCACGTAGCCAGTGTTCTAACAGAATACTAACTCAGCCTGTGTTCTAACAGAATGTGGATTCAGATCAAATATTACTAACTCAGTCTGTGTTCTAACAGAATATGGACTCAGTCTATGTTTAAAGAATACTCACTCAGCCAGTGTTCTACCAGAATATGGATTCAGACTATTTTCAAGAATACTTACTCAGCCTGTGTTCCAGCAGAACGCTCACTTAGCCTGTGTTCTAACAGAATGTGGACTCACAGATTGTTCAAAAATTACTAACGCAGTCTGTGTTCTAACAGAATATGGACTTAGATTTTGTTCAAAAATTACTCAGTCTGTGTTCTAACAGAATATGGACTCAGTCTATGTTTAAAGAATACTCACTCAGCCAGTATTTTACCAGAGTATGGACTCAGCCTGTGTTCTAACAGAACACTCACACAGCCTGTGTTCTAACAGAATATGTACTCAGTCTATATTTAAAGAATACTCACTCACCTCAGTATTCTAACAGAACACTCACGTAGCCAGTGTTCTAACAGAATACTAACTCAGCCTGTGTTCTAACAGAATGTGGACTCAGATTTTGTTCAAAAATTACTCAGTCTGTGTTCTAACAGAATATGGACTCAGTCTATGTTTAAAGAATACTCACTCAGACAGTATTTTACCAGAGTATGGACACAGCCTGTGTTCTAACAGAATACTCACACAGCCTGTGTTCTAACAGAATATGGACTCAGTCTATATTTAAAGAATACTCACTCACCTCAGTATTCTAACAGAACACTCACGTAGCCTGTGTTCTAACAGAACACTAACTCAGCCTGCTTTCTAACAGAATGTGGATTCAGATCAAATATTACTAACTCAGTCTGTGTTCTAACAGAATATGAACTCAGATTTTGTTCAAAAATTACTCAGTCTGTGTTCTAACAGAATATGGACTCAGTCTATATTTATAGAATACTCACTCACCTCAGTATTCTAACAGAACACTCACGTAGCCAGTGTTCTAACAGAATACTAACTCAGCCTGTGTTCTAACAGAATGTGGACTCAGATTTTGTTCAAAAATTACTCAGTCTGTTTCTAACAGAATATGGACTCAGTCTATGTTTAAAGAATACTCACTCAGCCAGTATTTTACCAGAGTATGGACTCAGCCTGTGTTCTAACAGAATACTCACACCGCCTGTGTTCTAACAGAATATGGACTCAGTCTATATTTAAAGAATACTGACTCACCTCAGTATTCCAACAGAACACTCACGTAGCCAGTGTCCTAACAGAATACTAACTCAGCCTCTGTTCTAACATAATGTGGATTCAGATCAAAAATTACTAACTCAGTCTGTGTTCTAACAGAATGTGGACTCAGATTTTGTTCAAAACTTACTCAGTCTCTTTCTAACAGAATATGGACTCAGTCTATGTTTAAAGAATACTCACTCAGCCAGTATTTTAACAGAGTATGGACTCAGCCTGTGTTCTAACAGAATACTCACACAGCCTGTGTTCTAACAGAATATGGACTCAGTCTATATTTAAAGAATACTGACTCACCTCAGTATTCCAACAGAACACTCACGTAGCCAGTGTCCTAACAGAATACTAACTCAGTCTGTGTTCTAACAGAATGTGGACTCAGACTTTGTTCAAAAATTACTCAGTCTGTGTTCTAACAGAATATGGACTAAGTCTATGTTTAAAGAATACTCACTCAGCTCAGTGTTCTAACATAACACTCACTTAGCCTGTGTTCTAACAGAATGTGGGTTCAGATCAAAAATTACTAACTCAGTCTGTGTTCTAACAGAATATGAACTCAGATTTTGTTCAAAAATTACTCAGCCTGTGTTCTAACAGAATATGGACTCAGTCTATGTTTAAAGAATACTCACTCAGCCAGTGTTATACCAGAATATGGATTCAGACTATTTTCAAGAATACTCACTCAGCTTATGTTCTAGAAGAACGCTCACTTAGCCTGTGTTCTAACAGAATGTGGACTCAGATATTGTTCAAAAATTACTAACTCAGTCTGTGTTCTAACAGTATTTGGACGCAGTCTATGTTTAAAAAATACTCACACACCTGAGTGTTCTAACAGAACACTCACGTAGCCTGTGTTCTAACAGAATACTAACTCAGCCTGTTTTCTAACAAAATGTGGATTCAGATCAAAAATTACTAACGCACTCTGTGTTCTAACAGAATATGGACTTAGATTTTGTTCAAAAATTACTCAGTCTGTGTTCTAACAGAATATGGACTCAGTCTATGTTTAAAGAATACTCACTCAGCCAGTATTTTACCAGAGTATGGACTCAGCCTGTGTTCTAACAGAATACTCACACAGCCTGTGTTCTAACAGAATATGTACTCAGTCTATATTTATAGAATACTCACTCACCTCAGTATTCTCACAGAACACTCACGTAGCCAGTGTTCTAACAGAATACTAACTCAGCCTGTGTTCTAACAGAATGTGGATTCAGATCAAAAATTACTAGCTCAGTCTGTGTTCTAACAGAATGTGGACTCAGATTTTGTTCAAAAATTGCTCAGTCTGTGTTCTAACAGAATATGGACTCAGTCTATATTTAAAGAATACTCACTCACCTCAGTATTCTAAGAGAACACTCACGTAGCCTGTGTTCTAACAGAACACTAACTCAGCCTGTTTTCTAACAGAATGTGGATTCAGATCAAAAATTACTAACGCAGTCTGTGTTCTAACAGAATATGGACTTAGATTTTGTTCAAAAATTACTCAGTCTGTGTTCTAACAGAATATGGACTCAGTCTATGTTTAAAGAATACTCGCTCAGCCAATATTTTACCAGAGTATGGACTCAGCCTGTGTTCTAACAGAATACTCACACAGCCTGTGTTCTAACAGAATATGGACTCAGTCTATATTTAAAGAATACTCACTCACCTCAGTATTCCAAAAGAACACTCACGTAGCCGGTGTTCTAACAGAATACTAACTCAGCATGTGTTCTAACAGAATGTGGATTCAGATCAAATATTACTAACTCAGTCTGTGTTCTAACAGAATGTGGACTCAGATTTTGTTCAAAAATTATTCAGCCTGTGTTCTAACAGAATGTGGATTCAGATCAAAAATTACTAACTCAGTCTGTGTTCTAACAGAATGTGGGTTCAGATCAAAAATTACTAACTCAGTCTGTGTTCTAACAGAATATGAACTCAGATTTTGTTCAAAAATTACTCAGTCTGTGTTCTAACAGAATATGAACTCAGATTTTGTTCAAAAATTTCTCAGTCTGTGTTTTAACAGAATATGGACTCAGTCTATATTTAAAGAATACTCACTCACCTCAGTATTCTAACAGAACACTCACGTAGCCTGTGTTCTAACAGAACACTAACTCAGCCTGTTTTCTAACAGAATGTGGATTCAGATCAAAAATTACTAACGCAGTCTGTGTTCTAACAGAATATGGACTTATATTTTGTTCAAAAATTACTCAGTCTGTGTTCTAACAGAATATGGACTCAGTCTATGTTTAAAGAATACTCGCTCAGCCAATATTTTACCAGAGTATGGACTCAGCCTGTGTTCTAACAGAATACTCACACAGCCTGTGTTCTAACAGAATATGGACTCAGTCTATATTTACAGAATACTCACTCACCTCAGTATTCCAACAGAACACTCACGTAGCCGGTGTTCTAACAGAATACTAACTCAGCCTGTGTTCTAACAGAATGTGGATTCAGATCAAATATTACTAACTCAGTCTGTGTTCTAACAGAATGTGGACTCAGATTTTGTTCAAAAATTATTCAGCCTGTGTTCTAACAGAATGTGGATTCAGATGAAAAATTACTAACTCAGTCTGTGTTCTAACAGAATGTGGGTTCAGATCAAAAATTACTAACTCAGTCTGTGTTCTAACAGAATATGAACTCAGATTTTGTTCAAAAATTACACAGTCTGTGTTCTAACAGAATATGAACTCAGATTTTGTTCAAAAATTACTCAGTCTGTGTTCTAACAGAATATGGACTCAGTCTATATTTAAAGAATACTCACTCACCTCAGTATTCTAACAGAACACTCACGTAGCCTGTGTTCTAACAGAACACTAACTCAGCCTGTTTTCTAACAAAATGTGGATTCAGATCAAAAATTACTAACGCAGTCTCTGTTCTAACAGAATATGTACTCAGTCTATATTTAAAGAGTACTCACTCACCTCAGTATTCTAACAGAACACTCACGTAGCCAGTGTTCTAACAGAATACTAACTCAGCCTGTGTTCTAACAGAATGTGGATTCAGATCAAAAATTACTAACTCAGTCTCTGTTCTAACAGAATGTGGACTCAGATTTTGTTCAAAAATTATTCAGCCTGTTTTCTAACAGAATGTGGATTCAGATCAAAAATTACTAACTCAGTCTGTGTTCTAACAGAATGTGGGTTCAGATCAAAAATTACTAACTCAGTCTGTGTTCTAACAGAATATGAACTCAGATTTTGTTCAAAAATTACTCAGTCTGTGTTCTAACAGAATATGGACTCAGTCTATATATAAAGAATACTCACTCACCTCAGTATTCTAACAGAACACTCACGTAGCCTGTGTTCTAACAGAACACTAACTCAGCCTGTTTTCTAACAAAATGTGGATTCAGATCAAAAATTACTAACGCAGTCTCTGTTCTAACAGAATATGGACTCAGTCTATGTTTAAAGAATACTCACTCAGCCAGTATTTTACCAGAGTATGGACTCAGCCTGTGTTCTAACAGAATACTCACACAGCCTGTGTTCTAACAGAATATGGACTCAGTCTATATTTAAAGAATACTAACTCACCTCAGTATTCCAACAGAACACTCACGTAGCCAGTGTTCTAACAGAATACTAACTCAGCCTGTTCTAACAGAATGTGCATTCAGATCAAATATTAATAACTCAGTCTGAGTTCTAACAGAATGTGGACTCAGATTTTGTTCAAAAATTACTCAGTCTGTGTTCTAACAGAATATGGACTAAGTCTATGTTTAAAGAATACTCACTCAGCTCAGTGTTCTAACATAACACTCACTTAGCCTGTGTTCTAACAGAATGTGGGTTCAGATCAAAAATTACTAACTCAGTCTGTGTTCTAACAGAATATGAACTCAGATTTTGTTCAAAAATTACTCAGTCTGTGTTCTAACAGAGTATGGACTCAGTCTATGTTTAAAGAATACTCACTCAGCCAGTGTTCTACCAGAATATGGATTCAGACTATTTTCAAGAATACTCACTCAGCCTATGTTCTAGCAGAACGCTCACTTAGCCTGTGTTCTAACAGAATGTGGACTCAGATATTGTTCAAAAATTACTAACTCAGTCTGTGTTCTAACAGAATTTGGACGCAGTCTCTGTTTAAAAAATACTCACTCACCTCAGTGTTCTAACAGAACACTCACGTAGCCTGTGTTCTAACAGAACACTAACTCAGCCTGTTTTCTAACAAAATGTGGATTCAGATCAAAAATTACTAACGCAGTCTGTGTTCTAACAGAATATGGACTTAGATTTTGTTCAAAAATTACTCAGTCTGTGTTCTAACAGAATATGGACTCAGTCTATGTTTAAAGAATACTCACTCAGCCAGTATTTTACCAGAGTATGGACTCAGCCTGTGTTCTAACAGAATACTCACACAGCCTGTGTTCTAACAGAATATGGACTCAGTCTATATTTAAAGAATACTCACTCACCTCAGTATTCTAACAGAACACTCACGTAGCCAGTGTTCTAACAGAATACTAACTCAGCCTGTGTTCTAACAGAATGTGGATTCAGATCAAATATTACTAACTCAGTCTGTGTTCTAACAGAATGTGGACTCAGATTTTGTTCAAAAATTATTCAGCCTGTGTTCTAACAGAATGTGGATTCAGATAAAAAATTACTAACTCAGTCTGTGTTCTAAAAGAATGTGGGTTCAGATCAAAAATTACTAACTCAGTCTGTGTTCTAACAGAATATGAACTCAGATTTTGTTCAAAAATTACTCAGTCTGTGTTCTAACAGAATATGGACTCAGTCTATATTTAAGGAATACTCACTCACCTCAGTATTCTAACAGAACACTCACGTAGCCAGTGTTCTAACAGAATACTAACTCAGCCAGTGTTCTAACAGAATGTGGATTCAGATCAAAAATTACTAACTCAGTCTGTGTTCTAACAGAATGTGGACTCAGATTTTGTTCAAAACTTACTCAGTCTGTTTCTAACAGTATATGGACTCAGTCTATGTTTAAAGAATACTCACTCAGCCAGTATTTTACCAGAGTATGGACTCAGCCTGTGTTCTAACAGAATACTCACACAGCCTGTGTTCTAACAGAATATGGACTCAGTTTATATTTAAAGAATACTCACTCACCTCAGTATTCTAACAGAACACTCACGTAGCCAGTGTTCTAACAGAATACTAACTCAGCCTGTGTTCTAACAGAATGTGGATTCAGATCAAATATTACTAACTCAGTCTGTGTTCTAACAGAATATGGACTCAGTCTATGTTTAAAGAATACTCACTCAGCCAGTGTTCTACCAGAATATGGATTCAGACTATTTTCAAGAATACTTACTCAGCCTGTGTTCCAGCAGAACGCTCACTTAGCCTGTGTTCTAACAGAATGTGGACTCACAGATTGTTCAAAAATTACTAACGCAGTCTGTGTTCTAACAGAATATGGACTTAGATTTTGTTCAAAAATTACTCAGTCTGTGTTCTAACAGAATATGGACTCAGTCTATGTTTAAAGAATACTCACTCAGCCAGTATTTTACCAGAGTATGGACTCAGCCTGTGTTCTAACAGAACACTCACACAGCCTGTGTTCTAACAGAATATGTACTCAGTCTATATTTAAAGAATACTCACTCACCTCAGTATTCTAACAGAACACTCACGTAGCCAGTGTTCTAACAGAATACTAACTCAGCCTGTGTTCTAACAGAATGTGGACTCAGATTTTGTTCAAAAATTACTCAGTCTGTGTTCTAACAGAATATGGACTCAGTCTATGTTTAAAGAATACTCACTCAGACAGTATTTTACCAGAGTATGGACACAGCCTGTGTTCTAACAGAATACTCACACAGCCTGTGTTCTAACAGAATATGGACTCAGTCTATATTTAAAGAATACTCACTCACCTCAGTATTCTAACAGAACACTCACGTAGCCTGTGTTCTAACAGAACACTAACTCAGCCTGCTTTCTAACAGAATGTGGATTCAGATCAAATATTACTAACTCAGTCTGTGTTCTAACAGAATATGAACTCAGATTTTGTTCAAAAATTACTCAGTCTGTGTTCTAACAGAATATGGACTCAGTCTATATTTATAGAATACTCACTCACCTCAGTATTCTAACAGAACACTCACGTAGCCAGTGTTCTAACAGAATACTAACTCAGCCTGTGTTCTAACAGAATGTGGACTCAGATTTTGTTCAAAAATTACTCAGTCTGTTTCTAACAGAATATGGACTCAGTCTATGTTTAAAGAATACTCACTCAGCCAGTATTTTACCAGAGTATGGACTCAGCCTGTGTTCTAACAGAATACTCACACCGCCTGTGTTCTAACAGAATATGGACTCAGTCTATATTTAAAGAATACTGACTCACCTCAGTATTCCAACAGAACACTCACGTAGCCAGTGTCCTAACAGAATACTAACTCAGCCTCTGTTCTAACATAATGTGGATTCAGATCAAAAATTACTAACTCAGTCTGTGTTCTAACAGAATGTGGACTCAGATTTTGTTCAAAACTTACTCAGTCTCTTTCTAACAGAATATGGACTCAGTCTATGTTTAAAGAATACTCACTCAGCCAGTATTTTAACAGAGTATGGACTCAGCCTGTGTTCTAACAGAATACTCACACAGCCTGTGTTCTAACAGAATATGGACTCAGTCTATATTTAAAGAATACTGACTCACCTCAGTATTCCAACAGAACACTCACGTAGCCAGTGTCCTAACAGAATACTAACTCAGTCTGTGTTCTAACAGAATGTGGACTCAGACTTTGTTCAAAAATTACTCAGTCTGTGTTCTAACAGAATATGGACTAAGTCTATGTTTAAAGAATACTCACTCAGCTCAGTGTTCTAACATAACACTCACTTAGCCTGTGTTCTAACAGAATGTGGGTTCAGATCAAAAATTACTAACTCAGTCTGTGTTCTAACAGAATATGAACTCAGATTTTGTTCAAAAATTACTCAGCCTGTGTTCTAACAGAATATGGACTCAGTCTATGTTTAAAGAATACTCACTCAGCCAGTGTTATACCAGAATATGGATTCAGACTATTTTCAAGAATACTCACTCAGCTTATGTTCTAGAAGAACGCTCACTTAGCCTGTGTTCTAACAGAATGTGGACTCAGATATTGTTCAAAAATTACTAACTCAGTCTGTGTTCTAACAGTATTTGGACGCAGTCTATGTTTAAAAAATACTCACACACCTGAGTGTTCTAACAGAACACTCACGTAGCCTGTGTTCTAACAGAATACTAACTCAGCCTGTTTTCTAACAAAATGTGGATTCAGATCAAAAATTACTAACGCACTCTGTGTTCTAACAGAATATGGACTTAGATTTTGTTCAAAAATTACTCAGTCTGTGTTCTAACAGAATATGGACTCAGTCTATGTTTAAAGAATACTCACTCAGCCAGTATTTTACCAGAGTATGGACTCAGCCTGTGTTCTAACAGAATACTCACACAGCCTGTGTTCTAACAGAATATGTACTCAGTCTATATTTATAGAATACTCACTCACCTCAGTATTCTCACAGAACACTCACGTAGCCAGTGTTCTAACAGAATACTAACTCAGCCTGTGTTCTAACAGAATGTGGATTCAGATCAAAAATTACTAGCTCAGTCTGTGTTCTAACAGAATGTGGACTCAGATTTTGTTCAAAAATTGCTCAGTCTGTGTTCTAACAGAATATGGACTCAGTCTATATTTAAAGAATACTCACTCACCTCAGTATTCTAAGAGAACACTCACGTAGCCTGTGTTCTAACAGAACACTAACTCAGCCTGTTTTCTAACAGAATGTGGATTCAGATCAAAAATTACTAACGCAGTCTGTGTTCTAACAGAATATGGACTTAGATTTTGTTCAAAAATTACTCAGTCTGTGTTCTAACAGAATATGGACTCAGTCTATGTTTAAAGAATACTCGCTCAGCCAATATTTTACCAGAGTATGGACTCAGCCTGTGTTCTAACAGAATACTCACACAGCCTGTGTTCTAACAGAATATGGACTCAGTCTATATTTAAAGAATACTCACTCACCTCAGTATTCCAAAAGAACACTCACGTAGCCGGTGTTCTAACAGAATACTAACTCAGCATGTGTTCTAACAGAATGTGGATTCAGATCAAATATTACTAACTCAGTCTGTGTTCTAACAGAATGTGGACTCAGATTTTGTTCAAAAATTATTCAGCCTGTGTTCTAACAGAATGTGGATTCAGATCAAAAATTACTAACTCAGTCTGTGTTCTAACAGAATGTGGGTTCAGATCAAAAATTACTAACTCAGTCTGTGTTCTAACAGAATATGAACTCAGATTTTGTTCAAAAATTACTCAGTCTGTGTTCTAACAGAATATGAACTCAGATTTTGTTCAAAAATTTCTCAGTCTGTGTTTTAACAGAATATGGACTCAGTCTATATTTAAAGAATACTCACTCACCTCAGTATTCTAACAGAACACTCACGTAGCCTGTGTTCTAACAGAACACTAACTCAGCCTGTTTTCTAACAGAATGTGGATTCAGATCAAAAATTACTAACGCAGTCTGTGTTCTAACAGAATATGGACTTATATTTTGTTCAAAAATTACTCAGTCTGTGTTCTAACAGAATATGGACTCAGTCTATGTTTAAAGAATACTCGCTCAGCCAATATTTTACCAGAGTATGGACTCAGCCTGTGTTCTAACAGAATACTCACACAGCCTGTGTTCTAACAGAATATGGACTCAGTCTATATTTACAGAATACTCACTCACCTCAGTATTCCAACAGAACACTCACGTAGCCGGTGTTCTAACAGAATACTAACTCAGCCTGTGTTCTAACAGAATGTGGATTCAGATCAAATATTACTAACTCAGTCTGTGTTCTAACAGAATGTGGACTCAGATTTTGTTCAAAAATTATTCAGCCTGTGTTCTAACAGAATGTGGATTCAGATGAAAAATTACTAACTCAGTCTGTGTTCTAACAGAATGTGGGTTCAGATCAAAAATTACTAACTCAGTCTGTGTTCTAACAGAATATGAACTCAGATTTTGTTCAAAAATTACACAGTCTGTGTTCTAACAGAATATGAACTCAGATTTTGTTCAAAAATTACTCAGTCTGTGTTCTAACAGAATATGGACTCAGTCTATATTTAAAGAATACTCACTCACCTCAGTATTCTAACAGAACACTCACGTAGCCAGTGTTCTAACAGAATACTAACTCAGCCTGTGTTCTAACATAATGTGGATTCAGATCAAAAATTACTAACTCAGTCTGTGTTCTAACAGAATGTGGCCTCAGATTTTGTTCAAAACTTACTCAGTCTGTTTCTAACATAATATGGACTCAGTCTATGTTTAAAGAATTCTCACTCAGACAGTATTTTACCAGAGTATGGACTCAGCCTGTGTTCTAACAGAATACTCACACAGCCTGTGTTCTAACAGAATATGGACTCAGTCTATATTTAAAGAATACTGACTCACCTCAGTATTCCAACAGAACACTCACGTAGCCAGTGTCCTAACAGAATACTAACTCAGCCTGTGTTCTAACAGAATGTGGATTCAGATCAAATATTAATAACTCAGTCTGTGTTCTAACAGAATGTGGACTCAGATTTTGTTCAAAAATTACTCAGTCTGTGTTCTAACAGAATATGGACTAAGTCTATGTTTAAAGAATACTCACTCAGCTCAGTGTTCTAACATAACACTCACTTAGCCTGTGTTCTAACAGAATGTGGGTTCAGATCAAAAATTACTAACTCAGTCTGTGTTCTAACAGAATATGAACTCAGATTTTGTTCAAAAATTACTCAGTCTGTGTTCTTACAGAATATGGACTCAGTCTATGTTTAAAGAATACTCACTCAGTCAGTGTTCTACCAGAATATGGATTCAGACTATTTTCAAGAATACTCACTCAGCCTATGTTCTAGCAGAACGCTCACTTAGCCTGTGTTCTAACAGAATGTGGACTCAGATATTGTTCAAAAATTACTAACTCAGTCTGTGTTCTAACAGTATTTGGACGCAGTCTATGTTTAAAAAATACTCACACACCTGAGTGTTCTAACAGAACACTCACGTAGCCTGTGTTCTAACAGAATACTAACTCAGCCTGTTTTCTAACAAAATGTGGATTCAGATCAAAAATTACTAACGCAGTCTGTGTTCTAACAGAATATGGACTCAGATTTTGTTCAAAAATTATTCAGCCTGTGTTCTAACAGAATGTGGATTCAGATCAAAAATTACTAACTCAGTCTGTGTTCTAACAGAATGTGGGTTCAGATCAAAAATTACTAACTCAGTCTGTGTTCTAACAGAATATGAACTCAGATTTTGTTCAAAAATTACTCAGTCTGTGTTCTAACAGAATATGGACTCAGTCTATATTTAAAGAATACTCACTCACCTCAGTATTCTAACAGAACACTCACGTAGCCAGTGTTCTAACAGAATACTAACTCATCCTGTGTTCTAACAGAATGTGGATTCAGATCAAAAATTCCTAACTCAGTCTGTGTTCTAACAGAATGTGGACTCAGATTTTGTTCAAAAATTACTCAGTCTGTTTCTAACAGAATATGGTCTCAGTCTATGTTTAAAGAATACTCACTCAGCCAGTATTTTACCAGAGTATGGACTCAGCCTGTGTTCTAACAGAATACTCACACAGCCTGTGTTCTAACAGAATATGGACTCAGTCTATATTTAAAGAATACTCACTCACCTCAGTATTCCAACAGAACACTCATGTAGCCAGTGTTCTAACAGAATACTAACTCAGCCTGTGTTCTAACAGAATGTGGATTCAGATCAAATATTACTAACTCAGTCTGTGTTCTAACAGAATGTGGACTCAGATTTTGTTCAAAAATTATTCAGCCTGTGTTCTAACAGAATGTGTATTCAGATCAAAAATTACTAACTCAGTCTGTGTTCTAACAGAATGTGGGTTCAGATCAAAAATTACTAACTCAGTCTGTGTTCTAACAGAATATGAACTCAGATTTTGTTCAAAAATTACTCAGTCTGTGTTCTAACAGAATATGGACTCAGTCTATATTTAAAGAATACTCACTCACCTCAGTATTCTAACAGAACACTCACGTAGCCTGTGTTATAACAGAATACTAACTCATCCTGTGTTCTAACAGAATGTGGATTCAGATCAAAAATTACGAACGCAGTCTGTGTTCTAACAGAATATGGACTTATATTTTGTTCAAAAATTACTCAGTCTGTGTTCTAACAGAATATGGACTCAGTCTATGTTTAAAGAATACTCGCTCAGCCAATATTTTACCAGAGTATGGACTCAGCCTGTGTTCTAACAGAATACTCACACAGCCTGTGTTCTAACAGAATATGGACTCAGTCTATATTTAAAAAATACTCACTCACCTCAGTATTCCTACAGAACACTCATGTAGCCAGTGTTCTAACAGAATACTAACTCAGCCTGTGTTCTAACAGAATGTGCATTCAGATCAAATATTAATAACTCAGTCTGTGTTCTAACAGAATGTGGACTCAGATTTTGTTCAAAAATTACTCAGTCTGTGTTCTAACAGAATATGGACTAAGTCTATGTTTAAAGAATACTCACTCAGCTCAGTGTTCTAACATAACACTCACTTAGCCTGTGTTCTAACAGAATGTGGGTTCAGATCAAAAATTACTAACTCAGTCTGTGTTCTAACAGAATATGAACTCAGATTTTGTTCAAAAATTACTCAGTCTGTGTTCTAACAGAATATGGACTCAGTCTATGTTTAAAGAATACTCACTCAGTCAGTGTTCTACCAGAATATGGAATCAGACTATTTTCAAGAATACTCACTCAGCCTGTGTTCTAGCAGAACGCTCACTTAGCCTGTGTTCTAACAGAATGTGGACTCGGATATTGTTCAAAAATTACTAACTCAGTCTGTGTTCTAACAGAATTTGGACGCAGTCTATGTTTAAAAAATACTCACTCACCTCAGTGTTCTAACAGAACACTCACGTAGCCTGTGTTCTAACAGAACACAAAATCAGCCTGTTTTCTAACAGAATGTGGATTCAGAACAAATATTAATAACTCAGTCTGTGTTCTAACAGAATGTGGACTCAGATTTTGTTCAAAAATTACTCAGTCTGTGTTCTAACAGAATATGGACTCAGTCTATATTTAAAGAATACTCACTCACCTCAGTATTCTAACAGAACACTCACGTAGCCAGTGTTCAAACAGAATACTAACTCAGCCTGTGTTCTAACAGAATGTGGATTCAGATCAAAAATTACTAACTCAATCTGTGTTCTAACAGAATGTGGACTCAGATTTTGTTCAAAAATTACTCAGTCTGTTTCTAACAGAATATGGTCTCAGTCTATGTTTAAAGAATACTCACTCAGCCAGTATTTTACCAGAGTATGGACTCAGCCTGTGTTCTAACAGAATACTCACACAGCCTGTGTTCTAACAGAATATGGACTCAGTCTATATTTAAAGAATACTCACTCACCTCAGTATTCTAACAGAACACTCACGTAGCCTGTGTTCTAACAGAACACTAACTCAGCCTGTTTTCTAACAGAATGTGGATTCAGATCAAAAATTACTAATGCAGTCTGTGTTCTAACAGAATATGGACTTAGATTTTGTTCAAAAATTACTCAGTCTGTGTTCTAACAGAATATGGACTCAGTCTATGTTTAAAGAATACTCACTCAGCCAATATTTTACCAGAGCATGGACTCAGCCTGTGTTCTAACAGAATACTCACACAGCCTGTGTTCTAACAGAATATGGACTCAGTCTATATTTAAAGAATACTCACTCACCTCAGTATTCCCACAGAACACTCACGTAGCCAGTGTTCTAACAGAATACTAACTCAGCCTGTGTTCTAACAGAATGTGGATTCAGATCAAATATTACTAACTCAGTCTGTGTTCTAACAGAATGTGGACTCAGATTTTGTTCAAAAATTATTCAGCCTGTGTTCTAACAGAATGTGGATTCAGATCAAAAATTACTAACTCAGTCTGTGTTCTAACAGAATGTGGGTTCAGATCAAAAATTACTAACTCAGTCTGTGTTCTAACAGAATATGAACTCAGATTTTGTTCAAAAATTACTCAGTCTGTGTTCTAACAGAATATGGACTCAGTCTATATTTAAAGAATACTCACTCACCTCAGTATTCTAACAGAACACTCACGTAGCCAGTGTTCTATCAGAATACTAACTAATCCTGTGTTCTAACAGAATGTGGATTCAGATCAAAAATTACTAACTCAGTCTGTGTTCTAACAGAATGTGGACTCAGATTTTGTTCAAAACTTACTCAGTCTGTTTCTAACAGAATATGGTCTGAGTCTATGTTTAAAGAATACTCACTCAGCCAGTATTTTACCAGAGTATGGACTCAGCCTGTGTTCTAACAGAATACTCACACAGCCTGTGTTCTAACAGAATATGTACTCAGTCTATATTTAAAGAATACTCACTCACCTCAGTATTCTAACAGAACACTCACGTAGCCAGTGTTCTAACAGAATACTAACTCAGCCTGTGTTCTAACAGAATGTGGATTCAGATCAAAAATTACTAACTCAGTCTGTGTTCCAACAGAATGTGGACTCAGATTTTGTTCAAAAATTACTCAGTCTGTTTCTAACAGAATATGGTCTCAGTCTATGTTTAAAGAATACTCACTCACCTCAGTATTCCAACAGAACACTCATGTAGCCAGTGTTCTAACAGAATACTAACTCAGCCTGTGTTTTAACAAAATGTGGATTCAGATCAAATATTACTAACTCAGTCTGTGTTCTAACAGAATGTGGACTCAGATTTTGTTCAAAAATTTTTCAGCCTGTGTTCTAACAGAATGTGTATTCAGATCAAAAATTACTAACTCAGTCTGTGTTCTAACAGAATGTGGGTTCAGATCAAAAATTACTAACTCAGTCTGTGTTCTAACAGAATATGAACTCAGATTTTGTTCAAAAATTACTCAGTCTGTGTTCTAACAGAATATGGACTCAGTCTATATTTAAAGAATACTCACTCACCTCAGTATTCTAACAGAACACTCACGTAGCCAGTGTTCTAACAGAATACTAACTCATCCTGTGTTCTAACAGAATGTGGATTCAGATCAAAAATTACTAACTCAGTCTGTGTTCTAACAGAATGTGGACTCAGATTTTGTTCAAAAATTACTCAGTCTGTTTCTAACAGAATATGGTCTCAGTCTATGTTTAAAGAATACTCACTCAGCCAGTATTTTACCAGAGTATGGACTCAGCCTGTGTTCTAACAGAATACTCACACAGCCTGTGTTCTAACAGAATATGGACTCAGTCTATATTTAAAGAATACTCACTCACCTCAGTATTCCAACAGAACACTCATGTAGCCAGTGTTCTAACAGAATACTAACTCAGCCTGTGTTCTAACAGAATGTGGATTCAGATCAAATATTACTAACTCAGTCTGTGTTCTAACAGAATGTGGACTCAGATTTTGTTCAAAAATTATTCAGCCTGTGTTCTAACAGAATGTGTATTCAGATCAAAAATTACTAACTCAGTCTGTGTTCTAACAGAATGTGGGTTCAGATCAAAAATTACTAACTCAGTCTGTGTTCTAACAGAATATGAACTCAGATTTTGTTCAAAAATTACACAGTCTGTGTTCTAACAGAATATGGACTCAGTCTATATTTAAAGAATACTCACTCACCTCAGTATTCTAACAGAACACTCACGTAGCCAGTGTTCTAACAGAATACTAACTCATCCTGTGTTCTAACAGAATGTGGATTCAGATCAAAAATTACTAACTCAGTCTGTGTTCTAACAGAATGTGGACTCAGATTTTGTTTAAAAATTACTCAGTCTGTTTCTAACAGAATATGGTCTCAGTCTATGTTTAAAGAATACTCACTCAGCCAGTATTTTACCAGAGTATGGACTCAGCCTGTGTTCTAACAGAATACTCACACAGCCTGTGTTCTAACATAATATGGACTCAGTCTATATTTAAAGAATACTCACTCACCTCAGTATTCTAACAGAACACTCACGTAGCCTGTGTTCTAACAGAACACTAACTCAGCCTGTTTTCTAACAGAATGTGGATTCAGATCAAAAATTACTAACGCAGTCTGTGTTCTAACAGAATATGGACTTAGATTTTGTTCAAAAATTACTCAGTCTGTGTTCTAACAGAATATGGACTAAGTCTATGTTTAAAGAATACTCACTCAGCCAATATTTTACCAGAGTATGGACTCAGCCTGTGTTCTAACACAATACTCACACAGCCTGTGTTCTAACAGAATATGGACTCAATCTATATTTAAAGAATACTCACTCACCTCAGTATTCCTACAGAACACTCACGTAGCCAGTGTTCTAACAGAATACTAACTCAGCCTGTGTTCTAACAGAATGTGGATTCAGATCAAATATTACTAACTCAGTCTGTGTTCTAACAGAATGTGGACTCAGATTTTGTTCAAAAATTACTCAGTGTGTGTTCTAACAGAATATGGACTAAGTCTATGTTTAAAGAATACTCACTCAGCTCAGTGTTCTAACATAACACTCACTTAGCCTGTGTTCTAACAGAATGTGGGTTCAGATCAAAAATTACTAACTCAGTCTGTGTTCTAACAGAATATGAACTCAGATTTTGTTCAAAAATTACTCAGCCTGTGTTCTAACAGAATAATGACTCAGTCTATGTTTAAAGAATACTCACTCAGCCAGTGTTATACCAGAATATGGATTCAGAGTATTTTCAAGAATACTCACTCAGCCTATGTTCTAGAAGAACGCTCACTTAGCCTGTGTTCTAACAGAATGTGGACTCAGATATTGTTCAAAAATTACTAACTCAGTCTGTGTTCTAACAGTATTTGGACGCAGTCTATGTTTAAAAAATACTCACACACCTGAGTGTTCTAACAGAACACTCACGTAGCCTGTGTTCTAACAGAATGTGGATTCAGATCAAAAATTACTAACTCAGTCTGTGTTCTAACAGAATGTGGACTCAGATTTTGTTCAAAAATTGCTCAGTCTGTGTTCTAACAGAATATGGACTCAGTCTATATTTAAAGAATACTCACTCACCTCAGTATTCTAAGAGAACACTCACGTAGCCTGTGTTCTAACAGAACACTAACTCAGCCTGTTTTCTAACAGAATGTGGATTCAGATCAAAAATTACTAACGCAGTCTGTGTTCTAACAGAATATGGACTTAGATTTCGTTCAAAAATTACTCAGTCTGTGTTCTAACAGAATATGGACTCAGTCTATGTTTAAAGAATACTCGCTCAGCCAATATTTTACCAGAGTATGGACTCAGCCTGTGTTCTAACAGAATATGGACTCAGTCTATATTTAAAGAATACTCACTCACCTCAGTATTCCAACAGAACACTCACGTAGCCGGTGTTCTAACAGAATACTAACTCAGCATGTGTTCTAACAGAATGTGGATTCAGATCAAATATTACTAACTCAGTCTGTGTTCTAACAGAATGTGGACTCAGATTTTGTTCAAAAATTATTCAGCCTGTGTTCTAACAGAATGTGGATTCAGATCAAAAATTACTAACTCAGTCTGTGTTCTAACAGAATGTGGGTTCAGATCAAAAATTACTAACTCAGTCTGTGTTCTAACAGAATATGAACTCAGATTTTGTTCAAAAATTACTCAGTCTGTGTTCTAACAGAATATGAACTCAGATTTTGTTCAAAAATTACTCAGTCTGTGTTTTAACAGAATATGGACTCAGTCTATATTTAAAGAATACTCACTCACCTCAGTATTCTAACAGAACACTCACGTAGCCTGTGTTCTAACAGAACACTAACTCAGCCTGTTTTCTAACAGAATGTGGATTCAGATCAAAAATTACTAACGCAGTCTGTGTTCTAACAGAATATGGACTTAGATTTTGTTCAAAAATTACTCAGTCTGTGTTCTAACAGAATATGGACTCAGTCTATGTTTAAAGAATACTCGCTCAGCCAATATTTTACCAGAGTATGGACTCAGCCTGTGTTCTAACAGAATACTCACACAGCCTGTGTTCTAACAGAATATGGACTCAGTCTATATTTACAGAATACTCACTCACCTCAGTATTCCAACAGAACACTCACGTAGCCGGTGTTCTAACAGAATACTAACTCAGCCTGTGTTCTAACAGAATGTGGATTCAGATCAAATATTACTAACTCAGTCTGTGTTCTAACAGAATGTGGACTCAGATTTTGTTCAAAAATTACTCAGTCTGTGTTCTAACAGAATATGGACTAAGTCTATGTTTAAAGAATACTCAATCAGCCAATATTTTACCAGTGTATGGACTCAGCCTGTGTTCTAACACAATACTCACACAGCCTGTGTTCTAACAGAATATGGACTCAATCTATATTTAAAGAATACTCACTCACCTCAGTATTCCTACAGAACACTCACGTAGCCAGTGTTCTAACAGAATACTAACTCAGCCTGTGTTCTAACAGAATGTGCATTCAGATCAAATATTAATAACTCAGTCTGTGTTCTAACAGAATGTGGACTCAGATTTTGTTCAAAAATTACTCAGTCTGTGTTCTAACAGAATATGGACTAAGTCTATGTTTAAAGAATACTCACTCAGCTCAGTGTTCTAACATAACACTCACTTAGCCTGTGTTCTAACAGAATGTGGGTTCAGATCAAAAATTACTAACTCAGTCTGTGTTCTAACAGAATATGAACTCAGATTTTGTTCAAAAATTACTCAGTCTGTGTTCTAACAGAATATGGACTCAGTCTATGTTTAAAGAATACTCACTCAGTCAGTGTTCTACCAGAATATGGAATCAGACTATTTTCAAGAATACTCACTCAGCCTGTGTTCTAGCAGAACGCTCACTTAGCCTGTGTTCTAACAGAATGTGGACTCAGATATTGTTCAAAAATTACTAACTCAGTCTGTGTTCTAACAGAATTTGGACGCAGTCTATGTTTAAAAAATACTCACTCACCTCAGTATTCTAACAGAACACTCACGTAGCCAGTGTTCTAACAGAATACTAACTCAGCCTGTGTTCTAACATAATGTGGATTCAGATCAAAAATTACTAACTCAGTCTGTGTTCTAACAGAATGTGGCCTCAGATTTTGTTCAAAACTTACTCAGTCTGTTTCTAACATAATATGGACTCAGTCTATGTTTAAAGAATACTCACTCAGCCAGTATTTTACCAGAGTATGGACTCAGCCTGTGTTCTAACAGAATACTCACACAGCCTGTGTTCTAACAGAATATGGACTCAGTCTATATTTAAAGAATACTGACTCACCTCAGTATTCCAACAGAACACTCAGGTAGCCAGTGTCCTAACAGAATACTAACTCAGCCTGTGTTCTAACAGAATGTGCATTCAGATCAAATATTAATAACTCAGTCTGTGTTCTAACAGAATGTGGACTCAGATTTTGTTCAAAAATTACTCAGTCTGTGTTCTAACAGAATATGGACTAAGTCTATGTTTAAAGAATACTCACTCAGCTCAGTGTTCTAACATAACACTCACTTAGCCTGTGTTCTAACAGAATGTGGGTTCAGATCAAAAATTACTAACTCAGTCTGTGTTCTAACAGAATATGAACTCAGATTTTGTTCAAAAATTACTCAGTCTGTGTTCTTACAGAATATGGACTCAGTCTATGTTTAAAGAATACTCACTCAGCCAGTGTTCTACCAGAATATGGATTCAGACTATTTTCAAGAATACTCACTCAGCCTATGTTCTAGCAGAACGCTCACTTAGCCTGTGTTCTAACAGAATGTGGACTCAGATATTGTTCAAAAATTACTAACTCAGTCTGTGTTCTAACAGTATTTGGACGCAGTCTATGTTTAAAAAATACTCACACACCTGAGTGTTCTAACAGAACACTCACGTAGCCTGTGTTCTAACAGACAACTAACTCAGCCTGTTTTCTAACAAAATGTGGATTCAGATCAAAAATTACTAACGCAGTCTGTGTTCTAACAGAATATGGACTTAGATTTTGTTCAAAAATTACTCAGTCTGTGTTCTAACAGAACATGGACTCAGTCTATGTTTAAAGAATACTCACTCAGCCAGTATATTACCAGAGTATGGACTCAGCCTGTGTTCTAACAGAATACTCACACAGCCTGTGTTCTAACAGAATATGGACTCAGTCTATATTTAAAGAATACTCACTCACCTCAGTATTCTAACAGAACACTCACGTAGCCAGTGTTCTAGCAGAATACTAACTCAGCCTGCGTTCTAACAGAATGTGGATTCAGATCAAAAATTACTAACTCAGTCTGTGTTCTAACAGAATGTGGACTCAGATTTTGTTCAAAACTTACTCAGTCTGTTTCTAACATAATATGGACTCAGTCTATGTTTAAAGAATACTCACTCAGCCAGTATTTTACCAGAGTATGGACTCAGCCTGTGTTCTAACAGAATACTCACACAGCCTGTGTTCTAACAGAATATGGACTCAGTCTATATTTAAAGAATACTGACTCACCTCAGTATTCCAACAGAACACTCACGTAGCCAGTGTCCTAACAGAATACTAACTCAGCCTGTGTTCTAACAGAATGTGCATTCAGATCAAATATTAATAACTCAGTCTGTGTTCTAACAGAATGTGGACTCAGATTTTGTTCAAAAATTACTCAGTCTGTGTTCTAACAGAATATGGACTAAGTCTATGTTTAAAGAATACTCACTCAGCTCAGTGTTCTAACATAACACTCACTTAGCCTGTGTTCTAACAGAATGTGGGTTCAGATCAAAAATTACTAACTCAGTCTGTGTTCTAACAGAATATGAACTCAGATTTTGTTCAAAAATTACTCAGTCTGCGTTCTTACAGAATATGGACTCAGTCTATGTTTAAAGAATACTCACTCAGCCAGTGTTCTACCAGAATATGGATTCAGACTATTTTCAAGAATACTCACTCAGCCTATGTTCTAGCAGAACGCTCACTTAGCCTGTGTTCTAACAGAATGTGGACTCAGATATTGTTCAAAAATTACTAACTCAGTCTGTGTTCTAACAGTATTTGGACGCAGTCTATGTTTAAAAAATACTCACACACCTGAGTGTTCTAACAGAACACTCACGTAGCCTGTGTTCTAACAGACAACTAACTCAGCCTGTTTTCTAACAAAATGTGGATTCAGATCAAAAATTACTAACGCAGTCTGTGTTCTAACAGAATATGGACTTAGATTTTGTTCAAAAATTACTCAGTCTGTGTTCTAACAGAACATGGACTCAGTCTATGTTTAAAGAATACTCACTCAGCCAGTATATTACCAGAGTATGGACTCAGCCTGTGTTCTAACAGAATACTCACACAGCCTGTGTTCTAACAGAATATGGACTCAGTCTATATTTAAAGAATACTCACTCACCTCAGTATTCTAACAGAACACTCACGTAGCCAGTGTTCTAGCAGAATACTAACTCAGCCTGCGTTCTAACAGAATGTGGATTCAGATCAAAAATTACTAACTCAGTCTGTGTTCTAACAGAATGTGGACTCAGATTTTGTTCAAAAATTACTCAGTCTGTTTCTAACAGAATATGGTCTCAGTCTATGTTTAAAGAATACTCACTCAGCCAGTATTTTACCAGAGTATGGACTCAGCCTGTGTTCTAACAGAATACTCACACAGCCTGTGTTCTAACAGAATATGGACTCCGTCTATATTTAAAGAATACTCACTCACCTCAGTATTCCAACAGAACACTCATGTAGCCAGTGTTCTAACAGAATACTAACTCAGCCTGTGTTCTAACAGAATGTGGATTCAGATCAAATATTACTAACTCAGTCTGTGTTCTAACAGAATGTGGACTCAGATTTTGTTCAAAAATTATTCAGCCTGTGTTCTAACAGAATGTGGATTCAGATCAAAAATTACTAACTCAGTCTGTGTTCTAACAGAATGTGGGTTCAGATCAAAAATTACTAACTCAGTCTGTGTTCTAACAGAATATGAACTCAGATTTTGTTCAAAAATTACTCAGTCTGTGTTCTAACAGAATATGGACTCAGTCTATATTTAAAGAATACTCACTCACCTCAGTATTCTAACAGAACACTCACGTAGCCAGTGTTCTAACAGAATACTAACTCATCCTGTGTTCTAACAGAATGTGGATTCAGATCAAAAATTACTAACTCAGTCTGTGTTCTAACAGAATGTGGACTCAGATTTTGTTCAAAAATTACTCAGTCTGTTTCTAACAGAATATGGTCTCAGTCTATGTTTAAAGAATACTCACTCAGCCAGTATTTTACCAGAGTATGGACTCAGCCTGTGTTCTAACAGAATACTCACACAGCCTGTGTTCTAACAGAATATGGACTCAGTCTATATTTAAAGAATACTCACTCACCTCAGTATTCCAACAGAACACTCATGTAGCCAGTGTTCTAACAGAATACTAACTCAGCCTGTGTTCTAACAGAATGTGGATTCAGATCAAATATTACTAACTCAGTCTGTGTTCTAACAGAATGTGGACTCAGATTTTGTTCAAAAATTATTCAGCCTGTGTTCTAACAGAATGTGTATTCAGATCAAAAATTACTAACTCAGTCTGTGTTCTAACAGAATGTGGGTTCAGATCAAAAATTACTAACTCAGTCTGTGTTCTAACAGAATATGAACTCAGATTTTGTTCAAAAATTACTCAGTCTGTGTTCTAACAGAATATGGACTCAGTCTATATTTAAAGAATACTCACTCACCTCAGTATTCTAACAGAACACTCACGTAGCCAGTGTTCTAACAGAATACTAACTCATCCTGTGTTCTAACAGAATGTGGATTCAGATCAAAAATTACTAACTCAGTCTGTGTTCTAACAGAATGTGGACTCAGATTTTGTTTAAAAATTACTCACTCTGTTTCCAACAGAATATGGTCTCAGTCTATGTTTAAAGAATACTCACTCAGCCAGTATTTTACCAGAGTATGGACTCAGCCTGTGTTCTAACAGAATACTCACACAGCCTGTGTTCTAACAGAATATGGACTCAGTCTATATTTAAAGAATACTCACTCACCTCAGTATTCTAACAGAACACTCACGTAGCCTGTGTTCTAACAGAACACTAACTCAGCCTGTTTTCTAACAGAATGTGGATTCAGATCAAAAATTACTAACGCAGTCTGTGTTCTAACAGAATATGGACTTAGATTTTGTTCAAAAATTACTCAGTCTGTGTTCTAACAGAATATGGACTAAGTCTATGTTTAAAGAATACTCAATCAGCCAATATTTTACCAGTGTATGGACTCAGCCTGTGTTCTAACACAATACTCACACAGCCTGTGTTCTAACAGAATATGGACTCAATCTATATTTAAAGAATACTCACTCACCTCAGTATTCCTACAGAACACTCACGTAGCCAGTGTTCTAACAGAATACTAACTCAGCCTGTGTTCTAACAGAATGTGCATTCAGATCAAATATTAATAACTCAGTCTGTGTTCTAACAGAATGTGGACTCAGATTTTGTTCAAAAATTACTCAGTCTGTGTTCTAACAGAATATGGACTAAGTCTATGTTTAAAGAATACTCACTCAGCTCAGTGTTCTAACATAACACTCACTTAGCCTGTGTTCTAACAGAATACTAACTCAGCCTGTGTTCTACCAGAATATGGAATCAGACTATTTTCAAGAATACTCACTCAGCCTGTGTTCTAGCAGAACGCTCACTTAGCCTGTGTTCTAACAGAATGTGGACTCAGATATTGTTCAAAAATTACTAACTCAGTCTGTGTTCTAACAGAATTTGGACGCAGTCTATGTTTAAAAAATACTCACTCACCTCAGTATTCTAACAGAACACTCACGTAGCCAGTGTTCTAACAGAATACTAACTCAGCCTGTGTTCTAACATAATGTGGATTCAGATCAAAAATTACTAACTCAGTCTGTGTTCTAACAGAATGTGGCCTCAGATTTTGTTCAAAACTTACTCAGTCTGTTTCTAACATAATATGGACTCAGTCTATGTTTAAAGAATACTCACTCAGTCAGTATTTTACCAGAGTATGTACTCAGCCTGTGTTCTAACAGAATACTCACACAGCCTGTGTTCCAACAGAATATGTACTCAGTCTATATTTAAAGAATACTCACTCACCTCAGTATTCTAACAGAACACTCACGTAGCCAGTGTTCTAACAGAATATTAACTCAGCCTGTGTTCTAACAGAATGGGGACTCAGATTTTGTTCAAAAATTACTCAGTCTGTTTCTAACAGAATATGGACTCAGTCTATGTTTAAAGAATACTCACTCAGCCAGTATTTTACCAGAGTATGGACTCAGCCTGTGTTCTAACAGAATACTCACACAGCCTGTGTTCTAACAGAATATGGACTCAGTCTATATTTAAAGAATACTCACTCACCTCAGTATTCTAACAGAACACTCACGTAGCCTGTGTTCTAACAGAACACTAACTCAGCCTGTTTTCTAACAGAATGTGGATTCAGATCAAAAATTACTAACGCAGTCTGTGTTCTAACAGAATATGGACTTAGATTTTGTTCAAAAATTACTCAGTCTGTGTTCTAACAGAATATGGACTCAGTCTATGTTTAAAGAATACTCACTCAGCCAATATTTTACCAGAGTATGGACTCAGCCTGTGTTCTAACAGAATACTCACACAGCCTGTGTTCTAACAGAATATGGACTCAGTCTATATTTAAAGAATACTCACTCACCTCAGTATTCCAACAGAAAACTCATGTAGCCAGTGTTCTAACAGAATACTAACTCAGCCTGTGTTCTAACAGAATGTGGATTCAGATCAAATATTACTAACTCAGTCTGTGTTCTAACAGAATGTGGACTCAGATTTTGTTCAAAAATTATTCAGCCTGTGTTCTAACAGAATGTGGGTTCAGATCAAAAATTACTAACTCAGTCTGTGTTCTAACAGAATGTGGGTTCAGATCAAAAATTACTAACTCAGTCTGTGTTCTAACAGAATATGAACTCAGATTTTGTTCAAAAATTACTCAGTCTGTGTTCTAACAGAATATGAACTCAGATTTTGTTCAAAACTTACTCAGTCTGTTTCTAACAGTATATGGACTCAGTCTATGTTTAAAGAATACTCACTCAGCCAGTATTTTACCAGAGTATGGACTCAGCCTGTGTTCTAACAGAATACTCACACAGCCTGTGTTCTAACAGAATATGGACTCAGTCTATATTTAAAGAATACTCACTCACCTCAGTATTCTAACAGAACACTCACGTAGCCAGTGTTCTAACAGAATACTAACTCAGCCTATGTTCTAACAGAATGTGGATTCAGATCAAATATTACTAACTCAGTCTGTGTTCTAACAGAATGTGGACTCAGATTTTGTTCATAAATTATTCAGCCTGTGTTCTAACAGAATGCGGATTCAGATCAAAAATTACTAACTCAGTCTGTGTTCTAACAGAATGTGGGTTCAGATCAAAAATTACTAACTCAGTCTGTGTTCTAACAGAATATGAACTCAGATTTTGTTCAAAAATTACTCAGTCTGTGTTCTAACAGAATATGGACTCAGTCTATGTTTAAAGAATACTCACTCAGCCAGTGTTCTACCCGAATATGGATTCAGACTATTTTCAAGAATACTCACTCAGCCTGTGTTCTAGCAGAACGCTCACTTAGCCTGTGTTCTAACAGAATGTGGACTCAGATATTGTTCAAAAATTACTAACTCAGTCTGTGTTCTAACAGAATTTGGACGCAGTCTATGTTTAAAAAATACTCACTCACCTCAGTGTTCTAACAGAACACTCACGTAGCCTGTGTTCTAACAGAACACTAACTCAGCCTGTTTTCTAACAAAATGTGGATTCAGATAAAAAATTACTAACGCAGTCTGTGTTCTAACAGTATATGGACTTAGATTTTGTTCAAAAATTACTCAGTCTCTGTTCTAACAGAATATGGACTCAGTCTATGTTTAAAGAATACTCACTCAGCCAGTATTTTACCAGCGTATGGACTCAGCCTGTGTTCTAACAGAATACTCACACAGCCTGTGTTCTAACAGAATATGTACTCAGTCTATATTTAAAGAGTACTCACTCACCTCAGTATTCTAACAGAACACTCACGTAGCCAGTGTTCTAACAGAATACTAACTCAGCCTGTGTTCTAACAGAATGTGGATTCAAATCAAAAATTACTAACTCAGTCTCTGTTCTAACAGAATGTGGACTCAGATTTTGTTCAAAAATTATTCAGCCTGTTTTCTAACAGAATGTGGATTCAGATCAAAAATTACTAACTCAGTCTGTGTTCTAACAGAATGTGGGTTCAGATCAAAAATTACTAACTCAGTCTGTGTTCTAACAGAATATGAACTCAGATTTTGTTCAAAAATTACTCAGTCTGTGTTCTAACAGAATATGGACTCAGTCTATATTTAAAGAATACTCACTCACCTCAGTATTCTAACAGAACACTCACGTAGCCTGTGTTCTAACAGAACACTAACTCAGCCTGTTTTCTAACAAAATGTGGATTCAGATAAAAAATTACTAACGCAGTCTGTGTTCTAACAGAATATGGACTTAGATTTTGTTCAAAAATTACTCAGTCTCTGTTCTAACAGAATATGGACTCAGTCTATGTTTAAAGAATACTCACTCAGCCAGTATTTTACCAGAGTATGGACTCAGCCTGTGTTCTAACAGAATACTCACACAGCCTGTGTTCTAACAGAATATGGACTCAGTCTATATTTAAAGAATACTAACTCACCTCAGTATTCCAACAGAACACTCACGTAGCCAGTGTTCTAACAGAATACTAACTCAGCCTGTTCTAACAGAATGTGCATTCAGATCAAATATTAATAACTCAGTCTGAGTTCTAACAGAATGTGGACTCAGATTTTGTTCAAAAATTACTCAGTCTGTGTTCTAACAGAATATGGACTAAGTCTATGTTTAAAGAATACTCACTCAGCTCAGTGTTCTAACATAACACTCACTTAGCCTGTGTTCTAACAGAATGTGGGTTCAGATCAAAAATTACTAACTCAGTCTGTGTTCTAACAGAATATGAACTCAGATTTTGTTCAAAAATTACTCAGTCTGTGTTCTAACAGAATATGGACTCAGTCTATGTTTAAAGAATACTCACTCAGCCAGTGTTCTACCAGAATATGGATTCAGACTATTTTCAAGAATACTCACTCAGCCTATGTTCTAGCAGAACGCTCACTTAGCCTGTGTTCTAACAGAATGTGGACTCAGATATTGTTCAAAAATTACTAACTCAGTCTGTGTTCTAACAGAATTTGGACGCAGTCTCTGTTTAAAAAATACTCACTCACCTCAATGTTCTAACAGAACACTCACGTAGCCTGTGTTCTAACAGAACACTAACTCAGCCTGTTTTCTAACAAAATGTGGATTCAGATCAAAAATTACTAACGCAGTCTGTGTTCTAACAGAATATGGACTTAGATTTTGTTCAAAAATTACTCAGTCTGTGTTCTAACAGAATATGGACTCAGTCTATGTTTAAAGAATACTCACTCAGCCAGTATTTTACCAGAGTATGGACTCAGCCTGTGTTCTAACAGAATACTCACACAGCCTGTGTTCTAACAGAATATGGACTCAGTCTATATTTAAAGAATACTCACTCACCTCAGTATTCTAACAGAACACTCACGTAGCCAGTGTTCTAACAGAATACTAACTCAGCCTGTGTTCTAACAGAATGTGGATTCAGATCAAATATTACGAACTCAGTCTGTGTTCTAACAGAATGTGGACTCAGATTTTGTTCAAAAATTATTCAGCCTGTGTTCTAACAGAATGTGGATTCAGATAAAAAATTACTAACTCAGTCTGTGTTCTAACAGAATGTGGGTTCAGATCAAAAATTACTAACTCAGTCTGTGTTCTAACAGAATATGAACTCAGATTTTGTTCAAAAATTACTCAGTCTGTGTTCTAACAGAATATGGACTCAGTCTATATTTAAGGAATACTCACTCACCTCAGTATTCTAACAGAACACTCACGTAGCCAGTGTTCTAACAGAATACTAACTCAGCCAGTGTTCTAACAGAATGTGGATTCAGATCAAAAATTACTAACTCAGTCTGTGTTCTAACAGAATGTGGACTCAGATTTTGTTCAAAACTTACTCAGTCTGTTTCTAACAGTATATGGACTCAGTCTATGTTTAAAGAATACTCACTCAGCCAGTATTTTACCAGAGTATGGACTCAGCCTGTGTTCTAACAGAATACTCACACAGCCTGTGTTCTAACAGAATATGGACTCAGTTTATATTTAAAGAATACTCACTCACCTCAGTATTCTAACAGAACACTCACGTAGCCAGTGTTCTAACAGAATACTAACTCAGCCTGCGTTCTAACAGAATGTGGATTCAGATCAAATATTACTAACTCAGTCTGTGTTCTAACAGAATATGGACTCAGTCTATGTTTAAAGAATACTCACTCAGCCAGTGTTCTACCAGAATATGGATTCAGACTATTTTCAAGAATACTTATTCAGCCTGTGTTCCAGCAGAACGCTCACTTAGCCTGTGTTCTAACAGAATGTGGACTCACAGATTGTTCAAAAATTACTAACGCAGTCTGTGTTCTAACAGAATATGGACTTAGATTTTGTTCAAAAATTACTCAGTCTGTGTTCTAACAGAATATGGACTCAGTCTATGTTTAAAGAATACTCACTCAGCCAGTATTTTACCAGAGTATGGACTCAGCCTGTGTTCTAACAGAACACTCACACAGCCTGTGTTCTAACAGAATATGTACTCAGTCTATATTTAAAGAATACTCACTCACCTCAGTATTCTAACAGAACACTCACGTAGCCAGTGTTCTAACAGAATACTAACTCAGCCTGTGTTCTAACAGAATGTGGACTCAGATTTTGTTCAAAAATTACTCAGTCTGTGTTCTAACAGAATATGGACTCAGTCTATGTTTAAAGAATACTCACTCAGACAGTATTTTACCAGAGTATGGACTCAGCCTGTGTTCTAACAGAATACTCACACAGCCTGTGTTCTAACAGAATATGGACTCAGTCTATATTTAAAGAATACTCACTCACCTCAGTATTCTAACAGAACACTCACGTAGCCTGTGTTCTAACAGAACACTAACTCAGCCTGCTTTCTAACAGAATGTGGATTCAGATCAAATATTACTAACTCAGTCTGTGTTCTAACAGAATATGAACTCAGATTTTGTTCAAAAATTACTCAGTCTGTGTTCTAACAGAATATGGACTCAGTCTATATTTATAGAATACTCACTCACCTCAGTATTCTAACAGAACACTCACGTAGCCAGTGTTCTAACAGAATACTAACTCAGCCTGTGTTCTAACAGAATGTGGACTCAGATTTTGTTCAAAAATTACTCAGTCTGTTTCTAACAGAATATGGACTCAGTCTATGTTTAAAGAATACTCACTCAGCCAGTATTTTACCAGAGTATGGACTCAGCCTGTGTTCTAACAGAATACTCACACAGCCTGTGTTCTAACAGAATATGGACTCAGTCTATATTTAAAGAATACTGACTCACCTCAGTATTCCAACAGAACACTCACGTAGCCAGTGTCCTAACAGAATACTAACTCAGCCTCTGTTCTAACATAATGTGGATTCAGATCAAAAATTACTAACTCAGTCTGTGTTCTAACAGAATGTGGACTCAGATTTTGTTCAAAACTTACTCAGTCTCTTTCTAACAGAATATGGACTCAGTCTATGTTTAAAGAATACTCACTCAGCCAGTATTTTAACAGAGTATGGACTCAGCCTGTGTTCTAACAGAATACTCACACAGCCTGTGTTCTAACAGAATATGGACTCAGTCTATATTTAAAGAATACTGACTCACCTCAGTATTCCAACAGAACACTCACGTAGCCAGTGTCCTAACAGAATACTAACTCAGTCTGTGTTCTAACAGAATGTGGACTCAGATTTTGTTCAAAAATTACTCAGTCTGTGTTCTAACAGAATATGGACTAAGTCTATGTTTAAAGAATACTCACTCAGCTCAGTGTTCTAACATAACACTCACTTAGCCTGTGTTCTAACAGAATGTGGGTTCAGATCAAAAATTACTAACTCAGTCTGTGTTCTAACAGAATATGAACTCAGATTTTGTTCAAAAATTACTCAGCCTGTGTTCTAACAGAATATGGACTCAGTCTATGTTTAAAGAATACTCACTCAGCCAGTGTTATACCAGAATATGGATTCAGACTATTTTCAAGAATACTCACTCAGCTTATGTTCTAGAAGAACGCTCACTTAGCCTGTGTTCTAACAGAATGTGGACTCAGATATTGTTCAAAAATTACTAACTCAGTCTGTGTTCTAACAGTATTTGGACGCAGTCTATGTTTAAAAAATACTCACACACCTGAGTGTTCTAACAGAACACTCACGTAGCCTGTGTTCTAACAGAATACTAACTCAGCCTGTTTTCTAACAAAATGTGGATTCAGATCAAAAATTACTAACGCACTCTGTGTTCTAACAGAATATGGACTTAGATTTTGTTCAAAAATTACTCAGTCTGTGTTCTAACAGAATATGGACTCAGTCTATGTTTAAAGAATACTCACTCAGCCAGTATTTTACCAGAGTATGGACTCAGCCTGTGTTCTAACAGAATACTCACACAGCCTGTGTTCTAACAGAATATGTACTCAGTCTATATTTATAGAATACTCACTCACCTCAGTATTCTCACAGAACACTCACGTAGCCAGTGTTCTAACAGAATACTAACTCAGCCTGTGTTCTAACAGAATGTGGATTCAGATCAAAAATTACTAGCTCAGTCTGTGTTCTAACAGAATGTGGACTCAGATTTTGTTCAAAAATTGCTCAGTCTGTGTTCTAACAGAATATGGACTCAGTCTATATTTAAAGAATACTCACTCACCTCAGTATTCTAAGAGAACACTCACGTAGCCTGTGTTCTAACAGAACACTAACTCAGCCTGTTTTCTAACAGAATGTGGATTCAGATCAAAAATTACTAACGCAGTCTGTGTTCTAACAGAATATGGACTTAGATTTTGTTCAAAAATTACTCAGTCTGTGTTCTAACAGAATATGGACTCAGTCTATGTTTAAAGAATACTCGCTCAGCCAATATTTTACCAGAGTATGGACTCAGCCTGTGTTCTAACAGAATACTCACACAGCCTGTGTTCTAACAGAATATGGACTCAGTCTATATTTAAAGAATACTCACTCACCTCAGTATTCCAAAAGAACACTCACGTAGCCGGTGTTCTAACAGAATACTAACTCAGCATGTGTTCTAACAGAATGTGGATTCAGATCAAATATTACTAACTCAGTCTGTGTTCTAACAGAATGTGGACTCAGATTTTGTTCAAAAATTATTCAGCCTGTGTTCTAACAGAATGTGGATTCAGATCAAAAATTACTAACTCAGTCTGTGTTCTAACAGAATGTGGGTTCAGATCAAAAATTACTAACTCAGTCTGTGTTCTAAGAGAATATGAACTCAGATTTTGTTCAAAAATTACTCAGTCTGTGTTCTAACAGAATATGAACTCAGATTTTGTTCAAAAATTTCTCAGTCTGTGTTTTAACAGAATATGGACTCAGTCTATATTTAAAGAATACTCACTCACCTCAGTATTCTAACAGAACACTCACGTAGCCTGTTTTCTAACAGAACACTAACTCAGCCTGTTTTCTAACAGAATGTGGATTCAGATCAAAAATTACTAACGCAGTCTGTGTTCTAACAGAATATGGACTTATATTTTGTTCAAAAATTACTCAGTCTGTGTTCTAACAGAATATGGACTCAGTCTATGTTTAAAGAATACTCGCTCAGCCAATATTTTACCAGAGTATGGACTCAGCCTGTGTTCTAACAGAATACTCACACAGCCTGTGTTCTAACAGAATATGGACTCAGTCTATATTTACAGAATACTCACTCACCTCAGTATTCCAACAGAACACTCACGTAGCCGGTGTTCTAACAGAATACTAACTCAGCCTGTGTTCTAACAGAATGTGGATTCAGATCAAATATTACTAACTCAGTCTGTGTTCTAACAGAATGTGGACTCAGATTTTGTTCAAAAATTATTCAGCCTGTGTTCTAACAGAATGTGGATTCAGATGAAAAATTACTAACTCAGTCTGTGTTCTAACAGAATGTGGGTTCAGATCAAAAATTACTAACTCAGTCTGTGTTCTAACAGAATATGAACTCAGATTTTGTTCAAAAATTACACAGTCTGTGTTCTAACAGAATATGAACTCAGATTTTGTTCAAAAATTACTCAGTCTGTGTTCTAACAGAATATGGACTCAGTCTATATTTAAAGAATACTCACTCACCTCAGTATTCTAACAGAACACTCACGTAGCCAGTGTTCTAACAGAATACTAACTCAGCCTGTGTTCTAACATAATGTGGATTCAGATCAAAAATTACTAAGTCAGTCTGTGTTCTAACAGAATGTGGCCTCAGATTTTGTTCAAAACTTACTCAGTCTGTTTCTAACATAATATGGACTCAGTCTATGTTTAAAGAATACTCACTCAGACAGTATTTTACCAGAGTATGGACTCAGCCTGTGTTCTAACAGAATACTCACACAGCCTGTGTTCTAACAGAATATGGACTCAGTCTATATTTAAAGAATACTGACTCACCTCAGTATTCCAACAGAACACTCACGTAGCCAGTGTCCTAACAGAATACTAACTCAGCCTGTGTTCTAACAGAATGTGGATTCAGATCAAATATTAATAACTCAGTCTGTGTTCTAACAGAATGTGGACTCAGATTTTGTTCAAAAATTACTCAGTCTGTGTTCTAACAGAATATGGACTAAGTCTATGTTTAAAGAATACTCACTCAGCTCAGTGTTCTAACATAACACTCACTTAGCCTGTGTTCTAACAGAATGTGGGTTCAGATCAAAAATTACTAACTCAGTCTGTGTTCTAACAGAATATGAACTCAGATTTTGTTCAAAAATTACTCAGTCTGTGTTCTTACAGAATATGGACTCAGTCTATGTTTAAAGAATACTCACTCAGCCAGTGTTCTACCAGAATATGGATTCAGACTATTTTCAAGAATACTCACTCAGCCTATGTTCTAGCAGAACGCTCACTTAGCCTGTGTTCTAACAGAATGTGGACTCAGATATTGTTCAAAAATTACTAACTCAGTCTGTGTTCTAACAGTATTTGGACGCAGTCTATGTTTAAAAAATACTCACACACCTGAGTGTTCTAACAGAACACTCACGTAGCCTGTGTTCTAACAGACAACTAACTCAGCCTGTTTTCTAACAAAATGTGGATTCAGATCAAAAATTACTAACGCAGTCTGTGTTCTAACAGAATATGGACTCAGATTTTGTTCAAAAATTATTCAGCCTGTGTTCTAACAGAATGTGGATTCAGATCAAAAATTACTAACTCAGTCTGTGTTCTAACAGAATGTGGGTTCAGATCAAAAATTACTAACTCAGTCTGTGTTCTAACAGAATATGAACTCAGATTTTGTTCAAAAATTACTCAGTCTGTGTTCTAACAGAATATGGACTCAGTCTATATTTAAAGAATACTCACTCACCTCAGTATTCTAACAGAACACTCACGTAGCCAGTGTTCTAACAGAATACTAACTCATCCTGTGTTCTAACAGAATGTGGATTCAGATCAAAAATTACTAACTCAGTCTGTGTTCTAACAGAATGTGGACTCAGATTTTGTTCAAAAATTACTCAGTCTGTTTCTAACAGAATATGGTCTCAGTCTATGTTTAAAGAATACTCACTCAGCCAGTATTTTACCAGAGTATGGACTCAGCCTGTGTTCTAACAGAATACTCACACAGCCTGTGTTCTAACAGAATATGGACTCAGTCTATATTTAAAGAATACTCACTCACCTCAGTATTCCAACAGAACACTCATGTAGCCAGTGTTCTAACAGAATACTAACTCAGCCTGTGTTCTAACAGAATGTGGATTCAGATCAAATATTACTAACTCAGTCTGTGTTCTAACAGAATGTGGACTCAGATTTTGTTCAAAAATTATTCAGCCTGTGTTCTAACAGAATGTGTATTCAGATCAAAAATTACTAACTCAGTCTGTGTTCTAACAGAATGTGGGTTCAGATCAAAAATTACTAACTCAGTCTGTGTTCTAACAGAATATGAACTCAGATTTTGTTCAAAAATTACTCAGTCTGTGTTCTAACAGAATATGGACTCAGTCTATATTTAAAGAATACTCACTCACCTCAGTATTCTAACAGAACACTCACGTAGCCTGTGTTCTAACAGAACACTAACTCAGCCTGTTTTCTAACAGAATGTGGATTCAGATCAAAAATTACGAACGCAGTCTGTGTTCTAACAGAATATGGACTTATATTTTGTTCAAAAATTACTCAGTCTGTGTTCTAACAGAATATGGACTCAGTCTATGTTTAAAGAATACTCGCTCAGCCAATATTTTACCAGAGTATGGACTCAGCCTGTGTTCTAACAGAATACTCACACAGCCTGTGTTCTAACAGAATATGGACTCAGTCTATATTTAAAGAATACTCACTCACCTCAGTATTCCTACAGAACACTCACGTAGCCAGTGTTCTAACAGAATACTAACTCAGCCTGTGTTCTAACAGAATGTGCATTCAGATCAAATATTAATAACTCAGTCTGTGTTCTAACAGAATGTGGACTCAGATTTTGTTCAAAAATTACTCAGTCTGTGTTCTAACAGAATATGGACTAAGTCTATGTTTAAAGAATACTCACTCAGCTCAGTGTTCTAACATAACACTCACTTAGCCTGTGTTCTAACAGAATGTGGGTTCAGATCAAAAATTACTAACTCAGTCTGTGTTCTAACAGAATATGAATTCAGATTTTGTTCAAAAATTACTCAGTCTGTGTTCTAACAGAATATGGACTCAGTCTATGTTTAAAGAATACTCACTCAGTCAGTGTTCTACCAGAATATGGAATCAGACTATTTTCAAGAATACTCACTCAGCCTGTGTTCTAGCAGAACGCTCACTTAGCCTGTGTTCTAACAGAATGTGGACTCAGATATTGTTCAAAAATTACTAACTCAGTCTGTGTTCTAACAGAATTTGGACGCAGTCTATGTTTAAAAAATACTCACTCACCTCAGTGTTCTAACAGAACACTCACGTAGCCTGTGTTCTAACAGAACACAAACTCAGCCTGTTTTCTAACAGAATGTGGATTCAGAACAAATATTAATAACTCAGTCTGTGTTCTAACAGAATGTGGACTCAGATTTTGTTCAAAAATTACTCAGTCTGTGTTCTAACAGAATATGGACTCAGTCTATATTTAAAGAATACTCACTCACCTCAGTATTCTAACAGAACACTCACGTAGCCAGTGTTCAAACAGAATACTAACTCAGCCTGTGTTCTAACAGAATGTGGATTCAGATCAAAAATTACTAACTCAGTCTGTGTTCTAACAGAATGTGGACTCAGATTTTGTTCAAAAATTACTCAGTCTGTTTCTAACAGAATATGGTCTCAGTCTATGTTTAAAGAATACTCACTCAGCCAGTATTTTACCAGAGTATGGACTCAGCCTGTGTTCTAACAGAATACTCACACAGCCTGTGTTCTAACAGAATATGGACTCAGTCTATATTTAAAGAATACTCACTCACCTCAGTATTCTAACAGAACACTCACGTAGCCTGTGTTCTAACAGAACACTAACTCAGCCTGTTTTCTAACAGAATGTGGATTCAGATCAAAAATTACTAATGCAGTCTGTGTTCTAACAGAATATGGACTTAGATTTTGTTCAAAAATTACTCAGTCTGTGTTCTAACAGAATATGGACTCAGTCTATGTTTAAAGAATACTCACTCAGCCAATATTTTACCAGAGCATGGACTCAGCCTGTGTTCTAACAGAATACTCACACAGCCTGTGTTCTAACAGAATATGGACTCAGTCTATATTTAAAGAATACTCACTCACCTCAGTATTCCCACAGAACACTCACGTAGCCAGTGTTCTAACAGAATACTAACTCAGCCTGTGTTCTAACAGAATGTGGATTCAGATCAAATATTACTAACTCAGTCTGTGTTCTAACAGAATGTGGACTCAGATTTTGTTCAAAAATTATTCAGCCTGTGTTCTAACAGAATGTGGATTCAGATCAAAAATTACTAACTCAGTCTGTGTTCTAACAGAATGTGGGTTCAGATCAAAAATTACTAACTCAGTCTGTGTTCTAACAGAATATGAACTCAGATTTTGTTCAAAAATTACTCAGTCTGTGTTCTAACAGAATATGGACTCAGTCTATATTTAAAGAATACTCACTCACCTCAGTATTCCAACAGAACACTCACGTAGCCAGTGTTCTATCAGAATACTAACTAATCCTGTGTTCTAACAGAATGTGGATTCAGATCAAAAATTACTAACTCAGTCTGTGTTCTAACAGAATGTGGACTCAGATTTCTTCAAAACTTACTCAGTCTGTTTCTAACAGAATATGGTCTGAGTCTATGTTTAAAGAATACTCACTCAGCCAGTATTTTACCAGAGTATGGACTCAGCCTGTGTTCTAACAGAATACTCACACAGCCTGTGTTCTAACAGAATATGTACTCAGTCTATATTTAAAGAATACTCACTCACCTCAGTATTCTAACAGAACACTCACGTAGCCAGTGTTCTAACAGAATACTAACTCAGCCTGTGTTCTAACAGAATGTGGATTCAGATCAAAAATTACTAACTCAGTCTGTGTTCCAACAGAATGTGGACTCAGATTTTGTTCAAAAATTACTCAGTCTGTTTCTAACAGAATATGGTCTCAGTCTATGTTTAAAGAATACTCACTCACCTCAGTATTCCAACAGAACACTCATGTAGCCAGTGTTCTAACAGAATACTAACTCAGCCTGTGTTTTAACAAAATGTGGATTCAGATCAAATATTACTAACTCAGTCTGTGTTCTAACAGAATGTGGACTCAGATTTTGTTCAAAAATTTTTCAGCCTGTGTTCTAACAGAATGTGTATTCAGATCAAAAATTACTAACTCAGTCTGTGTTCTAACAGAATGTGGGTTCAGATCAAAAATTACTAACTCAGTCTGTGTTCTAACAGAATATGAACTCAGATTTTGTTCAAAAATTACTCAGTCTGTGTTCTAACAGAATATGGACTCAGTCTATATTTAAAGAATACTCACTCACCTCAGTATTCTAACAGAACACTCACGTAGCCAGTGTTCTAACAGAATACTAACTCATCCTGTGTTCTAACAGAATGTGGATTCAGATCAAAAATTACTAACTCAGTCTGTGTTCTAACAGAATGTGGACTCAGATTTTGTTCAAAAATTACTCAGTCTGTTTCTAACAGAATATGGTCTCAGTCTATGTTTAAAGAATACTCACTCAGCCAGTATTTTACCAGAGTATGGACTCAGCCTGTGTTCTAACAGAATACTCACACAGCCTGTGTTCTAACAGAATATGGACTCAGTCTATATTTAAAGAATACTCACTCACCTCAGTATTCCAACAGAACACTCATGTAGCCAGTGTTCTAACAGAATACTAACTCAGCCTGTGTTCTAACAGAATGTGGATTCAGATCAAATATTACTAACTCAGTCTGTGTTCTAACAGAATGTGGACTCAGATTTTGTTCAAAAATTATTCAGCCTGTGTTCTAACAGAATGTGTATTCAGATCAAAAATTACTAACTCAGTCTGTGTTCTAACAGAATGTGGGTTCAGATCAAAAATTACTAACTCAGTCTGTGTTCTAACAGAATATGAACTCAGATTTTGTTCAAAAATTACACAGTCTGTGTTCTAACAGAATATGGACTCAGTCTATATTTAAAGAATACTCACTCACCTCAGTATTCTAACAGAACACTCACGTAGCCAGTGTTCTAACAGAATACTAACTCATCCTGTGTTCTAACAGAATGTGGATTCAGATCAAAAATTACTAACTCAGTCTGTGTTCTAACAGAATGTGGACTCAGATTTTGTTTAAAAATTACTCAGTCTGTTTCTAACAGAATATGGTCTCAGTCTATGTTTAAAGAATACTCACTCAGCCAGTATTTTACCAGAGTATGGACTCAGCCTGTGTTCTAACAGAATACTCACACAGCCTGTGTTCTAACATAATATGGACTCAGTCTATATTTAAAGAATACTCACTCACCTCAGTATTCTAACAGAACACTCACGTAGCCTGTGTTCTAACAGAACACTAACTCAGCCTGTTTTCTAACAGAATGTGGATTCAGATCAAAAATTACTAACGCAGTCTGTGTTCTAACAGAATATGGACTTAGATTTTGTTCAAAAATTACTCAGTCTGTGTTCTAACAGAATATGGACTAAGTCTATGTTTAAAGAATACTCACTCAGCCAATATTTTACCAGAGTATGGACTCAGCCTGTGTTCTAACACAATACTCACACAGCCTGTGTTCTAACAGAATATGGACTCAATCTATATTTAAAGAATACTCACTCACCTCAGTATTCCTACAGAACACTCACGTAGCCAGTGTTCTAACAGAATACTAACTCAGCCTGTGTTCTAACAGAATGTGGATTCAGATCAAATATTACTAACTCAGTCTGTGTTCTAACAGAATGTGGACTCAGATTTTGTTCAAAAATTACTCAGTGTGTGTTCTAACAGAATATGGACTAAGTCTATGTTTAAAGAATACTCACTCAGCTCAGTGTTCTAACATAACACTCACTTAGCCTGTGTTCTAACAGAATGTGGGTTCAGATCAAAAATTACTAACTCAGTCTGTGTTCTAACAGAATATGAACTCAGATTTTGTTCAAAAATTACTCAGCCTGTGTTCTAACAGAATATGGACTCAGTCTATGTTTAAAGAATACTCACTCAGCCAGTGTTATACCAGAATATGGATTCAGAGTATTTTCAAGAATACTCACTCAGCCTATGTTCTAGAAGAACGCTCACTTAGCCTGTGTTCTAACAGAATGTGGACTCAGATATTGTTCAAAAATTACTAACTCAGTCTGTGTTCTAACAGTATTTGGACGCAGTCTATGTTTAAAAAATACTCACACACCTGAGTGTTCTAACAGAACACTCACGTAGCCTGTGTTCTCACAGAATGTGGATTCAGATCAAAAATTACTAACTCAGTCTGTGTTCTAACAGAATGTGGACTCAGATTTTGTTCAAAAATTGCTCAGTCTGTGTTCTAACAGAATATGGACTCAGTCTATATTTAAAGAATACTCACTCACCTCAGTATTCTAAGAGAACACTCACGTAGCCTGTGTTCTAACAGAACACTAACTCAGCCTGTTTTCTAACAGAATGTGGATTCAGATCAAAAATTACTAACGCAGTCTGTGTTCTAACAGAATATGGACTTAGATTTTGTTCAAAAATTACTCAGTCTGTGTTCTAACAGAATATGGACTCAGTCTATGTTTAAAGAATACTCGCTCAGCCAATATTTTACCAGAGTATGGACTCAGCCTGTGTTCTAACAGAATACTCACACAGCCTGTGTTCTAACAGAATATGGACTCAGTCTATATTTAAAGAATACTCACTCACCTCAGTATTCCAACAGAACACTCACGTAGCCGGTGTTCTAACAGAATACTAACTCAGCATGTGTTCTAACAGAATGTGGATTCAGATCAAATATTACTAACTCAGTCTGTGTTCTAACAGAATGTGGACTCAGATTTTGTTCAAAAATTATTCAGCCTGTGTTCTAACAGAATGTGGATTCAGATCAAAAATTACTAACTCAGTCTGTGTTCTAACAGAATGTGGGTTCAGATCAAAAATTACTAACTCAGTCTGTGTTCTAACAGAATATGAACTCAGATTTTGTTCAAAAATTACTCAGTCTGTGTTCTAACAGAATATGAACTCAGATTTTGTTCAAAAATTACTCAGTCTGTGTTTTAACAGAATATGGACTCAGTCTATATTTAAAGAATACTCACTCACCTCAGTATTCTAACAGAACACTCACGTAGCCTGTGTTCTAACAGAACACTAACTCAGCCTGTTTTCTAACAGAATGTGGATTCAGATCAAAAATTACTAACGCAGTCTGTGTTCTAACAGAATATGGACTTAGATTTTGTTCAAAAATTACTCAGTCTGTGTTCTAACAGAATATGGACTCAGTCTATGTTTAAAGAATACTCGCTCAGCCAATATTTTACCAGAGTATGGACTCAGCCTGTGTTCTAACAGAATACTCACACAGCCTGTGTTCTAACAGAATATGGACTCAGTCTATATTTACAGAATACTCACTCACCTCAGTATTCCAACAGAACACTCACGTAGCCGGTGTTCTAACAGAATACTAACTCAGCCTGTGTTCTAACAGAATGTGGATTCAGATCAAATATTACTAACTCAGTCTGTGTTCTAACAGAATGTGGACTCAGATTTTGTTCAAAAATTATTCAGCCTGTGTTCTAACAGAATGTGGATTCAGATGAAAAATTACTAACTCAGTCTGTGTTCTAACAGAATGTGGGTTCAGATCAAAAATTACTAACTCAGTCTGTGTTCTAACAGAATATGAACTCAGATTTTGTTCAAAAATTACACAGTCTGTGTTCTAACAGAATATGAACTCAGATTTTGTTCAAAAATTACTCAGTCTGTGTTCTAACAGAATATGGACTCAGTCTATATTTAAAGAATACTCACTCACCTCAGTATTCTAACAGAACACTCACGTAGCCAGTGTTCTAACAGAATACTAACTCAGCCTGTGTTCTAACATAATGTGGATTCAGATCAAAAATTACTAACTCAGTCTGTGTTCTAACAGAATGTGGCCTCAGATTTTGTTCAAAACTTACTCAGTCTGTTTCTAACAGAATATGGTCTCAGTCTATGTTTAAAGAATACTCACTCAGCCAGTATTTTACCAGAGTATGGACTCAGCCTGTGTTCTAACAGAATACTCACACAGCCTGTGTTCTAACAGAATATGGACTCAGTCTATATTTAAAGAATACTCACTCACCTCAGTATTCTAACAGAACACTCACGTAGCCTGTGTTCTAACAGAACACTAACTCAGCCTGTTTTCTAACAGAATGTGGATTCAGATCAAAAATTACTAACGCAGTCTGTGTTCTAACAGAATATGGACTTAGATTTTGTTCAAAAATTACTCAGTCTGTGTTCTAACAGAATATGGACTAAGTCTATGTTTAAAGAATACTCAATCAGCCAATATTTTACCAGTGTATGGACTCAGCCTGTGTTCTAACACAATACTCACACAGCCTGTGTTCTAACAGAATATGGACTCAATCTATATTTACAGAATACTCACTCACCTCAGTATTCCTACAGAACACTCACGTAGCCAGTGTTCTAACAGAATACCACCTCAGCCTGTGTTCTAACAGAATGTGCATTCAGATCAAATATTAATAACTCAGTCTGTGTTCTAACAGAATGTGGACTCAGATTTTGTTCAAAAATTACTCAGTCTGTGTTCTAACAGAATATGGACTAAGTCTATGTTTAAAGAATACTCACTCAGCTCAGTGTTCTAACATAACACTCACTTAGCCTGTGTTCTAACAGAATGTGGGTTCAGATCAAAAATTACTAACTCAGTCTGTGTTCTAACAGAATATGAACTCAGATTTTGTTCAAAAATTACTCAGTCTGTGTTCTAACAGAATATGGACTCAGTCTATGTTTAAAGAATACTCACTCAGTCAGTGTTCTACCAGAATATGGAATCAGACTATTTTCAAGAATACTCACTCAGCCTGTGTTCTAGCAGAACGCTCACTTAGCCTGTGTTCTAACAGAATGTGGACTCAGATATTGTTCAAAAATTACTAACTCAGTCTGTGTTCTAACAGAATTTGGACGCAGTCTATGTTTAAACAATACTCACTCACCTCAGTATTCTAACAGAACACTCACGTAGCCAGTGTTCTAACAGAATACTAACTCAGCCTGTGTTCTAACATAATGTGGATTCAGATCAAAAATTACTAACTCAGTCTGTGTTCTAACAGAACGTGGCCTCAGATTTTGTTCAAAACTTACTCAGTCTGTTTCTAACATAATATGGACTCAGTCTATGTTTAAAGAATACTCACTCAGCCAGTATTTTACCAGAGTATGGACTCAGCCTGTGTTCTAACAGAATACTCACACAGCCTGTGTTCTAACAGAATATGGACTCAGTCTATATTTAAAGAATACTGACTCACCTCAGTATTCCAACAGAACACTCACGTAGCCAGTGTCCTAACAGAATACTAACTCAGCCTGTGTTCTAACAGAATGTGCATTCAGATCAAATATTAATAACTCAGTCTGTGTTCTAACAGAATGTGGACTCAGATTTTGTTCAAAAATTACTCAGTCTGTGTTCTAACAGAATATGGACTAAGTCTATGTTTAAAGAATACTCACTCAGCTCAGTGTTCTAACATAACACTCACTTAGCCTGTGTTCTAACAGAATGTGGGTTCAGATCAAAAATTACTAACTCAGTCTGTGTTCTAACAGAATATGAACTCAGATTTTGTTCAAAAATTACTCAGTCTGTGTTCTTACAGAATATGGACTCAGTCTATGTTTAAAGAATACTCACTCAGCCAGTGTTCTACCAGAATATGGATTCAGACTATTTTCAAGAATACTCACTCAGCCTATGTTCTAGCAGAACGCTCACTTAGCCTGTGTTCTAACAGAATGTGGACTCAGATATTGTTCAAAAATTACTAACTCAGTCTGTGTTCTAACAGTATTTGGACGCAGTCTATGTTTAAAAAATACTCACACACCTGAGTGTTCTAACAGAACACTCACGTAGCCTGTGTTCTAACAGACAACTAACTCAGCCTGTTTTCTAACAAAATGTGGATTCAGATCAAAAATTACTAACGCAGTCTGTGTTCTAACAGAATATGGACTTAGATTTTGTTCAAAAATTACTCAGTCTGTGTTCTAACAGAACATGGACTCAGTCTATGTTTAAAGAATACTCACTCAGCCAGTATATTACCAGAGTATGGACTCAGCCTGTGTTCTAACAGAATACTCACACAGCCTGTGTTCTAACAGAATATGGACTCAGTCTATATTTAAAGAATACTCACTCACCTCAGTATTCTAACAGAACACTCACGTAGCCAGTGTTCTAGCAGAATACTAACTCAGCCTGCGTTCTAACAGAATGTGGATTCAGATCAAAAATTACTAACTCAGTCTGTGTTCTAACAGAATGTGGACTCAGATTTTGTTCAAAAATTACTCAGTCTGTTTCTAACAGAATATGGTCTCAGTCTATGTTTAAAGAATACTCACTCAGCCAGTATTTTACCAGAGTATGGACTCAGCCTGTGTTCTAACAGAATACTCACACAGCCTGTGTTCTAACAGAATATGGACTCCGTCTATATTTAAAGAATACTCACTCACCTCAGTATTCCAACAGAACACTCATGTAGCCAGTGTTCTAACAGAATACTAACTCAGCCTGTGTTCTAACAGAATGTGGATTCAGATCAAATATTACTAACTCAGTCTGTGTTCTAACAGAATGTGGACTCAGATTTTGTTCAAAAATTATTCAGCCTGTGTTCTAACAGAATGTGGATTCAGATCAAAAATTACTAACTCAGTCTGTGTTCTAACAGAATGTGGGTTCAGATCAAAAATTACTAACTCAGTCTGTGTTCTAACAGAATATGAACTCAGATTTTGATCAAAAATTACTCAGTCTGTGTTCTAACAGAATATGGACTCAGTCTATATTTAAAGAATACTCACTCACCTCAGTATTCTAACAGAACACTCACGTAGCCAGTGTTCTAACAGAATACTAACTCATCCTGTGTTCTAACAGAATGTGGATTCAGATCAAAAATTACTAACTCAGTCTGTGTTCTAACAGAATGTGGACTCAGATTTTGTTCAAAAATTACTCAGTCTGTTTCTAACAGAATATGGTCTCAGTCTATGTTTAAAGAATACTCACTCAGCCAGTATTTTACCAGAGTATGGACTCAGCCTGTGTTCTAACAGAATACTCACACAGCCTGTGTTCTAACAGAATATGGACTCAGTCTATATTTAAAGAATACTCACTCACCTCAGTATTCCAACAGAACACTCATGTAGCCAGTGTTCTAACAGAATACTAACTCAGCCTGTGTTCTAACAGAATGTGGATTCAGATCAAATATTACTAACTCAGTCTGTGTTCTAACAGAATGTGGACTCAGATTTTGTTCAAAAATTATTCAGCCTGTGTTCTAACAGAATGTGTATTCAGATCAAAAATTACTAACTCAGTCTGTGTTCTAACAGAATGTGGGTTCAGATCAAAAATTACTAACTCAGTCTGTGTTCTAACAGAATATGAACTCAGATTTTGTTCAAAAATTACTCAGTCTGTGTTCTAACAGAATATGGACTCAGTCTATATTTAAAGAATACTCACTCACCTCAGTATTCTAACAGAACACTCACGTAGCCAGTGTTCTAACAGAATACTAACTCATCCTGTGTTCTAACAGAATGTGGATTCAGATCAAAAATTACTAACTCAGTCTGTGTTCTAACAGAATGTGGACTCAGATTTTGTTTAAAAATTACTCACTCTGTTTCCAACAGAATATGGTCTCAGTCTATGTTTAAAGAATACTCACTCAGCCAGTATTTTACCAGAGTATGGACTCAGCCTGTGTTCTAACAGAATACTCACACAGCCTGTGTTCTAACAGAATATGGACTCAGTCTATATTTAAAGAATACTCACTCACCTCAGTATTCTAACAGAACACTCACGTAGCCTGTGTTCTAACAGAACACTAACTCAGCCTGTTTTCTAACAGAATGTGGATTCAGATCAAAAATTACTAACGCAGTCTGTGTTCTAACAGAATATGGACTTAGATT